>NC_136065.1:261969330-262666830 GCF_964261635.1 Lissotriton helveticus | reverse complement strand
TGTTTTCTTGTGACTCGGTGCTACCGAGGCACAAGATGGTTGCCAACACTTCCTGGTTTGGAGTGTTGACAGACAGTTGACATCCAATCAGCATGCAGCTCGTGCTCGTAATTGTACGGATTTCCGTACGCGTGCTGTACTTCGTCTCTAGATATCGCTATGATTTTACTTTTGATTTTCCCAGGAACTACTGAACGGAATTACACCATTTAACAAAAAGCACAATCTGCGAACAGAACTCTACCTCTCTGCCAAATTTGGTGTAATTCCGTTCAGCTGATCGGGCTGTAGCCCTGGCTAAAGGTCCCAATGGAAAATTGCATGGGGAAAACACCTTTTGGGACCCCCCCTTTTTTCTCGGCCCCCGCTTGACGAATCACCCCCAAACTTTCAGGGAAGGAGCGGAGGAGGCCATTTTCTTGGAGAAATTCGCAAAGATTCGTCCACCAGCGCCAAAGTTATTCCAAATAGAACGTTGTGGATTTCCTATGGAAAGTAGGCCCTAACTATAACTACCTACTGGCGACCGCACATCTCCCTCTCTCTATATATACATCTCTCTCTCTTCCTCCCTCTCTATCTCCCACTATCTCCGTCTCTCTCTCTCTCTCCCCCCCTATCTCTGTCTCTCTCCCCCTATCTCTCTATCTCCCCCTCTATCTCGATCTCTATATTTTACATAGTGGGAAACAATACAGAAGATGTGTTGTATAGTATACCAACGGTGCAAAACAGAAAACGCTAAAACTTAATGCATTTAGTTAATTATATTACCTACTGGCGGTCATCAGTAGGTAGTTCTAGTTAGAATCTGGTTTGCATAGGAAAAGTGTTTTTTTGTTTTGCCAATAACTTCGCCCCGGTTTGATGAATCCTTGCAAAATTTTCAGGAACAGGTTTGCCACTCACTTCCACTGCGGTCTTTAACGTTTTGGGGTGATCAGTCAAGCCGGGCCGAGAAAAGGGAAGGTCTCAAAACTCATTTTCCCCCATGCAATTTCCTGTGGAGAGTTTAGACACAACTACATCCCGAACCACTGAACGCAATTACAACAAATTTGGCAGAAAGGTACTTTTGGTCCAGAAAGCGATCTTTTCGTAAATTGGTTTAAATCCATTGAGTACCGTATTTTCTGGCGTATAAGACGACTGGGCGTATAAGACGACCCCCTACTTTTCCTTTTAAAATATAGAGTTTGGGCTATATTCACTTGCTTATTAAATGACACCGGCGTATAAGACGACCCCCAACTTTTGAAAAGATGTTCAAGGGTTAAAAAGTCGTCTTATACGCCAGAAAATACGGTAGTTTTGGAAATTAAGGGAAACCCAAATATGTATACGGATTGTCTGTGCTCAAATCTGATTTTCTGCCAACACATCAACCAGGAAGTGTTGGCAGCCATCTTGGGAATCGGCTCCAGCTGAGTCCCACCTCATTTAAAAAAAAAAAAAAAAAAAACACAGAACGGGGACAGGGTAAGCCCCCCTCCAAGGGCTTGTTTATGCCCAGGGAACCACCACCTATCTGGGGTGTTTATTAAAAAAAATAATAATTCAAAAAAATAAGTGAAGCTGTACGGACCTGCCCCCCCCCCCTCCCTGGGCCATACACGGCCCTGGGGACCACCACCTCCTCGGGCCGGCCCATGCAGATCAAAGTAGGGGGCTGTGCACCCCCTCTCCTGGAGCCATATATGGCCCTGGAGACTGTCAGGCCCCACGGCCAGTTCATGCTATGTCTCGGGGTGCCCACCTCCCATGCCAAGCTACAGCAAACACTCCAGTTCCAGCAGGTGGGAGCTGATAAAAGTACTCGCGCCCGCTGGAAGTGGAGGTTTCATCTCTTTCTCTGCCTGTAGACATACAGGCAGAGAAAGAGATTAAACTGATTGCTCCTGCACAGAGGGAGCTGCCTTTCCAACAGCTCCCTTCATGCAGCAACAAAGCTGGTTCCCTCAGGAGGCGGGGAGCCAGCTGGGAACGAGGGGGCCATGAGGCCTCCAAGGTCAGAAGGAGGAGGCAGAATAAAGGTCAGAAGGGAGCAGAAAGAGGCAGAATAAAGGTCAAAAGGAAGGGAGCAGAAAGAGGCAGAATAATGGTCAAAAGTGAGCAGAGAGGCAAAATTGAGGTGAGAAACCAGCAGAAAAAGGCAGAACAAGGGTCAGGAGTGAGCAGAGAAGAGGCAAAATAACGGGCAGGAGTGAGCAGAGAAGAGACAGAAAAATTAGGAGAAAATGAACAGAGGCAAAAAAACGAAGGCAGCGGAGTAGCGGACTGCAAGCAAGCTGGACAGTAGATCATTATTGGGGTAGCAGGCACAAGGCACTGCTCCTGTGTGCCCCTCCACTTTTTTTTGTTTTGTTAACTGCACACCCACTGACAGATCCATTCATACACCCACTCATGTCAAAGACTCATTCACCCACTCCCACCCCCATGTGTGCGCCCCCACCCACAGGACACACACGATTCCACTCAGACTTTTGCACACTTTCAAACACCCACTCAGTGACTTATGCAACCACTTCCAGGCCCACTCACTCAGCCACCCACTAGATTCACACACCCAGTCACCTACCTATACAACCACTCTCACACAGACTCTCCAAGGTTACAGGCTACAGTTAGGAAATTTCATTTTTGTAAACGTAGAAATTCCCTGGAAAGAAAAACAAGTCAGGTCCCGGGCCAGCAGCCAATCACAGCGCGGCCCAGGGAATGACGTCACGGGGGTGTCCCGGGCCAGCAGCCAATCACGGCGCGGCCCGGGATACACGGCATCAAGGGGCGGGACTTAAAAAAGAGTCAGAAACGCCCACGATTCGCATTCTGACCGAGAGAAAGTGATTGACACTGATGTCTTCGAATGGCTAGCCTCCATTTATGGAGCTAGCCAATGGAAGACAGAGGCAGGACCAAAGCCCCATATGTAGGACATAAGATTTCGCCCTGTGCTACGGCCAGGCCGAAACCTAAAAACAGGGACGTTATAGTTAGGCTCAGATTTCAATCACACAAAACCATTTAAATTCAGCAGTTACCTGAGCTAACTACATCTTGCGCCCTCGAAGTCCACTGCTTATGACCACACATTACTCATGACGGTCAGCGATATCATGGATGACATCATCCAACCCACTCACACCCCTTTATAACCACTCATACAGCCACACACAGCTACTCCGACTCTACAGCTACTCACACCGACAAAACCACTCAGACCCATGCAACTACTTACACCCACAAAACCACTCAGACCCATAAAGTTATTCACACCCACAAAACCCCTCCGACCCATACAGCCACTCACTCAGACCCATACAGCCACTCACTCAGACATCCAGCTAACAAGAGCTATACACTCACCCATACCACCACTCACACATCCATTCACTCATCCACAAAACCTCTTACATACCCATTGACTCACATGCCCACTCACTCAGCTATATGCCCACTCACTCAGCTATACACCCACTCACTTACCCATACACCCTGTCAAACAGCCACTCACTTACCCATGCATCCACTTACACACCCAGACACTCATCAACAGAGCCACTCACACAGCCACTAGTCACCAATACAGCCACTCACACACGCTCACCCACCCATACATCTTCTCACACACCCACTTATTCACCCAAACATACACTCAAAACCCAAACAGGCACTCAGACACCTACTCCCATACTAATGCAGTCAAATTGACACTCAAATGACACATTAGAAACAGCATCACTCAGTAGTACAAAAGAAATAGTAATTTAACGTATGCAGTGGATGTATGTTCGTACATCAATCAATCAATCAAAGCATTTGTATAGCGCACTACTCACCCGGAGGGTCTCAAGGCGCTGGGTGGGGGGGGCGGTCCGCTACTCTTCGAACAGCCAGGTCTTGAGCTGCTTCCTGAAGGCGAGGTGGTCTTGGGTCAGGCGGAGATGGGTCGGAAGGGAGTTCCAAGTCTTGTCGGCCAGGTAGGAGAAGGACCTTCCTCCTGTGGTGGCTCTTCGGATGCGGGGGAAGGCGGCGAGGGCGTGGCTGGTCGATCGAAGCTGGCGTTTGGGAGCATAGAAGTTGAGGCGGCTGTTGAGGTATCCTGGGCCTTGGTTGTGTAGGGCTTTGTGTGCGTGGGTGAGGAGCCGGAAGGTGATTCTCTTGTTGACCGGGAGCCAGTGCAGGTCTCTCAGGTGTCCGGAGATGTGGCTGCGGCGGGGGATGTCCAGGATGAGTCGTGCTGAGGTGTTCTGGATCCGCTGGAGTCTCTTCTGGAGTTTGGCAGTGGTTCCGGCGTAGAGGGAGTTGCCGTAGTCCAGACGGCTGGTGACGAGGGCCTGGGTGACCGTCTTCCTGGTCTCGGTGGGTATCCATCGGAAGATCTTACGTAGCATGCGCAGGATGTTGAAGCACGACGAGGAGACGGCGTTGACTTGTCTGGTCATGGAGAGGGAGGAGTCCAGGATGAAGCCCAGGTTGCGTGCGTGGTCTGTTGGTTTGGGTGCGCTGCCCAGGGCGGGGGGCCACCAGAGTCGTCCCAGGCGGAGGGTGAGGATCCCAGGATGAGGACTTCAGTCTTGTCAGAGTTCAGTTTCAGGCGGCTGTTCGACATCCATTTGGCTACGTCTGTCATCCCTTCGTGCAGGTTGGCTCTGGCGGTGGCGGGGTCATTGGTGAGGGAGAGGATCAGCTGGGTGTCGTCGGCGTAGATGATGTTGAGGTTGTGCTGGCGTGCGATGGCTGCGAGGGGGCTCATGTAGATGTTGAACAGCGTGGGGCTGAGCGACGATCCTTGTGGTACGCCGCAGATGACTTCGGTGGCCTCCGATCTGAACGGGGGGAGGCGGATTCTCTGTGTCCTTCTGGCGAGAAAGGAGATGATCCACTCCAGTGCCTTCTCCTGGATTCCGACGTTGCTGAGGCGCTGTACTAGGGTACAGTGGCAGACAGTGTCGAAGGCTGCAGAGAGGTCCAGGAGGATGAGGGCCGCTGTTTCTCAGTTGTCGAGCAGGGCTCGGATGTCATCGGTAGCTGCGATCAGGGCGGTCTCGGTGCTGTGGTTGGCCCGGAAGCCAGACTGCGAGAGGTCGAGGGAACCGTTCGTCTCGAGGAAGGCGGCCAGTTGCTTGTTGACGGTCTTCTCGATGACTTTTGCCGGGAACGGGAGCAGCGAGATGGGGCGGTAGTTCTTGAGGTCGGTGGGGTCGGCTGATGGTTTCTTAAGTAGAGCGCCGAGTTCGGCGTGCTTCCAGCTCTCCGGGAAGGTGGCGATGTCGAAGGAGGTGTTGATGATGTCCCGCAGGTGGGGCGCGATGACGGCGTCGGCCTTGTTGAACACGTGGTGAGGGCAGGGGTCTGTCGGAGAGCCGGAGTGGATGGAGTTCATCGTGCGGATGGTGTCTTCGGTGCTGATCGGGGTCCAGGCTCGGAGGGTGGTGGTGGGGGGCGGTGGTTCGGTCGTGGCGTGCGTCGGTTGGGTGCTGAAGCTGTTGTGTATGTCCGCGATCTTGTTGTGGAAGTAGGAGGCGAGGGAGTTGCAGAGGTCTTGCGAAGGGGTGGTGTCGTTTCCGGCGTTGGGGTTGGAGAGCTCTTTCACGATGTTGAGTTCCTTGCTGTTGTGTGCGTTGTTGTCCAGTCGTTCCTTGAATGCGGTTTTCTTGGTGGCGTGGATCAGTTGGTGGTGTTTTCGGGTGGCGAGCTTGAGGGCAGTCATGTTGTCCGGTGTTGGGTCTCTGCGCCAGGTTCTCGAGTGCTCTGCAGTTCTTTTTGGAGTTCTTGAGTTCGTCGTCAAACCAAGGGGCTTTCTTGCTGCCGGGTCTGCTCGGCGGGGTCTTCAGAGGGGCGAGGTCGTCTGCGCAGTCGCTGATCCATTTCGTGAGGTTGGTGGCCGCTTGGCTGGGGTTCGTTGTGCTGGTGGGAGGGTTCTTGCTCAGGGAGGTAGCGAGCTGGTCTGCAGTGATCTTTTTCCAGCTTCTGCGGGGAATCTGTTGCTGGTGATGGTGGAGCGTGGTCCTTCTGAAGCTGAAGTGGACGCAGCTGTGGTCCGTCCAGTGGAGTCCCGTGGCATGGCTGAAGGCGATGTCCTTGCTGGAGGAGAAGACCGGGTCGAGCGTGTGTCCGGCATAATGGGTGGGGTTGTCTACCAGTTGCTTGAGTCCGAGGTTGGCGAGGTTGTCCAGCAGGGTGGTGGTGTTGCGGTCGTTGTTGTGTTCTCCAGGTGGAAGTTGAGGTCCCCGAGGAGGATGTAGTCGGCGGAGGGGAGGGCGTGTGGGCTGATGAAGTCGGCGATGTCTTCGCTGAATTGTGTGCGTGGTCCCGGGGGTCTGTAGATGAGGGTGCCTCTGAGGGTGGTCTTGGGCTTGACGTGGATCTGGAAGTGCAGGTGCTCGGCGGGTGCGAGGGTGTCGTCGGTGTTGGTCGTGATGCGGATGGTGTTCCTGTGGATGATGGCGATGCCTCCTCCTGTCTGGTTGATGCGGTCCCTCCGGATGATCTTGTAGCCGTCCGGGATGGCGATGGCGATGTCGGGCGCTGAGGAGGCGTTCATCCAGGTTTCTGTGAGGAAGGCGATGTCTGGGGTTGTGGTGTCGATCAGGTTCCAGAGCTCGACGGCGTGTCTGTGGACGGAGCGGGTGTTGAGCAGGATGCACTTCAGGTGGGTGCTGCTGGTGCACGGTTTGGTGGGTGCTGGTGGCGTGCAGGTCCGGATGCAGGTGAACTTGCAGGAGTGGCAGCTGAAGGGTCCGTGGGTGCGTCTCGGTGTGGCTCGGTAGCAGCCCGGGGTTCGGCCGGTGTTGAGTGCGTAGAGGTCGGTGGCGTCGTAGGTTCGTCGGGTCGGCTTCCGTCGGTGGGGGCCAGGGGTCCTGGCACTGGGCGCGGGCCAGGCGCGGACGGGCGCAGACGGGCTTACCTTTGGCGCACCTTCGGCGCACCTTCGACGCTCATTCGGTGCTCATTCGGTGCGCGCGTCCGCTGCGCGGTCGCTCTGTGGGCGTCATAAATCAGGAGCCGGGAGGGCGGGTCAGCTGGGTGGCGGGAGCGGGGCGGCAAATGGGGTGAAGGTGGGTGGGGCCACAGGGGCGGGAAAAACGGCGCGGGCGGCTCAGCGGCGGCTGGGTCGCTCGGGGCAGCGGCAGCAGGAGGCGTCGGGAGCAGGAGGGGTGACCCGGCCTAATTAAAGGCACAGTGGTCACTCCAGAACACATACTGCAGACCCCTTATATCAGGAGCCGGGAGGGCGGGTCAGCTGGGTGGCGGGAGCGGGGCCGCCAATGGGGTGAAGGTGGGCGGGGCCGCAGGGGGCAGCGGCGGGAAAAACGGCACAGGCGGGCGGCTCAGCGGCGGCTGGGTCGCTCGGGGCAGCGGCAGCAGGAGGCGTCAGGAGGCGTCGGGAGCAGGAGGGGTGACCCGGCCTAATTAAAGGCACAGTGGTCACTCCAGAACACGTACTGCAGACCCCTTATATCAGGAGCCGGGAGGGCGGGTCAGCTGGGTGGCAGGAGCGGGGCGGCCAATGGGGTGAAGGTGGGCGGGGCCGCAGGGGGCAGCGGCGGGGAAAAACGGCACAGGCGGGCGGCTCAGCGGCGGCTGGGTCGCTCGGGGCAGCGGCAGCAGGAGGCGTCAGGAGGCGTCGGGAGCAGGAGGGGTGACCCGGCCTAATTAAAGGCACAGTGGTCACTCCATTCCAACATGTGCTTTTACCACGCATGTAATACTTTGCAAACACCGTTACACCGGCCATTTTCACAACGCACGGCGGTGCAAGGCAATTGCAGTGTTTCCTATGGGCAAGTACATTACATCGCACACATTTAAAGCGCACGTCATTACAATGTACATCAAGCATATTACAACCGTCCTACCACAGTTTCATAATGAACGCTTAAATAAGTTAGTCGGTTGTTAAACCCTCGTTTCCTCTGTAAAATGTAAGTTTATCATTTTATTGAAATTAATATTTTGGATGCCAATGGGTTTGATTGGACGTGGTAATGCTTTCCACTTTTGGTAATGGCTTATTATAGCCAATACACAGATTATCTGCTGATATTTAACCAAAAAGATGTCGATCTGCAGCAACAGCATTATTTACTGGGCAATTGTTGCGAAGTTAATTGTTTAAGAAATTTTACCCAAAAACTCATATTTTGGTATTTGGAGGTACCAGTTGTTGGGTAATGCGAAGCTTTCTGTACTGGAACGATAAAACTACCCGAACGTGGTGCTCACAAATAAACTGGGCGCAAAGTCTTTAGGGATTTGACGGCACACAGTGCCAATAGTTTCACTAATGGTTTATAGCGATTTAAATGGGTATATGGGTTGTGCCATTACTCCGTTCACAGGCGGAACAAAATCTTATTCCTTTGTATGGCTCCTTTTCTTTGGTTTTAGAGCAGTTACCAAAATTCAAGCAACTCGAGTGGAAATATTTCTCAATAGTTGTACTCCCTTCCTCGTTTAGTATCGAGGGCATTCGAGTGGAACTCCTTATACAAGTTCTTAAATTTGAGACGGATTTAAGTAGACTGAAATTCATAAATAATTTTCTGAAAGAAGCTAAATCTTCAAATGCGGGTTTTGTTTAAAGGCTATGTTGAAAAGTAGATCGCAATGGACAGCAGCCAAGAAACTTACTTTATGTGCTGTTTGGGAACTATGACTTTTGTCTCATTGTCTGTTGCTGCTATGCGACCTCTTAAAGTAACTTTTCAGTCACTCTGCTGTGAAATTGAATGAATATTTGGAAAATAGGCCTCTTCTGTAAACTGCTGTTAAAGAACTATCTTGCTTTTCTACCAGATAAACTATTGTGTCGATTATTGCTAAATTTGGCCTAAACAGAATAAAATACTAAAATTACACTGATTTTTATTAAATCTATATCCAAAAGTAGTTTGATCTATCTATTTTTTTTATAAAATGTGTAATCTCAAAGAATCCACATAAAAAGGCTGCGATTTGCTTCGTTTTCATAGAAACCCCCATCATGTACACTGCCACCAAATATTGGGGGGGGCGGGGGCAGAGACGGTACTGGCTCCATCACTAGGCTGAAGAACATATACAACTATCTGTAAAGACTAGCGATAGCAGCTTGTGGGTGCCCACAAACACACTTGTTTGTTCGCATTCAAAAACTGGCAGAGCTAGCCATGCCCTGGAGCGCCCTCAATTCCATCCCTTGAGTGGGATCTACAGGGTATGGAGATCTATGTCCCTCTAAATGGGCTTAAGTCTGCCAGAAATCCCTTTGTCCGTTGCTGGAAGGCATAACCGAGGTAAATGCAGACAAACTTTAGTTTGCAGCCCAATATACCTTTGAGACTAGGCCTCTAGTTTGGGCCTTGTGCTACACAGACTTGCAAGTTCTTGAAAGTTACTTGGGTATAGAGGGAGGTTTGTAATTGTTCATAATTCCCAATCATCTAGGTCGTTTGCTTGAGTAGTGGGCACATTTTCAGAAACGCACCACCTTGTATTTTCATGCGTTGAAGGTAAATGATGGTGTTGTATCTGACTTGAATGCTTTTCAATATTGCTGGGCTTGCAACATCCTGATGTAGCATCTCTTGGCTGTCTTTTTTTATTTTAAAGTCTAATGTAGTAGGCATGAGATGATCTACTGTTGCAGTTATGGGCGTTATAATCTTTTAAAATTAATATGGCATGTTTTTAAGGGATCCTTCAGTAATTTTGCGCACACCTGTGTGGGACCGTTGCTAAATCCATTACCTCTCGCCGCACCCGCTTCGCGGGTGCCGCTTCGCGGGTGCCGCTTCGAGGCGCTAGGCCGCTGGGAGCCGTCACAGCTCGCTGCTTTGGACGCCTGAGGTTTGCTGGGGCAGTTTGTGGACGGCGAGGAGGCCCTTTGGAGCGGCGCTGCAGGGACTCGCTCTACCAGCTCCCTGCTCGGCAGCCCACCTGGTCCGCGCTGCCTGCCTGCCCCGCCCACAGGACGGTTACTTGATAGAACGGTAATCCCGCTGCGCAGGAGTGCGCCGGGCAAAGCCCGGCCAAATGGCGGGCAGTCTGTGGCAGTCCGGGACTGTACGAGGCTGGGCTGGGCCACGGTCCCTGGCAGTATTCATTTACCATCTAACAGTGAGACTTTTAATGTTTTAAACCTGAAGGACGTGGAGTTCTTGATATTGATTTATTCGTGCGTTTCATGATTGCTTCGGTACTTTTATATTAATCTCGTTAAGCAGGTTTCATTTAAAGTTAAGAGTATGTCTAAAATGTAACCCACTAAAACCTCTTCTGCACCAGTGACTCTGGATAACTACTTAGTTAAAGTAGTCAATAAAATTAACAGTGAACGACGACGCTCTTTAAGTCGTGTTATACCTCCAGGGTCTCCTTCTACTCTGTCAAATTCTTTGGATATTCCAGTCTTCGACATTACCCAAGATTCTGGAATAAAGGAGGTGATAAATAATTATATATTGTCATCACCGGCCCATGACCAGGTCGTGTTGGATGATTCCCCTGATACCCCTGACCACCATTCACTGGTTCGAAGAGTAGTCAGGGCGTGCCGAAAGTTACCAACTAAGCGAGGTGGGAATAGAAAGACCAAGAGACCACCAACACCTCCTAAAAGCCCAGTAGGAGAAGATGTCTTGGAAGGGGATGGAATGAATAAATTGAATCCTGAGCAGTTTGATACTCTGGTCAGAATTATTGATGGTAAATTTGATAAATTGGTCAAACCTTTAATGGCCAAACTAGACCAGATGTTCAAAGAAGTAGTCAGGCTGGGCGAACTTTTGGGTACACATTACTTTGGCTGGATTGTCTAAGTCCAGCGAGGCAGGCATTGGGGGTAGGAAAGACGTAGTAATTCAACCTAAGGAGTGGATTGAGGCAAGTAAAACAGTCACGCTACCTCAACCGCCCTCAGTGAGCCTAGAAAATCCGGTACCCAAAGCTGCTGATAACACGGGATGGTCTGAAGTGAGGAGAAGGCGTTTTATCAATCGCCCTCCAGACTGTGCCCCATATGTGGTTGTTTTAACCAATGTACCCCAGGCTGATACACACGTCTCACCCCCAACACGAATCCCACGACTTGTTGAAAAACAAAACTGTCTCCTGGTTGCATAATCAATGTGGGTTCCCAACTGCGTTTTCAAATGATATATTAAGCACTAGAAGGGTAAATTGGATCGGCAATTCTAGCAAGAATTGTAGTGGTGATTGTGTTATCATTAATTTTAAGTATCCGCAACACGTCGCCACAGTTTTGCTTGGAGCAGCCTCCCTCCCGTCCAATGCAAATAATGTATGTGCACGCCCACTTGGCTTTTTTTTATAGTCACCTTATTAAGGCACCCCCGAAGGATAGTAACTTAGTTAGGCAAATTACGCCGATCCAGCGCGCGGGGTTAATTATTCCTCTACACAATCGTTTTCATGCCCTAAGCCGCTTGGATTCTAACGACTGACTTAGCATGGACGATCAATCCCTCCCCGTGTGTGAGGATATTAATAGACCTGTTACTGAAAACATTGAGGATATAATGGTCTCTGAGTTAGCCAGGGAGGTGACCCCTTTTTTGGTACATAATGGTGGGGCTTTACCAAGTGGCAATTGCAGGGATGAAAATAGCCCTAATGTAATTAAGATCCCAGACAGGACTAACATAGGGGTTACTGGGACCTCTATCGCCAGCTGGAATGTTGCCGGTCTAAAATCTAAGGGGAGGGTTTTGGGCTGGCAGAATTTCATCAATGCCCATGATATTCTCTGTTTCCAGGAGACTTGGTGTAGGGAGGAAGTTAATTATGAGGGTTATGCATCATTTCATTTGCCCGCGAAGGGGACTGGACTGGGTAGGGCTAAAGGGGGTTTACTGATATTGGTTACAATTAATCGTCCAATAACAGTAAAAAGGCACATAATTGTAGGAGAACATGCTCAGATTCTCTGGTTGTTAGAGGAACCGAATCATAATATCTTACTGGTAAATTATTATAACAACATTTTTGATGGTACCAGGGATGTAGTGGTTCACGACTTGCCTAGTTCCATTGAAAATTTGAATTTTGAGGCTAATGTTTCTTTTGATATGATTTGGGTTGGGGATTTTAATACCCCTCTGTGTAAATCGCCAACAGGAAAAGTATGTGGATCCAGTGATGAGTCTGGGGTGGACGATTTGCATTTTGGTCCTAACAATTATGGAGAGGCGTTAAATTATTTAATGGGTTGTTATGAGTTGGAAATTTTAGGCCTCCCCAAAGATGAAAATGGATATGCCATCCCGACTTTTAAAAATCACCAATCCAGCTCAGTTATCGATCACGTGATTGTTTCCTCTAGTATTACTTCTTGTTGTGCTCCTCCGAGGATTGAAGTAACCACTATTAGTGACCATAACTATGTCATATTGGAAACTACCTTGAGGGGAGATTGTCATGTTAGAGTGGGTAATACGGTTTCCAATGTGGAACCACATAGACCAACTGGAGTCCGTTTAAGATGGGCAGGGGATAAAGCCAACAAACTAATCGGTGCTATTGTCAGGGATTGTCTAACGGACATTTCTTTTATCCTTGACAATAGCACAGATTTAAAGCAGGTCGTAAACATTTTTATTGATATTAATAAAATTATTAATGCCAGGTTCACTAAACCGACAGGTGGCCAATGTAGAATCGGACCGGGGTGGTTTGACCATTTGTGCACCAGTCTATTAACTAAATTAAAATTAGCTCTTGCTAACAAACCGAGGGACACCAACGCTGTAATTAAACTTAGATCAGAATATAAGCTTGCTTTAAAGCAAAGAAAAAGTGAGCTACAGCATTTGGCATGGGACTCTAAATCAGGCAGCTGAACTATCTAATAGCACCCTTTTTTGGGTCACTGTTAATTCTCCTTTTCTCAAGGATGAAAACACTCCAGTCCTAACTTCAAATGTCCCGAGTGACGGCTGGATTGCACATTTTTCAAATATATTTGATTCCAACAGCAGTATGGCCACTAACCAGGATAGTGGCCTGTTTTACCTCTGGACATTAGCTAGCGAGGTAGAATCTGGCATAAATGCTAGTAAGGGGGTAAAGCCCAGGGCCCGGATGAGGTGCCCATAGACTTATATAAAACAGCCCCCGAGATGTGGAGCCCTCTCCTAGCTATAGTTTTTAATGCTGCCATATGTACCGATGCCCCCGATACATGGGGGGAATCCATTATTATCCCGAGGGTAGCAGGTCGGACGTAAAAAATTACAGACCTATCTCTTGACTCCTCAGTTAAGATCATGAGTAGAGTTATGTTAGCGACTTTAGAGGAATGGGCCGAACAAGAGGGTATCCTAGCCGATAGTCAGTATGGATTTAGAAAGGGCCGGGGCACAATCGATCAGTGTTTAAATCTAGATTTACTGATCGGGAAATATACCGCAGCCAAAACTGGCTCACTCTACCTCTGTTTTGCAGACCTCAGTAGCGCCTTTGATATGGTTGACCATTCAATTTTATGGTCAACCTTGCTACAGTTAGGAGCACCAGAGGGTACAATTTATTTTCTGGCTAGGCTGTATGGGAGACTAAAAATGTGTGCGTTTTGGCTCCAAGGGGGAATGCACCCCAAAATTTAATATTAAAAGAGGGATCAGACAGGGCTGCGTACTGGCCCTCCTCCTTTTTATTTTATTTATTAACGGAATCAATGTGGTTTTAAAAAGTGTTAAAGCTGACGCCCCTCAGGTCAAAGGTTCCCCGGTACCGGTGTTATTATACGCCGATGACGTTGTCCTGCTCTCTAGAACACCTCTTTTAAACTGTATATAAATTTTCGTATTGCATTTTTAAAACCCATGTTTGTAAAATATGGCATACGTACAGTACATCAGGCTATGAGATTAGTTTTTAATCTACAATATGTCGATATCTGTTTTTTTTACTGCTATGTTTTTAACTCAATCAATAAGGGCCAGGAAAAGTATGTGTTTTTAAATTATTCTCCAAGTTATATATTCAGTTTCTTTCCCTTGTCTGTAATCTGCTGTACTTGTTATATTAAGTATGTATATTTTTTTGTTTGTGCTTTTATGGTCATTTTTATATGTACCGAATAAAGCTTCATGAATTGAATTGAGTTATTTGCCGAATTTTTAAATGGACAGTAATCTAGCTACTAAACTTACCTTTAAACATAAACCTAGAAAGCTACATCATTAAGGGTGCTGGCTTTTGCGGAAGGCTTCGGTATTGTGTGCTCGTTTGAAGTTAAAGCGCTTTGTTCTACTAAACTTAAACATAAAGGCGTCTCAGTCACTGCCTGTTTGTCAGCCAGGCGTTTCTTCTGATAGCCGACGAGAGATTCAGTGAGAAGGTTGTTAGGTGTTGAATGTGATACTGACCTATTGAAACAAAGGGACTGGAGGCATGGTATCACGTTTCTCTTTGCTCGATTGCTTACCAATAGTTCTTTGCAAGCTGGTTGACTTTTTTAACGATTCTACTGTTTTAGATAACATTTATACTGTTAGTGCATTATAACAACTTATGTTGCTGGCAGTTATTGCTGTCCGCGGTGTAGCTTGAAAAGCTGCTACACGTTTTGAAGCCATTCAGATGTCTGCTACTTTGCGTATCAGTGATTCCGAATGACAGAATGTCTTCAGCTGCTCAGGAGGGTGATTTGAGACCTTCCGACGGAGTACAGTGACTCCGAAGTAGTGAAGTAAAATATCAATGTTTGTTCCCTTACAGCAGGATCGTGCTTAAGTTGCACTGTATTACCTTTTACTCTACATTCTTGACAGTTTTGCGTTACAAAAAAGTTAAATCTCGTCCATTCTGGGAGTACAAGGAGGCAGTCAACTTGGGGAATGGGATTAGGAAACACGTCATATTTGTGAAAAACCAGGTTATCCAATGCACGATGTAACAGCATGGTTCACTTCCAATAAATGCAATGCACAATGTAACAGAATGTTTGTGCACTTCCAATAAATGCGCGATGTAACAGCATGTGCGGTAAACATTTCCGCGATGTAAGCATGTGCGATTTAACAGCATGCGTTGTAAACATTTCTGCGATGTGAAATGTGCGATGTAATGCACCCACGATACGCTTGCATCGTTGTAATGGGTGTTCGCCGTATGCAGTAGCTTAGTATATATCTTTAACTCTCAAACTTTTACGAAACATACTCACTGGATGATGTCATCAATTATGTCATTTGAGATATCAGTGACGTCACAGGCCATATCATGAGTGATGTAATATGTGGGGTCATAAGAAGTGCATTTTGGGGGTGTAAGTTATAGTTAGCTAGGGTAACTATAAATGCTAAATTTCAATGGTTTTGTACAAGTGAAATCTGAGCCTAACTAACATCAGTGCAACTTTTTTTCAGTAGGTAGCTAGATGGAGATATTCAGTGCTAGTGAAATGCTAAAAGGTTAATTAGCAGGCTTCCTTACACGGAATTTGGAGTTTATGATTGTTGTATGTTCCTTCCCAAAAGGGGTACGAAGCCTACCTCCTACATGTTAGTGGGGATTGATTGAAAGAATGGCGCAGGCTATTATACACCCTGAAGCCTTTTATATTTCTTGCACACATGCAGTACGCATTTAGTATTACATGTATTCATCTAGCACTACTGGTTCAAAAGGTTGGTCTGTCTGCACACAAAGTAAAATATTTGGTTAAACCTTTACTGAGGATTAAGCAGTAATTGTAAAGCGGACACCCCACAAGTTAAACCTGTTGAGCCTGGAAATCAACTGATTGAGCACAAAATAAACTTCCAGCATACGTTCCTATGCCCTGTGATTCTCAAGTTGGGAATATAAGGCAAAGTTTATTAAACAAATTTGGTTTATAAAGAGCAAACCTAAAAGCAACAGCATAATAAAGGAAGATTCAAACAGAGGGCTAATGAGTACCTTTATTGTCTAAACTGAAAAGGTATGCATGTAGGAGTCAATTGCTGGCTAAGAGAAACACCACACTCAGAAGCCTCCACCTTTCAAGGGCCCACCACGGAGTCCATTATGTGCACACACCTCCTTATTTTCTACCTTCTTACTCTTCTATATTCATCCGGGATCCAGATAGGCAGTGCAAAGACAGTTGATGGTCTGAGGTTGGGTGACTATATGGATTGTGTCTGAATATTGCAAGCTAGACGCATGATCATGGAGGGATACTAAAGTAAATCAGCAACAGATGAATTGTAGGACACAGAACAGGAGATAAAAGACCTGGGGAGACAGGAGAGCTGCAGTTCCCACCAGAGAAAGGTTCATCAAATCCAAGAGACTTCGCAACTAAGGCAGCGACTGCACAGAACATGGAACTCGGATGTACACTGTAGGGCCGTTTGAAGAACCAAGGTACACTATGTACCCACCACTCCAAAGACTATAGTATCCTGTGCGATACGTCAGTGCCTATGGTGATCAAAACTCTGTTATATGCTGGTCTTATGACTACGCTCAAGAAATGTGAGCATACAAATTGGGCCCAAATTCCCCACCTACATGAAGCTGTTGTAAGATATTCAAATAAAACATTGGGTATTAATTTTCCGAACTGGCCAATCTCTCTCTCTCTCTCTTCTCAGGGAGACGCACAAACTCATATACTGAGTGGGGAAGGGATACAAGTTGCCCATGCTACACACCCATCAGCCACAGTGGACTAGCACAGCAGATTAAGATAGGCCCAGCCATTTACGTATCTCACATACAGGAGGTTAGGGGACTATGGTAGACTGCTGAGGCAGCACATTGCTGGGAGACTGGAGTAGAAAATGTGCACTAGGTTGTGGAAACGTATACCAAGTGATTTTATGCCAATAAATTGCTTATTTTTATTTATAATCTTACCTTCCAAGTGTGTTTAACAAAGTCCCACAGCTTAGAATTGGTGTACCTCAGGTCAACTCCGCTCACAATCCCAGGAGCATGGAGGTGGGAAAGATGAGCTATATCTGCTGCATTCTCTGGGATTTCCTATAACAGAAATATAACAGTTTAAGAAAAATTTGGACCAAAGATGTTCTACTTGGAGTTTTAAAAGACAGGCACCATAGTTCTTGATGCACACGGCGGGAGAATCAGCCTACTTCTGCAGGCTTCCTTAGAAACAATGTTGGAAATCAGTTCCTTATGGTAAGGCTGCTAAACTGCTAGAATAGTGATGGAGTCAGTTAAAGTGATAAAATCAACTTAAACACTTTGCTTTTGTGCTTTCAACCTATATTTAAAAAAAGCCCTGGACAGGACTTCGGTTGATCTATTAAAAAGTTGCTATCATACAATTGCTGCACCCTGGCTTTAACTTGGTTTGAAGCACACAAATTGTTACTTTAAAATGTTTAGGTGTTCAACATAATGGCACAAGATCCTCTGTTTGGTTGAGGAATTTAGGAAGCTCTAGTGCCCTTGATTTTTGACAGAGGCAAGGCTCATCCATCAGGAGGTATCCCGAATCATGGGACCCTGAAGAACTACATTGAAATCTCCCCAGTGGGCCATATCACACTAGGAATTTATAAAATACGACTCAAGAGCATATACATGCCGTTAGGTACGATGATGCACTACAGAGAACATCACAATAACAAAATGGAAATCTGGTTACAGGTCATTGATGGCATAAAAAAAAAATTCAAGAAGGTGACAAAAAACTTAATTTGAGACAAATGGAGGAAAAATAGATATGCAAACTTTGTGAGCTACTAAAAGGTCTCCATATTGATAACAAGCTACATTAATTTCTTGTGAGGAGTGTTTGGGTAATCTATAAATGATTATGCATATATTTTGTATTTTGATGTAAGATACGTGACAACGTTTGGTAGATACATCTCCACTGGAACATAGCTTTATTATAAGGTTTCAATGCACTGTACGTCCAATATGGCAGCTGTGGTGTTTCCAGTACATTAAAGTAGTTGTTCTATGACTCCATTTAATCATGTTGTAGTGTAGCAGGGATCCTGTTCTCCTACAGAACTGTGCAAAGAGACTTGGAACCTCAGTGAATTAGGGTGTGCCAAAACTCACCTTAGTACCCAAAATCCCCTTACCTGACTAGCTACAGTGTCTCATTGGCCATTACAAACTCCCAATGCTTAGACAAACCAGAACACGGACTTAGATTACCTCAGGCAACGTGGAACACATGAACACTCTTTCGTTATACTATCATTTAAATTCAAAAACAAGGAGTAAATGAGGACGCAAGCATATTTGAAATGTTTATTCACTAATGCAGGGTTCTCAAACACAGTATCTTAGATAATACCAGCAAACATAAGAAGCAAAATAATCAGCATAGTTACTAGTCCATAGAATACACAAGGTGACAACATGCTAAAATGAATAGGGTTTAACACCACCCGATCCTCACCCTCCCTAACTAGCATATTATAGTATATCTAAGAAGGTCTCATTGGGTTTTAGCAGGGCGGCCCCATACCTCAAGATCCTAGTGGCAAGGGATCACATCATCTTCCACCAGCTCTCTGCATGTGAAGCACCATCAAGTGTGTGGGTGCGCTGCGTGAAGCAATATATAAAACGTGCCTAAAGCCAGAATTTGGCTGACGCTGCATGTATGTTATGTCTAGGAAGGTGCGAAGATCAGACCTCACAACAACCACTGTGTCGAGTTATCCTTGAAGGCTTCAGCACTCACTGTACAGACACAGTTCACTAAGCAAAGCTGATATCAGAGTAATAACATTAATCTCGTGTGAATCAAAGCGCTCTACTAGGCTCAAAGCTAAACAGTTTATGTGTCGTGTGCAAAAGCAGCAGAAAGGAAAAATGGCGTTTAAACTTCTAATAAGCTCATGCTAACTTAACACAGCATATAGGCAAAGCGTATCTATATGACATCCCCCCATGATCCGAGCACGGATAAGACAAGATAAGATAAGATAAGGGGTCCATTTTTGAAGTGCAGAGTTCAAGAACGATAGTCAGTTCAAATTTGAGTAAGTGAGAAAAAATATTTTCGTCACTCAAAACAAAAACCAAAATTTCACCATCTTGACAATTTGAGCAAAGTCAATAGTTCTGGGACAAGTACAATTTAGATATAATTCTCAATAATAAAAAAATAAATAAAAAGAAAAAAAAATTAAATGTCGTCAAAGTCAATAGTTCTGGGACATGTACATTTATTCATAATTTCAATTTTTTAAAAAAAAAGTTCAATGTTAACAAAGGTCTCGATTGATCTCAGCCCAGGACTGAATATGCAAAATAAGCAGCAACATCTTCCAAAAGGAAGTCACTGTTATCATCCGAAAACAATTCAGCCATCCAATCTAATAGTGGGAAAGAACATTCATGCTCTTCAATTACCGGAGCCTCTAGCACCATCAGAGGACAACTCGGTGGGTTCTCAATGAAGCTGTGTGCCAAGAAATCTTGCGCCGCTGCAAATACATTCCAACGACCCAGTACTCCATGCATCGCTGCCAAGGCCATAATCCTTTCGTCGGAACAAAGCAACTCGTGAGTAACTAAGGGACTAATGAGATAATTAAAATCCACGTCAGGAGAAACCATCTTGCAGAGACACAAATCCAGGGCCCAATCGAAATCGCAGTTCAGGCAATGAAAGACAGGCTGGACACATGTAAAGTAGGAAAATCGAAACGATAATCCACACGCTGCACTTAAGGTGGCGAGAGGCAGCGTACCATAGTATTCAAGCATCCTGTTGCGAAACAGTGCCAGGTGGGACTGAGCGCCTTGAAACAGGACGGGCATCCATTTTTCACAAAACAAAATATCACCAGAATGCCAGCAGCCAACGCCAGTAAAAGAGGAAACCCACCAAACAGGCTTGAAAAGATTGAATGAATGAATGCAGGAATGACTCCAAATATCTTTTCAAATGAAGTCACAAGACCGCTGCTAACTATTTTAAAAAAGTGTGCAAGGCCTGAAGTGGAGAACGCATTAAAGATTGTATGAATCAGTTTACTGAAATGCAATGGTAGCTCAGTATTTAATAAGGCTTGCACCTCCGTGCGGGTGTTGGCTATGTGAAGGACAAATGTTTCACGAGCCGAAGTCAGAGCAACCTCTTTTTGTGACAATAGGGCTCTTATTCTACTCATTCCATTGAACTCTGCTCTCAAGGTTGGAATTCGCGGCCAGAAGGAAACATGCGAGTTCCCATGCGGAGGAGGATACAAAACATTTTTACAGCACACCACACGTTCAGAGACTAACCACATAAGCGATGCCTTTTAATAACCCACAACAATCTTCATTATTTAAAAGTAAATAGCTGCCGTTTGCCAGTAATGTGAAAGTGGGGACTATTGCGGGTACGGGAGTACCTTTCAAAACACAGGCTAAATTAGGCTGCTCTTAGTTGCAAGAACCGTGCAATTGGATATGTCTACACATTAATGAGTGATCAGGCGTTTCCGTGCACTCATCACCTTTTAGATAAACTTCCCTCCCTTCTCTAAGGCACCTGTAAGTAAAAGGGAGCGACCAGGCTTCATGGAGGTATGAACTACCCAGTGGCTCGTATCTGCCAATGGCAAAATATTTCAAACAATTTGTAAATTTAAATAAAGCAAACGGTAACGTAATCAAACCGTGGATAAGCCACGTCGCAGCCGTGTTCTCTGCCACAGAGAATGGTAAAGACTCCAACTTTTCAATGTGTAACATGAAAAAAGATGCATCTCTCATTGAAAGCAAACGTTGCTTATCTGTTAAATTAAAAGGGGCAAAAAGAGGAGCCATTCATGTAATTCCAAGGCACTTTTCCGGCCTTAAGCGTCTGCAGGGTCCATGCAAACTGCATAATGGAACGCAATTGATTTTGACAATGGTATAACACAGATACTTCATCTTGCACACTATCAAGAGACGATACAATATTATCCAATGTATAAATGCTGGAAGAAAGCGTGTTAATGCTATTATCTACAACTGCAAGCACTTTCTCCAAGTTTGCCTGATCAATGGCCCTAAGGCGGGTAGCCGCTTCAGTGATGTTTTCCAAATTTCATTATAAACCGCATATATCCATCTTTTTGATCTACCACTAGCCGGGCCTTTTATAAAATCATTCAAATCAACATCACCCGTCAGTTTAGATAGATGTAGTTTAACTGATGCCAAGGTAGAATGTTGGAGCCAATTCTGACAATTTGCCTATTGAATAAGTGGCAACAGAATGGTCACTCTCAAAACGGGGATCGGCCCTGATTTGTTTGAAGCCATCAGCTAACCCCAGAAAACGATGTTGGCACGAATCAGCACCTCTGTGCCACAACAGCCAACCATGAGGATCCAAACTGGATACGTTAAAGGAGGAGTTATGCAACAGAGTTTGCAATTCCCTAATGGAAATTTTTTGTAAAATTACCCCAACCTGAATATTCTTCTAGATCAGGGATGGAAGGAGTAGTACATTTTTTAGAAGAAGCCAATCCAAAGCATGTTGTTTGAGAAACGGTAGAGTTCAAAAACATGGTTCGGGATGAGACCTGCATGGTGCAAAGCCTCACTGCCTTGCACCTGCCAACTTTTAGAACCCCAAATGGATTTAAGGTCAATAGTCTCCTTCCACAACTCGTAGCCTTCATCAGCTAATTGGTCTAGGAAGGACTTCGAATACAATAACTTAGTATCGGTAAGTCTAACCTTGGACTCGGATTTTTCTGTCATTTTAAAATAAAATGAAGCGGGATTGGACTGATTAAAGTCGGTAAAATAAGTGTACTTTTTCAAAAATGTACTCGAACTGCCTTGTAAAGGAGCCGGGCAATGCTCCCACTGTGTAAAATTCACAGTATTTCTTCTGGAACTAGTTTTGTGTAAAAAGTGGTTGCCAAAATGTTGGAAGCAAAATAAATCACCATAATTAGCAGAATCTAAATATAATCTTCAGCATCAAAAGCAGCATAATATTTCAAATCAGAAAACAATGCCTCCACAGCCTGAACATCCCAATCATCAGAACGTATGTTTTGTTTCACCACATCCCCCATGTTAACTCTAAGCACATTAGGGACATTAATGACTTCAGTGGGGCCATGGATTTGAAATTTAACAGGATCCCATACAATCCCACCTAGGACTGGCCAAGCAGTGATGTTAACAAATGCCAAGTCTCTCTTCAGTCTGTGGGCAGAATGTGAGGAGGAAAGGGGTGCCAAAGTTCCATTAAGATGTCGAATGCATGTTCTTTCTTCGACATGGTGTCCGTTGACTAACCGGAAAACATAAAACAAAACCAAGTGACATAAAAAAGGTAAATTGAAAAAAGCACCAGCCAAAAATATGTCCAAGGAGGAATCAAAAAATGTTTAAATAAACTTGTATATACTGCAATCCGAGAGGGCTTTCCTGATGTGTGCGAGACAGTGTCACATGAAAATCCGGATTCTGTGGCCAAACGTGTTTGCAAATCAGGCATCGATAAGTCAGTTGGGCAAGCGTAGTCAATTTCATTAAGGTTAGTACCAGGCAAGGTACTTAATAAAGGACTGGAAATTGTAGGCATCTCGATGGCCATCTCAGGCTCAGGATTAGAAGCAGTGGACAAAACAGAATTTCTCACAATTGAAGGACAGGAGACTGCCGGCGTCATACTAAGAAGAATCGGCCACTCTGTATCTTGACATTGTCAATAGAGATAAACCTGTTTTCCTTACGACCTGGAAGAGGTGGTAGAATGACTGTTCTTGTGCCCTTCATACCAAGCACAGGAACCGGAGCTCGGTAGGAGGGACCAAATTTTTTTTTGTTCTCGATCTTCTCCCGAACCAGTTCTCCAACTTGGGGTAGCCAGCCAACTACCGCGATCTGCAACGCATCATCCGAAGTGGAGGGCAAATGTTCCTTTGCAAGACTGTCTCGTCTTTTGTAGAGTCTGTAAAACATTGCAATGTTGATCTACGTCAAAGGCAGCGCTAGCCACCGAGTCTAGACCGTCAAGGTCCGGTACAAACATCTTGATACCAAAGAGCATTTCGAATGGGGTCTGCCCACCCAGAGACCTTCTAGGGAGATTATTAAGAGCACGCTGCACGCCATTGAGATGGGCTAGCCAGTTCCTGCCAGTGCCTATAACTCTGGCTGTCAGAGATTGCTTTAAGTCACGGTTCATTCGTTCCACTACACTATTACCCTCAGGTCTGTATGGAGACGAAAACTTGACTTGGACCCCCATCGAAATCATGGCATCCTTATACGCCTTAGAGGCGAAAGCCGGATCCTGATCCGAATGGAAGGTGCCACGTGCAAAAATCCCTACAAAGACGCGCAAATCTCTGATGACAGTCCGTGAATCAGTGCTGCGGTGGGGCCAGAGCCAAACAAAGTGTGTGCATGAATCAACTGCGACTAAGATATACTTATATGCAGTATCAGAAGAAAAATGACCGCAGTGATCCCAATAAACACATCCCAGTGGTTTATTAGAGATGTACAACTGTCTGGGGCGGACGCGCAGCAGTCGAAGGCTTAATCTGCTGGCAAATGTCGCATTGTTGGACATAATCGCGTCTGTTTGTACAGTCCCTGCCACCAAAACCGTTGTTGTAACTGAGACACAGTGGCCGAAACGCCCGCATGCGCAACACCCTCATGCGCCACTGTGATCAATGCATGTCTTCGATCCGAGTTGGGAATCAACCTATCACCAACTTCAGGAATTTTCACAAATGGAACCTTATCGGGACTTAAGTGGTATGTGTACTTCGAAGGGAACCCCGTAGGATATTTACTTCCCTTCTCAGTGGCAGCAACAGCTGCCAAGATATCATCATCAATCTTACTTTTGGACCGTGTAACTGCTGCAACCAAATATGTCGATACTGCAGATTTCGCTGCCTCATCAGCAAGCGAGTTGCCAACAGCGTGTACTCCAATGCGCTGATGACCCAGAGTATGAATTACAAACACGAGTGGTAACCGCTCTTTAAGCTCAGCCACACGTACCCTGATAATTTTATGTTTTATTGTGCTACCCTTGGAGTCACGAAAGTCATTCCGAATCCAAAAGAACATGTTTTCATTGTAAGACTGGACACAATAGTAAGAATCACTCACAATAAGAGTCGTCACACTAGGATCAGCGTACTCTAATGCACGCATCAGAGCACGAAGCTCTGCAAATTGTGCGGTGCAGTCCCCTAGTGTCTGCGTGTGCACGACACTGGACTTTAACTCATTGTTCACCATGGCACCGACCACAATGGCACATGCGGAAACGTAGGCGTGTTTAGAACCATGCGCAACCTGTGCCGAACCATCAGTGTAAATCATGCAATGGAAATCCTCCAAAGGCCTAATTGCTAAAGGAGCTGGATGAACAAATTCATACTGTAAATACTCCTGAGACCGTAAGGAGGCATAAAAAATAAATGTGACATCGGGGACGTCAATGAAGCAGCCCATTGTATCCGAGGGTCCAAAGCTTTTGAATTAGGTACACTGGCTTTCGTAACTGCTTCTAACGCAGGACAAGGGGTAACAACCAACAAGAGTTTTCCTTGTGACAGCACGTTCCTTAAGAATCGCCATCTGTACAGCCGTCAAAACTTTCTCCACGG
The DNA here is from genome assembly GCF_964261635.1 of Lissotriton helveticus. Lineage (NCBI taxonomy): Eukaryota > Metazoa > Chordata > Amphibia > Caudata > Salamandridae > Lissotriton > Lissotriton helveticus. The sequence goes on along the minus strand of NC_136065.1, from coordinate 262,642,252 downwards.
TGGAAAATCGCATTTCAGCCGAAGTGTACAAGTGTGACTTGTAAGCAATAGGTACTGTGTCTCCTTCATTAAAAGTCAGGTAAGTGAAACTCACCGATCCAGGGATGATTCTTATCACCAGGTTGGTGTGGTTGTCACGTGTCAGTAAGAATTTAGAAGCGAGCAGATCAGCCTGCACAATTGCAGGATAGCTGAGTGCTCAGGCAGCCAGTTTGATTTGGTAAAAGTTGGTTGTATCAAAGCATACAAAGGCTTGATATGCTGGGCATATTCAGGAATGTATCTTCTCCCGAAATTCAAAAATCTCAGCAAAGACTGTAATTTTTTCAGAGTTGTCGGAGCGCCCAGCTGTGCGCATTTCTCCAAAAAGTGAGGAGCCAATCCTCTACCTTCATTGTTGAGCTGGTAGCCCAGGCACAACACTGTATACTCTGCAATGTGCGATTTTGCAAAGTTGAATTTGTAACCCATATCTGCAAAGCTACAAATTAAGCGGTCCACTCGACACAGATGCTCCCAAAGTTCGTCGTCTGTGAGATAAATGTCATCCACATACGAGCATGCATCAGGGTCGACTCTCTCCAAGAGAGACAATGCGGGCAGTAAAAATCCCAGGACTATTTTTATAGCCCATAGGTAAACGTCGAAATTGTTTTTGGACACCGCCGCAAGTAAAGGACGTCCATTGGGAACTTAGACCATCCAAATGGTGGGCATAAAAACCGTTGGAAATGTCAAGTGTGGTCTTAAACCGCTTACACACAAGACTATCCACTAATGCAGAGCTGTGAGTATTTTGTACTGCACAGGTACGGCAATGAGAGTTTAAATGCCGGTAATCCAATACCAAACTGTATGAACCGTCAGGCTTGGTCACAGTAAAAAGAGGGTTATTCATTGGTGACACATGTTTCAATCACTCCTTGGTATTCTAATTGGTCAAGGATTTCCGCAACGGAAGCCTTTGCTTCACGTCTAATGGGATATTGATGTTGAGGCTGTGGCTCAGACCGCAAAGGAATCTCGTGGTGTGAGGAAAATTGATCCCATCCAGTGTGTACGGGACAGAGCTGGCGCAAGAGCCTTAGCCCACTCTTCTGCAAAATTCAGTGCATGCTCCTTCGAGACTGTGTGCGCGACACTGGGGGGGGGGGGGGATTACCTCCTCCCCTCGCGGAGCTGCACGAACAAAAAGGTGGGGGCCAGTCAGCCTCCGCTAACAAAATGTCATAAGTAGTCTAAGATGTTCCCAAAATATCCCTTTTATGGTACGCTGTATGTCACCTTCTATTAACAGGAATATTTCATAAAGTCTGTCAGGGGGAGCAACTCTAGTGTCAGCTGTTTCTACTACAACATAACGGTCAGTCGCCATCACCTTCAGTAGTGGACGCAGGGCCTCTCACACTATGGTAATCTCCGCCACGCTGTCCAGCAAGGTCAGAGCCCATGTCAGATTCCGAAGCCGCGTTCTCACTATCTGTGGCATATCTCGCTGTCAGAGCGTCGACTCTTCTTTTGAAACTGGGGTCTCTTCGGCGTAGAGCCGTCCTGCTTTCCTGCACCGTCTTTCGGGCAGGGCTGGTCGCCCCGACACCTGCCGCCTCCTCCACCACCGGTCGCCGAGGCCGATGAATCCTGAAAAGAACGAGGAGAGCTTTGATCAGAAACCTGAAATCGATCAGGTGATTTAATCTTTGCGCGATCGCGCAAGTCATAAACACATTCTGTGGGGGCAGGCAATGGAGACGCAGGACGGGACTCCTGTTTCTGTTGCTGTTGCTTACCCTGTTTGTTTTTTAGGCCAATTTAGTTTTTGGGACTTGGGCTGGACATCAGTCTCCAACTTCTGTCCCTGGGGTTGGTTTTTCTCTTTAATAGAAAATGGCTTGAGACCCCTACTATTGCGGCCCACGGTTTTATAAGCCGCCACAATAATCCTCGCTAACTGACGGGGTTTTTCGGCATCGGGAAGCGCCTGCAAAGCATTGGCTACCTGAAAGTTCACTGCATCTCCCTTGACATTAGCAAGTACGAGATCGCAAACCACATCAAAGGTGCCACATAGGCGCATGCCCAATTCAACCGCAGCCTCGGGTTCGTGTTCATCCTGAACACGCTTAAGGACCGTAGGCAGGACAGTCATAGACGGAGTGCCGCAACACCTCGCATAGACCGCCGCAAATGTTCTACCCCATGTCTCGCAGTCTCCGATTTCAGGGGCCAAGTCTTTAGGTAAGCTTATCGTAAGAATCCTGTGTTTTTCACCAGGAGTTGTGTTAGGAAATACTGCTTCCAGCTGGTCAAATTTCTCGGCAAGCCTGAAAGGAAAATCATCCTTATCTTGGGGACACTTGCCCATCACTGCATTGACCATCGCGGGACTGAGCTTCATGCCGCCCTGTCCTGCAAGAAGCGCCGCACCACGCGGGGCCCCGCACGGGAGATTACGGGTTATGTATTGTACCAACGAACAAATAACGCTAATCGAGACGACATGTAGTCGTCTCAGCTCAACAGTACAATTGCTGTGTTGAGGATGAGGAGTAAATCCAGCCAAAACAGGCCAATTTGCGCCCGGAATGGACAAAGGCCCTAACCTCGGAGCTGCTAGCCAGAAAGGAAAATCATCCTTATCTTGGGGACACTTGCCCATCACTGATTTGACCATCGCGGGACTGAGCTTCATGCCGCCCTGTCCTGCAGGAAGCGCCGCACCACGCGGGGCCCCGCACGGGAGATTACGGGTTATGTATTGTACCAACGAACGAATAACGCTAATCGAGACGACATGTAGTCGTCTCAGCTCAACAGTACAATTGCTGTGTTGAGGATGAGGAGTAAATCCAGCCAAAACAGGCCAATTTGCGCCCGGAATGGACAAAGGCCCTAACCTCGGAGCTGCTAAAGTGTGGGGGAGGGCGCCACCAAACCAAACGCGATGCTGCTAAGTATCTATAGGTTCTTCCTGTGTCCTATACGGAGTATATTCATTCGGCACAGGAGTGGGAGTGTACGTGTGGAAGACACCCGAAGTTCCGTACACAGCCGGGAATGTCACCCACGATTAAAATATCTCGTATGGGTAAGCCACCTCTGCACTCACCACCATTATCACCGCCATGCCATCCACGGGAACATTATACTGCAGCAAATGGTTGCGCACCGCAATGCGACTATGCTGCGGAGTGTCCACCGCGGCCATAGCGACACAGGAAGATAAAAGGACAAAGTAAACTTTGTAGCACAACTGGGTTGTAATAAAAAAAACGTTTAGAAAGATTCAAGCTTGAAAAGACCTATTTTCACAAAAATAGGCAGCTTCTTCCGACACCATTTTTTTTCTGGAAACGAAAGTGAAGGGGTTAAGAATCGAAAGATGTACTACTCAAGTGTCATGAAATAAGACCACCGAAACGTTGGGCGCCATGTAGCAGGGATCCTGTGTTCTCCTACAGAACTGTGCATAGAGACTAAGAACCTCAGTGAATTAGGGTGTGCCAAAACTCACCTTAGTACCCAAAATCCCCTTACCTGACTAGCTACAGTGTCTCATTGGTCATTACAAACTCCCACTGCTTAGACAAACCAGAACACGGACTTAGATTACCTCAGGCAACATGGAACACATGACCACTCTTTCGTTATACTATCATTTAAATTAAAAAACAAGGAGTAAATGAGGACGCAAGCATATTTGAAATGTTTATTCACTAATGCAGGGTTCTCAAACACAGTATCTTAGATATTACCAGGAAACATATTATAAGAAGCAAAATAACCAGCACAGTTACTAGTCCATAGAATACACAAGGTGACAACATGCTGAAATGAATCGGGTTTAACACCAGATTCTCACCCTCCCTAACTAGCATATTATATTATATTCAAGGTGGTCTCATTGGGTTTTAGCAGGGCGGCCCCATACCTCAAGATCCTAGTGGTAAGGGATCACATCTTCCACCAGCTCTCTGCATGCGAAGCACCATCAAGTGTGTGTGGGTGCGCTGCATGAAGCAATATATAAAACGTGCCTAAAGCCAGAATTGGGCTGCTGCTGCATGTATGTTATGTCTAGGAAGGTGCGAAGATCAGACCTCACAACAACCACTGTGTCGAGTTATCCTTGAAGGCTTCAGCATTCACTGTACAGACACAGTTCACTAAACAAAGCCGATATCAGAGTAATAACATTATTCTCATGTGAATCAAAGCGCTCTACTAGGCTCAAAGCTAAACAAGAGTTTATGTGTCGTGTGCAAAACCAGCAGAAAGGAAAAATGGTGTTTAAAGTTCTAATAAGCTCATGCTAACTTAACAGAGCATATAGGCAAAGCGTATCTATATGACAGTAGTACTTTATAATAGTCTAATAACCTAGGTATGTCGAACATTGCAGCAATTATGGGATAGATTAGATTTGATCGACTATCACTTTATTGTATTTGTGAAGTAACATTTTGTAATCACATTTTAGTGCATCCAACTTGGCAGCTTCTATAGGATAGGTTAGTCTGTAATATCCTCATCATACGATCTAGGCTCTGGGACATAGTGCCTAAAAAATGGTGCACTCGTAGAAAGCCACCATTGCAGATCAACAGTACATTACACCACATTTTTTTAATTTCAAGCTCCTCCTCTGGTATCCATCCTTTAATATTTAAAAACCTCAAGAGATCTTATGAGCTTACATTGGGCATGGTAATCAACAGTATTATGCGTTATCAATGGTACTGACTGCCTGTTGGTTAATGAATATGCTACTTACCAGTATGCATCTGTTCTTGGCATGTAGGGCTGCTAACATTCATATCTTAGCATTAGATCGCCGCCTAGTGTTGGGCTCGGATGATTGCACATTGTTGTCCTGGAAGAGTCTTCGAAGTATCCTGAGATAGGTGGCTCCTCCCCTGGACTACAGTGCGCATGGGCATCGGCTCCATCCCCAGATTGTTTTTCGCCATTGTGGCAGAAGATGGAGTGAAAAGTGTAGAGGATGTCCACGCTAATGAATAAATACAATAGTATATCTGCAGCTGCGACAGGCACCGGGGAGGAGGGCGGGCGATATGAATGTTAGCAGCCCTACATGCCAAGAACAGATGCATACTGGTAAGTAGCATATTCAGTTCGAGGCATGTGGGCTGCTAAATTCATATCTTAGCATAGAATACATAGCAGTCCCTCCATCAGCGGCGGTTGCCCGTGCCAGCTGCAGAAACCTGAAAAAGTGTCTTGAGAACAGCCTGTCCTACAGCAGCTTGCTGTTTGGAATGCACATCAACACAGTAGTGTTTTGTGAAGGTATATGGTGTGACCCACGTGGCTGCTCTGCAAATATCCTCTAAAGGAATGTTCCCTAGGAAAGCCATGGATGCCCCCAGTTTGCGTGTGGAGTGCGCTCTGGGGGGTATTGTTAAAGTGCGCTTGGCTTTTTGATAACATATCTGGATGCACTTAACAATCCACCTGGCTATCCCTGCTTTGGAAATTGGGTTGCCTTTGTGTTGTGGTGCGAAGGCAACAAAGAGTTGTTTTGTCTTTCTAAAGGGTTGTGTTCTGTCTATGTAGTACATCAACGCCCTCCGTACATCTAAGGTATGGAGCATTCTTTCCGCCACCGTTTGCGGGTTTTGAAAGAATGCTGGTAAGTCAATAGTTTGGTTTAGATGAAACTGTGACACCACCTTCGGAAGGAATTTGGGGTTAGTGCGTAGCACTACCCTATTTGGATGAATTTGAATGAATGGCTCTTGGATTGTGAGCGCCTGCAGCTCACTGACACGCCTCAGAGACGTAATAGCTATAAGGAAAGCTACTTTCCACGTAAGGAACTGGAGTTCACACGAGTGCATTGGCTCAAATGGTGGTCCCATCAGTCTGGTGAGGACGACATTGAGGTTCCACACTGGAGCTGGCGGTGTCCTTGGGGGAATGACTCGTTTCAGACCTTCAAGGAAGGCTTTAATGGCGGGCACTCTGAAGACAGAGAGGTGCTGCCTGTTTTGAAGATAAGCTGCTATGGCGGATAGATGTATCCGAATGGAAGTGTACGCTAGATTGCACTTGTAAAGATGCAACAGATAGCAGATGATGTTGGGGATAGATGCATCTAGCGGGTTGATGTCATTGGCTGTACAGTAGATGACAAAACGCTTCCACTTTGCAGCATAGCATGCTCTAGTAGTTGGTTTCCTCGCCTCCTTGATGATGCTCATGCATTCTGGAGGCAGGTTAAGGTACCCAAACTCTAGGACCTCAGGAGCCAGATCGCCAGGTTGAGCTGTTGCGGATCTGGATGCTGAATTTCTCCATGGTTCTGCGTCAAAAGACTGGGCGTGAGACGCAGTCTTTGATGCGGCACCACTGAGAGTTCGAGGAACGTGGTGTACCATGCTTGGCGCGCCCACGTTGGAGCAACTAGGATGAGAGTCATCTCGTGCTGCCTTAGCTTTCTTGCGACCAGCGGTATTAGAGGGGCTGGCGGAAAAGCGTACGCAAATTTGCCTGACCAGTTCATCCATATCGCATTCCCCTGCGACTGTGGGTGAGGGAACCTGGCGGCAAAGTGTTGGCATTTCGCGTTCTCTTTTGTGGCAAACAGGTCTATCTCCGGATGACCCCACTGCTGGAAGTACGGGTGGAGGACAGATGGGTGTAACTCCCACTCGTGCATTTGATGGCTGTACCTGCTGAGCAGATCCGCCATCTGATTGTCCTTTCCTGGGAGGTGTTCTGCCATGAGGAAAATGTTCCTCTGAATGGCCCACTTCCACATGCTCTGAGCCAGATGAGACAGCTGTGGCGAGTGGGTGCCTCCCTGCTTTTGAATGTAGTACATCGCGGTCATGTTGTCCGTCCGGACTAGCACGACCTTGTTGCACAGATGTACAATGAAGGACTTGAGCGCCATGAAGATTGCCATCAGTTCCAGATAGTTGATGTGCATCTTCTGTTGCTGCGTTGTCCATAGTCCCTGCACTGTGTAAGAGAGCACATGAGCTCCCCATCCCTGGAGAGATGCGTCCGTTGTCAGGACAATCTGCGGCACAGGCTCTTGGAACAGTCGGCCCTTGCAAAGGTTGTGTGGAGTCCACCAATGCAGAGAGTCGTATGCCCGACTGGTAACCAACACTAGGTCTGTCAATTGGCCACGAGCCTGTGTCCACTGATTCGCTAAGCACTCCTGGAGCGGGCGCATGTGTAGCCGTGCGTGAGGGACTATGAAGATGCAGGAGGCCATCATGCCTATCAACTGCATGAACACTCTCGCTGGAAGCGAGTGTTGTGGCCTGAACCTTTGGATCAGGGCCTGCATGCTGTCTATCCTGACTTGGTTTGGCTGAGCCATGGCCGTCAGGGTGTCGATCGTTGCACCTAGGAACTGCCGGACATGTGCCGGCTGAAGATGCGATTTTGGGTAGTTTAGGGAGAAACCCAGATCGTGAAGAAGGTGAATTGTAGTTGACATGTCTGCGGCGCACTGCTGCTCTGACTTGGCTTGTACGAGCCAGTCGTCTAGGTAGGGGTAGACATGGATGTTCTGCCTCCTGAGGTGCGCCGCTACTGTCGCCAGACACTTGGTGAACACCCTCGGGGCTGTTGTGACTCCGAAGGGTAGGACCTTGAACTGGTAGTGCCTGCCTTGAATAGTGAACCTGAGGTATTTCCTGTGTGACGGGTGTAGTGGAATGTGGAAATACGCATCCTTGAGATCTAAGGTTGCTAAGAAGTCTCCTTTGTTTAGCAAGGGAAGAATCTGTTGCAGTGTAAGCATGTGGAAATGTTCTGATAGTATGTACAGGTTGAGGGGGCGTAGATCTAGAATGGGTCTGAGAGATCCGTCCTTCTTTGGAATAAGGAAGTACAGGGAATATACCCCTGTGCCTTCCTCTCCCACCGGCACTTGCTCGATTGCTCCCTTTTGCAGCATCACCACTACTTCCTGCTGCAATAAGAGCAAGTGCTCTGCGGACATAGGCCTTTGCCTTGGCGGGATGTTGGGTGGAGTGGACTTCAATTCTAGGCAATAACCATACTGGACTAGTTGTCGCACCCACCTGTCTGTGGTGATGTTTTTCCAGACGGGCAGGAACTGCTGCAGTCTCCCCCCGACAGGTGTTAGGTGGTCGGGGGGCAGTGACAGAGAGTCACTGTTTGCTTGGAGTAGAGGAGCGGGGGTTGTTATTTCCTCTGCCGCGACCTCTGTTGCTGTTATTCCTGTAACCTCCCTTGTTCTGTTTCGTGAACGAGGATTGTGCCCCACCTTTTGAGAACTGGGATTGTTGACCCATTTGTCCTCTGGTGATTCCACGTGCACCTGAGCGACGAAAATTGCTGCCACGAAACTGTTGTGACTGCAGGGCCCCCATGGATTTAGCAGTTTCCGTGTCCTTTTTTATTTTCTCTAGGGTGGTGTCAACATCTGGACCAAACAGACTATCAGGATTGACCAGCTGATTAAGAATTGTTGTCTGAATATCCTGTTTAAAGCCTGAGATGCGTAGCCACGCCTGTCGTCTCAGCATAACGCTAGTGTTGACAGCCCTAGCAGCTGTATCTGCAGCGTCAAGCGCACACTTGATGGCTGCGTTTGAGATTAGCTTCCCTTCGTTAATGAGCAGTTGTGTGGCTTCTTGGAACTGTGGAGGCAGGTGTTGTACAACCTGTTCTAGGGTGTCGTAGTGTGCCCTATCGTAACGCGCCAAGAGCGCCTGTGTATTGGCGATGCGCCAAAAGTTTGATGCCTGTGCAGCTACTCTTTTGCCCCCTGCCTCTAGCACTTTGGACTCCTTATCCGGGGGAGGAGCTTCACCCGTTGTCTGGGAGTTGGCACGTTTCCTGGCATTGGCGACCACAAGAGAGTCCAGTGGCAATTGTCCCCGGATGTAGGCGGGGTCCGCAGGTGCAGGCCTGTACTTCTTTTCAATGCGAGGGTTGACCACTCTCGCTCTTGTAGGCTCCTTAAAAATGTCCCCAGCATGTTTGAGGACTCCTTTTAGCATAGGAAGTGTCTTTACTGTCCTTTCAGAGACTGAAAAGGTGTCGAAAAGGAAGTCTTCCTCAACCGGGTCGGCATGCATGTCCACATCATGATTGGCTGCCGCCCTTTCAAGTAGTGCATGAAAGCCTGCTGAGTCCTCAGTCGGGGATGCACGTGCATTAAAGAGCTGCGGGTCCTGCCCCACACCCTGGGTGTTCTGGTCACCAGTGTCATCGTATGAATCCGGTTGTGCATCAGGTTCATCGATAGGGAAATTGTACTGCTCGTCCTCATCATACCCCTCACCCGCAGAGTGCTCTGGGGAGGGAGTAGGGCTCCGTCTTGGAGGAGGCTGGATTGGTTCCGTGAGGCCTGAGGCGTCAAGGGGCACCCTCTTCTTTTTTAGTGGGATGACATAGGAGTCCACTGGCTCCGAAGTGATTTTCCTCTTATAGAGGGTCAGCTTGCCTGTGTCAGCGTCGATGAAATGCTCTGAATCGTCTTCTGATTCGAGTATTCGACGTGGAAGCGGGCCAGCCGGTGAAGAAACTTGTTTCGGAGCCGATTTGGTTGAAAACGCTTTCGGCGCCTCCTTAGGTGGCAAAAGAAAGAGAAGTTTCCCAGAAGGCTTTGCTGGAGTGTCCTTTTGCGGCTGCGGCGATGGTATCGGAGCCGACGGGGCAAAGGCCTTCTCCCTGATTCTTTGTAGTGAGTCTGCGATGAGGGACGTCTCACTCACAGTGGGTTTCGTCGCTGACGAGGATGGTCTGATCGGTCCCTCGGATCCGACGTCCTTGTGGGCCTTGTGCGCTTTGGGCGCGGAACCCGTCTTCACCGCCTCCGATTCCTGAGTCCGGGGCGCAGACTTCTTGTGCGTAGCCTCTTTGGAGCCGACTTTGGCGGGCTTGGACGGCGTCGTAGCCGCTGACCCGTGCCGACCATCTTTCTTGGAGGACCCCTCCTCAGGCGTCGGTTTCGATTTTGCAGCATCGGAATCGACGGACTTCTTCGGCTTCTGCGGACCGGAGGTCGACGGAGCCGATGGGGTAGCGGGCACCGTCTTTTTCACCGGCACGGCAGCCATCTTAGGGACACTCGAGTCCTTAGGTTTCGGGTCGGCCATTTTAGGTGTTGTCGATCCCGATGGTTTCGGTTTCGGTTTCGAAACAGTCTGCTCAGCAAGTGAGTCCGTAGCCGGGCCCGAAGGCGGGGCTGTGGCTTGCGGCAACGGGTCTTGGGTAAGGCCGACAGGCGATCCCGTGTCCCGGTCGGTATCTCCGTAACCTTCGGGGCAGAGCTCGTCCCCCGAGCTGTCTGCCGCGGCCCCATAAATCTCATCGTCGTCTCCTACCTCTTCGACGTATTCAAGGCCTTGACCCGCAACTCCGTCGTCGTCTCCCGGATCCGCCTCGACCTCCGTCTCTGGTGGGGAGATTTGGAGATGGTGACCCTGGTCCTCTTCGTCCTGGTCGCCGAAGATATTCTCCGGATCCGGGGCCGCTTGCTTAGCTTCCAAGCGCACCGCGCGCCGAAGCTTGAGAGTCTTCTTTGAGCGGAACTGTGCACACAATTTGCACTTCCCGTCGTCGTGGTCAGGCGAAAGGCACTTGTTACAGACGGGGTGTAGATCGATGTGTGGGTACTTGGACCCACAGAGCGGGCAGTACTTAAACGGGCTCCGCTCCATGTCCGAAAGGGCTTGCAGTCGTGTCGCGATGAGAAGGCCTCAAAGTTTAGAGAGCGAAGAAAACTCCGCTTATTCCGGCTCCAAGAGACGGAAGACTCGAGACCGTGCGCAGACAATACCGACGCAAGAAAATCGAGGCCTTTTGGCCGCTAAAAGTTAGTTTTTCTTGGTTCCGACAGTAAGACGTCGAGACCACATCCGAACCCAATGGCGGAAAAAAACAATCTGGGGATGGAGCCGATGCCCATGCGCACTGTAGTCCAGGGGAGGAGCCACCTATCTCAGGATACTTCGAAGACTCTTCCAGGACAACAATGTGCAATCATCCGAGCCCAACACTAGGCGGCGATCTAATGCTAAGATATGAATTTAGCAGCCCACATGCCTCGAACTTAAACCTATACATTGATATGGATGTATTGGAGTTATGCACTTAAAATGTAAAACCTTCGGCTTCACTATACTTTATTGATATTTAAAGCCCCTTGCACAGCAGTCTGTATTTTTTAAGATGGCGCAATAATTTCCCCCTCTTTTTCTGGCAATATGCTCTTATGATCTACACAGGTCAGATCGATTGCTTGGTGTAGTCTCCCTTCATAGGCTAATTTAGGATCGTATTTTAGGCAACCACACACCTGTCACCCTGGATATTCTATCTGTTTGAGCTATTGGGTGCATGGTGGTTTCAGAATACCACCCACGCCTAAATGACCAGATTCCATTACAACATGGCGGTTGTTTCCATCTTCTCGAACCATTACTTGCACAGTAGTATTGTGTGGCTTTATCTTGGCATGTAAATGTAAATGTAAATTGATACTTGTATTGCGCACTACTCACCCGCAAGGGTCTCAAGGCGCTTGTACGAATACCGCTGTGGAACCCATCCTGGCTTTCCCTGTGAGGTGTCCACTCCTGGGCACCCCCAAGGTGGAGGCCAGGCATCCTTAGCGTTGTGGGGGCCGTTGTGGAGATTACGCAAGCTATTGCCCAGAGTTGCAGAGTGGGATTCCATGATTGGAATAGGCACCGAGGCGAGAATTATCAGGTCCGTGGAATTTTGAGCCCAAGACCCGCCGAGGCGGGGAATTGAACCCTGGTCCCGGGCTAGACCTCTGCATCAGGCTCTACCGCTCTAAGCATTGAGCCACACTTCTCCACTGGGGGTTTGCATGGGGCAAACTATTATGAAATGCCTGTAACGCCACTACAGCATGCAGCCATTTCCATTTTTCTGAACTTATGTCTGCCAGTATAATTAATTAGTTTAATAGGTTCTGTATAGCTGCTTATAGCTTTATCTTAGTATCCGTATGCTCGAATTATTGAACTCCACTACAAGATGGGAGCCGTTCTCTTTTCTTTTTTTTTTAACTAGTGTATGCACAGTACAAAATGATTAGCCCAACTGTCTTTTCCAATCTGACATGGTGCTAATGATTATGAAATGTCAGCAGTTTAAAAGTGGATGTTATTTAGAAAACAGTTTAGATACATTCCATCTCGACAACATTAATTATGTTCCTATCTTTTACGTCTATCATTACAAGAGGGTCACTATACTTATTTCTTGGGCATTAGTGTTTACATAGTGTTACCTGATCTTACCCACAGTCCGGCCACAATATGGTGGGTCGATGTGCTAGGACAGTGTTTCATTAAGTACATATGATTTATTTCAATCATGATTTATTAATGCGTACAGTTGTCTAGCATCTAAGATTTATGAATGTATGTACACTTTCTCGCAATGGAACGATTAACGAACTTTTGCATGCAAGATAAATACACATGTAAACACCAAGTAGAGAGGCTGCCAAGCAAAGATAAAATTTGGGGCTATTATTCCCCATTCAATGTATATTTTTCTCTTTGTTGCTTAGGCCAGTTCATGCCTTATGTGACATCCTGGACTATTATATGGCAATTAAATCAAGGGAATATATACATATTGATGTGTTGAAGGAGGAGTTTTTGACTTGTGGGGGCAATTTAGGATCGTATTTTAGGCAACCACACACCTGTCACCCTGGATATTCTATCTGTTTGAGCTATTGGGTGCATGGTGGTTTCAGAATACCACCCACGCCTAAATGACCAGATTCCATTACAACATGGCGGTTGTTTCCATCTTCTCGAACCATTACTTGCACAGTAGTATTGTGTGGCTTTATCTTGGCATGTAAATGTAAATGTAAATTGATACTTGTATTGCGCACTACTCACCCGCAAGGGTCTCAAGGCGCTTGTACGAATACCGCTGTGGAACCCATCCTGGCTTTCCCTGTGAGGTGTCCACTCCTGGGCACCCCCAAGGTGGAGGCCAGGCATCCTTAGCGTTGTGGGGGCCGTTGTGGAGATTACGCAAGCTATTGCCCAGAGTTGCAGAGTGGGATTCCATGATTGGAATAGGCACCGAGGCGAGAATTATCAGGTCCGTGGAATTTTGAGCCCAAGACCCGCCGAGGCGGGGAATTGAACCCTGGTCCCGGGCTAGACCTCTGCATCAGGCTCTACCGCTCTAAGCATTGAGCCACACTTCTCCACTGGGGGTTTGCATGGGGCAAACTATTATGAAATGCCTGTAACGCCACTACAGCATGCAGCCATTTCCATTTTTCTGAACTTATGTCTGCCAGTATAATTAATTAGTTTAATAGGTTCTGTATAGCTGCTTATAGCTTTATCTTAGTATCCGTATGCTCGAATTATTGAACTCCACTACAAGATGGGAGCCGTTCTCTTTTCTTTTTTTTTTTAACTAGTGTATGCACAGTACAAAATGATTAGCCCAACTGTCTTTTCCAATCTGACATGGTGCTAATGATTATGAAATGTCAGCAGTTTAAAAGTGGATGTTATTTAGAAAACAGTTTAGATACATTCCATCTCGACAACATTAATTATGTTCCTATCTTTTACGTCTATCATTACAAGAGGGTCACTATACTTATTTCTTGGGCATTAGTGTTTACATAGTGTTACCTGATCTTACCCACAGTCCGGCCACAATATGGTGGGTCGATGTGCTAGGACAGTGTTTCATTAAGTACATATGATTTATTTCAATCATGATTTATTAATGCGTACAGTTGTCTAGCATCTAAGATTTATGAATGTATGTACACTTTCTCGCAATGGAACGATTAACGAACTTTTGCATGCAAGATAAATACACATGTAAACACCAAGTAGAGAGGCTGCCAAGCAAAGATAAAATTTGGGGCTATTATTCCCCATTCAATGTATATTTTTCTCTTTGTTGCTTAGGCCAGTTCATGCCTTATGTGACATCCTGGACTATTATATGGCAATTAAATCAAGGGAATATATACATATTGATGTGTTGAAGGAGGAGTTTTTGACTTGTGGGGGCAGCAGAGATAAGGCACCCAAGATGGCTGCACTAACAAAAAAACCTGCGGCTCATGGGAAAAATCTGCCATTATCCTGCCACAATCAATCCCATCAAATGCCAACAGGCTTCCGTTTGACAAACCCGAGGGGAATCTATTTCTGTTCTCTATGGCCATGAGCGATGCTGTACTGGCCCGGCGGCCCTCGTGACTCACAGTGGGCCGAGAAACGATAATGGTGGCCTGCCAAGTGCCTGATACAGTGAGCTGTCCCGCCTGGCCCTCATTAGTGGCACTGCAGAGTATTGGTTGGGGACCCTCCTCCCTCAATACCGGCCTTCGGACGCTTTTTAGAGCGTCCCCCTTACCGCGTGCCTGTTTGTCATTTCTTTGGCCGTGCAGCAGGACCTGAAGTTCACGCTGGCTGCTGCTGGGACCTAGCTGAGGCCTGATACGCTCGACTCTGCTGCTGCAGTGCTGTGGGATAGGAGCTGCCCCACTACTGACGATTTCCAAAGCTTTAGGTGTGAGCACTGACTGTCACTGTGCAGAGGAGGGCAGTGTGGAGCCCGCCTACCCGTGATTGTGCTGAGGGGGCCTGGCCTACTGCTGAAGCCCAGTGCAGCGCAAGGCGGTGAGGAGTCTCCTGATACGCTGCCAAGTCGGAGAGGCCACAAAGGTTCACGAGGAAACTGTGGATGTCTGCGCTCGAGGGCACTGTGTCCCGGGGCCCCAATGCACTAAAAGATGAGGAAAAAAAAAAAAAAAAAAAAAGGCTGGCCCGTTCAATTCAATTCCAGTCTTTATTTGATCATAAACAATCATAAAAAGACACGTATAGACAAATACAATCAGATATAAAAAAAAGACATAAAATCTCGTATAAAGCATTATTTTAAAAGAGCATATCATTTAAAATCACAAGGGTAATTAAAACATTACTAATTAAAACAATGATTATGTTTAAAAGGGAGAATTCAGGAACACAGGATATTCCGGTCAAAATTACATAGGCTAGGTTTTGGTCTCCAATATTTAAGATGACTGGCTAGGAGGAACATCGAGATATAAGAAACAGGTTACATCCTGCCATGCAAATTTTTCCTTCTGAGGACCCAGGTCCAACTCAGAAACTTAGCCATAGCTATGACTATGACTTCAGTAGTTCCGGTTTTTAAAATGCGCAAAGCAGTATGCCTTGATCTTGTTCCAACGTTTTTACAAACCGGCTTGAGCCATTTCTGTCATGGGCTCTTGTATGCAGGGCACACAAACAATACATGCGATAAAGTCTCGTCCACTGTTACACAAGTATCACATTTTGTATCCTGGGCATCCCCCCACTTTTTAGTGAAGGATTTTATGGGTAGTGTTCCTACTCTAAATTGATGATAGAGTTTTCTATCACCTGGACGTATGATAGTGTCCCAATAGGCCTCGAGCTTATACTCATTTTAAATCTAAAAAGAGACATGCAAGGGAACCACTAGAAACAGAGGCTAAAGACTTTACGTTAACCCTGTCCCTATATAAGGTTTTGAGATTTTTTATGGGAAAGAGTTCCCTTCTGGGTCCTCCCACAAGTGGATGAGGCCCTTGTCAAATAACAATGCCTTGATCTTTCCTAGCCAGGGGTTTTGTTTGCCTTGTCAGCATCTCTAATAAACTTAGCAGCTTTTGCATAGGGAGCTAACTCAAGGGTAGTCCACAGTCTTCGCCAGTAAGCAAGTGGCCTAAAACCCGCAGCCTCCTAGATATAATAGTAGGGGCCTGAGAGGGGAGGATTGAGGAAGGCCGGACAATGCCCTCAAAAACTTGTTCTGGGCTAAGACTAATGGTGCTAAGTTTTTAAACTCCCATAGTTCCGCCCCGTATATTATTGAAGCTCTAACCTTCCCTTGGTATATAGATAGGGCCGGGCCAACTGGTTTGGTTTGAGACAACCTAAATTCTTTTAACAGGGCCCCTGCTAATTGGTTATGCCTTAAGACTAGTAGATCTAATTGTGGCTTCCAGTTCAGACGCTTGCCCAAAGTAACGCCCAGATATGCAAAGGAGTCAGTTTGTTCCAAGGGCACATTATTCATTTCCACTCTAGCTTTCAGTAATTTACCCTTTATGCAAGACCATGAACTTAGTCTTGTCGACGTGAACTACTAAATCATGGTCATTGCAGAACAAGGTGAATCGATCAATGGCACGTTGCAGACCAGATTGCGTCTTGGACAAAATTAAAGTGTCATCTGCAAACATTAAGAGCGGAACCCTAGATCCCGCGAGAGTAGGTGCATCCGTAGGAAAATCAGTGTAGCGTGAGAACATTATTTATGAACAATGAGAAAAGGGTAGGGGCCAGGACACACCCCTGCCTTACTCTCTTGCTCACAGGAAAGCAGTCTGTTACCTCTCACTGCTGACCCTCACCCTGCTAACCCAAACGTACTTGGGCATATGTTGATTCATGGAGTTTTACAATAAAGGATAGGATCTCAGCAGGCATCCCTGCTTCCCTAAGAGTATCCCACATCTTGGGTCGGGGGACCAAGTCAAACGCCGATTTGAGGTCTGCGAATGCTGCATAGAGTGTCCCCCCCTGTTAAGACCACTGTATTCCAGTATAACATGAATCTAAAAACTTGGTTGATAGTGCTAACATGGGAACGAAAGCCTGCTTGATAAGTGGTTAGTATTTCATTCTCATCTATCCACCTGTTTACCCTGCTTAGCACTAATAGACACTCTTCAAAAAAATTGCGGCGAGATAAGGCTTATGGGCCTGTAGTTGGAGGGACAAGCGCAATCCCCCCTTTTTGTATATGGGGATTATTACAGTCCCGCGCCAAGGAGTCTGGAATAGGGCCCCCTGTGGCCAAGCCATTAGCAAGGATATGGATTTATTTTACCCAGTTCTCCCGATCTGATTTATATATGTCCGCCGGAATATAATCCGGACCAGGTGCCCTGCCTGCAGCCGCACCATCAAAGGCTCTCTCAATTTCCACTAATGTGAAAGATAGGACAGAGTCCGTCTCTACACAAGGCCCAGTACCTTCTTTGGGTGATGAAAATTGGGCCGGATAATCAGCGAGCCAAACTTCTGGGGGACCATTATTAACTAGAGCCGGTCCAGCACTGCTATTACCCCATTTTATTATGTGCCAGAACCGACTCCAGATTTTCCCATTGATTGCATCCAGGAGGTCCCTCCATCTATGTTCATCAAAGGCTTTCTTTGACCTGTTTTGGGTGGCCTTGTAGTCTGCCCTAAGTTTCCTTATCTCCTGCGTGGAGCCCACCCTTATGGCTTGGGACAATTGTCTAAAAGCTACCCTACATGCTCCATCCTACCATTTCGCAGACTTATGGGTGAGAAGGACAATAGATATTATTGTAAAATAACTTTTCAGCTTAGTAAACAGTGACTCCTGGGCCTCTATAAGAGTTGTAAGGCTAGCCTCACTGGAATTAAGATGGAATAAGGCTACAAAGGACTCAGAGAGTAGACCTTATCTGTGCCTTGGTGCCCTCATCCTCCGATACCCGTGCCCATTTTAATCTTCGGCAGTCAAGGGACATAACATCTGCCACAGCACTCTCCGAGCCCGACCTCAACAGTGGGCGACCCTTTACCTCTAGTGTCAATGACAATGGGTTGTGGTTGCTCTCTGGTCTATTTAAAACCTCCATATCCTTTAGTCTTGACCACAAATCTAAATGAATAAAAATGTAGTCGATCCTGCTACTTCTTCTCCCATTATTAAAAGTGGGATTACCTTTACCGTCAGATTTAGTTCTCCCATTGAGTGCCTGGAGCCCACCCTCCAGTGTCAAACTTTTTAATTGGAGAACTGCCTCCATCCATTTGTTAATTGGAGGAAGCGTTGGAGACGGAACACCCCAGCTCACATCCTCTTCGCTAGTAAGACTAGCATCCTCTAAGCCAAACGGCTCAAACGTACAGTTGAAATCCCCTGCAATTACCCAGTTACTTGATCCTTCCATTAACTTAATGAAGTGCTCGAGGCTAGTGATGGTTGGTGAGGTTTTCCCACAGGCCCCACCTCTAGAGTAGACGTTAATCAATATAAAACCAGGGTCATAATCAAAATTTATTTTAAGTGCCTGGATATCTGGGTTATCAATCCCAAGTTCTTCTACCTGAAGGCCCACCCGCTCTCTTACCCAAACCAATAAACCTCCTGAGGGACGTCCCTTGGGGTTTGCAATGGCCGGTTTACCAAAGGCCAGATAACCTGGTCGAAAGATGGTGCTCAAGGACCAGGTCTCCTGCAGGGCAATGATATCATAGAACTCGATAAAAGCAGACCAGTCAGAAGAAGAGGTCTTTGGTAGTTAACCGGCAATGTTCCATGATACCATACTTAATATACTTGTGGAAGTACCTTCCCCCCGGTCTAACAATGTCAGGGCCTCCATATGCTCAGACCCCCCAATTGTAGCCAGCTGAGAGCTTGGGGCTATCCCAGGGGAGGGGGCAGGTTGATTAATTTGTGCCTCAGTTACAGATAAAGCTACAGGGGACAGTTAATCGCATGAGTCTAAGCCTGACAAGGGAGCAAATCTATTGGCAAGGTTAAGATTGAATGGGACACCAGTAGAACGTTGTGGTGCGGAACTACTCCCGCCCGCTTGCAAAGAGATGATTGTTTCTGCAGAAGAAACCTAGAGGCAGAAGTGCGATTTTCCTAGAGGAACACCAATGGTTTCTACTCCCTAGATGACCCAGTAGAAATCTAACATAAGCATTATTGAAGTTGGCTACTACACAATCACCCCACCCTTCCTTTATAGAGTGTCCAACCCAAGGTGCACGTCTAGCCATAATCATTTGTTTGCAGATATCCCATCCCGGTACCCCCTCCACCTTCAATTGTGCACTAAGCCTGTGCATTGTTTTGGCCATTAGCTGCTCAGTGGATTCCGTCTGCCCTTCTTGTAGGGGAGGCACATTCTTTAGAACCACCACCAGAGGGGCAGCAGCCGGTAGGAGGTGTAGTACCATAGAACCATTGCTACAAACCAAGGGCTTATGAAGGGCTAGAGGGTCACAGTTATTATGCCCAGCAGCGGAATTGGGCTGATTTCCAACCCCACAGTTAGAATAACGCTGGGTGTGGTTACCCGGAGCCCGCCCCGGGGTCTACTGCCATCCCCCCTAGGGGAACTCTGAATCAGCTGAGCGAATTCACTTGACATGTTCCAAACTCACCCTCCGGATTCCCCCAATGGGACTAGGACATCCTTGGGAGAAGTGCCCACCTCCCCGTTCCTACAAAAGGGCGCAGGCGGAGGATTAGGATAGGGAGGAATAACGGGAGGGGATCTAAAGTTTACAGGGTCACACAGGACATTTGTTACAGCATCAAAGGGCCGATTAATTTTCCCCAAAGTGTCCTCAATAGAACAGAAATTAGATGCAACATGCAGCTCAAAGTTGGTTAGTCTTTCCTCTATCAAAGACAGTCTGTCGAGGATCGGTGACAAGGAGGACGAAAGGAGAGCCCCAACTTTAGCCAACAAGACCTCACGGGCATTGGACAAGGGCCCACCCAATAAATCTGGAGTAGAGGTTGCGGGTAGAACTGGGGGCAAAGGGGATGCTGTCCTACCATTCCTATTGGTCCTTTGCACTTTGGGTTTTTTCTGCCTTTGAGGGCCCCCTTCCCTCTTACTCTTTGTCGCCGGCTCCGGTGTTGCGACCGTGGTCACCATAGATAGCTGGCGCGTTGACGCATACAAAGCCCTCCAATTGACTGCAGTAAGGTCTCGCCCCACCCCCCTTTTAAGTACTTGTGGCCTGGAGGCAGACTGCACGTATGGCCTGCCAGGACTACCTGCTGCGACGCAGTCTACTCATTGCTTGGAGGGTTGGCCTCTGATAAATCCTGCTTTAAATGTAATACAGAGTTCCCGAGTGCGCCACTACCCTTGTCCCATGGAGCACTGAACGTTCGGAGCACTCTTTGAGATCACACACCGTTGTCACTTGGATCTGCTGCCCGGGCCCAAGCCTGCTTGTGCCCCAAATGTGGCCAAGGGGGTGAGGCGAGACTGTTTCAGAGTGGGGCACCAGCTCTGTCACTCAAAAGCAATTGGTATATTGTGACAGCGCTCATGATGATTGTGCTGCTATGACATCCCTGTACTGCTCCTACTACTAAACCCACCGGTCCGATAGTAGACAACATATAGGCAAACCTGTTGGTATTTAACAAATCCGTTCTGCCCCAAACACCCCAATCCCTGGTGTAAATATGGGCAAAGCAGACAGGGACGGCAATCTAAATTGCCATTTGAAGCCACAAATCTATACGTATCCCCAATAAAGGCACAGCCCAAACTGATGGAGACGGGCCTCCCACTGAAGATTCCACGGACACAGTGGATATGAAAACGCTGTTTACAGCTATGCAACAAAGTCTCACATCCATTGAGACTAAAATGGACACCATGTGCACCAGAATTGGTACCATTACACACAAGCTGGAAATACAAGATGGACATTTAACTGAAGCAGAACAAAGAATCTCCATTGTCAAGGGCACGGTTTCTAACCGCAGCGAACAACTGTTAAATATAGAAAAGGTTCTTAAGATTATATCCGTGATAAAGAAAAATACCTGGAAGCATGGTCTCATAGAAATAACTTGTGCATTTTGAGAATACCAGACTCCATGAACACTGGGAAAATGGACGAATATATATAGCGCCTACTTATAAAACTCTTTGGCACAGAGGCCTTCTCACAAGTGCTGACTGTTGAACGTGCTCATAGAACGTTGAGGTCCAGTCCTCCACCTGGAGCACCTGCACAACCAATCCTCGCTAGGTTATTGAATTATCGGGACCAGGACACAAACCTCTGACTGGCTAGGGAGAAGTGGAATTTACAGTTTAAGGGCAACGAAGTGGCAATATATCTGGACTTCACTGCAGCAGTCCAGGAAGCGCACAGCTAATTTGCACCCATTCAACAGACCGAGTGTGGCAGATGTGCCCTATGCTATGCTCTATCCGGCTAGACTGCAAGTCACTTATAAAGGAAAAGAACAGGTCTTCAATTCCCCGCAGCAGGTTGGAGACTTTTTGCATTGCATCTCTCTACGCAAATCCCCGACCAGGCTTCCATCAGCGGCGTCTATAGCACCATCACCAATGTCGGAGATAGGTTGACTTGATATCACTCCGCGACTGGTCTACTTTATGGACCGTTACCTAGGGCGCACATGCTTCAAATCTTTATGTCAGTGTTTATTACTGGTCTGCCGATTCATGTCCTCCCTTTAACCCCTGCTGATGAAAAAACTCACAGCGGGGACTTGTTACATTTCTTCAATAGATCCCCACTTACCTACAGCTGATGGGGCACATGTGGTGCTAGACTCAATACCCCAGGGCACCTTGGACCATTTGAGGATGACCCCTTCTGGCACCTTGGTTGTTTCCCTATAGGTTACCCCAATCACTAGGATAGCTGTTATTTTGACTGACTGTCCTCACTTCTTGTCATGACTTTTTTATACCTCTCAATTCTCCTCTCACTTCACTCTGAATCTTCCCTTCTTGGACCCTCAACACTCTCCCCCTTCTCCAGGTTCTTTACTTTTTCTCGCTCTTGTTCCATAGGTGATATTATGCCTGTACTGCCAATATGACTGACATTTGAAGGTTTTTTTTTCTTGGAAGGGATACACATGCCTGGGGGGTGTTGGGCTGCCGGAGTGGGGAGAGTAATGGAATGTTTGAACAGTTTTTATGTGCACATAATCAAACGCTGCTGCTGCCACACTATTCATGCTATGAAAAATTGTGTTTATGCCACAGTTTCATCTTGTGCATGTCACTTCTCCTATGCAGGGATGACTGCCAATGCCACAGGTAGTACCACCTTCATGCCCTCAAAATGTAATTGTTTAACATTGTTATTCAGATACAACGTTCACGTCGCCCTACTGCAAGAATCTCACTTTAAAGATTCAACTCAAACCACATTTGCAACCAGATGGGCATCTTACAGACAATTTGCCACCTTCTTCTCCTACGCAAGGGCACCATCATCCTTGTCCATAAAGGAGTACCTTTTACACCGCTAGGCGCCTCAATGATGACCTTGGGCAATAGACACAGATATGGGGCTGACTGGCCTCGACAGGGATTACCACGGTTAATTGCTACCGTCCCAATACAGACGACCCACCCTTTTTGATAAACTTTGGGGGAAGATTATGGATATTGGTTCCCAACACATGCTATTCGTAGTAGACTTTAAAAATCACACTGAAAAAGAACATGTATAGATCACACACCCAACCACATATAGCACAGCAGCCAAACAGGTCAGAGAGAGTATAAAAGTAAACAAGCTTAGAGATGCATGGAGGGCACTCAACCATTGGGCCACAGAGGGTACTTTCTACTCTGGTATACGTAACAGTTGGTCAAGGCTGGACTATTGGTTGGTGTCCAAAGGACTGAGTAGCTGGTTACGCAAGGTCACACCTCACAAGCACATTTGCTGGTAATTCCCCAGGTCTACTTGAGCTATGTGCTCAGATTGCTGCCCCCCCCCCCCCTCTCCTTGCTCAAGCCTGGGAAACCCCCAGACCATTTCAAATTTACCGGCCCCAATCACTCAAACCGTAACAAAGATTTTTTTTTCATTACATTTAGTGAAATTTCAATTACAGCTCTTAATTAGACCAATACCACAATAACACCATGCATTTTGCCACACTACTTTTCAGTTACATGATATGATATGAGCAAATACACAGTCTGTACATCTAAGACATAGGAAGACTCGTGCTAGTGTATCATTGCAGGTGCAGTGTGTTCACAGTTCTTTTTCTATCTTGTTACTCTGTGGTTATCTAGGTGTACTCTAGGCACAGTTCTCTCTGAAGGGGAATCCACTAATTGTCACCTTTGTAGTTCAGCATGAGCTCTTCACACCCTGTTACTCTACGTCTGGCTAGTCTCACCATCCTCCACACCCGCCGCATTACTTTAGGTATGCTTGGTATGGGCCTCAGCAGTTTTTGATCAGCTTTTTTTTTTTTTTAAGGAGGGGGGAGGGATTAGTTCATTAAATACGTCTGTTTGCTTGTTGCAGTAGAGCATGTCTGTGTGCCAGTCTTCCAATTACGGCACCGGTCCACTACCCCACCTCATAGCCTCCTGCCTCTTCGCTAGCAAGAAGCCGATAGCAATCAAGGGTCGCATCGTTTTTGGCATATGTAAATCATATCCTAGCAATGCCATTACTGCCAACTGGCATCCCACTGTCCCAAGACCTCTGAAACAGACTCCGGGCCTTCTTCCATCACAAAATCAAGACAATCTATGACAACTTCGACAAAAACATGCATGCAGAACAGACACCCATCGCTCCCTTCACCATGCAGCCAACACTTGAGACCTGGACTGCCCTAACCATTGAAGACACTCTGAAGACTATGAAGTCAACCCATTTCGGAGCCCCCAAGTACCCCTGCCCCATCACATCTACCGCCGAGCCACAGACAATCACCCCGAGCTTCAACAAATCAACCGCTCCTTTGAGACGCCTCATTTCCTGATGACTGGAAAACGCAGAGATCACCCCCCCTCCTAAAAAAAACCTCGGCGGACCCCACAGACCTCAAGAACTTCAGACCAATCTCCTTACTCCAGACCCCGGCGAAAGTCATTGAAAAAGTCTTCAACAATCAACTCACCTACTTCAAAGAAGAAGACAACATCCTTTACTTGTCCTAATCAGGCTTCAGGAAGAACAACAGCATCAAAACCGCCCTCCTATTCTTGACAGACGACTGCCGTTTCATACACGACAGAGGTGAGACTGTGGCCCTCATCCTCCTGGACCTCACCGCTGCCTTTGATACAGTTTCACACCGCACCCTAGCCTGCATACTCCACAACGCAGAAATCTGGAACAGAGCCTTGGACTGGATAAGCTCATTCCTCTCCGGCAGAACGCAGCGGGTCAGACTCCCTCCCTTTCTCTCGAACCCCACTCCAGCCACCTGCAGAGTTCCCCAAGGATCCTCCATCAGCCCCAACCTATTCAACATTTACTAGGGCCCGCTCGCATCCATCGCCAGATCACAAGGACTCAACATCGTATCGTAAGCAGATGACACCCAGCTCAGCCTCTCCCTATCTCAACGAACCAATGAACTCCAAACAAAACTTTCAAGATAGAATGGAAAAAGTAACCAGGTGGATTAAGAACATCTGCCTTTAACTAAACACGGACAAAACCGAAGTATTCATCATGGGCCCACACCCAGACGCCTGGAATGATTCCTGGAGCGCCCCCCACCCCCTCAGGAACCCACCCTGCCCCACGAACACACTCGCAACCTCAGAATCTTCCTGGACTCCAAACTCAAAATGAACTGCCAAATCAATGCAGTCGCCTCTTCTGGTTGCCACACACTCAACCTCCTATGTAAGACCTTCAACTGGATTCCCCTTGAACCAGGATAACCGTCACCCACACCCTCATCAACAGCAGACTGGACTACAGCAGTGCAATCTGCGCCGGGATAAACAATAACCTCACCTACAAACTCCAGAACACCCAGAAAGCTGCCCCCAGACTAGTCCTGAGCCTACCGCCCACCTGCCACATCACCCAACACCTACACCGGCTCCCAGTTGAGAAGAGAATCACCTTCAAGCTCCTCACCCACAAAACCCTCCACAACACCGGAACCGCCTACATGAACCACAGCCTCTCGTTCCATGCACCTCAAAGATCCCTCCGCTCAGCCCAGCATTCCCTTGAGATGGTGCTGCGCATCAAGAAGACCAGAACAGGAGGTAGTTCCTTGTCCTATCTCACGCCCAAGGCATGGAACACCCTCCCTCTCTAGCTACGACAGACCCCTACTCTCTCCAAGTTCTTTAAGCACCTCAAGACCTGGCTCTTCGATGAATCAGCGTGAGCTTCCAGGAGCTGCCCTCCCCACAGCACCTCGAGACCCTTTCGGGTGAGTAGTTGCGCTTTGAAAACCCCTGATTTATTTTCAGATCGGGTTCTAACGCGGTGTCCGCTATTTCAGCTAGGTCCATTAATTACTTTACGCCACTATTCATGTATTCCTGGGCAGTACCAAGCTGTGTGTGTGACCCCTGCATGTTCCTCACCGCACCTCCACTAATTGGATTATTCCCGGAGCCCTTGCCTTCACGGTTTCTCAGGGGTGTAATAAACCCTATGCAAAAATATAAAAATGTATGAGCCTATGTCGGTCATTTAATAATATGGCTTTGGTCTTGGTGTAGCAGTATTGTCAGTCCTTAACGCTAATGGGCCCTCCTAGGCCCGTCCTCACTTTTAGAGGAGTTAGTTTGCGTGCCTCTTGTGAGTTAGTGTAAAATTTTGTAATTAAATTTGAATAGGGCGTCTGCCTGTATTAGTGCTAAGGCATCCATGGCTGCAGGTTCCTGCATATCCTCCCTCAATAACTCCTGCCAAGTACGCTTGTCGCAACGGTATTGGTAACCACAGACACCACTGTAGTAGGACATGTGGGGATAATGGCAATGTGCCGCCTTGCCTGTTCAGTAGAGCTCGCCATGCTTGTGTTGTGGGTGCCAGTGAATCAAATTTGCCGCGTCGCCTATTTGGGGTGCGGAAAAAGGTTTGTGGAAATGAGGTTGGAGCTGCGGTTCCCTCTCTAAATAAAGGTGTGGAATGTCACGTGGGCCATGTATCAAATAGTGAGCATGTGTACTCTGTGCTGCTCTGTAGTACATTTCTAAGTCTGGTGCGTTTAATCCTCCCGCTTCGTAGTGCAGCTTAAGTGAGTCTCAGCGCACTCTAGGTTGCTTACCTGCCCATGCCAGCTTGATCAGCAGCATGCGTAGGTTAGTAAACACACTCAGGGCACACCACTTTGTGGTAGTGCCCCCTCAGACACTATTTTTCCACCCATCTCGCCTGTTTTGTGTCCTTCGCATCCCTTTCTTCTCGGGAGCTGTAGCCCTGCACAAGTGTGCTCGGTGAGGCAATCTGGCCACGGTACACCGTCACACTCCAATGTTGACTGGCTATTTCCTGGGCCGTTGCAGCAGGGTACGGCCCCAGGACCTCAATGCTGCGGCGGCCTCTCTTCTGCGACATCTGCTTACTTCTGGTGTTTGCCCCAGACTTTTGCGTGATGTGGAGGGCACAGCAGGGTCTTACCTAGACTACTTACCCACAACACTGGGTTGCTGGTTGCGGTGTTCCAGCACCCGATTGCCGTCAAGTTATTCTAGGATTGCCCAGGGCGCTCAACTGGCTTGCGCTTTGTAGGCTGCAGATCAAGCGCACCCAGTTGTTTGGGAGCAGGCACCCTCCCTCCATCCAGCAGGTCCGTCCACGGTGGACACAGTTTTTCGAGCCGCTGCTTCTCTTTGTGCCTCCTGCCCTGGACTCTCCGGCTTCGTCTCCGGCGCGGTAGCTATTGCATATTCCCTCAGGCAGCTTGTCTTGTCTCAAGAGGAGCGCTTCTCACCTGCCACGTCAGGTTTGCTCCCTCCGGTATTATACACTTTACTGGTGCATTGTCTCAGCTGGGGCCCAGGTTGCTCTGTGCTATCTTGGTGTATTCGCCGTTCAGTGGTATGGCTCATGCAGCTTCTCCTTACAGGTCGGAGGGCGGGCGTAATCAGACAGAACTCCGCCGTCTGTCATGTGCTGAACCTGGTAGGCCCCCCTCGGTGTTAGGAGCCGCTGGTACTCGGTGCTGGATGTTTTTGTGGGCCACTATTACAGCTCCACCCGCTGCTCGGATCTGCTATCTTTACTCAATTTAGAGAGCAGAAGCCAGAGGATTTCAGAGGATGGGAGTGGCGGTGTCAGGAGAGATTCTAGATTGCTACCATCTTGGAAGGCAAGGCAAGCTCTGCCTCCAACCATGACATCAAGATTCTGGCAAAAATACTAGCCAACCGCCTCTCCCTACTTCTGACATTACTGGCCTGCCCAGATCAATCAGGCTTTGCTCCAGGGCGATTGATGTCACATAATTTAAGGACACTCTTTGCACTCCGGCAGGTTATTAACCCAGATCTTGCTTGCTAAGTTGCTTTTTTTCCCTTCAGATGCAACCAACACTTTGATTCTCTGGAATGGGATTATCTAATGGTGCTGCTCCGCTAGTTGGGGTTCTCGCCTTTGTTCCTAAAATGGATAGCCCTTATTTATTCGCGATACATGGTTAACGTTCGAAATAACAGTGTGGACTCAAGACCATTCTCATTCTCTAGGATCACCCCACGGGGTTGCCCACTGTTGCCACCGCTTTTCGCCTTGGCCATAGAGCAATTCGCTGCAAAATAGTCAACATCACCGGGAATAAGCACTTAGATATCCTTCTCAACCTCTAATGGCTTGCTTATATGCTGAAGATATAATGCTTTACGAAAGATCCACAAAATAGTTTTGCGCAAATGTGTCAGTTTGAGGGCTATCGGGTGTCTAGGTCAATTGGGGTAAATCCCAGCTGTTCCCCTCCCTTACACCAGCCACAGAAAAATTCACCCCAGATTTTCCTCTAAAATGGTGCGATTCAGAGCTGGGGTATTTGGGTGTGCAGGTATCCAGAGACAGGGAAGTCACATTCCGGGGTAAGAACAATTGTTACTTACCTGTAAACAGGTGGTTCTCCAGTATTGGTGTATTTCATATATTCACATGCTTGAATATTCTCAGTCGTCGAAGTGGGAGTCACACGGTAAATAAAATAGCAATAACCTACTAATAACATATGTATGTAAATACATAACACATAAAATACACTAGAAAAAGTAGTAAATACCCAAACACAATTCCTACATAGGAATACATGGTAGAGCGAGAAAACACTTGTAACATATTCCTGTCATTATGTTAGTCCAAACTACAGCCAATCAGGCGCCACCACCCCTCCAGAACCTTCTCCTCAGAGCTCAATCCCTCAGGTTTTTGTAGCACAAGAGTGACAAAAGAGTCTATGAGGAGAAGCAAGCCTCTGAGGGGAGGTTCATTAAGATGGAAATCCGTAGGCACCTTAGGTTAAAAGGTTGGGTTGGTGCGAAGCACTACACAGTCAGATTTGAATTGGAGAAAAGGAAGTTTAATGGTGAAAGCGTGAATATCACTCACGCGACATGATGATGCCAGAGCAAGGAGAAGGGCTACCTTCCAGGTCAGAAACTTTAAGTCCGTCCTGTGGATAGGCTCGAATGGCGCCTTCATCAGTTGGGCCAAGACGACATTGAGGTGCCAAGTAGGAGGAGGAGGATGATGCCGAATAGGTGGGAACTTCCGGAACAGTCCTCTGAAAAACTGACTAATAACACTGGAAGAGCAGAGAGAGGAGGAGCCATCCTGCCGGAAACGAGAGATTGCCGCCAAAAAAACTCTCAAAGTAGAATTGGAAAGCCCTGATTGAGCCAGTTGCAAAAAGAACTGGAGTAGCTGATCCGGAGAGAAATGAATAGGATGGATAGGATGGATATTAGCAGCCGCGCACCAATGACAGAACTTCTTCCATTTTAGCTTGTAGGTCTTAATGGTAGATGGAGCTCAGACCTGAGAGAGAATGTCTCTGTATTCCGGCGAAATATTCAAATGGGCAAATTCAAGGTGCTCAGGTTCCAGGCCGACAATTGCAGAGAGGAGGGGTTCGGATGGCAAATCTGACCCTTGTCCATCGTGAGGAGATCCGATGGAGGAGGATGGGCTCGCACTGGGACAGAAGAAGCAGCTCCGAGAACCACGCCTGTCGGGGCCATCTGGGGGCGATCAGGAGAATGTAGCACGGCTGTCTCCGCATCTTCACAGCACGCGAGGCACCAGCGGAATCGGAGGAAAAGCGTAGGCGAATAGATCCACCAGTTCATCAAAAGGGCATTCCTGCACGACCCGTGGTGGGGATTCCAACTTGCGTAAGATGGGCATTTCCGGTTCTCCGGGGTTGCAAAGAGATCCAGAGACAGACGACCCCACCTTTGAAAAACAAGAACGAGAGTTGGTTGATGTAACTCCCACTCGTGGGTCGACGACGTGCATCTGCGGAGGGAATCCGCTAGGATGTTGGAGATGCCTGGTAGATGTACTGCAGTCAGGGTAACCTGGTGACGGATTGGCCAATCCCAGATCGACTGAGCCCGCCGAGAGAAGAGTGGAGACCTGGTTCTGCCCTGCTTGTTGACATAGTGCATACAGGTGGTATTGTCCGTCTGAATGAGCACCGACTCCCCCTGAATCACAGGATGGAACGACTTGAGTGCCAGAAAAATGGCCATCAACTCCAGCCTGTTGATGTGCCAAGAACATCGAAGCAGAGTCCATTTGCCTTTGATGGAGAGGCCTTGAAGGGGAGCACCCCAGCCTTCTAAGTAGGCGTCCGTTAAAGTGAGTTCTGGAGTGGTGGAGAGGAAAGAAGTCCCCTTTGCAAGGTTGGATGGCTGCGCCCACCACTGGAGAGCTGCTCTCATGCGAGCGGTTACACTGACTAGGTCGTTGAAGGAACCGGTGACTTGATGCCACTGTACATCCAATTCCTCCTGAATGGGGCGATTCCGCAGCCTGCAATTTGGGATCAGCGCAATGCATGAGGATGCCATCCCCAGAAATGACTTTAAGATCCGGACTGAAACGGACTGTTTTGCACGAATCAGAGACACCATGCGGAGGATCTTTTGTTGACACTCTTGTGACACGAATGCCTTGGCAAGTGTTGTGTCTAAAGTGGCTCCCAGAAAGTTCCTGCAGGGAGCTGGGTCGACCTGGGACTTGTCGGCATTGATTGAGAGGCCGAGGGAGCGAAACACCCTGACAAAGGCGAGTGTCTTGGAGCAGCTGGTTGCGAGACTGATTTGAGGAGGCAGTCGTCCAGGTATGGAAATATTTGGACGCCCTGGAGACGCAGGTAAGCCACCACTGGAGCCAATACTTTCGTGAAGACACAAGGGGCGGATCGCAGGCCGAAAGGCAACACCTTGAACTGGAAGTCTCTCCGTCCCACCCGGAAGCGCAAGTACTTCCGATGCCGTGGAAGAATAGGAACATGGAAGTAAACATCCTGGAGGTCGATGGTGGTCATGAAGTCGCCCATGGAGAGAAGACACAAGATCTCTACAAGTGTAAGCATGCGGAAGGATTGGCTTTTAAGATACCTGTTGAGAACTCGCAAATCCAGGATCGGTCGCTAGTCTTCTGTCTTCTTGAGTATTAGGAAAAAACGGGAATAGAATCCCTTTCCCCGTTGAGACTTGGGAACCACTTCAACGGCACCTTTTTGGATTAGTAGACGAACTTGATGGAAAAGCTCCTTGAGGTGGGGTGGAGGCAGGCCAGACGGTGGAGTGGGAGGAGGAATCTTGACTAACTCTAGAGCATGGCCCTTCGCTACAATGTCCAGAACCTAGCGGTCCGACGTCATGGAGGACCACTGAGAAGAGAACAGGGAGATTCGACCTTCAACACTTGGGTGGAAAAACAAGTCATTGTCGTTTGGGAGTGGATCCTCTCTATGAAGACTTACCCCTGTAGAATTTCGAAGACTGCTGTTGGTTGTAGGAGTAACGTGGATTACCCTGGTAGTAGGAGCGATATGGAGTGCTTCCTCAGCGAAAAGTGGAAGAAGTGCCGCGTGCACCACGAAAAGGTTGCTTTCGAAACTGTGAAGTCCCCAATGAGCGAGCAGTATCAGTGTCCTTCTTGATGGACTGTAATGCCTCATCAACATGCGCCCCAAAAAGCGACTCGCCGTCATACGGCATATCAACTGTTTTAGCCTGTACCTCCTGGCGGAAAGAGGTGGACCGTAATCAACCCTGCTTCCGCAAGACCGCTGCCCCAGCAAGCTGACGAAAGCCAGTACAAGCAATGTCAACTGCGCAGTGAATAATATCCTCCGACGTTCTCTCTCCTTCCTGAAGAATTTTCAAGGCTTCCGCCTTGGAAGCGTCCGGGATGAGGGTCACCAGGGCAGACATGTCCGACCACATCTGGCAGTCGTAGCGGCCTAAAATGGCTAAAGCATTAGCCGCCCTCACTGTAGTGGAGGCCATTGTGGAAAACTTGCGTCCAATAGCGTCCAGGCGACGACCCTCCTGATCTGGAGGAGCTGTAATAGGAGAAGTCGGATTTCGTGCACGATGTTGTGCAGCCTGGGTGACCACCGAGTCAGGCTTTGGCTGTGCAACAAGGCACGCTGGAGATCCAAAGGGCGCCTTATATTTTTTCTCAAGGAGAGGCAATTGCCCCAGTATTGAATTTGGAGTTTGCATTAATTTCTCTCCTTCATTCCAAATGAAATCTATGATGGGTATGGTATGGACTTGCTTGAACGGTTGATTTTTAAAATCGTAGAGGAAACAGTCCTCCTCCCTCCGGACTCTGGGCAGTTGAAAGCATTGAGCCGCTCTATCCATTAGTTGTTGGAAACTTGCAATGTCCACCAGAGGAGAATCCCCTGGCGTCACCGGAGGAGGGGATGGTGTCTGAATTTGATAGTCGTCCCACTCAGCCATGTGAGTGGCAGCAGCATCATCATCATTGTGAACTTCTCCATCTTCATGTTCTGGAAGGAGGTCGTCATAGTCATCAGCGTACACCGTAGTGTGTATTTTAACTGACGTCTGAACCGGAGGAGAAGGCGTTGGAGGATGTGGTAGTGGAACAGCAGCAGGAGCCGCAACAGCCGCAGGCGCATGTGGCATAGGCGAACCCTGTTGAGAGGTCGGGAAACGCCGGTTGTAGTCCTCCAACATATGCTGGAGATTGGAGATGAGCGACAGAGGCAGTGTCGCAGTTGGAACCTGCATAGAATGTTCCTCTGCCTGAGAATATTGGTCGTCATCATCACCACCACCATAGTCCTGGCATTTGATAATTAAATCTGAAGGACTGCGTGCCACTCTTAAGGAATCATCGACATCATTGTCAGAATCAGAGTCCTACTCAGAACCCGTGGCAAACAAGGACGAGGGAGGCTGTGGATCACTTGGGAAGGACAGCTGGTCTACTGGCCGCTTGCGACGTTGGTGCAAGGGGTCGACGGTGGAAGAGCCAGAACCGGAGGTAGAAAACGGCACCAAAGGCAAAGAAGCAAAAGAAGAGGAAATAGTCGTCGACGGTGTAGACGACGTTGATGGCATTGGCGTTGACGGAGTCGCTGCAGAAGGATCCACCGTCGACCGGACCATCGTAGACGGTACGGCCGTCGACGAAGTCGTTGTCGATGAAGCCGCCGTCGACAGAGCAGTTGTCGACGGGATCGACGAAGAAGATTTCTTGAGAACTTGACGATGATTTAGCAGAAGACGAAATAGATTTCTTCGTCGATGACGAAGCAATAGGTTTCGTCGACGGAACAGTCTGAAAGCTGAGTGATACCTTCGTCGACATGGATGACGTCGATACTGCCGTCAACGATCCGGAGGCTGATGTCATCGTCACTGTTGCCGTCGACGATCCAGAGACGGCAGACCTAGTCGTCGGGACGATCGTCGACGCTCCCGTCGATGAAGAAACATGTTTCGGAGCAGAAACATGATGGGAAGCAGCAGAAGACGCCCGAGAGCCAGGTCTCGTGGACGTAGCAGGAGGTGGTGAGGACACCGCAGGAGCCACAGATATGGAAAGTTTCTTCTTTTTCAGGAATGGAGAGGGCAAATCCTGCACACTGCTACGTTTGGAGGCTGCTTTTGAAGGTTCAGACACCAGGCTTTCTGCGTCTGAAAGTGCTGAATCCTTATCCTTAAGTCTTTTAAGCCATAGGAGGAGACGGCCTTCTCGGTCCTTAAGGGTCGTTGTAGAGAAGGTTCTACAAAATTTGCATTTACCAACCTCATGGTCGGGATAAAGACAATAAATGCACTTCTTGGGGGGGTCCTCAGAGTAAAGACGTAGTTTCCCACAAGAAGAACAAGGTCTAAATAAAGACGTCTTACTTGAAGACATGCTGGAATTCACAGGAAAACTTGAAGAGTTGAGAAAAAGTGAGCAGAGTTCAGGGAGACTCCCTTCACACGACGTGCAGTAGAAAATCTGAGGGATTGAGCTCTGAGGAGAAGGTTCTGGAGGGGTACTGGCGCCTGATTGGCTGCAGTTTGGACTAACATAATGACAGGAATATGTTACAAGTGTTTTCTCTCTACCATGTATTCCTATGAGGAATTGTGTTTGGGTATTTACTACTTTTTCTAGTGTATATTTTATGTGTTATGTATTTACATACATATGGTATTAGTATGTTATTGGTATTTTATTTACCGTGGGACTCCCACTTAGACTACGGGGAAAATTCAAGCATGTGAATCTATGAAAGACACCCTAATACTGAATTTTTGTGTCCTGCTGCGCAAAATTGCATACAGCTGGATTTCACTGCCCCCATCGTTGTGGGACGCATCTCGCTCAAGAAAATGATCATCCTACCCAAATTTTTAGGTCGAGCCTGTGCAGCGCATGCACTGCTTTGTGAGGCATACTGTACTCTGGTGTGGGCTTAAAGCTCTGCCCACTCTCCGCCCATCTTTTCAATGGGCTCCTGTTGCTGTTCTTTTAAATGGTTGCTTCAGATTTCTTAATAGGCTTGTTAGTCTCTCCTTACTAACGCCTTATCTGCCTTTGTAACCTCCAATGAGGATTGGACTTTTTACTTGTGTAGTTACACAGTATGTTTATTTAGTACGTGAGCACCATTTCCTTTACATATTTTGTCCTACTGCAGACACTACTTTTCTGCAACGGCTGTTAAGACAAGCCCAAGGCAGCCACTTAATTTTTTTGTTATGCGCGGCTGCCGAAATTAACACAAACTCACCAATGGCCCTCATAGCCCCTCGTCTCCATCCAAATCCGCCCCAAGCGCTGTGCTTTAGTTTCAGCACAGCCCCCACACTGTCCAGCGCTACAACAGAGACAAGTTAAATGCTTTGCAACTCCCAGTTGTGTTGCAAAATCATTCCGGTCTTAATAGGTCTTGCATTTGCGTGAGTTTCAGCTATTGCCATTGCAAATAACAATGCCTTTAAATTATCAGTTTTAAAAAACCAACACATAAAAGGCAATCTCATTTACAATGCCAATAGCTGAAACCCTCGCAAATGCTAAACTTATTGCATTGCAAATGCTAGTTATATTTATTTCTAAATATTTCTTACTACCCTGGCAGTCACTTTTTCAAGAACTTAAGATGAAAATGATCTGTCTGTGTTGGACTTTGGCCCTTAGGGCAGGTTCCCCCTAGACTTTTTGCTTGAAATGGTGACCTGGTGATGGTGATTTTTGGATTCTGCGCACTTTCACTGTGTCCCAGTGGAAAGTGCGTGCGCACTCTGAGTGCATGTGCTGAGCTAGGCCTGCCCGCCCATAGGAATGCATGGGGAATGTATGTGTCCCTGGTAGTTCCTGATGCGTGGGGTGTACAGGCTCGAGTCTGGTATGTGTGAACTCGTGAGAGTGAATGCTGCGAGATGGTGTATGCGGCATGTATGTGTCTAGAGGGGGAAGGGCCATTCCTAGACATGGCTGTACGTGTGCAGTGAGGGTGCTGGAGTGTGATTGGCTGGAGCTGGCTGGCATGCCAGGCTCCAGGAAGTCTGGATGGGTCTGCCCGGTGGTGAGTGGGAGATTAGCATGAGTGATGTGTGGGAGGAGTGTACCTGTGTCCTGGATGGGCTGGGTTTTCCCCACACAATGCTGGCTCCGCCCCCCTGTGGTGTGTCTAACGACCCTAGCCTCCCCAGTGAAAGAAATGGGTGGTTGGGCCATCAAGAGTGCTCCAGAGCCAGCTGCAACTGGTTTTCCCCCACCCTGCACCCTTAGACAAAGGGATTTTACAGTATAAAGAAGGGGCTGTGTCCCCATGAATGTGTTCTGCTTTTGGATCCTGCCATAGGGGGCTGTTGCTGCTGCTGAGGCCAGGAGGACCGCCACTTGGGGTGTCTCCCTGCCTGGAGACCCAGTGTGCTGGCTCTGGCCCAGCCTTGTCCCCCTGCCTGCCTCCAGCCCCTGCTGGAGCTTGTACTGTGCCTCCAGCCCTGAGAGCGCTGCTCTCTACCCTTCAGCACTGGGGAGCGCTGGAATCCCTTGGCTAGCGCTTGAGAGCGCTTTATTTGGCCCAGTGGCGCTTGGGAGCGCCTTTTCTTGGATGCTAGCGCTGCTAGCGCTTTGAGAGCCCAGCCGGTGCCCACCCGGCATCAGCCCGAAATTGCGGTGCATAGCGAGTGCCTACCTCGCTTTATATTTGATTCGGAGGCCGGTGCCCACCCGGCATTGCCCAGGTCCGTGATTTATTTGATTCACGAGGGAGCCCACTCCTCGGATCATGGGAGCCCGCCTGACTGCCTGAGAAGCGAGCCGCCGCGCTGCCCGCGGCGACCCGGAAGTGGTTGTGGGCCCGACCAATCACAGCGCGGCCCAGGGGAGGCCGACCGGAAGTCCCGCCTCCACAGCCGAGCCGGGAAGGGAGAAGCTGCCGGCCGGGTCCCCGAGGCTCCCCGAGTGGAGAGGAGAGCCCCGGGACGAGAGAAAAGGAGCCCCGCCGCCCAGGAAGAGTCCTGGACCTTCCAACAGCCGGTGAGTGAAAGACGGCTAGGGGAGAGGTGCGAGGTCGCGCACCTTCCCCCCCCCCCCTGCCTCTACTCGAGCGGCCCCACTTGACAGCGGGCCGCTCCACCAGGGCGCACTTTTGCTTCGCGAGTCCCCCAGAGGGGGGGACTCCCCCCAGAAGTACCCACGTGTTAGAGGGTCCCCCGTGAGGGGCCCCAACGCCCACCTCAGTGTTGAGGAGCCCAGAGAGGCTCCTGGGGGCCATTTGTTCGTTGAGCGCCGAGAGGCTCTCCAGTTGTGCCTGGGTCCCCCGTGGGGGACCCCCCCTGCCCAGTGAGGCAGAGTCCGTTGTCTGCGAGCCCAGAGAGGCTCTGAGGGTGCCATTCCCTCGTTCTGGAGCCCAGTGAGGCTCCAGCCCTTTTGCTTTGCGAGCCCTGAGAGGCTCGAGCGCCCCCCTTGTTTGAGAGCCAGAGAGGCTCTGGGGCCCAGTGGTTCTGGAAGGAAGAGCCGGAGAAAGGCTCAGGGCACCATTTCTTGTCCAGGAGCCCAGAGAGGCCCCGCAGTGCCACAGTGGTGGTTCTTGAGCCAGAGAGGCTCCCACGTTGTTCTAAACTTTCCCTGCACCAGTTGCCCAGCACTTTGTGGGCAACTGCTACTTTTAGGCCCTGACATGGGACACAGGGACTGTCACAGGTGGTGACTGATCTGAGTTTTGCGCAACTGTGTTTATTGCTACACCTCTGAATGAATGTTATGCATTGCATCATGTGTTCTGTTCTTACACCCCTACAGGTATTGTGATATGTAGGTGGTTGTTTTCTCCCTAGTACAGGTGGTGCTAGTGAGGTCCTGGATACCAGTGATTACTGGTTGTGTGCTATTTTGTGCTAAAGTAATTTTACATGCAAAGTGCTATTTCTGAAAGTGTTACTTCTGATTCCTGACAGTGGTCCAGGTGGCCCTGTCTTGTAAATATCCCCTGTAAATTCTGCCCGTGCCTCTGGCACATTGTAAAGTGTGTGTTTTATCTAAATATGTTTTGGTGTAATACAAAGGCTATTTTTATATAACCTTGTGTGGAGTTTCCTTTGTGGTGGGCCTGGGTGTTGTTGCTGGGGTGCGTGCGCAAATACTTAACTTACATCGCCTCCAAGTTTAGCCTTGCTGCTCGCGCCACGTTACCTAGAGGGTGAGCAGGGGTTATCTTGGCGTGTAACTCCCTTGCCCTGACTTGGGAGTGGTGGTCTCTGACTGACTTTGGCGAAAGCCCTGGCCAGCCAGGGATCCCATTTCCAACAGTCTGGCATAGATGGTTAACCAACGTGCCTATACTGGGATGCCCTTACTAGACAATTTTCAAGAGGGGGCTTGAAGCTCAGAATATGGAGCTATAGTGCTTATGTGCTCAGGCGCATTACACCTTCCATTGGTACAAACAAACCCCATACCTACCACATCTAGCAATTGAGCAAGGGTCTATGCCTCCTATACCCCCTGTTTAGATCTCGCCTAGGTAGTATTACTGTGTCTCTCTAGCTAGTTAAAAAACATTGGCATTTATAATGACATCAACTCCAACTTTACAGGGTGCAGTAACATGTGACCAAAAGAGGTGCCATGGGACCGCTTTTAGCCACATAAAAGCACAGCACTCTGCAACATAGCTAGGTAAAACTCACTGGCATTTATAATGCCAATAACTCCAACTCCAACAAATGTGAGATCGATTGGATTTATTGCAATAGGTCTCGTATTTGTTAAAATTAGAGCTGTTGGTGTTGAAAATGACAATGCTTTTTACTTACCTATTGCAAATCCTTGTTCATGCTTGGGGTCAATGATGTGTAATGCAGAACAACATTATGATCTGTGCAATTTTTCAATCAAGAGGAAAATTATTTATTTGAAACAAGTAGCCAAAAGGACAATAAAATCAACAAAGTGCAGTGAGTATAAAAACGGTTTGAATTCAACAGATTTCCATGCCTCAGGCATTAATTACTAATGCAGTGACTTGGCAATATATATACATTTACATTAGTCACATAAGAAGATCACATCTTGTGCTCCACATAAATTAAAGCAAGAGCAATTGGAGTCAAGATGCAGTGTGTCGACAACGTTTTGATCCCCACTAGCATAGTGGGATCATCCGGACGGAAAAATTATGCCTGAGAAAGGGCCTACAAGTGGCCGGGGGAAAAAAAGGGTAGAGTAGAGGAGAAAATAGGGGATTAGAATAAGTTTTGGCGATGGATTAGCACAATAAGTGCAGCTTATCACATTCAGATTGGGCGAAAAATTGTGACTATGTACTGTGAAAATTATATACAAATTTCAGCGTGAAGAATGGCTCAAGGTGTAACGCTCGGTGGGTACTGTGCACAATGCTCCTACAATGCATGCCATAAGGAGAGGCGTGACATGAAGTACTGGTGTGGTAACCTCATCATAGAAGGGCACTTGCGCTGTAAATATATGCTACCCGGTAGGCAGATGCAGAGTCGGGGTGTCAACCCTATAGCAACTAATTCCACACTGGAGTCGAGGAGCCAAAGAAATAACATGTGCAGGATGGTAAACAAAGTGTGTATTAACGGTGTTCAAGAGCACGTGAGCGTAAGAAACTTACATAGATTACATGGCTATAGGTTTCAGATAGTTGTATCGTAAGAAGTTAAAATACCATGACGCTTGCGGGGCAGACGATATTGAAATGACGGGGGAGTCCTGAAAACAAGGGATCACGGGTCAAGGAAAAGCTGCGGAAAACATACTGCCCATGAATCCTACCAGGCGAGTGAGGGTGCTTACCCTGATGGAAATACACAGCGGACTGCCGAAATGACAGCAGCCGAGATTCGAAGTGCGACGTGTATCCGGTTGAGTGCACGTTAATAAAGCAATGTGGAAGCGGCAGAAAGCGCATGCATGTGAAAGTTAACCGTGTAATGTGGAGGCGCCATAATAGAATGGACAGAATAGTGTGGACGCCATGTTGGATTGGACAGAATAGAGTAAAAACGGCAGTGCGGACTGCAATGCAATAGGTCTCGCATTTGATAGACTTTGAGCTGTTGGCATTGTAAATGACAATGCATTTTATTTATGTTTTGCATGTTCTCGAAACACAAAAAAAGGCATTGGCATTTACAATGCCAACAGCTCAAACTCTGGCAAATACGAGTGGATATGGTCAGATTATAAAGAGCAACATAAGTTTGTGAAGCACTGGGGACAATTGGCAACAGGGTGCGGGGAGTTAATATCACTAACGGAGCATTGATTGTTCAAGGTGATAACTTACACTTCAAACCTTTCAACATGTGACTCACTCACTCTAAGTGGGGCTATTAGTTTCAGTAACCTAACAGCTGACGTGTAAGTTTTCACCACCGAAAAAAAACTTACCACTTCGCCAAAGTGCGCATGGCGCACTGAAAATTAAAAAGCTACTGCAATTTCTAAAGCAGCGTCCCTAGAATGGTCTGTGCGTCCGCCATGTAAGCTGCATGTGATGGAGCAATTTTAAGAAACACTCCAGACAGACACATTATCACTGGGTGGCGATCAGAGGGACAATGTGGCCTCTTTCGCCTGTAGCTCAATGCAAGAGGCACGTTAAAATTACATATGATGGAGCCATTTCAAAACGAGGAGTGGAGGGCGAAACCATGCATTGTCCGTGATAAGCAGGCGTGGAATGCAGACACCACAGCATGAATCCAGACACTGGGTGACTTTTCCTAACTGTGCCTCTATCCTAGTAAAAACTAGGCAAGAGTATTGCACATACACATTTCACAACTGTCCCAAGTGATACAGATTATTTTACACAATAAAGTAGATGAAAAAAAGATTAATCACACAAAAAAAATTAAATGATTTACATTCTTTGGCAGCTGACCCTCCCCCAGGGCCCATCAGGAAGGCACAGCTTGGTTTGAATGGATGGATGAGAGTGCATCACAGTGGAAACAAGGACAGCCTCTGGAAGCAGGCTTCAATGCCGGCCCCTCCCTTTAAGCGAGAAAAGAACATAAATTAGGGAAATTCCAGCAGCAAGGGGAGGAGACACTGTGGCATGACCTTTCGAGCTGCCCACTTTGGACCCTGGGGAAGACGGTTTGAGTCTCGGCATGGTAAAACTGTGACTAAACAAATAGATAAGCGGACGCACGGCCTACATTATTTATTGAAAATTAAAAATAAAACTACGAGTTATGCGAGCAGGCGCCTGCTGTGAAAATAAAGCTGCGGCCGCCATTGTTTGTATTGCCCGTGGTGTATTGCCTGTGTTGTTTACATTAAAGTAGATGCCGTGCTTAAACCTTAAGCATGGCGTCCTGGCCCTGAGGAGCAGAGAGCTAATAAGCAGTCGCCTGCTGAATAAGAGAAAATCGATAAAAAAACGAGAATGTCACGTTTGTCCTCAAAATCCTGTCGGGGCATGTCGAGCCAAAAAAATAGTCCACAGTGTGTCACGCCGCCAGTGAAGCATCCAGTCCACGCGTGCAAATCTTCTGTCCGTCCGCGTGCACGCTTTGGAATCCATAGATTCCAAAATGCCCTCGCATGGCTAGAGCAGCGCATGCGTGCTGCTAACGCCAGGTGCAACCTAAAAAAAAAAAAAAAGGGGGGGGGGGGGAACTGTCCGTAATTGTATTAATCATGAAAGCAAAAATGAGAGCATTTAAAGTGATTACGTTTGCAGTGTACCAAGTTCAGTCCAATGATATTCGGTACTATATACATTGCGCTCAGATTAGGGTAACCATAGGTAATGGAGCAAGGGCATGGAGACAACATCTGAATGAAAAACATTATTGGATACAAGGAATAAATTGGATTATTAAGTCAATTACTGATCGTGATGGCGAAAACAAGAAGAATCAGAGGTTACAGAATGAGGGTTGGTAGGCAGAACAGACAGAAGATATAGCCAAAAAAAATGGTAATATTGTAACATGATTAATGTACAGTAAGGGTATAAGAGAACAGATATAGAGAAAGTACACAGTAAATGGGCACATCTAAGAGAAGTAATTCATGAGGACAACAAACTGTGAAAATCAATTACAAGCATAAGGTGGATTGTTAAATTATGTTGGCCCAACCCTCCATACAGGTGAGTCCAGTATGCAAGCTGTTGGTGCATAAAATCCACTTCAGTTCTTCCTTGTTAAGGATCGTGCTGTGCGTTGGGGATTGAGTCACATTAATTACTTGCCTCTTCAAGTCATCCTCATTATGCCCATGGCTCACAATGTGTTCAACTAGTGGGGCATTTGGTGTTTGACATCTTATGCGGCAGGGATGTTTGCAGATTCTGATCTGAATTTTTTGGGTAGTCTGACCTATGTAGATGAGGTTACATGGGCATAAGATAGCATATACAACTATGTTTGTATTGCAATTCGAAAAAGGATTAAGAGTCACATCAATGCTGCCAAAGGTGAAACTTTTACTTTCAATAGTTAAGTTACACACACTACAGCCTCCACATTTGAAATGGCCCAATGTGGGAGACAGACCCTAACCAATCAGGGAATTGTAAGCGCGCTACTCACCCGTGAGGGTCTTAAGGCGCTAAGGGAGGGGGGGGGGGGGGGGGAGAGAGAGTCTGTTTAGCCGAAGAGCCAGGTCTTCAGGGCCTTCCTGAAGGTATTCAGGGACAGGGCGCATCTGATGTCTGCCAGTAGCTCGTTCCAGGTCTTGGCTGCAATGTGAGAGACAGATCTTCCGCCTGCTCTGGCTCTGTGGGTGCGCAGGGTTTCGGCCAGTGGGAGGTTGGAAGATCAGAGGTTTCTTTTGGGTACGTGGAAGTTGATTCAGCCATTGAGGTATTTGGGTCCGTTGTGTAGGCATTTGTAGGCGTGAGTGAGGATTTTGAAAGTGACTCTTTTCTTCACGGGGAGCCAGTGGAGACTTCATAGATGTTCACTGATGTGATCGTGTCGGGTGATGCAGAGGACGAGTCTGGCGGCGGTGTTCTTTATTGTCTGGAGTTTGCGGAGTAGGAACTTGTTGATGCCGGCATAGAAGTGTGTTTCCATAGTCTAACAGTTCAGTTAGTGATTGGGAGGTATTCTTTGTAGGTAGTGCTGCTCTGACCAGGTGATCTTTAATTTTCTGTCTTTGCGAAAGTCAACGAGGGGACTTTCTGGTGTCAATTTGCCTGCATTCAGAATTTCCCAGTGTTTCAAGACGCATTTCTGAACTTGATTAGAGATCGGGGAGAACGTAGTAACACATACCAGGTAGTTTGTGTTAGGTTTTGGTTTAGGGCTCAGAAGTTCCTCACGTGGGCAGTACCAAGCTAGTTTGAGTGACCTAACAAGATTATGAGGATAGCCCCTACTGATAAGTTTATTGGAAAGGTTTTCTGCTTCATGAAAGTAATCTTCTTTTAAAGTTTCTTCTAACTCGTAGAAATTGAGATAAGGGCAATGAGCCTCTCAGCGCCTGTGTGTGATGACTATTATAAGCCAAAAGGGTATTCCTCAGTAGTTTTTTCGAAAGAGGGTGGTGTATAGTTTATCCTCATGAGGTATGATCATTAGATCCAACAACGCTATCTGTTTCTTGCTCTGTGTGAGTGTGAATTTTAAGCCATTACAATGAGCATTAAGCCACTCATGGAACAGGGTCAACCCAGTATCAGCGCCTTTCCAAATTAATTTGGAAAGGCCCGTATTCTGGGTTGATAAGCCAGGGGTCAGGTGTACGTCCTTGGCATAGGGAAAACTTGCCAAAAAGAACTGAGAAACCACCGCTTTATACTCCATTCGTGCCACTGCCATACGACCAATCATTCCCAGTTACACACGAAGCAATGTGAAGACAGATGCTACAGAAATATGGAATCAGCAAATGGGGTGACCTCTATCAAGAGGGAACCTTTGTTACCAGAGTCTTTTTTTATGGGAAGGACCATACTCCTTTAGACACCTTTTCATACATATGCCTTGGACATAATGTAAAAGCTGCAACGTCAGACCTTTCACTATACCCCCCTTCTATAGACACATTACAAACTTTGATTGAAAGAGGTAAGTCCGAAACACTTTATATCTTTATTATACAACACTGCACAGCAAGAGTCTCCAACCGCAAAGGAATGAGCGCACTCCCACTGGGAGGAGGAGCTGGGTACCTCCATTGTGAATAAGCAATTGCATTTTTTCTGTACACAGACGGGATGAATTTCCCCTTGTAGCAGACTACGCATAATCCATTATACATGTTTACATTGACTGTACTATACACCTGTCAGATTACACAGTTTTCACTTATGCGTGGATGATTGTTGTACGGGATGTCAGAAGCGGACTCCTTTCATCCGGCTTGGACCTGTGCCCCAAATACAAGCATACTGGAAAGAGACAGAAATGGCACTCTATTATGATAGGACAACCCACCACCCGAACTCTGCTGATGGCTCTCCTGGGACATGTCGCAGGGGTAGAACAAGGTAATTGAAAATATGTTACGCAGAGCTTACTATAAGTTTGATTATACAGATTATCATTAAATGTCTAAAGATTTGAAATAGCTGTTGGAATACTACACAGGCATTGTCTATTAAAAGGATTGCACACAATTGGTTGTGTTCGATTTTGTATTGCTACATATGACATCTTATCTGAAAAGCCTCAGTACTGACATTTTCAAAAAAAGCAACATTTTTTGACTGGTGTGTCCCAACTAAGAGTTTTTGGTGGTCTAAACGTATGATAAATTGCGCTTTATTACTCCAGTTTAGTGTTTGGGACCAGTATTCAGTTAGGAATTAGTAGTTACTTCATTTGTAGTCCATTTAACATACGATTGAAGGTTCTTTATGTTTATCATCCTATCGTAGAAAACTTGTTTTTAGATGCAGATTCAAGTTTATTATGAAGTGCATAGTTAATTAAAATTATTACACCAACAGGAAAATAAATACATT
This sequence comes from Lissotriton helveticus, assembly GCF_964261635.1. Classification (NCBI taxonomy): domain Eukaryota; kingdom Metazoa; phylum Chordata; class Amphibia; order Caudata; family Salamandridae; genus Lissotriton; species Lissotriton helveticus. The sequence continues at coordinate 262,598,704 of NC_136065.1, read as the reverse complement.
AAAAAATATATATATTAGATCTGGCACCATTGGCGTGAGTCTCCCTTCCATTTTTTTGCTGTTGCCTCCTGTGTTTTTGCTATGTGTTGCTGTTCTAGATGCTTTAGGTACTTTGCAACTGCTATTCAGTGCCAATGTACAAATGCTCCCTCTTGTAAATTGTTGTAATGGATTAAACGACTCCATAATTGGCTTATTTGATTTACTGGTCAGACCCTAGTACAGTGCACCATGTGTGCCCAGGGCCTGTAGATCAAATGCTGCTGGTGGGCTTGCAGCACTGGTTGTTTCACCCACAGAAGGAGCTTGTAAGGTGTGGCTCAGGCCTGCCATCGCAGAGCCTGTGTGCAGCCTGGGGCAGCCATGTCGACTTGGCAAGTGCACCCACTTGCCAGTACCTAAACCATCCCTTTTCTACATGTTAGTCGCCCCTAAGGTAGGCCCAAGGTAACGTCATGGGCAGGGTGCATTGTATGTGAAAGGTAGGACTTGCATTGATGTGTGTGGCATGTCCAGACCGTGAATTACAGCCAATTTCGTTTTTCACTATTGCAAGGCTACCTGTTCCCACAGGCCAGAATGGGCAGTTTGATTAGAACATCTTATGATCCTAACTGACTCCAGTAACTAGGTAGAAATTAGAGTTTAGTATACATGAACTCAGAATGTTAAAATACATCTTTTAGTGAAGGTGGTTTTACATTCTGTGTTTGAAAATACCACTTTTTGAAAGTAGGTATTTTCTTGCTTAACCATCCAGCATTCGCCTGCTTGGTTTGTGTATTCCATGTCTGGTTTGTGAGTGACAGGGGGCTCGAGAGGGCCTTGGCTCCAGCAGTCTGATGGGTTAGTCCTGAGCTGAATAGGACCTGCATTGCTAGAGAGTGGAGGGCGGAGATATCCTTCCACTTACCTGAGCCCTCATAGAATAGAGCGTAGGGGGAGGAGATTTCCTTTCAGCTACCTGGGCCAGGTCTGCTTTTCACAATGCTGTCTCCACCTCCTGCCAGGGAGCTGCACAGAACTGTTTTTGGCTGGGCACTGGCTCCCTCTGCCTTCAGAGGACAAAAGATTTACTGATATAAAATATTGGGGCCCAGAACTTTAGATCAAGGAGACTGCCCCTGTGCTGTTTTGCCATTTCTGGGGTGCGCCTGCAGTGGTTACTTTATTGCCAAGGAAAGGGGAAAAGGACTTTTGTGAACTTTTCATAATCTTGAGGAAGAATCTTCAACGGCTTGAAGTGTGCTTTCCTCCTGCCTGAAGTCTCAGGGATACAAGACTTCACCACCAGCTCCCCTGAATTCCCTTGCTGGGAATTCTACCTGCAGAGAGGTGCCTACTGTTTGGGCCCTCTGAGAAGACTGTTTTGCTGGGAGCTAGTAGCGCGACACAACGAGGAGAAGCGAGTCTCCGCTGCATCAGTTGCCATCGCATCGCCGAAGCGAGCCGCCACTGCAGCTGTTGGCCGTCGCATCATTGACGAAGCGTGTCGCATCACCGGAGAAGCGTGTCACCGCCACAGAGGTCGCCGTCGCATCACCGGAGAAGCGTGTTGCAGGGCCTGTCACGGCTCAGAAGTTACCAAGTTCGCCGCACGGTAGTGAAATGTGCACGCATCGCATCCAACGTTGTCGCATCGCCTCAAAGACACCATTTTGTCAAATCGCACCGGATCATCGCAGCGCCATCTTGTTGCATCGGCACCAGGCCGCAGTAAGAAACTACGTATCAACTCCTCACACAGTAAGGAAGCGGGCCTCATCTCCCCTGCACAGCAGTAAGGAACCAACGCATCCACTCCGGAGTGTAAGGAACGGTGCATCAACTTCCCTACGACCCTTTTGTTTGTTTTGCATGACGCATCTAAGGTACTTTGAGAGTAAGGTGTTGCATTTACCACCTACATTGAACTAAGCGGTTTTCATTTTTGATTACAGTATTTTGGATTTTTGACGTTTGGTCTTGTTTTAAGTCTAGTAAAGACTATTACTGTATGTGTTCACAAATGCTTTACACACTGCCTCGGAGATAAGCCTACCTGCTCGTGCCAAGCTACCGATGGGGTGAGCAGGGGTTATTTAGGAGTGTAAGCCCCCTCTCCCAGACTAGAAGCAAGGGTCCCTATTTGGACAAATGTACCTACCTCTGCCAACTAGAGAGCCCCAATTAACAGTATACAATTTTTAAAACCAAGTAAAACAAAGAGAAATAATTAAAAGAAGAGATTGTACAGATGAACTGTTGTTGGGTACTTAATTTTTTCTCTTTCGTTCAACTTAAAAAGAACCTTAAAGTGAAAGGAGTAGTTTGTCCTGTAACTCCAGTTCTGTAGTAGGGGTATCTCTGTTATAGTCATAATCTAGTGAATAGTCCCGCCCATGTGCGTGGACCCCGGAGCAATCAAAAATAATCTCTTAAAGTGTCGAAAAATGCAGACCTGCACAGACACTTAAGAGAGAATTAAAGACAGATAAATGCAGCCTATAAAACAGGCTACACTGTCCAGTACTTCAACTAGAAATTCCACCCAAAAAATCCACAAAACAGCAAAGCCTGTACAGATTTCCCTTGCTTCAGCAGCAAAAAACCCCTGGAATGATAGAGAGGAGGATCTGGACAGACAAGCCCCATAGGTTGCCATTATGTGGCTCAGAACAGGATACTGTGCCTTTAAGAGAACTTTCCAGAACTTCACAGTATCCCAGAATGCACTGCAGGTCCCTTTTACTTTCAGTTCTTTTTGAAGGCGTAACACTCCAGACCTGTAGCATTCCTTACATGAACATCTCTCTCCACCGGGGAGGAGGGCGGGCGCTTATGACTATAACAGATACCCCTACTACAGAACTGGAGTTACAGGACAGAAACTACTCCTTCTGTAGTAGGGGAGAGGTGTATAGTCATAATCTAGTGAATAGAATGGCAAGCCCATCCCCACACCAAAGCGGCGGTGGAGAAACGAGAAATAACACTATTGTGCGAACAGATTTCGCAGCGAAGCCTGCCCAACCTGAGCGTCTGCTCTGGCATCAGTGTCCAGGCAGTAATGCTTAGCAAAGGTATGAACCGACTTCCAAGTGGCCGCCTTGCAGGTTTCTGCAATTGGAACATTACGGAGCAAAGCAGTCGTAGCAGCTTTGCCCCTGGTGGAATGAGCCTTAGGCTTACCCCCTAAGGTCTCATTAGCTTTTTGGTAACACAATTGTATGCAGGACACAATCCACCTCGAGATGGACTGCTTAGAGGTAGCAAGACCTGTCCTGACTGATCCATAATTGATAAACAATTGGTCCGACAAACGAATGAATATCTTTGGTTTTATCCAGATAAAATTTCAACACCCTCCGAACATCCAGGGAACGTAAACACCTTTCCGCTGGAGATGAAGGATTCTGAAAAAACGTAGGCAAAGTTATAGTCTGGTTAACATGAAAATCAGAAATAACCTTGGGAAGAAATTTAGGGTGAGTACGCATAACAACCTTAGCAGCATGAAATACAGTATAAGGTTCTTGGCAACACAACGCCTGAATTTCACTCATCCTGCGGGCCGATGTAATGGCCACGAGGAACGCCGCCTTCCAGGACAGGTGCTGCAACGAAGCCTTATGAATAGGTTCAAAAGGCTCCTTCATCAACCTGGACAGCACCACATTCAGTTCCCATGAAGGCGAAGGAAGTCTGACAGGAGGAAACACTTTCTTCAAACCTTCCAAAAAATCTTTGAACACAGGGATCTGGAAGAAGGAAGTCTGTGAAGGGCATTTCCTGAAGGCAGTCAATGCAGCCAGATGGACCTTAATGGAATGGACATTAAGGCCAGACTGCGCCAGATGTAGAAGGTATGGAAGGATGACATCTTCCTTACATGTCGTCGGGTCATAGTTCTTGGACTTGCACCAGATACAAAACCTCTTCCACTTGTAAGCATAAGAAGTCCTAGTGGAAGGCCGCTTAGCCTCCTTCAGTATGTCCATGCAATCTTCCGGGAGATTAAGATGGCCATATTGCACTATCTCAGGAGCCATGCCGCCAAACTCAAAGACGAGAGGTTGGGGTGCAACACTTGCCCCCCGAACTTCGTGAGAAGGTCCAGTCTGCACGGCAGCTTCATGTGAGGAAGGAGAGACCGGTGAAGCAGGTCCGTGAACCACCACTGCCTGGGCCATTCCGGGGCAATCAGTATCATCCGTGCCCTGGACTGGGACAGCTTGAGGAGAACCGTCGGAATCAGGGGAATGGGTGGAAAAGCGTACAGAAAGCTGTTCGACCAGTTGATCCATAACGCATTCCCCAGCGTCCCCGGCTGGTAGTACCTGGAGGCGAAGTCTCGGCATTTGCTGTTTTCTGCGGTGGCGAACAGATCTACGTCTGGAGTTCCCCACCTTGCGAAGACTTCTCCCAGTACTTCGTCGTTTATGACCCATTCGTGGTTTTCCTGAATCAGTCTGCTCAGTGCGTCTGCCTGAACATTCTGCACACCTGGCAGATGGGTAGCCGTTATCGTCAGTCCTCGGGCCAGAAGCCTGCGCCAGATCGCCTGCGCCTCCTGCGACAGGGTGCGTGATCTCGAGCCCCCCTGCTTGTTGAGGTAATACATCGTGATCGTATTGTCCGTCTGTACAAGCAGAGAGTTGGTCTGGAATGACGGGTGAAAGGCCTTCAGTGCCAAGTGAACAGCTCTGAGTTCCAGGAAATTGATGTGGTACGTGGACTCCGTCGGGGACCACGTCCCTTGAATCTGTAAGTCTCCTGAGTGCGCTCACCAGCCCTGGAGAGAAGCATCCGTCACGATAGTCTGAGTGGGAATGTCCTTGTGGAAGGGAACCCCTCTGAGGAGATTCTCCGCTGAACATCACCACTTCAGAGACTGAAGAGCATGCAGAGACTGAAGAGCATGCAGAGACAGTCGTATCTTGTCGTCCCAAGATCCTCTCCTCTGGTCCCACTGATCCTCCAAGCACTCCTGCAACGGTCTCATGTGCAGCCGTGCATGTGGCGTCAGGAAGATACAAGAGGCCATCGATCCCAGTAGAGAAGACACTGTCCTCACTGTTGTAGATGTAAGAGCCTGAGCCTTCCGAAGGAGTGATAATCGTCGCCCTTCCGAAGGAGACACGCTTGCTGACCTCGTATCGATGGTGGCCCCCAAGTACTGAATGCACTGGACCGGAGTCGGGACAGACTTGGACATGTTGATGTGCAACCCCAGCTTGTTCAAAAGAACGCACGTCTTCTGTAAGTGCGCTTGTGCTTCCGGGAAGGAGGAGGCCTTGATCAACCAATCGTCCAGATACGGGTAGACAAACACCTTGTTCTTCCTCAGGTGCGCCGCTACCACTGCCATGCACTTCGAGAAAGTCCTGGGCGCAGACTTCAGCCCAAATGGAAGTACCGTGTACTGATAGTGATTGGTGCCGACTTGATATCGCAGGAACTTCCTGTGTTTGTGTGCAATGGGCACATGGAAGTACGCATCCTGTAGGTCTATTGCACATAGCCAGTCTCCCGGTTGCAACTGAGGATAAATCTGATGCAACGACAGCATGCAAAACTTCCCTGCGAATCCATTTGTTTGCCTGTCGCAAGTCCAGAATGGGCCTGAACTCGTTCTTGTCCTTCTTGCGGACCAGAAAAAACCGGGAGTACAGACCTCTTCCTCTTTGAGACAGAGGTACGTCTTCTATCGCCCTTTTCCTTAACAGGATATCGGCCTCCGCCTGGAGCTCGCGCAGTTGATACTGCGAGCTGACCGGAGGAATCGATGGAGGAGGGCTGGTGAACCGAAGACTATCCATTGCAAACAATATTCAGCACCCACTTGTCCCGAGTAATTTTTCTCCACTCTGCCAGAAAAAATTGAACGCTTCCCCCCACCGGAGCGGGTAACGGATGAAGGGGAAGTAACCGCTCAGGTTCGAGACCCGGCCGGGCCTTTGTTCACAGTAGAGGACCGTTGTCCACCTCTACCCCTCTGGCGCTTCTGGAAGGGTCTCCGGAACTGCTGCTGCTGTTGCTGCTGCCCCGAAGACTGTCCTCGTCCTTTCCCCTGTTCACCGAACAGTCTCTGGAACGGGCGGTAGGACTTATTTTCTTTGGGCTTTTCCAAGCCCACAGCCGTCAGGGTCTCCGCCTCCGCCTTCATGCGGGCCATCTCATCATCGGCATGTTTTCCGAACAGTGTTTCTCCGGAAAAGGGCAGATTGGCCACCCGCTGCTGGGCCTCCGGCTTGAGTGACGTGAGCCTGAGCCAAGCATGACGGCGCTGGTTGATCCCGTGACAGTAACCATGGGCCGCCAACAGTGAGATATCCGCAGCCGCGCTGATGACCTGGTTTGAAACCAGCATCCCTTCCTTAAGTATTTCAAGGAAGTCGTCCTCCTTGTCTTGTGGCAGAAGGTCTGTGAACTGTTCCAGGGAGTCCCACAGGGCACGGCTGTACCGCGCCAGCAAAGCCGAATCGCTGGAGGCTTTCATGGTCGTGGAAGAAGTTCCACAAGCCTTCCTTCCAGCCGAATCAATCCATCGGCTTTCCTTATCAGGCGGCACCGCGGAGGACAGGGAGGTAGAGTAACTTCCTGGCCGCCGTCACTATAACGGAGTCGGGTACTGGGTCCATCCGCAGGAAGGCCGGGTCCGAATCCGGTGCTCTGTACTTCTTCAGAAGTCGGGAGTGAGCGGCCTTCACCACCACAGGCGTAAGAAATAGCTCCTCCGCAGATTCGACCAGCCCTGGCATCAATGGCAGCAGAGGGCAAGACAGATGCTTCTTGTGAAGTGTCTCGAATATCACGGATGTCGAAGGTGTAGGAGCAGTCACCGTGATGCCCAATTTCGTTGCCCCCCCCCTCAGGAGAACCTCCTGAAACGTGCTGATGTCGTCCTGGAGGAGTCCATGCGGAACCTGGACCCTCGCCTCCTATGGTGGCGCCTAGATCTAGTGGAGGATCTGCGCCGACTCCTAGATCTTCCTCTCCGTCCAGAGCGTGATCTTGACTTCCTAGGCCTCGGGCGATCCGCCGGTTCCACCGGCACGGGCGTCTTAGGCTTGGCCGGGGCATGCGGCTTAGGAGTCCCCTTGGGAGGTGTCGGAAACCTGGGCAACGAAAACTACCTCGGAGGAACCGGAGGAGGCTGCAGTGGCACCTGAGGTTGAGGTACGGTTTGCGGAAGCGGAGGCAAAGGCGGAGGGGTAGGAACCCTCGGAGGGGGACCCCTCGACAATGGCGGCGGAGGCGTAACCTGCGAAGGCGTATACACCTTGGAATACACCGAGCCCGGTGACCCACCACCAGCCTGGGACGTCGGAGAGCCTCCCATGGCATCAGGCCTCCTCTCCCGCTTCTTCGACGTCGAGCGTCTCTTCCTCAGCGTCGACCGTCGTCCATGCCTCGACATCGAGGCGTACGAAGTCGACGTCGACCTCTCGTCTCGACGACCGCTTGTGCCTCGACGGCGACCTCTTGCGCTTCAACGGCGACCTCTTGCGCTTCAACGGCGACCTCTTGCGCTTCAACGGCGACCTCTTGCGCTTCAACGGCGACCTCTTGCGCTTCAACGGCGACCTCTTGCGCTTCAACGGCGACCTAGACGGCGACCTCTTCCGCCTCGACGACAACCTCTTCCGCCTCGACGGCGACGATCCCCTCGAAGACGATGTTCTCCTTCTCTTCGCCGACGGCGAACGGCGGTGTCGCTTCGACAGCGAACGCCGACGCAAGGCCCTTCGAAGTCGATCACTCTACGTCGAGACCGACGAGGATGACGACAAAATCGTCACCGGAGACTACGACGGCGGTCTGTGCACATCCCTCGACGTCGAGCGCCGACGGCGCTTCGCCCCAGAGCCCTGGGGGGACGGGGAACAGACCGCAGTCATACCTCTCGACGTCGTGGTCGCTGCAATCGACCCAGACGAGGAGTGGGCACGTTTGCTGGTCTTCCTGCCCCTGGGGAGCCCCCCAGAGGCCTCAGCATGGGCAGAAGGAGCCCCTCCAGACCCACCTTGTGCCTTCAGCCTTCTTTCCTCGAGTCCTTGAAGCCTGATCTTCTTTCTTTCCTTCAGGGCCCTGCCAGAGAAGCCCTGACAAATCTCACACTCCTCTGGGACATGGGAAGAGGGAAGGCAGAGGATACACACCTCATGGGAATCCGATTTGGCCTTCTTCCTGGAGCACTCCAGGCATTTGTCAAATAATGCAGGCATATTTGACATCAAAAAGGAGCAAAACCCAAGAAGAACAGCACTAAAGTACTTTAGAAGCACTCAAAACGAAATTAGTAGTGAAATATACCCTTGAAAAGGGAGAGCTCAATGCTCCAGGGTCCTGCTTGCAGGAGCCGGAAAAAAGAACTGAAAGTAAAAGGGACCTGCTGTGCATTCTGGGATACTGTGAAGTTCTGGAAAGTTCTCTTAAAATCTGTACAGGCTTTGCTGTTTTGTGGATTTTTTTGGTGGAATTTCTTGTTGAAGTACTGGACAGTGTAGCCTGTTTTATAGACTGCATTATCTGTCTTTAATTCTCTATTAAGTGTCTGCGCAGGTCTGCATTTTTCGACACTTTAAGAGATTATTTTTGATTGCTCCAGGGTCCACGCACATGGGCGGGACTATTCACTAGATTATGACTATACACAGAGATCCCCTACTACAGAAAGTGCATTATGTTTAAATTGCAGTACCAATATAGTTTATAACAATCGCTCATTCCTTAAAGTGCAAGAGTGTTCTCTATATGTGGTAAATATAATCTTGGTATGTAAATGTTCTGTGGTGTCGGCTCTGCCATATTACTCTTTGTACAGATTATCGAACTGGCCGCTTTGGTTTCGTGGGTGAGTGTCACGACTGCAGATGGATAAACCTGGGTTTTAAGCTACAGTTCTGGGATAGCCAACGTGTATGTTCCAGTCATTGTTCCAGTACAGACTGAGTATCAGTGAATAGTTCTAGTCAACTGGTGCCCATTTGTTAGTTTGTCTCCATCAGGGCAAAGATGCATCAAAGTGGCCATGCTACTCTACTCTTGTTGTGCAAGAATGAAGTAAAAAGACAGTAGGATTAAAACAGGCTATGACGGCCTGTTTGCAGTAGCATAGCACCCTAATATTAAACATCGCCTTTAATATGGTTTTTCGAAGATCCACTGTGGATTTGCATTGACAGATTAGGCGTACTATGGTTTCTGGTCCTTGGCCACATAGCCACTAGAACCCCTATCCTCAGTGTGTAGCCGCTGCACCAGATGTAAAAGTGAGGGAGGGTGATACATTTTCCTGCCAATTCAGATGCTATTCCCCTCAATCGTGTCGATTTAAATTGCAAGATGCGAGAGTGGGGTAATGATAACGAGGTACTAGCCGAACTGAAAACAGCATGGGGCATTACATCAATTAGACATGGTTTCCCGGAAAAAGAGGTCAAGGGGAAACGCTTGGCCAATTTCTGTTCAGCTGAATGCCTGATTTCTGCTCGTAATTCCTATGAACATTAAGATTCTACAATGTTTTCTATTCTCATTTGCAAAGCACACGGGGCCCAATCCGTAATAGATTATCTGTTGATCAGGTCCACAGATTGGCATCGGTTTGCAAATATGAAGTGGAGTCGGAGATTGTAAAGTGATCAAAATCCCTTGTCACTGGAGGCAATACAACATGCAGCCACTCAAACGAGAGAAGTCCAGAACCAGAATTCCAAGTGGGAGCTCAGGGGTCAAGTAAGAATAAAGTGAAACGCAAACCTTGCATTCAAAACGGGAGATTGGAAACAGGGTCCCTAGACAGTAGAGCTTAAGACTCATTGAGCGAATGGAGTAATCAGGGAAACCATATTAATCCTATAAGAATTATTGCAGAACCCTTTCATTTTAATTGTTTCAAGATCTTAAACTTAAGAAATTCTTCACCAACCAAAACAAGAGCGTGAAGAAGATTATGAGTGCAAGAGTCTGAAACTCGAGCTACAAAGCGTGCTCCAAAGAGAATCCACCAAACTGGCAATAAGGGCCGCAAGATCCAGCTACAAGTCTCTAATCAAAAAAAGAAGGCTGAATTTGTAAATAGACATTGGCTGGAGCAGGAAAGAATTGCCACGGAAAAAGACACTCCGGCCTTTTGGAGGAAGATTGAGGAAGGCCTTGGAGTAAGGAAAAAAACATCTGTAAGCCAATATCTCCGAGGCTGCATGGGTAAAGTAGTTCTGCACAGTTTTTAATGCCTCATGGGAACAATCCAGACCGAACTGCCAGGCCAGACGTGGGTCCCTTGCTCACTGTGCCACCGGATTCAAGCTAGCCTGGCTGAAGAAGTGTGACATACCCTGAAACCAGTACCAGGATGCTTGTTTACAGTCCAGGGAGGACCTGGCATGCCAGTTCGGTCTGGACTGTACCCATGAGGCACAGGGTCAGACTGATTTGCATATGGTTGGGTCCAAACTGGGGTGGCGTAGTAGGCAAAAGAACGATAGATTTAACCCATATCTTTTGACTGGGGGGAGAAGGTTTACATTGTCAGCATTCCGTCCATTTGTTTGCTGTAACACTTCATGGATGTGGCCTGTAAAAATGAATTTTTCTAAGCATCCAAAATCCAGTTATGAGATCAAATGGAAGAAGTGAGGTTGGGCATATCACCATCTTCTAGTTTAAACCAGTTACCACGCAAAAGGCAAAATGCCATAATAAATAAACAAGCTTTAACCTTAAAGTTTCACAAAACATTATCCACCCTTGGCAATTTCAAATCCAGTCACCATATTTGGTCTGGTTGATACATTCCCCCCCTTTCCTCAATTCCTGCTCTTGCTGATAAACAAAACAGAAAGAAGACTCTTGGAGTTCTGATAAATGCCTGTGCTGTGAGTAATGTTGGTTTGCAGTCACTACTGTAAGGCCAGGTCTAACGCGATAGTAATGATCCTATGTAAATAACAGCCCGACAACAGAGCAGACCAAATATTCTTTTTACTAAGTGACCATTCTGAGCTCTGCAAACAGGGCAACAGGCTTATATCCAAAGCTCAGATGGGACATCCGTACGAAACATAGGGGCAGATTAGGATGGCGGATTCCTGTTGTGGCAAGGGACCGTCCGCCATAATGGCTGAGGTCCAGTGCGCCGAATTAGGATGCACCCGCCACAGTGGTAGGTGCATCCCGCATTTTTAACATTGCGGCGGGCGGTGCTGAAAGCACCGCCCGCCGCAATGCTAAAAATGCATGTTGTGAGTTTCAAAGCACAACATGACCGGCACCGCGCGGTGCCTGCCATGTTGTACTTTGAAACGCAGGGGGGTACCATAGGTACCCCCCATGTGCACCCCCCACCCCCCTTTACCCTGGAGGCCCACAACGGGCCCCCAAAGCAAAGACCGTATGCCTTTCCGTGGCGGCATTGTCGCCACGGAAAGGCATTCCCCAAAGCCCATCCTAATATGGATGGCAGTGTCTGATAGACACCGCCACCATATTAGACCTTTTCCGCCACGTCCGCAAGGCGACCGAGGCGGAAAAGCGGCGGACGGTCGTCTTCCCATCCGCCGCAGACCCCCCAGCCATCCTAATGTGGCGGGGGGGGGGGGATCATTTCAGGGAGGATGGCTGTGAGAAGTTGGCCTGATATATGATGTTTCCAATTCTGGAACCACCTTGTATCAGTCCAAGCTATCCCTTATGGTGTCTGGTTGTAAGTCAACCTTGTAGACAAGCTATCTTAATGGTAGCATAGACTAAGCAGCCTTAAAGGCTTAACTCAAGAGGTCGTGTTAAGCGAGCTGTTTTACCAATCACAGTCCTGTAATATCAAATGAAAGGACACCACACAAGTATATATTATAAAAATATATGTATTTATTACTTAAAATAATCCCCAGTATTCTTTATGAACAAAGGGGCACAAGCGTTAAATCAAAAGCACAGTATAACATACAAAGTTGCACAATTATGGATGAGGGCGAGGGGCCACTCAGACCATATACTAAGAAAGTGGTATAAGATACCAATCGAACAGTGGTTAGGCCTAGGGAATCGCTGGGAGCAGTCGGGACAAGCAATGCTGAAGTCGGGAAAAGCCCGCGGGATTCGGGGGCAGTGCTTAAAGCACACGCATGCACCAATGCAAGTCAATGGTGCGTAAAAGTTAAACAAGCAGTGTTTAAGGATACTTCCGCTGAACCTAGAAGGACAAAACTTTAGTCACAGACCCTAGAGGTGTGTACCAGTGTGGGAACACGGGCGTTGCAATGTTACCTCACCCACAGGAAGCGGGTGCATAGGGTCGAAGTGGCGTCGGGTTTCGTCGTGAAGGTTCTTGGTGCTTGAAGCTGAAGATGCTGCAGGCGATGGGAAGGAGAGTGTCCGGTGTGATCCAAGGGTGGATCAGAGTCGTAAAGTACCTGAAAGCAGAGGGGACAGAGTCTGGGTCACTCAGCAGTGATCAGGGTGGAACCAGGATGGAACCAGGCAATGTCGGGCGCAATCAGGTGGTTGTCGAGGAGCTTCTCTCCGCTGTCACATGGGCTCTGGGGCATCTACGACGTCCAGGAGCGGGTCACGATCTGTCCCACGAAGGCTCCCGCCGTCGGCGCGGTCGGCTTCAAGATTGGAGCAAACACTTGGCAAAAGCAATCCACGCAGAACTGGAAGATTGCTTCTCACTCGGACCAGGAGGGTCAGAGTGGGTACTCCTTTTCAGGGGAGTGGGTGCAAATCTGGAGCAACCAGAATCACAAGTCGTATTTCGGTTTTCGTCGGCACAGGGGCCACAAGCCAGCTGGCAAGTGACCCGGCCAACGCGTTGAGCCAAAAGAAGCAGAAGGGCCCCACGCAGCACTCGTCGAGTGTGGAGGGCTGAACTTCGGTGCAAGAGTGGCTCAGGGTTGGGGCTTCTCAAACCCCGGTGTACAGCTTTGAGGGTCACTCGTGGGCTGCACGGTCAGCGGCTCGTGGTCTTTTCAAGATGGCGTGCCCCACGCTTCCGGTCGCCTCCACGGGTCTCAGCTCTGCAGGGACTGTGGATCGGGCTGTTAGAAGGCAGTCAAGCTTGATCTCCTGGTCCGAGTGGGTACTCCTTTTCAGGGGAGTGGGTGCAAATCTGGAGCAACCAGAATCACAAGTCGTATTTCGGTTTTCGTCGGCACAGGGGCCACAAGCCAGCTGGCAAGTGACCGGGCCAACGCGTTGAGCCAAATGAAGCAGAAGGGCCCCACGCAGCACTCGTCGAGTGTGGAGGGCTGAACTTCGGTGCAAGAGTGGCTCAGGGTTGGGGCTTCTCAAACCTCGGTGTACAGCTTTGAGGGTCACTCGTGGGCTGCACGGTCAGCGGCTCGTGGTCTTTTCAAGATGGCGTGCCCCACGCTTCCGGTCGCCTCCACGGGTCTCAGCTCTGCAGGGACTGTGGATCGGGCTGTTAGAAGGCAGGCAAGCTTGATCTCGTCGATCTCTGTCGCTCGAGTTCCGGCGGGAACTGCAACAAAGCAGACATCGATGGCTGGATGGTGCCTGTTTGCACAGGGTGGTCACTCCTTGACCACAAGGGAGATTCTTCAGTCTTCTACGTTGAGTAGGATCTCGAAGGGTCCAGAGTTTCGTTTCGTATGTTTCATCAGGATAATCTGAAGTGCATTGGCACTGCTCCCACCCTTATTCGAATCTAGGGGGCTGGATTACCTGCTAGGTCCCCTCCTATGGGTGGGACCCAGGAAGGGGGTGGATACACCCCTTTCCTTTGATCCAGGCCGCGCTGGGACGGGGGCTGGTGTGCCCCAGAACCGGTTTGGCCGGATTATGCAAGGGGCAGCCTTGTGCTCCCCATGCACTGTCTGGTTTCTTTCAAACCTCCCTGCTACAATCCACTGTCTCCTGTCTGGGGTGGTGTGACACCTCCCTGCGACAGGAAACCCTTTGTCCAGGCCCCCTTGGCTGAGTTGTGGTCAGCTTCAGGGGGTCAGACTTGTGTCTGTGGCAGAAGCATCCATTTTGTGGAGCTGAGGCTCTTTTAAAAATCAACAGCATTTCAGCAAAGTAACATGTCTTCTCCCTCTAGAGGGGTGGAATGCTATCCCCGTCGCCAGAAATGGCGAGGGGATAGTATTCCAAATCATATGACACCTTACACGACATGTTTTGATAAAGCCAAACCAAAGTTGCTATATAACCGCGAGGATTATAATGCACTTAATAGTATATGGTATGGCATTATCCTGAAACAGCTTAGGGATTTGTTCCCGACGGCTGCAGACAGGCTCAGCTCATGCTAGAGCTCCATCTCACATTAAACCACGCACTCTGCCTCCAGAATTGATAAGGCCTTCCATAGGAGTGGCTCACAGGTTTATATGTGTTCAGATATAGGTATACTATATCTAAGCAAGAGGTGATTACACCATCTTGCCCCAGCTGAGTGATCAGCCAGTTGTGTCAATTTAAGAACCAGCCAGGGGTGGCAAAAGATATGCTGCAGCCCCTGGTAGGCCTTGGTGGCACGTATGCCCTGAGCACCTATAGTGCATGGTACAGGGGCTGACAAGGAGTCCATTTCCAATTGTGGTATGTACCTAGGGTACATGGAATCCATTTTACAGAGAGCAGATAGCCTGGGGCCCTGATTAGCAGGGAAACAGGCCAACTAAGTCAAAAACCAGCTAAACACAAGGCAAAAAATCTGGGGTAACCATAGTCAGGTAGCCACCTTCCTACATAAACCCCCCCCCCCCAAACGAAAGGAGATAAGGCTATCCTTGGCCAGGTACGCCTTTATTGCCTGAGTGGCCATATAAGGAAGTAACTGCACTGGCATGGGTACTCCCTGTCTCATGGTCCACTAAGCAGTCCCTCACCCTTGGGGTATTAGAGGGTCTCCACCATAGGGAATCACTACCTTGGGTGTGTTTATGCAAAGTTAAAGGCTGGTTTGGATATGGAGTATTGAAGTGAGGCTCCACTAACTTAGGGCTCAGCTTCCTCCAATTATCTTCCACTATGTGTGCCTTTCTTTCTTCAACTGAGTTGCACTGTGCTCTCAGGGTCAACCTCTGGCTACCTAAAGCTGGAGGCTGGGTCCCTCTGTTTGGCTTGCTGGAGGGACAGTTCAGATTTGGGCCCTGTGGGTCCCAGGTTTGGCTGTGCCCAACAGAATCCATCTGTGGGAGGTCCCTGACTACTTTTAAGGGGGCTCCCTCTGGAGTTTTTAAAGTTTTCACCTTATTAGGGCTACTAGTTTTGGTGCCCCTAATCTGTTGGTGGGGGTGCTTTATTTGACAGGGGGCCCTCTGGGTCTCACTGTCCTTGTCCTCTGCAGCCCTGGGCTGACTAAGGTAAGGTAGAGAGGGGCAGGTTACCTGCTCCAGACTGGGTCCCACCTGAGAAGGGTCCACTGACAGAGGCTCTGTCAGGCTAGGCCCAACCACCTCTGGGGCAGTTCCTTCATCAGGGGTAAGATCAGTTCCCTGAGGAGGCTGATCCTTTCCTAAAGTCTGGTGAGGGGGAGATTTCTCGTCCTCCTCTGTGCTCTCAGTTTGTGTGGAGTTATCCATCATTTCAGGCTTCACAACACACATATCAGTTTGAGTTTGGGCTGTGGCCATCACAGCCCCACCAACCTTTCCAGGAGGGGACTCAGTTTGGGTTTCTGCTGTTATCATAACAGCTTTGCTATTCTGTTCAGGAAGAGTTTCTGCTAAAGATGGGGCTGAGTCTTGCACAGCCCTACCAACCTTTTACAGGAAGGACATCTTGAATTGGGGCTGTAGTCATTACAGCCCCACTAACCTTTCCATTGGAATTTACCATTCTAGAATGGGTTTCTTGTTCAACCTCAGCCCAGGCTGAGATTTCTAAATCATTACCAAGTAGGCAGTCTACAGGCAAGTTTGCTGACACTGCCACTCTCTTTGGGCCAGTGACACCTCCCCAGCTGAGACTTACCACTGCCATGGGATGAGTTGTTTGGATTCCATCAATGTTTGTTAACTGGTATGTGGCACCTGGTAAAAGTTGCTTAGAGGGGACTATACAGTCAGCCACCATGGTGATGCTAGCCCCTGTGTCTCTAAAGGCTTCAACTTTCAAACCATTGATGATGGGTTCTTGTCTATATTTGCTCAAAGTGTTTGGGCAATCAGAGAAGTTGGCAAACCCCATGCCAGTCTCAAACAAGATTATTTGGTGATGGGGACCTGGATAGGCCAGGGTCCACCTGTGCTCCAAAAGTAAACCCACCCAGATTCCTGGGTGTGCTCCCACTTCCTGCTGACAGTAACAGGAGGTGTTGGAACTGGCTTTGGAGGTATATTCTCTTTATTGCCATTATTGGGACAACAGTTGTCTGTTTTGTAATGCCCAATCTGTTTACAGACATGACAATAAGGCTTTTTCTGAGTTGAAGTGTCTTGGGACCCACCCCCATTTTTGGAGTTTTGGGGCCCTGGGGAAGTCTTTTCCTTACTTTTATCCCCACCCTTTTCTTGAGGCTTGGTAGACTCCTTCTGGTTACTGTCCTGATTTTCAGGCCTAATCCTGGTTCTGGCCCATTTATCTGCCCTCTTTCCCAATTCTTGGGGAGAGGTCAAATCTGAGTCCACCAGGTGCTGGTGTAAGAGCTGGTTCTGACAATTACTTAGGATCTGCTCCCTCATAATCAAATTATACAATCCTGTGAAGTCATGCACTTTGCTGCCATGTGGCCAACCCTCCAGAGCCTTAGTAGCACAATCTACAAAATCAGTCCAGTCCTGTGTCTGTCTTCTGGGTGTCTCTGAACTTCAACCTGTACTGTTCAGTGGTTAAGCCAACCCCATCTATTAGAGCACTCTTCAGGACTTTGTAGTTTTGAGCATCCTCATGTCTGACAGTGAGGAGCTTATCTCCCCCTTTCTCTGAAAAGGAGTACCATAAGATTGCTGCCCACTGTTCCTCAGGAACCTGCTGTACCATGCAGGCTCTCTCCAGAGCAGTCATCCATTTGTGGATGTCATCCCCTTCCTTGTAGGGGGGCACAATCTTTGTCAGGTTTCTACTATCATAGGACCTGGGTTTCTCTCTAGGAATATTGCTGCCACCAGTGGCATCTAAGCCACACAATTTTTGCTCTCTTGCCAAGGCAAGTCTAGCTTGAGCCAGGGCTACCTCCCTCTCTATTTGGAGTTTGACAGCCCTCATCCTGGCTCTATGCTCTATCTTCTGAGAGGAAGTCATCCCTCTCTGAGATTCTCTTGAGTCACTAGAAATATGAGAGTCCCCTGATGGCGATCTCACTCTTCTGTTGCCTGGGAGAATGATATTTTGGGGATCTGGGGAGGTGCTGGCCCTCTCCATTCCCCAGTAGGTTTAAGTTGGCCTGGTTAAGCCTGGCAACTATAACCTGGCTACCCCTCTGATCCTGTTCTTCAAGATCCTCTACATCTGACCCATCCTCCTCTTCTTCCTCCTCTTCTTCTTCCTCCTCCTCCTCTGGAGTGGTATCAATTACAGGGGGGTTCACTCCATCTCCTGAATCTAGGGGAGCTGCACTCGCCTTAGCTAAGTCATCCTGTTCTAGAATGGCTATCAGGGTAGGAATGGTGGGACCTCTGCCCCTTTTTAGCCCTCTTGATATGCACAAGGCACACAGGTCTTTGTGGCTAAGTTTGTCATAGCTGGAAGTTGCCTTGGTAAGGTCAACTGTCACAGGCAGAGAGCTTGGAGCTTCACCTGTGCCAGACATGACTGCTAGTGAGGTGTAAGTGGTGCACTTACCTACACTAAGTGTTTTCCTACTGTACCTTGCTAGTGAGTTGTAGTCAGGGTGTGCTAATCCCTTTAATCTACAACTACTAAGTTCAGTAGAACTTAATATGCTAAGCTTTTGATTTATATGTACCCAAGGTACTTGATGTGATCTTTCAATTTGATAAAAAGATTGCAATGGTAAAACAACAGCAAGCTCAAATCCGCACCGCTGCGCACCAATGTGAGAAGTTGGCCTAATATATGAGGTTTCCAATTCTGGAACCACCTTGTATCAGTCCAAGCTATCCCTTATGGTGTCTGGTTGTAAGTCAACCTTGTAGACAAGCTATCTTAATGGTAGCATAGACTAAGCAGCCTTAAAGGCTTAACTCAAGAGGTCGTGTTAAGCGAGCTGTTTTACCAATCACAGTCCTGTAATATCAAATGAAAGGACACCACACAAGTATATATTATAAAAATATATGTATTTATTACTTAAAATAATCCCCAGTATTCTTTATGAACAAAGGGGCACAAGCGTTAAATCAAAAGCACAGTATAACATACAAAGTTGCACAATTATGGATGAGGGCGAGGGGCCACTCAGACCATATACTAAGAAAGTGGTATAAGAGATACCAATCGAACAGTGGTTAGGCCTAGGGCCTAGGGAATCGCTGGGAGCAGTCGGGACAAGCAATGCTGAAGTCGGGAAAAGCCCGCGGGATTCGGTGCAGTGCTTAAAGCACACGCATGCACCAATGCAAGTCAATGGTGCGTAAAAGTTAAACAAGCAGTGTTTAAGGATACTTCCGCTGAACCTAGAAGGACAAAACTTTAGTCACAGACCCTAGAGGTGTGTACCAGTGTGGGAACACCGGCGTTGCAATGTTACCTCACCCACAGGAAGCGGATGCATAGGGTCGAAGTGGCGTCGGGTTTCGTCGTGAAGGTTCTTGGTGCTTGAAGCTGAAGATGCTGCAGGCGATAGGAAGGAGAAGTGTCCGGTGTGAACCAAGGGTGGATCAGAGTCGTAAAGTACCTGAAAGCAGAGGGGACAGAGTCTGGGTCACTCAGCAGTGACCAGGGTGGAACCAGGCAATGTCGGGCACAATCAGGTGGTTGTCGAGGAGCTTCTCTCTGCTGTCACGTGGGCTCTGGGGCATCTACGACGTCCAGGAGCGGGTCATGATCTGTCCCACAAAGGCTCTCGCCGTCGGCGCTGTCGGCTTCAAGATTGGAGCAAACACTTGGCAAAAGCAATCCACGCCGAACTGGAAGATTGCTTCTCACTGGGACCAGGAGGGTCAGAGTGGGTACTCCTTTTCAGGGGAGTGGGTGCAAATCTGGAGCAACCAGAATCACAAGTCGTATTTCGGTTTTCGTCGGCACAGGGGCCACAAGCCAGCTGGCAAGTGACCGGGCCAACGCGTTGAGCCAAAAGAAGCAGAAGGGCCCCACGCAGCACTCGTCGAGTGTGGAGGGCTGAACTTCGGTGCAAGAGTGGCTCAGGGTTGGGGCTTCTCAAACCCTGGTGTACAGCTTCGAGGGTCACTCGTGGGTTGCACGGTCAGCGTCTCGTGGTCTTTTCAAGATGGCGTGCCCCATGCTTCCGGTCGCCTCCACGGGTCTCAGCTCTGCAGGGACTGTGGATCGGGCTGTTAAAAGGCAGGCAAGCTTGATCTCGTCAATCTCTGTCGCTCGAGTTCCGGCGGGAACTGCAACAAAGCAGACGTCGATGGCTGGATGGTGCCTGTTTGCACAGGGTGGTCACTCCTTGACCACAAGGGAGATTCTTCAGTCTTCTACGTTGAGTAGGATCTCGAAGGGTCCAGAGTTTTGTTTCTTATGTTTCATCAGGATAATCTGAAGTGCATTGGCACTGCTCCCACTCTTATTCAAATCTAGGGGGCTGGATTACCTGCTAGGTCCCCTCCTATGGGTGGGACCCAGGAAGGGGGTGGGTACACCCCTTTCCTTTGATCCAGGCCACGCTGGGACGGGGGCTGGTGTGCCCCAGAAGCGGTTTGGCCGGATTATGCAAGGGGCAGCCTTGTGCTCCCCATGCAGTGTCTGGTTTCTTTCAAACCTCCCTGCTACAATCCACTATCTCCTGTCTGGGGTGGTGTGACACCTCCCTGCGACAGGAAACCCTTTGTCCAGGCCCCCTTGGCTGAGTTTCGGTCAGCTTCAGGGGGTCAGACTTGTGTCTGTGGCAGAAGCATCCATTTTGTGGATCTGAGGCTCTTTTAAAAATCAACAGCATTTCAGCAAAGTAACATGTCTTCTCCCTCTAGAGGGGTGGAATGCTATCCCCGTCGCCAGAACTGGCGAGGGGATAGTATTCCAAATCGTATGACACCTTACACGACATGTTTTGATAAAGCCAAACCAAAGTTGCTATATAACCGCGAGGATTATAATGCACTTAATAGTATATGGTATGGCATTATCCTGAAACAGCCTAGGGATTTGTTCCCGACGGCTGCAGACAGGCTCAGCTCATGCTAGAGCTCCATCTCACATTAAACCACGCACTCTGCCTCCAGAATTGATAAGGCCTTCCATAGGAGTGGCTCACAGGTTTATATGTGTCCAGATATAGGTTTAGATATAGGTATACTATATCTAAGCAAGAGGTGATTACACCATCTTGCCCCAGCTGAGTGATCAGCCAGTTGTGTCAATTTAAGAACCAGCCAGGGGTGGCAAAAGATATGCTGCAGCCCCTGGTAGGCCTTGGTGGCACCTATGCCCTGAGCACCTATAGTGCATGGTACAGGGGCTTACAAGGAGTCCATTTCCAATTGTGGTATGTACCTAGGCTACATGGAATCCATTTTACAGAGAGAGCAGATAGCCTGGGGCCCTGATTAGCAGGGAACCAGGCCAACTAAGTCAAAAACCAGCTAAACACAAGGCAAAAAATCTGGGGTAACCATTGTCAGGTAGCCACCTTCCTACAATGGCGGACGGATGGTCTCCGCCGGGCCGGCGGTGGCTACCGCCAGCCCGGCAGGGGCAATCTGTCCGCCATCCTAATTGGCCCCTTAATGAGTTTATTTTTTGTGTCCACCTATCTTAATTTTCGTTCTACTAATCTATTTTAGTTTGTATATTGAGCTTTTAACTCGTTTGTGCGAAAGACAGCTATGTTTGCACCTTAATAAATATCTAAATATCACCAGTCCTTGAAGAGAGAGGAGATATTTTATTGTTACTTAAAAGATCGCCAAAAAATACTGTGGACTCGTGAAACTGGCTCTTGGCTTTGAGGACTCATATGGAAGCTCCACTTCTTTATGAAGTGTAGGCTCTGGTCAGTGTCACTATTCTGGAAAACTCATCAAAAGAACAGATTTTCCCTCCTACCAGAAGGTGATCTGGTGCCCTTCTCTTGGCTGCATTCTGCATTACAGTCCATGCCAACTTTGTGCGCTCTATTTTTGAGGGCACAGTTGTCTTCTCAGATAGTCGTAGGGTAAGACTGAGGAAGAAGCATCATCTTCCACTGTGCCATTCCCAGGTTGTTTGTTTGTGGTGCAAGGTAGACCTTGGGCGGTCCATAATTCCAAGCAATGTAGGCATAGGGTCAATATTTGCCTGCATAAATTAGAGAATGCATTCTACTCGCCAGCTTTGAAGGTGTGTGAAAATATGGCGATACTCCTGACTGGGATCTCAATTTCCCATTTGGCCTGCTCAGGTCCGGAGGGTGGCGAACTAAGAAATAAGAGGTTGATCACCTTTTCCACTTGCTGGTCTTTAGAAAAAAATCTTTGTGCCTGCGTCGTTGAGTGGCTTCACTACATACTTTTTGATTCCCCATAGATGTTTGATGTATTAATGTACATACAGTAGGTATTTACTGATTTTAAGTGATGCTGAGTGCATTTAAAGTCTTGGCGGGATTAGAGGGTCATCCACACAAAGCAGGATAATAGTTCCCCTGCTGCCAAATTCTGGCACTCACAGTTGCAAAAGAACTAAGTCCAGGATGTAGTTGATGTAAATGCTGTACAGCAGGAAAGGGAGGCAACTGCCACCCCTGTTTATTACATCTACGGTGCTGAATTTCTGGTACGGGGGCCCACATTGCACCCGTGACACCCTGCTGACATTCAGTTGTTGGGATCAGGTGGACTAAATTGCATTGATTAGATTTATGCAAAGCCTTGGTCTGCTGAATAAGGCAAACACAGATCTACAATTCCAAAACATTCCCTTTTCTTAAAACAATATTCTTAACTATGTAAGCGTATTCAGTTGTGGACAGGACAGAATCCCTCTTGAAATGGCGTAATGAGTTCTGCATCTATCAATCATGAAGCTTTTTGAATATGACCTTTGTGCAGATGTTAAGCTTCTTTGTTTGTCATACATATTGGTCTATAGGCCTTAGGGTCTCCCATTTTATAAAATGAAACCCTTTTCAAGGTAAGCCATGACTTGAATAATTTTAGGACGTTTTTGCAAAATTTAGGGGCTGCAGCTCTTCTGCTCACTAATCTAGACAGTGCTTTAATAACTCATTTAGCAAAAGGATTGTCCCTGGGGCCTAGACATTCTTCAGAATTTCAAAGTGCTCGAGTTATCTATCCAGGGAATCTGATCAGTCAAAACACTATTTTGTAACCGGACATTGTTTAAATTACATAAAGCGGACAGCTATGCCCCATGTCTCCAACTTTAAGAGGACTTCAGTATCTTAGTCCATGGTTACCTGGGTGAATTCAGACCATTTTCTTCTGAGGATTTCTTTCTGCAGGTTACCATTTGTTTATATTCTCTTTGTTGGGTTCTTGACCTTAAAATATTTAATCCTTAAGGTCGGTCTTGTTTCAGTTACATTCACTGTTGACAGAGGCTGCCTTGTGCTCAATTTCTAAAGGGTAAAGTAGTAGACCACTAGCTCTTGAAGTGTTAATGCATTCAAAAAAGTTTGACAATTCTTACACACGGATCTCCGGAACCCTAAAGACTCCTTCATCTGAGGCTTCAACTGTCAAATTACTCACCCTGCTTCTTCAATTGCTAAATACGATGGCTTGCTAAAGAACGGGATCAGTCCACTTCTTCCCATAACTTTCCTAAAGTAAATCCTGTAATTCATGCATGTATGTATGTATGCATTTAGATAGATCAGTAAGCAGCCTAACGAACAAGTTACTTACCTTTGCTAACACCTTATCTACTAGAGACTATCTCGCCACAGATTTCTTACCTTAGAATTATCCTGAGGCGCCAGACTGGTCCTGGAAATTTTTAATGAGCAGTAAACCTGCATGCCGTTAGGTGGCGTCGTTCAGCTCCGCAGCAGAAGTGACATCCACAGGGCATATATAGGCACCACCCAGGCACGCAGATGTCGGTTACTTTCCACGCAAGAAGTGCAAAGCCATGAAATATACTGACCACTGGTGTGGAATACTTGGACCCTCAAAGGTGAAAGCCCCGTCACTAGAACTCTGTTCGCTGAGTGGAGAGGATGGATGGGCCGGTAAGGAATCCGCGCCTAGATAGAATCTATACCAGATAAGGCATTACCAAAGGTACATAACTAGTTCATCTGATAGAGACTTCCTTACCTTAGAATAGATACCCAAGCAATACCTCCCAGGAAGTGGGTCTGCAGACCAAGTTCACAAGGGGGAGTCCTGCAGGACCGAATGGGCAATGTGCCCATCCCTATAGACCAGACTGTCCAGACAGATGTGTTTAATAAACAAGTACAGGGAAGTCACAATGCTGCCAGGGCCGGACTGGCTACCGGGCATTTTAGCATTCTGTTGAGCTGGGGGCTGATGTCACTGCGGTGGGGGCTAATTTCGTAGATGGAGACCTGCGTGTGCTTCGAAATCAACAATGCAAAACGAATTTAGTTTTGCACATGCAGGTCCCCATCAACGAAATCAGCCCCCAGCTCTGCAGAATGCTAAAATGCCCGGTAGCCAGTCCGGCCCTGAATGCTGCCTCGCAGATGTCCAGGACCAGAACTCCACGAGCTAACGCAGTAGTGGAAGCTTTAGCTCGGGTGGAATGTGGTTGCTTCTTGTGTGTAGCAGATTTTGATACAGAGTACGATCCATCATGCGATGGTCCTCTTCTCTACTGCTAGTCCTTTCTTCGCTCCGACATACCACAAAGAGTTGGTCGTCCATCCAGAACTCTCTTGTGCGGTCATGGTAGAATGAAAACTAACTTTTTTGGGGTCTAGGCGGCGTAGTCGCTCCTCTTCCTTGAAGGAATGAAGGGGAGCGTAAAAAGTAGGTAGAGGGTTGGTTTGGACTGCGTGAAATTGAGTGACCACTTTTGAAAAAAAAAAAAAAAGCTCCTGTATGAAGCACCAATTTTTCTGGGTAGATGCCAACATAAGAGGGTTTGGGTGACAAGTCCTGAAGCTCATGGACTCTCCCGGCAGATGTTATTGCCACCGTGAAGGCCATCTTGATGGCAAGGAGCCTGGGAGGACAGTTATGTGAGGGCTCAAACGGAGTGTAGATCAGGAATGCCAGGACCAGATTAAGGTCCCACTGAGGCATAACAAAAGTAGAAGGAAGTAACATATTGCAAACCTTTGAAAAACCTATGTACAACAGGGGATTGGAAAAGGGAAGGTTTATTACAGAACCGAAGAATAGCAAAGGTTGCGGAAAGATATCCCTTAACTGTGTAAAAAGTTAGCCCTGTGGGACAAGCGAAAGTATGCTAGAGAACCTGAGAAAGAGGCATAAAGGGATCAATTGTTCATTCTGTTCTACCATGCCAGAAATTGTACCCAACAGGCAGGCATAAACAGTCTTGGTAGAGGGACGCCTAACTGCCAAGATGGTGTTGTAGACTTCGGCGGGAAGATCGAAAGCGGTCAACTGTCATCGCTCAATCTCCACGCAAACACACAGAATTGACAGATTTCAATGGAGAACCCTCCCTTGCGGGTGCAACAGAAGATCCTCACGAAGGGGTAGCCTGATCGGAAGACAGATGGACATGCTCAACAGCAAGGAATATCAGAGTGCGCTCAATCCAGAGCCACAAGGATGACTTGGGCCGGATGGTTCCTGAATTTCTAAAAAACTCTGGACAGGAGTGGTACCGACGAAAAGCATACAGAAGGTCAGAACTTCACTCGAGACGAAAAGCGCTTCCGACCAAGAGCAGAATAGAAAATTCCAGTGCACAAAACTGCTGGCATTGCGCGTGCTTGGCAGAGGCGAACAGATCCAACCAATGCTCTCCCCACTGTTGAAAGAACTTGAGCCAGCTCCAGATGGAGACCCCATTCCTGATCCGCTAGGTATCAACGGCTCTGGAGTTCACAGAACCTTCAACTGTTGAACCACCAGGGATATGTTATATTTGATATGTATTTTTTTCTATAGCACCAGAATCACCCCATAAGGGGTATCTCCACGCTTAGAACGTTGTGCTACAGCCAAACCATATGGACTCAGAAAAGAAAAGTTTTAAAAAGCTTCCTGAATTGAGGAAGGCTGTGGCAGCCGCGAAGCTGAAGGGGGGAGTTTGTTCCAGAAAGCTGGGGCAAGGTGAGTGAATGCTTTGCCACCCTTGCGGACCTTTTTGAATTCTTTGAGTGCAAAGGAGTAGCTTGGATCCTGATCGGAGATGCCAATGGGGGAGTATAGTTTGTCTGATAGGTAAGAAGGCCCCAGCCCATTAAGGGATTTAAAAACAAAGCAGCCGATCTTGAATTTCACCCGCTTCCTCACAGGGAGCCAGTGGAGCTGGTAAAGAAGTGGAATGCCCTATTGTTCGAGCCATGTCCAGAGGCGTAGAGCTTCTTGACAAAGGATCCACAACCCTACCCCGCCCTGTTTATTGCAATACTACATGGCTGTGATGTTGTCTGTGAACACTTGTACCAACCTCTCCTTCATGGATGGAAGGAAGGCTTTTAATACCAAACAAAGCGCTCAGAGCTCCAGCAGGTTGATGTGGAGTCTGGATTCCGCAGAAGACCAGAGTCCTCTGATCACATCTTCTAGTTGGCCACCCAATCCCAGGAGTGACATCCGTCACTACTGTGAGATCTAGCTGGAGAAGGGAGAGGGGTCTGCTCAGGACCCAACTGCGGTTTGTGAGCTACCACTGAAAATCCTGTGCAGTTCCTTCCGAGATCTGGACCATGTAGGAGAGGCTGCCCTGATGCAGCGCTCACTGGAACTTCAGGTCCCACTGCAGAGCCTGCATGTGCCATCTGGCATGTGTCACTAGCAGGAGGCCACGAGGTCCAGCAGCCTTAGAGTTATTGTCACTGAAATCCAGGTTAGAGGCTGAAACATGGGTATCAGCCTAAATATCCCAAATTCGCCGCTCAGAAGGATACTGCCCTGTGTCCAGAACACCTCAGATGAAAAGGAGTCTCAGAAAGAGTCAGGTGTGACTTTGGCACGCTGATAGTGAACCCCAGCAAGTGCATGAGGTCGGCTGTAGACTGGAGGTGGGAGACAACAGTCTAGGGCGAGCCCGCCTTCAACAGCCAGTCATCGAGATAGGAGAAGACCGGCACCCCTTATCTGCGTGCTGAGCGACGACCGCCATCACCTTGGTGAACACCGAAGGGTGCTGGTAAGGCCAAAGGGGAAAACGGTGAACTGAAAATGCTTGTGGCCAACTGTAAACCACAGGTAGCACCGATGAGCAGACAGGACAACTATATAGAAACAGGAGTGTTGGAAGTCAAATGCTACCATCCAGTTTCCAGGGTCCAGGCAGACAGGACCTGAGCCAATGTGAGCATCTTGACTTTTCCTTTCTGTGATAACAGATGAGGGCTTGTAGATCTTGGATAGGATAAAGGCCCTTATTCTTCTTAGAGACCAGAAAATAGCGAGACACAACCTACTTCTGGTGCCAGAACCCCCTCTCTCTCTGGCTCCCTTGGCCAAGAGTCATGACTTCCTCTTGAAGTAAAATTAGATGATAATCAACTGGTCATATGATGGAGGCATGGAGGGAGGGTAGCCTCAAAGGTGAGAGAGTAGCCCCTTCGGACTATCTGAAGGACCCATCTGTCCAACGTGAAATCAGGCCAGCGGTGGAGGTGATGAGGATCCTGTGACCAACCGGCTGCCCTTGATCTTGAAGAGCAAGTCTATGAGTGTTTGGAGCCTGAGGCTGCAGGGCGAAGGGGAGGAGGGGGTGGGGTGGACTGACTAACTCTGGCTGCCTGACCCTCAGGCTTGGAACAAGCCATTCCCTTGGCTGTGCAGAGGTTGCTGAACCTGTGCAGTCATGTGCCTGGAATAGGGTGGACATGGCTGAAAGCCTCTTCTGTAATCAAAAAAGGGAGAAAGGTAGACAACTGGCCACTGAGAGGCCAAAGGACTTGGCCGTAGCCATAGCCTGCGAGTCCTAAAAGCACTCCAGAGCCATGTCTGCCTCGTCTCCGAAGAGACAGATGCCATCCTAGGGCATGTCCATGATGTCCATTAGAGAGGCCTGGATATCCCCTGAAAAGCCAGCAGTCTTCAACCAGGCATGGCGTTGAACAGCCACCATCGATGAAATTGCTCTGCCTAGCAAGTCCATCATGTCGAGACCACAACGGATGGTGAACTTTGCTGCATCTCTCCCATCTGATAATGTTTGGGAAAAGATGGCCTGGCCCTTCTCCGGGACCTGTGGTAGGACGTGCACATCCGTTTCCTACTGGGAGTAGTAATAACAGCGTAATAAGCATGCGGTGTTCACCAACCGCAATGCAAGGCTGGTGGATAAAAAAAATAAAAAAAATCATATCCCAACTAACCAGGCTCTTGGATTCCCTGTCTGAGGAGGGGAAGGTAACACACTATGGGAGGTTGAGGCTTGGACCACCAAGCTCTCTGGGGTGGGGGCATGAAAGCATGGGTAACCCAGAACAGGGCGATGGAGGCAGGCTATTATCCTATTCACAGGAGCGCCTGTGCTGGGTTTGGACCAGGTACCCAGTAGTAAGTCTGTAAGGGCCTCATTAAAGGGTAGCAAGAGTTCCAAAGAGGAGAACCTGGCTGGAAGACCTCCGTCAAGATACAAGACTTGACCACCACGGAAGAGAGCTGAAGGTCCAGGACCCCAGCCGCCCTTAGCACCACCATAGCAAATGACGCTCCCTCCTCTGTAGCCACAGTAGACGGAGAAAGCATGCCAGAATTTTGAGTGGTGTTCAGTCCACTGGCCTCACCCAACTCCTCATACTAATTCATTTCATTATAAGGCTGGTCTTCTAAAGTGTAACTTCAAGCAAAACAAAACCAACTCCAAATTACGTTGTATGAGTATAACTCCATGAATTTCATTCTAAAATATCAGTTCACGTGTCAGACATTCTCAAAATTATTTATTGTACTAAGACTTAATTTTTACACAAGGTTTATGATATATAGATATAGATATATACACGAACAGAAGTTTCTCCTGATATGAAGAAATCCACAGGCTACTTTTGATGCTTAAAGTGAATTTATTTGAGGCACGAAATCAGCAGCTCCCTACCGACGCGTCGCGTCCAAATTCCACTGATGCAAAGGAAACACATTCGCTTCCAACAATATTGGTTAAACAGACACTTACATGAGAGGGTCCCCATCCAACAGCACAGCTAAAATGTCACACCCATACTGCCTTCATTTTTGATTGTCTACTATCAAGAATGAAGTATTAACAGTTCTAATTTATTGAAATGATTAAGTTTGTCAGAAAATTACATATTGGTTTATTTGCCCAACTATACATAAACATAATATATCTAACTGAATTTCTGAGCAAATTAATTTGTGGTCTAGAATATGATCCAGTGGGGGGCGTGGTCAGCAACATGACCATGTAGTCGCACAAGCCGCAGGTTACGGCGGCCCGAACACAACCCTATGCAAACCCTGCCCTTTCTTCGTCACCTGTACCAAAATCCGACTCCCCTGGACTGGGGAACTGAGAGAGGAAGGCAGGGACAACAGTATACAGAATTAAGAGCCAGAGGCCTCCTGATCGCAGACCAAGGCCACAGCTACGACGGAGCCCAGACGTGCAAAATGGCTAGTACTGAGAGTACTGACTCTGAGGCCAGCAACCAGCCTTGGATTGGTAACGCGGGCACTCAGGCAATGCCCGAGGGGCCGGTGTCGGAGTTCCTGCTGTGGGCTGCTTTTTTGAGCAGTCTGGGGCCGATTTGGGCGCGGTCTCTATTTTCGGAATACAGCCAGCGGCCCAGTGGGTGGCTGAGTGGCCTTTCTGCAGGCAGATGGGCGCTCATTACCCCCCTCCCCCTCCCCCCCCCCCCCCCCCCCCACCAACACCGCTGGTCCCCCACCCCCGGTTTAGCAACAGGCAGAGGTATCACTCCCTTTGTCTCGCTGGCCGGCCTATTAATGTATGCACATACTGAGCGGGGCAGGGGGCCGCAGTAGAAGCGGCCTCACTTGTTTTCAGGTGTGTTTCACTTGTGTAAAGTAATGCGTGCATTTATTTAAGCCCCCCCTTCTTTTTAATTCAATTACGCTAAAGCAGTGATTTGAGGAAAGGCATTATGCAAATGGGGGGCCGATTTTGTTTTGTGTGCCCGGGCCGATTTTCATTTTAAATCTTTTTTATTAAAGTTCAAGAACATAAGATTACAAAGAAAAAGAAGGCAATCATACAATAATTAGCTCGCATGAGAGATACGATGAACAATGCATGGACAAGTACAGTTAATGCATTCAGCAGGAAATAATAAGATGCTAATGACATAATACACCCGTGGGAAATACACAATCGATGCATATAATTTTAAAGCAGAGCGAGCATTGTATCAGATATCCATACATACAGTGTCTCATGGAGCGGAAATAACTAAGAAGACAAAGAGGAAAGAAGAAGGGAGGAGGTTAGACGAGGAGAGGGGGAGAGATCGAGTAGCAGCACCAAGGTTTGAAGAAACTGCTTGAGTCCGGACATATGTCATACGTCATATATACAGGAAGTAATGACCGATGTAGCAGCAGCGACCAAGAGGGGACATAGTGGGTCCTTTGGCAGTGCACCTAAGGTGGGTCATAACAGAGTTCCAATGAGTCGAGCAGACTCCAGAGTTTGGAGTGAGGCTTTTGGGATGAATGTAAAACGTCATTGTCCGCACCCCTCAGGGAAGACAGCCATTCCTGCCAGTGCGCGAAGGAGACGTCAGAAGCGCTCTTCCACTTGCTCAGGATCATTTTGCAAGCCAGTGTGAGCATAAGGTCCAGGAGGTGTTGGTCATGTTCCCTAGAGATATTCGGGTCAATCGCACCTAGCAGAATATATGTGAAGTCCCTGGGTGGTCGGTAGTGGAAGGTGTGATTGATGTAGGCAAAGATCTTGTCCCAGAATGTTTGGATCAACGGACAGTGAAAGAACATATGTGCCATGTTACCCACGTGTGCTTTGCAGTTCCAGCAAAGGGGGCTGTCCAGAAGTTTGAGCTTAAAGAGTTTCTCAGGTGTCCAGTAGGATCTGTTTATCAACATAAGTTTGGTCTGCAAAAGTATCGGTGATATTTTATTGTAGAAAGGAGTGAGATGAATCTTGTCCCAATCAAAAGTCAGGTTAGAGGAGTTTGTCTCGTTTTCCCAGTCCTTCTCACACTTTCTATGTGTTTTCTGTGGTAATGGTGATCTAGTATATGGGCAGGTAGCAGGGGGGCTTGATTCATGGCTACTTCTTTAAATACCTCCGCCTTGCTGTCTTCTATGGGCGAGGTGGGGCTGGCGGTTATGGGCCCCCTAGATACATACTTTAAACGCCTGCCGCAGGACATTGATAGGGAGATTGCTTTGTCGGAAAGACGCGCCGGGCGAAGGCTGTCGATCGAGCTTATGAAAACCCCCCTTGAGAAACATGTAGGCCAGAGTTTTCCATCTTTGGTTACCCAGTTATCTTCCATAGTACTGCCAGCTACACATGATATTTCGCACGATATATCTGTGTCTAATGAGCCACTGGGTATCCCCCCAGTAGATATAGTGGTCAACACTTTATCCCCAGAGCATTTAAACGCTTCTAAACGGGCGCCGAGGGGGCAAAATACTATATCAAAAGCCTGTGCTCAAGCGCAGGCTAATAAACCCAAACCATGCCCAAAGAGGAAAATGGTTGCCATTACCAAAAAATCTCAAATCCCAAACCCCTCAAGGAAGTCTAGGAAGTTGGCTACCAAAACACCCCCAACCCATGTCCATGTAAAGAACCCTACTGGGGTAATAACGGGGGAGGGACCAGTTGCCCCAATAGGTGCAGAAAATCTAATGATTCCAATATCAACAGGAACAGACCATACTACTCTAGCAGCCCCCGGGCTACTGATACCTAATCCGGAATATCTCACGGATTTGGAAAAACTAATACGTTCCCTCTTAAATCCCTTTGAGATTAGACTCAAAAAGCTGGCAGAGCAATTGGACCATCTTGAGCAGGCTAGCCTAGATAATTTTTTTTCTATAAAATCTTTAATTAAGTCTAGCAACAAAATGGGAGTGAATGGAACTAATCATCAGTTAGCCGAGCGGGATATAGATGCCACGGTGGTCGATATGGCACCCCTAATTGGGAGTGGTGTATCTCTTCAGCGGAATAATGGGCAGAACAGTAAGAACATAGCTGCACCTTTATCCTCTGTAAATAATACTAATTGTGGGAAAACTAAGACAAACGGTAATAGTTTTTTGGCTAAAGGCAGTAAAGATGGCATGCAAAACTCTGCCTCTGCCGCTAAAAAAAATAGTCCTCCCCTACCAATCACTATGGTACCTAGACAGGGCACACTGATAGACATAGGTAATAAGCAAGGGAATAATGATGTTGGATCAAATGTGCCGCTTGCCCCCCTGGTAGTAAGCCGAGGCGGCCTTGTAAGGGATGGTAATACCATAGACGATGGAATTAATCCTAGTACAGCAGTGGGAAAAGTTGTTCCATCGAGCCTTGCTGTCCCAGAACGCTGTCCATTAAAACCATATGTTAATAAACCTCCGACTCGAATTCCCCCGGTTCAACTCACCCCTGATTCCTATCCATATGTGGCCATTCTCACCAATGTCCCACCCCTACTGGAAGGTCAAAGAGAAACCTATGAGATGTTAAAAAATAAAGCCATGCATTGGCTACGGGTCAATAGACCCCTGCCAGGGGGTGTGGACGGCCTGATTATCGGGGCTAGAAGGGTAAACTGGATTGGGAATACCCTAAAAAAGCAGGGGGGTGAGTGTATTATAATCAACTTCCAAGACCCAAGGGTAGTAGGGTTGATTACGAGACCGGGGTGGAATATTAGCATTGGAGGGATTGGCGTTGTGGATTTGACTTTTTTTTATCCTAGACCAGTGTCCACTCATCCTGGGGTGTGTAATGAGCCAACGAGAATTAGCCTACCTCCTTGGGTAGAGGCCAGCTCTTTCCTTGCCCCTATCCCACGTCCAAATGATTGTTATAAACAGGCATATAACCTTGATGGTGGGCTAGGGCACATGAGGTGGGGATGCTGACGGAATTCAGTTGAACTCTTTGATTCTGTTGAACAAATGGATGGGGGAAGTATCGTGGAGGTAACATTGTCACCCAATGGGGATGTAACGTGTACTTTAGCTGGAGTGGTACTCGACAAGGAATGTGGAAGTACGAGGGGGGGTAACATGGCATGTCAGGAAGATCGGGGGGGGGTGCATTCAGATCCTTATTAAGTTCTGATATAAATGATGTTAAAGATGCCAATTGTGTAGATATTGTTATAGGAGAGGGTGGTGACTGAGACCTTGACTAATCCACCGGTTATGGTAGACACTGAAAGGGGGATCAGCAATGGTGATATCACGGGGAGGTTTTTTTCATGGAATATAGCAGGCTTGGCCGCAAGATTGCTGTCTCAAGATTGGATAGATTTTGTTAATGGATTCGAAATGTGCCTATTCCAAGAGACGTGGGCTTGTGACCCAGTCTACCTGCCAGGTTACCTAAATTTTTGTATACCAGCGACTAGAGGCCCTAGGGGCAGACCTACGGGAGGTCTAACAGCCTGGATCAAGCAGAATTCTCAAGTTAAAATAAAAGTGATTGATCTAGGCTGCAAGGATATACAACTATTGAGGTTAACATTAGGAAAGGGTGGTGTGATAGATATCTATAATATTTATGCTAGGGGTTTAAGTGCTGGGAATTCTCCCACCCTAGAAGTTCCATCGACCTCCCTTGAATCCCAGTCACTTGGAAATAGAGTGGTTGTGGCAGGTGACCTGAACAGGACTTTTGAGCCTTTAGAAAATACTGAACATCCTATAGGACAAGAGGAAGATGCCTTATGGGGCGTCCCAAATCTAAACCTCATACCCGTGAAGCGGTGGACTAAAGATGTATTGTTGTTGAATGCGCTATGTCTGGAACATGGTTTGAGGGCCCTTAACGGCAGGACAAAAAGTGACCAAGGAGGAAATTGTTCATTTGATAATGGTCATAATAAAAGTAGGATCGACTATGTCATCTGTAGTCTTGAGTTATGGTGTGGCGTGGGTGACATGGAAATTATGGGGAGAGTAGAAAGCGATCACAACCCCCTCTGTGTTACCCATTCATGGTGGAGGGCCGCGCCTGTTCATTTAGTGTCAGGTAGTGAGATTGTACCTGTTATGGCTAATGACTCAAGAAGGGTGAAATGGCCAAATGTATTGGCCAATTTGGCCACCTTGGATCACATTAACCTGGAGGTGGACAATGCTATCGCCGCCATGGAAACAGTATATCCGGTAACACCGGGTTCCTCTTTAATAGCTGACATACATGATACATTCTTCTCTTTGATTAAACCGCATTTCATCAAATCAGTCAGGGCAAATAGAAAAGCACCTATCAAACTGGCAAGGTGGTTTAACAAGCAGTGTAGGGCAACTAGACTGGAGTTGGGCAGGGCAATCAAAAGCAGGAATAAGGCTTTGATTAGCACTGCTAGGAAACAATATAATGATAACATCCGCAAGGCTAAGAAGCTGTGGGACGAGGAGTATTGGGAGGAGTTACTTGAGGCCTCTGGGCAAAAAGATTCCAGACTTTCTTGGAAAATTGTGAAATGGGGCAGAGGTGGTAGCCCAAATAACCCCGATAATAATGTTAACGAAGCTTCGTGGGTCGAGTATTTTAAACCCCAGTATGAGGAGAATAGGGATATAATGGCCATAGAACCAATCCCTGTGGTATTTTGCAAGGGTGATTTATTTTCAACCAAAGACGCCGAACTTGTAATCTCATTACTGCAGGGGGGGAAAGCCCCGGGGCTAGATGGAATCCCCTCAGATATTTTCAAACATGCTAAGGTTCGGTGGGCAAGATATGCGACTGTGCTGGGGAATGCCCTTGCTAAAGGGGCAAAAATACCCGATGTATGGAAGGGGGCAATAATAATACCGATCTTTAAGAAAGGCGATCGGTCACTCCCGGCAAACTATAGACCGATAAGTTTGCTGGCCACTATCCAAAAAGTGGTGGGGAAGATGGTGGTCGACAAACTTATGGCCTGGGTAGATGAGCACAATGCTTTATCCCCCTACCAGGCAGGATTTAGGCGGGCGACCAGCACGGTTGATCAAATTTTTCGGTTCACTATGCTACGGTGGGGGACTGTACTCCTTGGCGAAGGCAGCCTTTATGTAGCATTTGTAGATCTGAGGGCTGCCTTCGATCTGGTGCCTAGGAGCAAGTTGTGGGTTGTTTTGAGTAAGATAGGGGTCCCACTCGAGCTGCTTACATTAATAATGCGTCTTCATGAAAGCAATTTCGCTAAAGTCCAGTGGGGGAGGAACGGGGAATCTACCACCAACTTCCCAGTTGAGCGGGGGGTACGGCAGGGTTGTGCCATGGCACCACTGCTGTTCTCCTTGTTCATTAATGGTATAGTGGATAGGATGCTGGATGCGAGGGTCGACGCACCTTCGCTAGCGGGCATCAGGGTTCCGATCCTGATGTTCGCTGACGATACCTTGATCGTGTCCAAAACCCCGGCAGGACTCCAGCGAGCCTTGGACATATTTGATATGTTCTGTAAGGACCGAGGTCTCGAAGTTAATGTAAATAAAACGAAGCTGATGGTCTTTGGGCAAAAGCGCCAATCCCAACCCAGGGTATCTCTGAACAGTATCAGACTAGAGGTAGTAAATGTTTTTACATACCTAGGGGTGGAGATATCAAGCAAATTTGGTTGGTCGAGACATATCGAGAAGGCGGTGCTGAAACACCAGCAGATTTCAGGAGCTCTTCGGATAGAACAAGCAAAATCCAAAACTAGGCCTATTAAACCAGTTCTCATGGTATACGACGCAAAAGCCTTGGGCGCAGCCCTTTACGGGGCTGAAGTCTGGGGCTTTGAGAAGTTTAATACCCTCCAAAAATCTGAGAACAGGTTCCTGAGAGGGTTAACTAGTCTTCCCCAAAGTACCCCCTTAATACCGCTTGGCCTGGATTTAGGAAGAAGATCGCTTAGTGATCGTGCCCGATTAAGGCCTATCCTCTATTGGAGGCGGTTATGGACGACCCCAGAAATTAGACACTATGCTGAGGGGTTCTCAGCTTTAGTTAAATCAGATGTCTTCCACAAAATTACATGGCTAAAAATGCTTAGGGACGCCCTTACTGAACTTGGTCTCTCCAAACTCTGGGAAAATCCCCTTGGGGAAGTGTTCCCCAGTAAAACCACCATAAAAGCTATATATTGGGAGCACATTGACCAGAAGCTTTGGAGGAGTGCGACCTCAGAATCCATGGGGGGTAGGTTCATGGAAATTAAAACAAAACCTGCCCTAGAACAGTACTGGGACATTATAACTGTTCCGTTAGACAGGAAATTATTTTTCCAGTTAAGGGCAGGTTCCCTCCCCCTGAGGTCATTGAGGTCCAGCTGGGGAACCAGTAGTAGTTCGTGTTGCCAGTCATGTGGCGCCGGAAACGAAAGTATAGCACATTTTCTATTCTTGTGTGTGGCCTATGTAAAACCGAGAAAATCCTGGTTGGCACCTGTTTGCAGAAACCTTGGTGTCTTAAGTGGTGTTGAGGGGCTGAGAATTATTTGTTCCTCCACTGAATTGCCCATTGTAGTAGGAACGGCAAAATACTTGGGGTGGGCTTGGTCCATAAGGAGGAGGGCTCTATCTCCTAACATGCTTTGAATCTCACTTTTTTGCTGGTATGAATTAGTATTGCTAGCGTGAGAGATTTATGAATTTTAAACCGTAAAATGCTGCTAATATGTACGTTAAGAGCTTTTTGACTGTATAAATTTGGTTATGGATATAAAGTGGGTGATTTTGCACTTTAACTTGCATTTAGCGGCAGCACTTTATGAGAAAGCTTATATTAATTATTATTGGCAAATATTTTATGCGTGTGTACTGTGTATTTTATCTGTAATTTATTGCCAACGTATGTTTAGAGTTTTAAATGTGTAAATTTACATGTGTGTGCTTTTATGAGTGTATAACTCGAATAAAGCTTTTTCAATCCGGTAATGGTGATATGAGTTTATAAATCTTTGATACCATGTGTCCTTGTGACATAATGTGAGCTAGCCTGGTACATAGAGTGGGTTGCTGCGGGACAATGGCTCTTGCAGAGACAAGTGCTTTAAGGCGTAGGAACTTCTAAAAGTCAAGCGGTCGGAGATCAAACCGCGATTGTATGGTGGCAAAAGGGAGCGGGGAAGTACTGTCGTAAATGTCCTGCACCAAATTCAAACCCTTTTTAGCCCAGTCCTCCCAGAAGAGAAGTCCGCAGTTATCCTTTCGAGCCAGGTTAAACCAAAACGATGATAGGATTGATTGAGAATTTTATTTTAGCTTTGCGGGGCCTCTCAAGGCTGAGTAGAGCCCGCTTAGTGTTGAGAAATATATATTTTGATTGAGTAAAGGCCGAAGAATCCATAGTCATTATAGCGGAAAGTGGCAGGTTGTTAATGATGGATTTTTCCACATGAACCCACACAGGAGTGTATTCTTGTTGCTTAAGGAACCAATTTGCTCCTTGCTTGCACAAGAATGCCGTCTGGTAACATGTAAAGTTAGGTAGACCTACCCCCCTTTGTCTTTTGGCAGTTGAAGTTTTCAGGGAAATTCTCGGTTTCTTATCCTGCAAAATAAAATTATTGAAGAGTTTATGTACCCTGGAAAGGAAATCATCCGAAAGCAACATGGGTAACATGCTGATTAAATAATTTACAAGGGGCGTAATCATCATTTTGAGGGTCTCCACCCTTCCCCACCATGATAAAAACTTCGGAGACCAGCCTTCCAGAAGTGTGGATATTTTCTTAAATAATGAGGTCTCATTAATTTTAAGCGTACTAATTAAGTCCTTCTCAAAATCAATCCCTCGATATTTAAAACTCTTCTGTTGCCAGCAAAGGCCTGTATCACCCAGGACACTCCCATCACCGAAGTTACTAAGCAGTTTTACTTCAGTTTGGTCCTTGTTGAGGTTATATCCGGACACTGCAGAGAATTCTGCAATAGTGGACAACAGAGCCGGTATGGCCTTGTCCGCTTTTTCGGACACTACCAGGACATCGTCTGCGTAAGCCGAAATTTTGACTACGGTTCCGTTGAAGTTTATGCCTTTAATTAGGTCGTTGTTCCTTAGAGAGAAAAAGGAAGGGCTCAATTGCCTAAAGAAAGAGTGACGGAGAAAGGGGACAGCCTTGCCTCGTACCTTGTTGCAAGGAAAAGGAGTCCCAACAGGCATCCACCGGCTCTAACACGCGCGGAGGGGTTGGAGTATAAGGCCATTGCCATGCGTATGAAATTCGAGCCCAGATTAAATTTATGTAGAGCGGCTTCCAAGTAGGCCCAGTCAACCTTATCAAAGGCCTTCTCAGCGTCTAGGGTCACGGCCACGGTGGGAGAGTCTGACGTTTTAGCGCTCTAAAATGTGCGCAAGGGTTCTAGTATTATCACTCGAAAGTCTATTTCTGTGGAATCCCACTTGTGATGGATGTATCAGCTGGGGTAAGACTAGTTGGATCCTTTTTGCAAAGACCGCGGTGTAGATCTTGCAGTCAAGGTTGATCAGTGATATAGGCCTATAATTCTTGGGGGCGGACGGGTCTTTCCCGTCTTTTGGCAGGACCGCAATAATGGCTTCTGCCGGCGTGCCAAGGACCTGACCACTGGTGCTAAAGTGTTTGTAGAGGTCCTTGAGTGGTTCCGTCAGAACATTCGAGAAATTCCTATAGAACGGAGCACTGAACCAGTCAGGACCCGGAGGTTTCCCTGTTTTGAGGGACTTAACGGCCTGTAAAATTTCTGATTCGGATATGAGGCGGTTGAGTGCGACTTGGTCTTGAGCTGAGAGAGCCGGGAGTTCACATTTATCAAGATATGTCCCTACCTTGGAGCTGTCAATATCTTTGTTTTTACTATATAGGTCGTTGTAGAATTCCTTAAATAAAATCGGCTATTTTGCTGGGATCTGAGTGGGATGTGCCTAATTTGTCTACTATGCATTTGATAGTTGATTGCTGTAGTTTAAATTTTAGATAGGCCGCTTTGTTAGTTTGGCACAACCTAAAATTTTTGTGATGTTGAAGCCAGACACCTGCTCTTTCACTAATGATTTGATTATATTCATATTTTTTATTCAATAAGGCATGGAGGACCGAAGGATCTTTGGATAATATATGTTTTTTGTCTAGGGCAGTTATCTCTTCTTCTAGTCATGACAGGGAGGAGGTTGCGTCTTTGTTCATGGCCGCACGTATTTTGATTATTACCCCTCTAACCGTTGTTTAAGCGCTTCCCACCTTGTGAGATCTGTGGTGTCTCCTTTTTTATTGTGGCTAAGGTAGTCCGTGATTGCTGCTTCTATGGCAGTCCTATGTTCTTTTTTTAATACCGCATCATTGAATCTCCACAAGGTCGTTTTCCTACCCGTCTTGTGCAATGCCAGTCATTGTAATGCATGAGTGATCGGAGATCACGCACGCTTCTATAGATGTGTGTTCAATATCCCCCTTTGAGTGCGCCGATGTGAGCAGGTAATCTATACGAGAGTATGAGCCATGCGGTGGGGAGAAGGTGTAGTCTCTGCCTGCCGGGTTCATCAGCCTCCAAGAATAGACTAGGTTAAAGCGGGTACAGAGGTTGAGAAGTGCTTTATGTGAGTTGGTTGGTCTGAACTGACATTTTGAGTCTCTGTCTAGGAGGGGATCCATAGGGAGGTTAAAGTCACCACCCAGAATGTGTGTTGCATTGTCTGAGATCGATTCTATGTGTGAGCTAAGTTCCTTCCAGAAATCTTAATCATCCTTATTGGGTGCATACACATTCGTAACAGAGCTCCTTCCCACCCTTAGATAATTTAGTAGAAACCCATCTGCCTTTAGTGTCCGCACTACTCTGTAAAACATCTATGTTGGCTCGCTTCGCAATGAGTGGGAGTACCCCATTCTTTTTGCCCAGGGCGTTAGATCCAATTGCTTCGCTATGCCCAGGCCGATTTTAATCCCAATCCGACCCTGCCGGCAACACCGAAAAGGTGAACGAGGAGACTATTACGGGGCCGGCAAAAAACTGCGTCTGATGGGTCGGCGCGGTTGCGGTAGATTGCTGTGAGTGGAGGAGTGCTGGCTGCCTTGTGTGAGTAGCAGTGCAGCAGTGAGGACAACGAAATACTGTATCAAGAACTGGAAGCCTCTCGATCACAGACAGAGGCAGATGCCACGACCAAGCCCAGATGTTCACGAGGGCGAGGCTGGCAGCACCGAAGAGGAGAGCAAGTAGGGCCGATGTCCAGCGCTGCCTTGACCCTGTAGGGGTTGAACCCCCCCCCCCCAAACTGGCTGGCCCGCAAGCCGTATGCCACACCAAGGGACGCCAGGCAGACTGACTGAAGATTATCACAGGCAGACAAGTAGCCGCTCCTGTGACAGAGGTGGCACGTATGTAGGGGACTGCTGTGAACAGTGGAGTGCTGGCCGTCTGATGTGAAGAGTTGTGCAGATGGCCTGGAAACAGGCGAGTGAAACTAGCCTAACAGACTCGGGAGACTCGGTGTGGACGGGGAGTGCCCAGCCAGGGGCGACTGCTTGGAAGGAGAAGACGGGCCTCAGTCTCGGGTCATGTAGACTTGGCTTTAAAAGGCAAGCTAGGATGGGGCAATCTGACCTGGATTTGATTTATCGGTCTTGAGGAACGAGAGTCCGAGGTGGAAGCTGCCCCCACACAGATACCTGAAGAGTCTGGAGGAATCCTGATAAGCAGATACGAGGTAGGAGTGGGGGCGACTGAAACACCATAAAACGACAAGATAGAAGACAACCCCCCACTCCCAGATACCGAAACAGCAAACAGTCCGGGCCTGAGCGAGGCGCAAGGGGAAATATCTGGACTGACTGACCTGATGGGAACCAGAGAATAGAGGTGGGGGAGACCCACCTCCACTCAACGGAATCCACAGGTAGCGAGCCCTAAGCACCAGGTGGGGGGTCTGGTGGAGCCCTGTGCGGTGAACACACCTTCAAGGAGGTGGAGCCAAAACAAGGGCCTAGAGGGGACCATGAAGGAGAGCGTCAGAGAATGAGGAAGACCAGGTAGCGGCCGGCGAGTCTCTTCTGTGGTTTCAACCACACACGAATTACAGGCCCTGGAGTGAAGTGGCATGAGGGGCACGCTGCATCTGGTAGGGGAGGCGGTAGACCCATTATTCGCAATGGCCAGAGACAAAGAGCCAAAACAGTTGAGGCAAGGGAAAATGGACCGCTACACAAAGGCTGTCGGCCCGCCACCAGGGGCAGAAGGGTAAACACAACATCAGCCAGACAATGCAACCATCCTGCAGGCAATACAGTAGTCCAGAAAGGCTTTGGAGGGGAGGATAGCTGAGGTTCACTCCTAAGTAACCCTCTAACGCCAAGATCTGCGAAACATGTCTGGGAGAGTAACACAGGCAGAACATCGTATATCAAAGGTGGAAGACATATCCCATAACCTGAGCAAAGAAGTCACCAGTCTCACTGCCTCTCTCAAGGAGGAAGCATGGAAAGTGGATGATGCCGAAAACTGGGCCCGCAGGAACAACCTACGCTTTATAGGATTTCCTAGGGGATCAGAGAGAACAGATGCAACACTTCCTCACTCAGTGGCTTAAGGATTCCTTCCCGCCAGCTCAGTTTTCTCCATACTTTGTAATCAAACAGGCCCACCGAATGCCCAGTTTTAGATCACCAGCGGAAGCACCCCACGGCCACTAATAGCGTGCTACCTAAACTTTCAGGACCGTGACCGGATACTCCGAGAGATCAGACAAATCGGAGAAGTCCAGCATGCCAACACCAAGAAAACTGTATTTCCTGACAACTCAAGGGAAGTTCAGAAACCACAGCGGACCTTTGAGTCCATTAAAGCAATACTGAGACTGCTCCACATTCAGTATATTGTACTCTTCCCAGCAAAACAAAGTCATGTTTCAGGGTAAATCCTTATTCTTTCAGACGCCGGAAGAGGCCTGGGTTTGGGTGGAAGAGCGCACTCCTCTGAGACGTAACCATGACTCCTTGTAGGCCCCCGGCTTAGCCACGCAACAGGGCATGAGACCCAGGCAAAGGAGAGAGAAGAGGAGACGTTGGCCGGGCCAGACAAGTAAGATACAGGCGGGTACACCCTTTCGACGGAGACGGCGCTCCGGCGAGGTGATCCACTCTGCTGATATTAAAGAAGACAGGCGATAAACAGACGGAAACAACTTAGTGTCCGAGAACGCACCACTTCTGCCCCATTAGAACATTCGGCAGACACAGATAGTGACCACTCACTTCTCCAGCAGATTGCTTGCTTAGAGAAACCAAATCCAGATATGAAGGAGGCAGAGAAGGCTGAGAAAAGCAGGCCTGTCGGAGGCCGGACGACAGTAAGACAGCACTAAGTGCCCCCTGACATTCACATGTAACACCTAGTGGGTATCTAGTTTTGTGTTGGGAACGCTTTTTCTTTTTCTGTTTGAGTGGAGTGATCTCCAAGGAGTGACGTCACTAGGGGGGAGGGATACAGACCTCTCTGTCTTAACCTACGCCACAGTTGTCACGTTGACTGTTGGGGATGCATGAGTGGGTAGTGG
The DNA here is from genome assembly GCF_964261635.1 of Lissotriton helveticus. Lineage (NCBI taxonomy): Eukaryota > Metazoa > Chordata > Amphibia > Caudata > Salamandridae > Lissotriton > Lissotriton helveticus. The sequence continues at coordinate 262,556,899 of NC_136065.1, read as the reverse complement.
GAGAGAGTGGGGGAGGTTGAGTTGGAGACCTGAGTTAAAAACAAAGGGAGGGTTACTGATCATTATAAGGGATAGACGAAGAGGCCATGGAATCAAGGGCAGTGAGGAGTGCAAGCAAGGCCGGATACACACTGCACAGCGTCATCATTGGGAGACGTCTCACAGATACAAGGTGAGGGGGATAGTCTGTATCGACATGGAATGTCAACGGACTCGGAAATAAAATTAAGAGAGGGCTGGTGGCCAACAATCAGGAGATTGAAGCCAGATATAATTCTCCTTCAGGAGACACATCTGCAGGGAACACACTGTGCATTTTTTGGGAGAGGGATATACACTACCCTTGCCCATGCGGGATTCTCCAAGGGATCCAGGGGTGTGGCCATATTAGAAAATCCCCCCCACTAATAAAATATTGACAGACCCCAACAGCACATTTGTCGCAGTCCAGGGGACATGGGGTCAGAGAGAACGTATCCTAGTCAGTGTTTACGCACCCCCTAGACTGCAAAAACACACACTGGACAAAGTGGTTGAGATACTTTTGGAATCAGATCCTTCAACACACATACTAGGAGGGGATTTTAACGATGTTGTAAATCCACGCATAGATAGCGCGCACACACAGGTCACTGGGACAGCGAGGGACAACACTTCTAGCTTGGTTTTTAGACACACTGATCTTGGCCGATCTGTGGAGCAAACACCACCATACTGACCACGCATATTCCTTCTTTTCAGTGCACACGAGGTGTTTCCCAGGTAAAACTATCTCCCGCCCCTGCGGGGGAAATGGAGGCGAATGACAAGATGGAACACCTGGTGATGGGTTTGTCGGACCATTCACCATTGTGGCGGACGGTGGGCGGGCGATCACACAGCAGCAATCCGGGTGGAGAACGGATGCCTGGGATCTGTGGGATAAGGCAGTACCCTGTGAAATTAGAGTAGAATCCGACCTCTATTTTTGCAAGAATGAAGGCTCCGTGTCTTCAGCGGCCGTCCTGCGGGAGGCATTTAAAACAGTACTTAGAGACGGGACACAAAACACCATAGCACATATAAAAATGAGACCCTTGAAATCGAGGCACTAGAATACAAGCTCCTAGAACTGGAGGGGCAGTTCGACCCAGAAGACGACCGCTCATAATCCCCCAGACAGCAGTCACTCCAAGGGAATAGCAGGTGTTAGCTCGCCAGAAAGTAAAAACCCAGCTTATGGCACTGCAACATCGCCTGTACGAGACAGGAGACTGAGCCGGGAGACTGTTAGCCTGGCAGAAAAAAGAGGAAATCTAGGTGGATAACAGCCAATCAAAAAGATGGCATTACGCATACGGCAGCCCAGAACATATCGGACGCTTTTGCAAGGTACTATGCAGATATCTATAAGGCCAGGACATTAGAGGAGGGCCCCCAAATTTGGGACTACTTACGCACAATTAGGACGAGGTCTTGACAGCCATAGGAAAACAAAAATCAGGGAAGTCTCCTGGTCCAAATGGGCTCCCGGCTGAATTCTTTAAGGTGAACGCCAGCCTGCTGGGCCCACACCTTCTAAAGATGTATCTGGCGGCACAAGAAGAGGGTACCCTTTCTTCCCAGATCTTCGTAATGCCGCAGTTGTACTGATCCAAAAGCTGAGAAAATCCGCTTCAGCCTTGGGAGCAAACCAACCTATCTCGTTACTGAATATGGAAACCAAAATAGTGGCTATTATATTGGCCATGTGACTGTTGCCTGCGAGAAGTTCCCTCATTCACTGTGATCTGTCCGGATTTATGCCAAAAAGAGCAATGAGATTCAACCTCTTCAGGTAGGCAAACAGACTGGATATGGTGCAAAACAGACCAGACCCGCATGCGTTCTTACCCTTGGATGCAGAGAAGGCATTCAACGCTGTTCACTGGCCATTCATGAGACAAGCACTACTGAAATTCGGGGGTCGGTCCTGCCTTTTTGGCCTGGATAGACTTCGTATAAGCCAACCCAAGGGCATGAGTGCGGGTAAATTGAGTAAAGTCGGAAGAGTTCCCAGTGTGCCGGGTCACCAGGCACAGATATCCTCTGTCTCCATTATTATTTGCCCTAGTATTGGAACCACTGGCAGGTCTGGTCTGAAACGACCCTGACATAGGAGGCTTTAGAGATAACCTGGAGCTGCTTAGGGATGAGCTAATCTCACTTTACGCTGATGACATCCTTTATAATCACTAAACTTGAAGTGACTCTTCCCATTATATTACAGGTCTTTGAGAAATAAGGAAGACATGCAGGCTATCAGATAAACTGGGGTAAATCTAGTCTTTATCCAGTGGGAGGTTGTCTAAATATAAAGGGTCTTCCCAGGCAACTCCACATGAATAAAGACCCAAGTCTTTATATAACCACCAGCATAACGGCGAGCCTTGGGCACAATATAAAGAGTTCTGATGGAATTTCACGAGGACGTGGAAAGGTGGAGAAGACTTCCCTTGATGCTACTAGGTAGAACAGCCATGTACAAAATGGTCCACTTCCCAAGTTCCTCTATATACATACCACAAACTCCCTGAGGAATATATAGATTTGTTTTTTCCTGAGGAAATTTTTAAGACAATAGATGGGGATATGCGCACACTCCTGTCGAATGGGGGACATCAACGGGTAGCACTCAAGACACTTCAACATAGTCAATACAATGGTGGTATAGTGCTCCCAGATACACGATTATGTTATCAGGGAACACACCTAGTGGTAATCCATAAATAGTGGGCGACCATCCAATATACGCCCTTGAGAGGCTCCAATTCTAAAGCGGAACACATCTCCACTACATATATGAGGGAAGATAAGTGCAGCAATTTCTGCAAGCAACTCAGAGGACCATAGACGCTTGGAAAGAGGCATAACGTCAAATGAAGTGGGAGATGCACGAAAGAGACCCCTCTGTGGAAGGGGGCAAGCCTGCCAGAATTGGATAAGCTGCAGGGTTTTGGACCCTGGACGTGGTTGGAATATCCAGACTTGCGACGTACTAGAGGGGGGCTCCCTGATCTCCTTCAACTCACTCCAACTAGAGTATAAGTTGAATGACACCCAGTTATATAAATACCTACAATTACAACACACCTGGAGGGTACAGCAACTAGACATTAGACATACCAGAATTCGCCCCCCCCTAAAGGGAAGACTACTTCAGGGAGAAATACCAGAAAAAGCCACCTCATGGACATACAAAAATAACATACCAGACAATCTGTAAGCTCATACAACACAAATGGAGGTTACCACAGGCGAACTAGAAGACAGACTGGGAAGCGGCATTGATGCATCCAAAAGAAGTGGCCATTAAATTAAGGCTTCGACTGATACAATTTAAGATCCTACATAGGGTCTACTCTGACAGGGCACACCTACATAAAATCAGGAGAGCCCAGTCACCAGAGTATCTCCGCTGTAAGACAGAGCGGGACCAACATACACACAATGGGATTGCCACAACACAAAATAATTTTGGACCGATATAGAGGAATTGGGCAAGGTAGTAGAGACAGTTATCCACCAATGCCAAATACGTCCGGTTGGGTATTGCCTTTGAGGTGGATCTTTCCCAGGTACAAACTCCTGTTATGTAATCTAGGGTTGATAGTAGCAAAAACAGCAGGCATTGCCAGAACCTGGGGAGCTCCTACAGTGACGGAGTGGAGAAATGGTATGGCACTCAAAATCGGTGCAAAGAGGATGACATACAAAACAAGACGATGCCCAAAGAAGCTTTCCAAGGTTTGGGGCCCCTAGTTGAGGTACGGTACTATGGGCTGGAAACAGAGTGAGAAGGAAGAACCCCAACCAAGACCGAAGGAATCAGGAGTGATGCGAGGCAAAATACTACTCCACCCCCCCATGTATACCATAGGATTGTACTTATTACGGTTTAGTGATGGCTATGGCGTAAATAATTAGTATTTGTATCACTGCTGATTGGATTCAAAGTTGTCAGGTTTTACAATGCTCTTAGTCTTCAGTGCAAAAGATGTACTGCCACCATTTTTCAGAAAACTGAACCAATATAAACATTATTATTTTTTTTTTTAAAGAACATGATCCAGTGGGATACGAATGTTTATTTTAATGGTCTTTGGTGTGAATGATCAGGAGTGGATATGGTTTGGCAGAGGACAGTATCGGTGTGAAATGTTAGCTAGGCATTTGGGTGGTGAGGGTCGTAGAGCCAACCCAGGCACAGGATCAGATGAATGAGGCCTAGGAAGCAGAGGCTCCTCCGTCACGTTGGCCGACTGGGAGAAGTTTAAGCACGCGTCAACTTCTTGTATTTCTTATGCCTCTTCCCGGACCTACCCAAGGACTGAGGACGAGGACTTGAGACTACCAGAGCAGTGCCCAGACCTTACTCTTGACCGAGAACTCCTAGGAGTCGTACAATGCGGTGCTGAGTATCAGGCCACCAGTAGCTTTAATGACCACTCACTCAAAGCTTTCAGAGCCATGGCCCGCCAGTGAGAGCACAACTTAGAATCGTGGTCGTTTTCCGGGTTCCAGAGACAAACCAGGTGTGTATCAGTCACCGACATGGCGAGGTGACCGGAGAGCACTGTTTGAATCTAAAAAACTTCCTTGACATGAAGGACAAATCTACACATCAAAAACAGGGTCCACAAAACGTCAAAAAAAGACCATCAAAAACTGAGAGGGTAGCAGTTTTCACAGATCAGCGCTTGACTCGTGCAGAAAGAAAAGAACGGACGTCACCATGCTGAGGTGGTGCCTATATAAGTGACACTGACATCACTACAGCACAGACCGACTGCACCTACCAGCACTCAGGTTTATTGATAGAGGAAAAATCTTCCGGATCCAGTCGGACGCCTGGGAAATTTAAACGTAAGGAATCTACAGCTAGATGTCTCTATCACAGAGGTCCTACAGCTCCAGCGACTTCCAGATGTAAAGCCTCTTGGCACATGGCTCAGACCCCCCCCCCTCTGTCCTGCTTGTTACAGTACTATAAGGCAGTGGGGTTGTCCATGAGAACCGATGGACAGCAGGAAAGCTTTCAAAGCCAGATAAATGGCCTGAAGATCCAGTAGGTTAATGTGGAGCTGGCTCTACCCTGGAGTCCAGAGTCCCCTGAACTCCACTTTCCCTAGAAAACACCCCCACCAACCCAATTTTGCAGGTTTTAACATGCCTTAAACAATGGCTCACCATCTTTAAGTAGATGTTAGTCCTTTCCCAAGTGTCTTATTACGACTACAGATTCAGCAATTTACCCAAGGGTTCATCTTTACTTAACTTCTATGAGACATCGAACTTTTTCAAAATAGAAGACTCACAAGGAGGCCTATCACATGCCGGCAAGATTTGCTCAGTTACATAGGATTTCAAGCACAGTAAAGGTTTCACTGATGCAAAATAGGCTTGAGAAAAGGCCTGCAGTGACCGGTGTATAAGAAGGAAGGATGTAGAAGATCTTCAAAGTAAGTAGTTTATTTTGTTAGCTAGCAAGGATCTGTCTGAATGTGAGCCGTTCTACTGGTTAGGTCTGCAATTGGGCAAGAGCGTTTGATTTTCATAAAATTGCATACGATATATTTACTAATTGGTGTTTTCAGCCAACACTTTTCATGTATTGGTGTGTTCGGTTGTCATTTCCATTTTACTTCTACCTCCTCAACATTCAGCATGAGGAAATGTCATCCTACTTGAGCCTAACTTCGCTGTTCGTGACAGCACTTTACTTGTACACAATGTGCACAGACACCTAATAAACAGGTTTAGTAATCCAATCTTTACTTTTATGCAGGGATCATGTGAGGAGCCATTTACATTGTTATACAATTGGACCGGAGGCCAGTAACTTGACTAACAGTCTATGCATAAATATTCAAATCACCCCGCTGGATAAGACATGGAGGAAGATGGGAACAGTGCCTGAGGCGTCCTCTGCTACTGTGTGACTCACACCCCCATGGGCGAAATGCACTTGGCTTCTGCAGTGACCATTCTTCAATATGGGTCTACCTCAGGCGGTTTTCCACTTATGTAGGAGAAAGTGTTCTATCGATGTATACGGCCTAATTAACAGTATATATGCATGATGATCTACCTAAACGTATGCTGTGGTAGTGGTCTCATAGCTTTGAAGTGTAGTGGATGTAGTGGATGTGACTTATGAGAGGGTCACGTTGGAATCTTCGGATGAGGATTTGGTAGATGGATAGTCCGTTGCATTTCTTTCCCTGCATTACTTTTGGCTTAGATCAATAAATGAGACCACTTTTACCTTTATTCTTTTGTAGTTTTATGTAGCGCAAACTCGATCCGTAGGTATTTGAGCACCAGATACAATACACAAGGACTTTCATTCTTTTCCCTTCTAGGTGCACAGAAATGAAGTGTTTTGCCCAGAAGCACACATGTAGAACAGACACAGAGACCTGAACCTGGTTCCCCAGTTCCATAGTCTGCAGCTCTGGCCGGCACACCACTTCCTCTCCCATCTGTTGCACTGTACACTCGGTGATTAGCAGCGAAGGAAGTGCTGTTTCAACTGTCTGCCGAATGTCGGTAGGGTCGTAGACCAGTCTTTCCCCGGGGATCTTTCCGCTGGTCGGAAGGACAAGGTGGGGGAGGTCATAAGGGATGGTCTAGGGGCTGGTCGGTGGTGCCTATAAAAGGTGTTAGGGAGTGAGGTTCCGGGCTCTTTCCAAACACCTCGCACCACCAGGTTATGGAGGGTTGTTTGAATTTAACTAGGCTCTAGGCATATTTCACTAGCGTAGCATCACCAGTGTAGCAGGTTAGGACACAGTTAGGGAATAAAAATCCTTAGCATTACCTGGTAAACAGGAGCACAATGGCTGGCCCGGACAACAACGCGGTGCGCGACACGCTACGTATCCTGGGGAAGGCAGGTCGGGCGGATCTCCTCCGTCCGGGCGTGTTGGAAGAGGCGTGGTTCGGCATGGTTCTGCCCGCGCTGATCGCATTGGTGGGTGTGGTAGCGTCGTGTGTTGATGAGCCACTATCCGCCAAGAAATCCTCTGGGTCCAGAGGGCCATGGCAAGGCGGCGCAATCGAAGCGCGGAGGCAGGAGTCAAAGCCTGCCTGCACTGCTGCCTGAAGACGAGGAGGAAGGTGAGCATTGTGGGGGGGGGTATGGGGGGGGGGTGTAGCAGCTGCAGAACGATCTGGAACTGCAGAGCTCGGGCGCTGGAATGAAGTCTGGGGGGCAGGGAGCTCTGGGAGAGGAGTCCCGTTGGACCTCTCCTGCAGGCCTGTATCTGGAAAAGCTGGGAGGGAAGAGAACTCAGTTAAGAAGGCGGGGCCACAAATGCATGGGCATTTGGCTGGCACAAGTGTCAGCGACCAGGGAGCTTTGGCTTGTTTTGTGGGGGGGGGACACGACAAGTCGGGAGATATTTTTCCACCCATATTTACTCCGATGGGAGGGACTTTCTTTAGAGGTGAAGATCAGAGAGCAGAGGCAATTAATCCAGGACACTGAGGCCAGGTGGGCAGCAATGTGCGAGGCCAGGGAGATATCTGGCCTGGGTGACACTGAGTGGGGGGTGGGGGCAGTTTTCAGGAACAGGGGCAGGAGCCGGCAGGGTCGGATTGGGATCACAATTTGGCCCGGGCACTGACGAAAAAAGTGGCCCACATTCAAGAGGCGTGGCCCATATTTAAGGGGCGTGGCCCACATCCAAGGGGCGTGGCCTTTCATTAAACACCATTTGCACAGAAAAGGAATGAAAGTGGGAGGATACTGTTCATGCACAGGACACAGGGCCAAGGTGACAATGGCCTACATGCTGAGCAACTAAAAATAATAGCAAGGCCCCTTTCTGACACAAAATTATTCCAGCCCTCCAGCACAGGAGCACTTGAAAAGCAGCAAAGCCCCTGCTATTACTAACCTACTTAGCCCTCCCCAGACCTTCAGCTCAGGAGCACATGAACAGAGGTAAGGCCCCTGCAATTAGTAAATTAATCAGCCCTCCCGGCCTCGGGGAACATGTCCTGGCAGCGGAGTACAAAACACAGCTTTCTGGGTCATCCAAGGTAGCCAGGTAGCCAGGGAGGAGGCTGAGGTGAAGCTGGTGCATGTTGCAAACATCACCTGGCCCCCACAGCAAGAGCCATTCTTCCTCACCCACTATGCCCTGAATGTGAAGGGCTGTGGGCGAGGTGTTAAGACTAATACCGTTTCTGGGCTGCATGGGCCCCAGGGGGGCCGAGGTGAAAATGGCTCAAAGGCCTGAGAAACACCTGGCCCCCAGGGTGGCCGATTCTTGCAAACAATCACCCCTCCCCAGCCCTGCCTCAGCGTGATTGCTTGGCAGGTCAGGAGTGAAGGAGAAGCCACAGCTGACAATCGCTGTCCGGCCGCACAGCAAGGCTGCTTTCATTTTCTCTGTCTGTCTCTCCATGCACTCTGTGGGCCGTTTTTCTTCTCCCCTTTCCTAGTCCACTCTCTGTGGACTGGGACAGGGGAGAAAAAAAACAGCCCACAGAGGGCACTGAGGCACCGGCCCTTCGGCCCATGCCCAAATGCCCGCCTAGCCAATCCGCCCCTGCGACAGGGGGTAGGTGGGTGTGGGGTTCTCCTGAGCAGCAGCCTGGCAAGAGGTCAGGGACAGCCAGCACGTCGGTGAGGCCCGGTGGTGCTGGGGAAACCCCAGGTTGGAGCAGCCTGGTGGGTGGGAAGGGGATTGGGGGGGGGGGGAGGGGTCGAAGAAACCCCGCGGCAGAGGCAAGGGAGGGAGATACCGGCAGGGCACACAACGGCTCTGGGACGCCGGTCAGAAGCAGCAGTGAGGTCCGTGGCGGCCGGCCTGCCACTGAGGGAGCACGCAAAACCTGTGGCTGGGAGAAAGTGCGCGGAAAGAGTGGGGGCGTTGCAAGAGAGCAAAGAAGAATGGTGCAGGAGAAAGTGAGCCAGTGTTGACTGAGGCTGAGTTTGTGCTGGATTATCAGGAGGAGAGTGGGAGGAAGGTGAAGTGCGTGATGAGGATGAGAAAGGACCCCCTGGGGTCCCGGAGAGGGCAACCAAGAAAGTTGGTGTTTTTCATGAGAATATTAGTCAAAGAGAAGGCAGTGCCGCAGAAAAAGCCCAGCTGCCGGGTCAGCGACAAGGAGTCCCAAGGAGGACCCTGTAGGTAAAAAGGTAAAATCCTGCCGGTCGGTGGGTGTTGGGGATGCAAAAGTAAGGGATGTGGGGCTAATAGGGGCTGCAGCAACAGCACAAGTGGAGCACAAAGGAAACAGGGGCATTGCGCTTGGTAGGAGCAAGTGTCCAGATGGACAAGATTGAAGGGGCGGACGAGAAGGAGGACAAGACAGGTGACAAACACCACAAAAAACTGCCATTATTGGGTTTGGCGATGCTAGTAGGTTCCCATCTCTCAGATAGGACACAAAACAGGATTTGTTAGCACAAGTATGTAGACGTCTTTAAACTGTTACACAGGGAAATACAGCCTAAGGAGGAGTCAAAGGAGGAAGAATGGGAATTGACGAGAAGGCCAAGGTACCCAAACTGGACCTCGGCATTCCCGAGAAAAACAATAGTTACTTACCTGTAATCTGTGGTTCTCCAGTATTGGTGTCTTTCATAGATTCATTTGTCTGAATCATTCCCCGTCGTCAGAGTGGGAGTCTCACGGTATATAAAAAGCAATAATATGCAATAATATCCTTAGAAAAACTTGGTAATAACAGACCAGGAATTAAAGTAGCCCAAGCTACTAGAGTAAAAACTTCCACACTCATGACTATCCTAGTCATTTTGTATAGTCCAAACTGCAGCCAATCAGGCAACAACACTCACCAGAATGTTCTCCACAGAGGCTCAGGCTATCAGATTTTCTCGCACCGGAGTGAAGCTAAAAACATCCCAGACTACGAGCCTCTGAGGGGAGGTGGGCAGGTTGCATGTGGATCTATGAAAGACACCAATACTGGAGAACCACAGATTACAGGTAACTATTGTTCTTCTCCAGTATTGGGGTGTCTTTCAAAGATTCACATGCCTGAATCAGAGTAGATAGCAGTACATAAATAATGCTTTATAAATAAATAAGTTTGTACATATCAAATATATACAATCACATAATAAAATGCCTACATTCCCAAATGCATGAAAAAAAAACTTGCAATACATGAGAATGTACTTAATAATAGGCATGAAATAAGCGTCTGGAAAGCCGTACAGAGGAGGAGGGAAACAGAGGCTCACATTATCTGAAAAGTTTGCGTAGAAACGCTTGACCCACTGAAGTATCAGTCTCGCTGGCCACATCCAAGCAATAATGCTTGGTGAAAGTATGTCTGCTGGACCAGGTCGCTGCTCTGCAGATATGCTGAAGAGGAACTCCAGCGAAAAGAGCAGTCGAGGAAGACATAGCTCTTGTAGAGTGAGCTCTTGGAGTGGTCTGTAAAGGTCTTCCCGCTTGTATATGGCAAAAGTCAATAGCTGCAGAAATCCATCTAGCTATGGTTTGTTTAGACACTGCTTGCCCTTGCCGTATCTTTCCATAGGCAACAAACAGTTGATCAGATTTGCGGATGGCAGAGGTCCTTTGTAAATAAAATTGTAAACCTCTTCTGATGTCAAGGGTATGCAATGCTTTCTCCGTAGGGGATTGCGGATTAGGAAAAAACGTTTAAGTTGACTGGTTCTTTCAGGTGAAAATCCGAAGGCACTTTAGGCATAAACTTTTGGTTTGTACGTAGCACTACAGAATTGGACGTCAATTGTAAGAAAGGCGAATTGACGGTGAAAGCTTGGACATCACTGACTCTTCTAGATGAAGTCAATGCGAGCAACAGAGACACCTTCCAGGTTAGGAATTTGAAATCCACCCTGTGAATTGGCTCAAATGGGTGGCGCATGAGCTGCGCTAACACTATATTAAGATGCCATGATGGAGGTGGACGACGTACAGGAGGAAACATTCTGAAAAGTCCCTGCTGTATTATTCTTGAAGAATAAAGAGAGGTGGACCCATCTTGACGGTACCTTGAAATGGCTGCTAAAAAGACCTTCAACGTTGCATGAGTTAAGCCTGATGCTATGTGTAAGAAAAAAGCAATATCTGATCCGGCGTTGCCTGAAATGAGTGAATCCCAGCCGATTGACACTAAATGTAGAATCTTTTCCATTTAAGTCTGTATGTCTTTATTGTAGCAGGTGCTCGTGCGTTAGCCAGTACCTCCTTACAATCCGCAGAGATATTCAGATGAGCGAATTCAAGGTGTTCAAGTGCCAAACTGCTAATTTTAGAGAGGCCGGATCCGGATGGCAAATTAGACCATTCTGAATGGAGATTTGATTCGGTATTGGTCGAAACTGTATTGGATCGCACTCAGAGGAGAAGAAGTTCGGTGAACCAGTATTGGCGAGGCCACCTGGGGGCGATGAGAATCAGGCGACACAGCTCTTTCTTTATCATCCCGAGAACTCTGGAACCAACGGTATCGGAGGAAAAGCGTAAGCATATATTTGAGACCAGTTGATCGAAAAAGCATTCCCCTGAGAGTCCCTGTGGGGATGCCAGCTTGCAAAGAACAGGCATTTGCTGTTCTTCTTGGTCGCAAAGAGGTCCAGGTCGGGATGACCCCACTGCTGGAAGATCCAACCCGCCGTTGGTTGATGTAGTTCCCATTCGTGGGTGGACACAGTTGACCTGCTGAGGGTGTCCTCCAGAACATTTGCAATTCCCGGCACATGAACAGCCAAGAGATTGATCCTGTGTCGTGTCGCCCATGCCCATATTTCTTGGGCTTCCTGAGATAGACGAACCAACATCGTTCCTCCCGGTTTGTTTAAGTAATGCATACTTGTAGTATTGTCTGTGCGAACCAATACCGTGGCCCCTTGAATGATTACACGAAAGGACTTGAGGGCTAAGAAGATGGCTCTTCGCTCTAGCAGATGGATGTGCCAGACCTTTTTTTTTTTTAGCAAAACACACAAGATGATGGATGGAATGTTGCACAATGGCAAAACATTCACCCCCAGTCATAGATCTGGGTTTAATCCATCGCTATTTTGCTCACCAAGCCACCCCAGTTCAGACCTGGCCATATGCAAATCAGTCTTAACCCTGGGCCTCATGGGAACAGTCCAGACCCAACTGCCAAGCCAGGTCTTTCCTGGACCGGAATCAAGAATCCCTGGACCGGTTTCTGGCTATCAGCAGTCTTCAGCCAGGATAGCTTGACTCCAGTGGCTTAGTGAGCATGGGACCCACGACTGGGCATACCCTTCCCACATTGGGTGAACAGCAAACCACACAAGATGATGGATCCATTTCCCGCTGACCGTCAGCCCTTGAAGATGTGCTCCCCAACCCTCAAGGGATGCGTCTGTGGTGAATGTGCAATTTGGCGTGTCTTCAAGGAACGCACAACCCTTCTGTAAATTTCTTTCTTGGACCCACCAGAGAAAAGCCTCTCGCATCCAAGGAGTGATTTGGATGAGATCCTCGAATGAGCTGGAGACCTGCAGCCATTGCAGGTAGAGTTCTTCCTGAAGAGGCCTCATTCTGAGGCGGCAATTTGGTATCAAGGGGATGCAAGAAGAAACCATTCCCAGAAAAGACTTGAACTGTCAGACTGAAACTGATGATCTTGATAGTAACATCTGACCCATGTTTTGTATCGTCTCTTGTCTCTCGTCCAATATGAAAGCTCGGACCAGTTGTGTGTTCCAGGTTGCTCCTAAGAACGTTTGTCTTTGGGAAGGAACAAGGTGTGGCTTGCTGAGATTGATAGAGCGGCCCAACGTCTGGAAGAGAGACAGACACCATTGGAAATGGATGTCTGTGTCTGCGAAAGAATTCGCCTTGATTAAGGCAATTGTCCAAGTAGGGAAATATTTGAATTCCCTCCAGCCGGAGATGTGCTGCTACTGGAGCTCGGACCTTCCTAAACACTCTGGGTGCCGATCGTAGCCCAAAGGGGAGGACCTTGAACTGAAAATCCTGCCAGCCACTCTGAAACGCAGTAACTTCCTGTGACGGGGTAAAATGGAAACGTGGAAATACGCATCTTTAAGGTCCAAGGTGGCCATGTAATCCCCTGCCGATAGAAGATGCAGTATTTTTTGAAGCGATAGCATCCGAAACGATAGCTTCCTCAAATACTTGTTGAGGGAACGAAGGTCTAGAATTGGACGCCATTCTCCGGATTTCTTTCTTATTAGAAAGAACCTTGAATAGAATCCTGTTCCCCTCTGTCCTTAAGGGACTTTTTCGATCGCTCCTTTTTTTAACATCAGATTGATTTGGGAAAACAAGTCCTTGAGATGAGCTGGAGGCGGGCCTTTTGGAGCGACATTTGGAGGACATTTTTCGTATTCGAGAGCATGGCCCCTGGCCACGATGTCTAGGACCGACCTGTCCGATGTTATTGAGGACCAGTTGGAGTAAAGTTTTGAGATTCTCCCTCCAATTTTTACATGGGACTGCGGCAGTAGCGGTGGCAGGTGATGACACTCATTGCCTTTTATTGGAATCTTTTCCGCGGTAGGCAGGCTTTCTATTGTTCTGGGAATAGTTTGTGTTGCGCTGGCCAGAAGTTTGGTAACGTTGGGAATGGTAGCGCCGATTCCCTTGATAAGATCTGTAGGAAGATTGTTGGTTATAACTTCCTCTAGTAAGTGGACAATCCATGTCCTCTCCCACCCCGAAAGGGCGCCTTTCGAAACTGCAAGGTGCCAAGGGATCTGGCTGTTTCAGTGTCCTTCTTAATTATTTGCAAGGCTTCTTCTACTTGTGGGCCAAACAAAAACTCGAATACACAGACTACATAGAAGGGGGTCTAAGGGCTAGTTTACCGACTCATACTAGAAACATGCCCCAAACTAAAGGATTCAACACAAAGAGGTTTCTAGGAGTCTAAAAAGTAAAATCAAATCACAAACAACTGTTGACGTGACAACTAAGAGAAGGGTGGTAGCTATGTTAACCAATGGCACCACGTGATACTAGAACACCACATTCACGTGAAGTACATCCTTAGGGGGAAAATGTTCCCATCAGTTGTCTAACTGTACCGCCACATTTACATCATTTGGGTTCTCCTTACCCAGGAGTCAGTACGATCACAGTCACAAAGAATGAAAAAGAGGACTGTGAGTGTAAGAAGACCCACCATTCTAATCTGGTAAGCGGGAACAGTGCGACAGGACAACCGAAAAAAAGCAGTGCAAGGAAGTGTTTAAGTGAGAATATAAAATTAGATGAAACTGAGTAGAAGGAAGATTTTTTAATGTTCTCTCAGCTCCCTAAATCTAAAAAAATGTGAATGACAGATTTAGCAACATATCTGCTCAGCGAGTGGTCAACATGTTTCTGCATATACGGAATTGCCTATGCATTCATCGGGACCTATTTCGTGCTACTGCTGGGAATTATAGTGAAGAAGTAAAAAGGAAACATATCACCTGGTTGTCAGGTACAGATGCTCCACTTGGGGAGGCCTCCCCAAGTCCAGCACAGAGGGACGCCTGGAGACACCGACGGAGAGAGCGGTGCTCCTCATTTACCTGAGCTGCAGCCAGGTGAGGTGAGGCGATCCCCACACTAATTGGATTGTGGTGGAGCATCTGTACCTGACTGGATGATGGGAAGCCACTGGCGAAAGAGGCCTTGGGAGACCTGAATTCAGACGTGGACGCTTGCACCACAGGTGTAGGAGGCACAGAGTCCGCTGACTCAGATGGCGGAAATAATCGTTTAGCATGTGTTGGAGATTAGTTAACAATGCCACAGGCATCTGAGCTGTCGGAACACCCGTAATGGGTGATGTCACATGCTCAGACGAAGGTTGATCATCCTGATCTTCTTAAAGGTTGTAGCGCAGAACCGTGCCTGTGTAGCAAGAAAGGCTTTGCCGTATTTGTTAAAGCCGTAACTGGTGACCAAACTTGAATTGTTGTACATGAAAACAGTTGTGGCGTAGACGGAGGAACCGTCGACGGGCTCGTCGACGGAGGGATAGGTCCTGAAGATGATAACGCCGATGAAGGCGTTGACGATAAAGTTGTCTTTGACGATCTGGCCGTCGACGAGCTCGTCGACGACTAGGAGGTCGACGACGACTAGGAGGTCGACGACAACGATGAAGCGACCGTCGACGATGAAGCTGTCTTCGTCGGAATTTTCTTAGGCTTGGACATTGACGGGACACCAACGATGGCAGATGTAGATTCCCTCGTCGACGAGATAGGCTTAACTGAGACATAGACCAACGTCGACTGAGGAGACACCGACGACATGATCATCTCAGGTTTAGGTGAAGAAAAGGTTACCTTAGAAGTAGATGTGTTGACGGAAACGGCGTAGTCGACGACAGGGTCTTCTACTGAGGCAGGATCTTCTCAGAAGATGGTTTTTGAGGCAAAATCTTGGTCGATCTTCTCGGGGGTGTGGATGGCAAAGGTTTGCTCTTAACAGGGGAAGTAGCCTTAGAAGTGGAAGGCTCTCTGACCCCTTAGAAGGTTGCCGTTTCCTCACAACCTTGGCCCCAGGAGAAGATAACACCTCCTCAGCAGCTCTCTTCCTAGAAACCACAGTAGACCCAGAGGCAATACTGCCTACCTCAGGAACTGGATGATCTTGATCCTTGAGCTTCTGTAGCCACAGAAGTAAGCGTCCCTCTCCGTCCCGGAGGGTCTTTTGAGGGAAGGTCCGACATATCTTGCAGTCCTTCACCTGATGGTCTGGATACAGGCAGTAAATGCACTTCTTGTGGGGCTCTTCTAAGAATAGCCGGAGCTTACCACAAGACTCACAAGGCCTGAATAAACATTTATTTGAGGAAGACATCCTAAATTCAAGAAATCTTGGAGAAATAGAGAAGAAAATACGAGAGCCTGAGCCTCTGGGGAGAACATTCTGGTGGGGGTTGTCGCATGATTGGCTGCAGTTTGGACTATACAAAATGACTAGGATAGTCATGAGTGTGGAAGTTTTTACTCTTGTAGCTTGGGCTACTTTACTTCCTGGTTGGTTATTACCAAGTTTTTCTAAGGATATTATTGCTTATTATTGCTTTTTATATACCGCAAAACTCCCACTCCGACGACAGGGAATGATTCAGGCATTTGATTCTATTAAAGACACCCCAATACTGGAGAATCATAAGCATCTATAGCGAAAAATACTTGGACAGAGCGATCGCTTTGTTGAAATATATGGGTATAATAAGGCTCAGATGCATTTTGGGGGTTTCACATGGCTCAGCTAGGACAAAGAGTTTAGGGCCAGAGTCAGCCTAAACTCAGATAAGCTTGGAGTTGGTGTATCAGGAGTTGTGGATACAGTGGATGTTGTCCAATCAATCGTCAGCATCCACCCATACAGCTGTACGGCGAGCGGTCTGCCGGTGACCTATCGGTCCTTTCAGGTGCGTCCCGTCCATCAAGGAGCGGGTGGGGTTAGTATTGGGACACATACTAACAGTGGCCCACCCAAGGTGGTAGGAGCCACAACAGGGGCCTGCTGGAATTTCAACAAAGGGTTCTGTTTAAGGCACCCATTAAGTTCAAGCACGAATGCTCCAAATGAGGGGGCAGACAAACACTCACCCACTGTTTTACCATGGCCACACCAAGCGAACAGTGGAGGTCAACAAAGGGGAGGGGACTCGCTGGCCCTAAGGGCCCCTACTCCAGTTAGTATTGAGGCCATGGGCCCATGACTCGCGGTGTACCCAGACAGGGAGGCGGCTCTGCGTTTGCAGCGGGGTTTCAAAGGTTTTCGAATGGGTTATCAAGGGCCTAGGGCACATCTGTGGGCAGTCAATTTGAAATCAGCCACATAATTACTGGGGGTGGTAGCAGCAAAACTGGGGAAGGAAGTGGAGGAAGGTAGGATGGCAGGCCCATTCACGGACTGGCCATTTGAAGACCGGATTGTGTCACCCTTGGGGGTGGTCCCTAAAAAAGACCCGGGGGAGTTCCGAATGATTCATCACCCATCATGGCCAGAAGGGGAATCAGTCAACAATTTCATTGCGAAGGACGGCTCGAGGGTGCTCTATGCCTCAGTAGACAATGCGGCCCACTTGGTGAGGGTGTGTAGGAGGTGAGCAGAAATGGTGAAGTGTGATGTCAAGTCTGCTTTCCGCCTTTTGCCTATCCATCCGGTGGATTTTCCGCTACTGCGAATGCAATTTGATGGGGCCATTTACGTGGATAAGGTCTTGCCCATGGGGTGTGCATTATCTTGCGTGCTTTTTGAGATGTTAAGTACATTCTTGCAGTGGGCGTTCATCAAGAAGAGTGGCCACGGGGAAGTGTTGCATTACCTGGACGATTTCTTGTTCATTGGTAAAGAGGGCTCTGGAGACCGGAAAAGTGCGTTACAGCAGTTTGAGGAGTTGACAAGCCCTAGGGGTGCCTTTAGCACCAGAAAAAACAACTGGGCCCAGCTGTAGGTTCACATTCCTTGGCATCGAACTGCACTTTGTGTAATGGATGGCACATTTGCCCCAGGAAAAAGCGGATGACATGCAGGCATTCCGGTCACAGGTGATGGGAGAAAAGAAGATTGACTTGAGGGCTGGTCAGAAGTTGCTGGGCTTCCTGAATTTTGCATTCAGGTTGGTGAGAGCAGGGAGGACATTCTGCAGGTGGCTGGGCATGGCCATGTCCGGCGCGGTACTGCCACACAACAGGGTCAGGATCTCAGAGTCAGGGCAGACCCGGGAGTATGGCAGATGTTTTTGGATGATTTCAATGGCGTTTCATTGTATTTTGTGAATCAGAACACAGGCTGGCAGGTGCAGATATTTTCTGATGCCGCTGGCGCTGCAGGCTTTGGTTTGTTCTGGGATGGTGCTTTGGTTGACTCAAGGGAGAAGCATTGCTTTCCTGGAGTTTTTTTCCATTACTAGTGGCATTGGTGGTGTGGGGCAGTGAGCTGCAGAATCGGACGTGCTTTTCCACGCAGACAATACCACGGTGGTGGAACTGGTGAACAGACAGAAGGCAAGGGATCTGAGGGTACCAAGACTGTTGCGCAGGTTCATGTTGAGTTGTTTATTGTTGAATGTAGTTTTTCGTGCCAAACACGTGCCTGGGGCTAGCAATGATGTAGCGGATGCTTTGTCTCATTACCAGTGGCAGCGGTTTCAGAGATTGGCACCTGGAGTGGAGCAGTGAAAGATGCAGTTGCCAGACGACATCTGGGCCTGGGGGAAGTGAGAGTGGTAGGCCTGGTTGAGGAATTGCTGGCAGCATCAACTCAGAGTTGCAGACTGGCTTGGTCCGAGTTTGTGGGTCCTGGAGTGGCGTCAAAGACTATCACTAGACAAGAGGCAGAGCAAGGAGTTTTGTGTTATGTTGTATTGATAAGGGGCTCTAGCAAACGACCATAGCTGTGAAACTGGCAGGGATAGCTTTCTACAGTATATTTTATTTGGGTTTTGATCCTGCCAAAGACGAAATGCTAAACAGAATGTTAAAAGGCTAAGGGCGGAAGCGGGGGACAGGGCGGGGAGGTGTTAAGGGGAGCCATTACTTTCTAATTGTTGAGGGAGTTGCTGGGGGTTTTACCTGTATTATGACACAGTTGAGGTGGCCATATTCAAACTATGCATGATCTAGATATTTTTCAGAGCTTTCAGAGTGTCAGAACGGTTAGGTTCACCACAGCGGGCTGGGCTGTTGCATGGTGAGGTGAATTTAGATCACAGTAACCTGGAAATTTGGTAAAGGCAATCAAATTGATTAATCAGGGAGAGGAGAGGAAGATGGGTCTGGTTGAGGGAAAGTAGGTGCAGTGAAGCATGCCCAGTGTGTGAATGGCAGGGGTATGAATTAAATGGGAAATGTGACTGAGAGGAGATTCATTGCCATGCCTCTGGTGAAAGAGTGACAACTTTTCTGTTACTGGGGGTGTTACGTAGGACCCTTCGAAGGGTGGGTAGGGAGCCAGCCGACTATGGGACACATTCCTTCAGAATAGACGAAGGTACATCAGCGGCGCGCCTGGGGTGGTAATGGGGTCAGATTCGACAGGATGATGGTGCGCCCGTTGTTGTGAGAGATACATAAGTAACAAGGGAATCGAGCATAGCCACGGGAGAAGCGAGAGGAGGGGCTATGGGGAGGGTTGAAGAAGAGTTTTGTTTTCCAGAAGCTAATTCTGATCTCTTTATACTGCAGGAGCGTGAGAGGACCGGGGATCAAGACGGTCACCTGGATTGTGGGACACTCGTTTGTACATTGGGCAGCCAAGTATTTGGACCAGCAGCTATATCGACGGAATCTGGGTTTGAGGAGCAGTCACAATGAAGTCTGCTGGTGGGGTAAAGGGGGAATGAAATGGGGTGCGCTGCTGCCTTGGCTAACTAACATGGTAACTCAGAGGGACTGCCCAGATATGCTAGTTCTGCACCCGGGGGAAAACTACTTGGTGAGAGTGTCAGAAATGATATTGCTACAGGACATGCAAAGGGACTTGGAGGTTCTAAAGAAGAAATTGGCAGGAACATGTATAGTATGGACCGAACTGGTGCCTGGGAGTGTTTGGAGGGGGGCAGTCAATCATGCGGCTATTGATAAGGCACGATAAACTTAATAGAGCAATTCGTTTTTTGCCAGGCAAGGGATATAAAATTGATTGCTCATGGGGGTTTGAGGTTGGAGGAGCCGCTCTTATTCCGAGATGATGGGGTGCACCTTTCAAGAATGGGTAACGTGTATTATAGGAGGTACGGTATACGATCAGCAAGCTCTGGAATGAGACCATATGGTGCAGCAGGGGCAAGTGAGGTTCCAAAGGTGCAAAAAGCAGATGGGGCAGGTAACTGCCCTAAGGGGGTTCCCTGGGGGGCGAAACTTTGGAGGAGTGGCGAGCAATGTTCCCTCTAATTTTTTTCCTATGTGTGCGGCAGTGCAAGGTCTATGGGCTCTGCAATCACAACTATGTGCGCCAGCAACCAGACCGTGCGTGTGGGTGCAGTACCAAATATCACTCCGAACTTTTGCTTACAAAAAAGTGAAAAGACTGGCATGTCCTCACATACAGATCCACGTGAACGGTGTTAAGGCAGGTTTGAAACCGTCCCACACAGCAATTTGAAACCTTGGCAGCTATGCTGCTGCATATCTTATCTTAATAGAGATGGGCTGCAGGTGATTGTATGCTTTCGCTCAAGTTTTCATGTTACTTTCAGCTCAAGATGGGCGCTGCGATTAACATGAAAACTTTAACAAATGCTCTCTTCAAGCAGGAAAAATAAAATTATAATCACGTTATTCTAATTTTACTTTTCGCAGCTGCATTAGGGTAGGGCCGCATCAGGCTTTCGACTAACACATTTTAATGCTAGTTGTTAGAAACGGGACCCCTGGCCGGCCAAGGCTCACGCCAAGGTCAGTCAGGGATCACCATTTCTAAGGTCAGGGCAAGGGAGTCACACACCAAGATAACCCCGGCTCACCCTCTAGGTAACGTGACGCGAGCAGCAAGGCTAATCTCAGAGGCGATGTGTAAAGCGTTTGCGCGCGCACCCCAGCGACAACACCCTAGGCCCACCACAAAGGAAACTCCACACAAGCTTATATCAAAAATAGCCTTTGTATTATAATAATAAAAACACATTAGATAACACACACACTTTACAATGTGCCAACAGGCACGGGCAAGATTTACAAGGGATTATGTACAGGACAGGGCCACCTGGACCACTGTCAAGGGTATGCACTTTTTAGAAATAACACTTGTAGGTATAACACTTAGCACATAAAGATATAATGACTGTAACACAGAAAATAGTTAATGTAGCATACAACCAGTAACTACTGGTAAAGGGTAAATACCTCCTACGCCACCCTAAACACTGTAGGGAAATCACGCAGGGAACTAGGACCTTATCATCAGGACCTATGGAAGGAAAACCATCACCTAAGCAAGTCACATTAAGCAGAGGGAAGGAAACCTAAAATAATCACCTAAGCAGGTCACATTTAGCAAAGGCAATAAACCATCAATATTCCTCTAAGCAGGTCACTTTTAGCGAAGGGGAATAAAAGCATAAACAATTACCTAAGCAGGTCACATGTAGCAAAGGTAATATCAAACAATCCTCTAAGCAGGTCACTTTTAGCAAAGGGGATAAAACAAACAATTGCCTAAGCAGGTCACTTTTAGCAAAGGTAACAACAAACATTCCTCTAAGCAGGTCACTTTTAGCAAAGGGGAATAAAACATAAAGAATCACCTAAGCAGGTCACTTTTAGCAAAGGTAATAAACAATTGCACATGAAACATTAAAACACATTCAGAGGTGCAGGTAGAACTTTTGCGCAGGAATCACATAAGCAGTAAATCATAAATTGCGCAGGGTGCACGTAGCACAACACTAGAATTGTCCCCCAGGCCAACTGGCCTCGCAAGGGGCGGAAATGCCCTGAGTCTCAATGTCAGGGGAGGCTGCGCAGGCAGCACAGCACACAAAGCCTAAACGTAGCAACTGTCCACTAAGTGCTGGACAGTTGTAAATAGGGCTGGGCAACGTTGGAGCCTCGTGGGCTCAAGAACACAATGGGGCAAAACACAGAGTGGGAGCCATGGGGCTCTGACCACCTGACTGCCTGTGTCCCCCTAGAGCCTCTCAGGGCTCGTAAAACAAATCTGCTGGCCTTAAAAGAGCTTCAGCGCTCTTAAACAATGGTATGCCCCTAGAGCCTCTCTGGGCTCTAAAACAACTGTGGCACTGCAGAGCCTCTCGGGGCTCTGAATCAAAATGGGGGCGGGAGCCTCGCAGGCTCAACAAAGAAATCAAGGTGCCCCCTCGAGCCTCGGGGCTAACCTGCCCTAAGGCCCAAGTCCAACACTAGTGTTCGCATCACTACATTAAAATGCATTAGTCACGTATTCTAGGGTCCCTCTGACAATACTGCAATCGAAGCACACTGCCAATGAGCATCAACACGCTAAAATTGTCTAACATATATGAGCATGCACCTGCACCCTCAAATTTAAAATGCTATACGTCAGATAGAATATTCATGAACAGCGCTGAGCAGGCAAGTCAGAATTTAACAGGAAGGCTGGTTGGGGCACAGCTAATTGATCTGAGAGTCTACTCTGGGGGTACCAGCCATCATATGGGCGATTCATGGAGCGGGTCTTGCCTGCTGTTTTCCCACAATCACACCACATTTTTGGTGACCAGAAGTACACACATGCTTCGAAGATTGGACACACCGGCGGGTTGTATCTTTGTTTTTCCTTCCGCACCCCCCCAGCAGAGAACTCGCATTACCTGAGCCCCTTGCGCAGGATGTTATAGTTTTACAGCCTGCTGGGCCCATTCCCTTCTAAGACCCCGCATCAGCCTGAACTGAGATTGTTGACAAAACGGTCAACTTCTCAGCCTCTGCTGTGCCCTCTGAACATGTGTACTTTTGTGAACCGGAGGCACAGTATTGGCCTTGTCACTTCATCCCAAGACTTGATTGTAGTCAGAACTGCACAAAAGTGTTGAAGTGTGACCGGCAGAGGTTGGAGGAGTTTTTAGAAACAAGCTTATAATCCATATTTTCAGACATTCTGTTTGTATGATCTGGGTTTAAAGCAATCATCGCTTATATACTGCAAAAACACTTCGTTTTGGAAATAATCTGCTTTGCCACACTTTTCAAATCATCGTCGTTTAACTAGTCTCACAGTCAATGAACCTTGCTTTACCTCTCAAAAAGACAAAACAATTCTTGGAAAATGGACATCGGGAGATTCAGGTCGTTCCCCAACCCTTAGCTCAGCTACTATCTCTGGTCAGACCACTTTCCTATTTTCTTCCCCTGGGAAGTCACGCGGCCCATGTGACCGGCACGTAGCTTGCGCCGTCCAACTTACAACAGAATTGATCCTTCGCACTTCATTAGCTCGCAGGCCGCCTCCCGGCCCTCTCTCCACGGAAACCTTGAGGGTAATGTGTCCCGGTTCTCCGACTGGATTGCGGACTCGGTATCTGCCCTATCCACTTTGCGTCCAGCCAAACTGTCAAGAGACTCACCTTCCAAACCCTGGTTCACGCCAGAGCTGAAGGTTTTGAAACAGGACTGCAAAGTGTTGGAGGGCCTGGCGCTCCAGTGGTTACTGCTGTAAAGCTAAACTTGCTCTTAGAGCTAAACAAAAAAGCTATTATGCTGCCATTGTGGTCGCTAAAGGCCAGTATTATAAGTCACGCATTGACCTGGCCAATAAGAACTCAAAAGAAATATTCGCGATTGTGCAAAGTTTTATGTCGCCCACTGCTCAGTCTTATGCCACACCGGTGTCAGAGTCTTGGTGCAACACTCTTTCCAAGTTTTTCTTGGATACAATACGCAGCATTCAAGGCACTTTAACAGCCCCTGCCAGTGGACAGGTTGTTGCCGCTCTGGAGCAGTTAGGGGCTGCCCGGGTCAAGTTGTTTTCTACTTTAATGCCTATTGATCTTGCCTGCTCACTTAAAATTCTTAAGGGCCTCAAGTCAGGCTCTCCAAATGACCCCTGTGCTGCTAGATTCTTGGCTGTTGCTGCGGATGTTATCAAAACCGAAGTTAATACATTGGTTAACATGTCTCTTCTGGAGGCCGTGGTCCCAGCATCGTGGAAGCAGGCACTAATTCTTCCTCTTCTTAAGAAGCCCTCTCTTGACCCGCAGCTCCCTGGTAAATACCGTCCCATCTCACTCCTGCCTAGCTTGGCTAAGGTCTATGAAAAGGTGGTTACAAACCAACTTACCAACCATGTTGAGTTTTTGGGGCTCTTGCATCCGGCACAATCTTGGCTGTTGCTGCGGATGTTATCAAAACCGAAGTTAATGCATTGGTTAACATGTCTCTTCGGGAGGCCGTGGTCCCAGCATCTTGGAAGCAGGCACTAATTCTTCCTCTTCTTAAGAAGCCCTCTCTTGACCCGCAGCTCCCTGGTAAATACCGTCCCATCTCACTCCTGCCTAGCTTGGCTAAGGTCTATGAAAAGGTGGTTACAAACCAACTTACCAACCATGTTGAGTTTTTGGGGCTCTTGCATCCGGCACCTCCTGCCCCGGACTGTCAGACTGTCCGCCCTTTGTCCGGGCGTTGGTCCCGCGCTGCGTCCCGCGCTGCGTGACCCAGAAGGTGATTACATTCTGACAGTAATTAGGGGGCGGTCCTCCGCT
Organism: Lissotriton helveticus; assembly: GCF_964261635.1. Classification (NCBI taxonomy): domain Eukaryota; kingdom Metazoa; phylum Chordata; class Amphibia; order Caudata; family Salamandridae; genus Lissotriton; species Lissotriton helveticus. The sequence goes on along the minus strand of NC_136065.1, from coordinate 262,532,722 downwards.
CAGGTGGGCAGGTGGGCTACCGCGCGGACTTCTGGCTCCTGGAGTCCTGCGCTGGTGATGAATCTGTGCCCCTGCGATAAGAAGCAGCCTCGGCCGCTGCTGACAGACAACAGGCTCCTCGTTTCTCCCCCGCCTGGGGAGACAGCAACTCTTAACACGGTGAGCAGGAGCTCACGAAGCGGGACCCGCGCCAGCGGGTCCGGCGAGGTCTGATGTAAGGTCGGTGATTAGGGGGCGGTCCTCCGCTCAGGTGGGCAGGTGGGCTACCGCGCGGACTCCTGGAGTCCTGCGCTGGTGATGACTGTGCCCCTGCGATAAGAAGCAGCCTTACTTTGGATGTAGTCTTGTCAGAAGGCCAGGATTTTGATATGGGTTGCAGTCTGGAACACAGCAGTGGACATATGAGGACAGGCATTTCTTTCGAAGTGGAGTACTCTAGGTTCTTAACTTAGAACGTAGGGGCTACAGAAAAGTGATACTAGAATCTAGGTTGTGGAGTAGGATTGTTTTGTGAATGGTGTGGCTATTCATTAGGAGCTATTTGAAACCACTAAATGCCCAATGAGATTTTATATTAAAATTGGCGTTTTTTAGACTAGCGTTTGGCAAGATCTTCTGTTTATTACCAAATTTGTGTGTTTAATATAATTACGGGAAGCCACCTTCTGCGCTTCTCTGCAGGAGGAGTCTCCGTTCCCGTTGCTGCATTCCTGTCTACAGGGCTAGAGAGCACCTCACACACCCCCAACCCGACCCGACTATGTCTGCCAGATCAGACTTAATTTCCAAGCTGCCCCTAGGCGGCACCTGCTGGTAGCCATATTTTCTCGCCCGCTGCCACAGAAAAAAGTTCATCTGCGGCTACCGCATCTTGGGACGTGCGTGGATGCAGCCGAGACCAAGGGCAGGACAGTCAGAGCACTGAGGATACTAGGCTGGGACACCCCCTCTGTCACCTGACCCCCAGCTTAAGGTACTGCCATCTGCGCTGCCTGCTGCCCCTCCATTGCCATTGGTCCCTGACCCTGCGGTGCCTGCTGCCCCTGCATTGCCGTTGGTCCCTATCCCCCCCATGCTGCCTGCTGTCCCCGGCCACCTGCAGACCCTACCCCAGAGCGGCTTGCTACACTGCCACCGGTCCCTGCCCTGTGCAACCTGCGGTCCCCCTGCTGCGCGTGCAGACACTGTGCTGCCGGCAGTCCCAGTCCACCCCTGCGCTGCCTAAGGTCCCCCTGCGCCGCCAGCTGTCACTGCAGTCCATACCTGTGCAGCCAGCTGCCCCCTGCGGTCCCTACCCATGCGCCGTCAGCTACCACCTGCAGTTTCTCTGCCCCGCATCGTCAGCTGCCACCTGCAGTCTCCCTGCACGCGCTGCCTGCGATCCTCCTGCCGCCGCGCTGACTGCGATCCCCCTGCGCTGTCTGCTGCCCCTGTGCTGCCCGTTTCAAGTCCTTACCCAGCACCCAGGACCACTAGAGCCACCCACGCGGATTTCGCGCCCTTTCCATCTGCTTTCGGTAGATATGTTATCGGAGGCTCTCATTACTTTTCCTTGTCCTTTTTTGGGCAATTTGGAAGAGAATCTTGCTCTCTTCCAAAAATGGCTTATAGCCAGATTTGAGACCTTAATCCCCGAAAAGAAGTCTAGATCAGGTGAGCGAAGAGCGTCGGCCCCATGGTTCACTCCCCAGCTGAGGCTGCAAAGGCAGGATTGTAAAAGGGCTGAGAGAGTTTGGAGGCGGGCCTATGATCAGACTGAAAAATTGAAATTTCGAGCAGTAATTAAAGCCTATCATCAGTCTATCTGGGATGAAAAAAAGGCCTATTTTGAACGCCGCATTGATGAGGCTGAAAATGTCTGCAAAGAAATTTTCAAAGTGGTTCAGGACTTTAGTTCTCCTGCCACTTGTACTCCTAGTCATACTCACGCTGATTCTTGGATAAAAGAACTAGCCACTTTCTTTGTTAGTAAGATAACTATTCAAGCCTCTCTTTTTTACTCCTGCCCACGACTGGATCGGAGTCATTTATCTTCATCATCTCTTGTGGAGGGTCAAGGCCCTTTTCTTTTTGAATTTCCTCATATAAGGCTTAATACATCTTTGGATCTTTTGTCAGGTTTGAAATCTGGCTCTCCTTTAGATCCATGCCCGGCCAAACATTTGGGGAAAGTGGCGCCTGCCCTAAATGCCTTGTTAAACCCTCTTGAACTCCTCCCTGTCTACAGGTGTGGTGCCACAGGCTTGGAAGCGCGCCATGATCCTACCACTGCTCAAGAAACCTACCTTGGACCCCCTCATCCATGCCAACTACAGGCCAATCTCCCTGCTCTGGCAAAAGTGACCGAGAGATACGTGCACAGGACAATTTCCAGTTTCATCGAAGGAAACGACCTGTTGCACGTTTTGCAATCCGGTTTCCGTGCTAATTTTAGCACGGAGACGGCTTTACTCGAGGTCACTGATGCCATCAGGGAAGTGCCCGATTCTGGGGGAAAGGCCGTGTTAGTTATGCTTGATTTGTCGGCGGCATTCGACACCGTTCCTCACGATGGCCTCCTTGTAAGACTCTGGGAATGTGGCCTTCGTGGAACGGTGTGGAACTGGTTTAAATCTTTTCTGGCCGACCGCCGACAAACGATCTGGGCGCCCCCTTTCTCTGCTGACATGGCTCTGCTAGAGGTGGGAGTCCCCTCAGGGCTCCATTCTCAGCCCCATGCTTTTTAACATCTTTATGGCCCCTCTGGCGGCAGTCGCGGAGTCGTTCGGCGCCCAGATCATATCATACGCTGAGGACACCCAGCTCCTATTCACATGTGATAGGGGCGGGCTGTTTAATGGCTTACAGATTAGGGATTGTCTTGATGCGGTCTTTGAGTGGTTTAGGTGTCATGGCTTAAAGTGCAACTCCGATAAGTCGGAGCTGCTCTTTTTTGGATGCGCTCCCGAACCTAATTGGAAATCTTGGTGGCCACAAGACATGTTTCCCCCTGACAATGTGTCTTTTAAGGCCAAAAACTTGGGAGTGATAGTGGACAGTGAACTGTCCTTTGGGCCTCACATCTCGTGTCTCAGGAAAATGCTTCGGCATTTTGCGGATGTTGAGGAAATTTCTTCCCTTAGTATCTCTCAATCATAGGAAGATAATTGTCCAGGCCTGGATTGGTTCTCGACTGGACTACGCAAACGTACTTTTCTTGGGTCTACCAAAATATCTCTTGACCCGTTTGCAAGTAGTTCAGAACTCGGCAGCCCGAGCTATCTATGGACTCCCGAGAAGAGCAGGTGCCACTGTTTTATTGAACACCTTACACTGGCTACCTATTTCAAAGAGAATTATTTTCAAAAGCCTGACTGTGGCCTTTAAAGCTCTACACGGCACAGGCCCCAAGTACATTGGAAAACGTCTTTCTCGGTATTTACCTAGCAGGACCCTGAGGTCATCTTGCCTGTCCATGATGACAGTTCCTGCAATTAGGCGTGCGAGAATGGGAGGTCGGTCATTTCGCTATCTAGCACCAAAGGCTTGGAACGATCTACCATTATCCCTGAGACAGGCTCCCAGTCTTCTTGTTTTTAGGAAAGACCTGAAAACGTGGCTTTTTACTAATTAGATCTCTTTTCCTTTTTCGTTTGCATTTTGCTGTTGTGTGGTTGTTTTTACCTGCCGATATTCTTCGCCAAAGCGCCGGGATGCTCCACGGAGTAGCCGTGCGCTATAGAAGAAATAAATTAACATAACATAACAACCTACCTGGACCTGTAATGGAGGCCGCCAACATACTGCCGGTTGGACAACACCCAGCCCCAGGCCCTCACACCACCCTATGATACACCGCCAAGGAACTCCTTGACATGAACCCCAGATGCTTAAACAGCTGCTTCTCCTCCCACCCAAGATCCAATAAAGGACCCTACACCCCTGACACAGCCACTTCTCCTGCGACACAACCTATGTAAGATCCCGCACCACTCCTGCCCATAGCACCAAGAACACAGCACAATGGCTCCATTGTATTCAACTCAATGCCCGCTCACTCTGCAAACACGCTGCAGAAATCTGAGACACCATCACCACCCTCTTTACGGATGTTGCTATCTTCACCAAAACGTGGCTCAACCCATCCTCGAACCCCCCCCCCCCCCCGACATAACCACAGCTACAAGACGATTCAGAGGGACCACTCCAACGAGCAAGGCGGTGGCATCGCCATCATCTTCAAGAAAACCATCAGATGCACCATCAGCCATGACAAGCCCACACCTCTGAAGCTCAGTGGTCCCAGGCCCTCACCACCTACCTTACTCGAGGCCTCAACAGACCTCGACCAGGCTGTCCAGAACTTCGCTGCCTGGATCACCAACAGCACTGAGACTTGCCCCACTGAAAACCTACAAAATCCAACAAGACACCAAACATGCCGGCTGGTACACTCCAAATCAGGAACACCAAGCACTGCTGCCAACAACTGGAGAAATGATGGCGTGCCACCAAGAACCTTTCACACAGGGCAGCTCACAAAACAGCTCTCAGCAACCTTTAACGACACATCAAAGAAGCCGAGAAAGCAGCCATCGCCACCCACATCAACTCTGTGCCAACCACACAAAGCAACTCTTCAAAATAGTCAAAGAATTCTCCCACCCGACAGCCAAAGAAAACACCATCCACCCCAACCCCCCAGAACTCTGCGACACCCTCTTAGACTACTATAACAGCAAGATCAGCAACATAAACAATGCCAACCTCCATACCACCACTCTCAACCCAAACTACCTCAACCAACCAGTGAACACCAGCCAAACCATTACCACCTGGTCACCGTTCATCACCCTGACCACCTCAGCCATCATGGCTTCCATCCACTCAAGAGTACCCACAAACCCCTGGCCCCACCATCTGTACGATCTTGCAATGAACCTAATCAGCACACAATTCAGAGCATTGTCAACACCTCCAACTCCCCAGCACCTTTACGGACAGATGGAAACACGCAGACATAAGACCCCTCCTAAAGAAAGCTTCTGATGACCCAAACAATCTAAAAAATTGTCCAATCTCCCTTTTCCCCCACCCGGCCAAAGTACTCGAGAAAGTTAACAACCAGCAGCTCACCAAATTTCTGCAAGAAAACCACCTAGTAGGCGCCTAACAATTGGGATTCCGCTCCAACCACAGCACTGAGACCGCACTGCTTGCCGCCACAGACTATATTAGAACACTCATCAACCATGGAGAAACTGCGGCCCTGATCCTCCTAGACCTTTCCACGGTGTTTGACACCACAACATCCTCATCAGCAGACTCTACAACATAGGCATACAGCAAAACGCTGTTAAGTGGATCACATCTTTCCTTACAGGACGCACACAGAGCATCCGACTGCCTGCCTTCACCTCCACACCCAAATCATACGTGGTGTACTACAAGGATCGTCCCTCAGCCCCACCCTGTTCAACTACTACATGACCCCCTTAGCCCTACCCGCTGACAGTCCGATCCCATGGACTCAATCGCATACGCAGATGAGACTCAACTGATCCTCTTGGTCACAGAGGCCCCCTCCAATGCCAAAACCTACTTCTGCAACGCTATGACCAACATAGCCAAATGGATGAGCGATAACTGCCTCCAACTCAACTCCAACAAAACAGAAGTACTGATCTTCAGAAAGAACACCTCTGCATGGGACCACAGTGGTTGCATGCAGAACTCTGACCCACACCGACCAACCATGCATGCAACCTTGGCATCAACCTAGACAGCCAACTAACCATGAAAGGACAAGTCAACGCAGTTGCCTTCTCCTGCTTCCACACTTTGCATGCTCCGCCGAATCTTCAGATGGATCCCTGGCAACACCCTCATGACCAGCTACCTTGACTATGGCAACGCTCTCTATGCCAGTATCTCCACTAAACTCCTCAGAGGACTCCAGACCATACAGAATGTGACAGCCAGACTCAATCCTTGCCTTGCCCTTCCCCCCTCGAGGCCTCCACTGTCTCGCCATACAGAAGGGATACCAGTTCAAGATTTTCACACAGACCTACAAAGCCGTTCACGATTTAAGGCCAGCCTACTTCAACCATCAACTGAACTTCCACCAACCCTCCAGGCACCTGTGCTCCTCTTCACTTGCCCTCACGTACACACTCTGCAGACGCTCCTTCTCCTACATCGCTGCCAAAACCTAGATTGACATTCCCCTCCAGCAACTTGCATCCTCCTCGCTGGCAGACTTCAGCAAGAGACTCAAGACCGGGCACTTAGACAGACAACACCCAGACACTCCTAGGGGTGACAGTGTGGCGCTTTACAAATGTGGTATGATTGACTGAATTATAAGGTCTTTCAGCCAGCGCTCTTCATCCATTGGTCAGTATTGTGGCTCACTTTCTGCCCACTACAGCAAACCCCATGTGGCAATGTACTTCATGCATTTTATATCTTGCACTGAGTGTGCACAAAGGCTAGAAATGACACTACATGCCTCATACAATTTTATACTTCACACGTCTCAATGGTAAAGTCAAATGATAATTACCGGTACAGGGATGACCATAAGCGTCACACTGCTTGATGATCGCTTGTAAAGGGGTCTCACGACAAACACTGGGACTGCTTTTTGCAGAGGGGCAAGTATCTGCCATCTCTATGAAAGTTAAAGTGTCTCTAGTAAGACTGCTTAAACTCACCTTCATTCAGAGCGGTTGGGAGATTGAGGACGTACTGGGCAGACTGGGAAAATGACAACTTGCTCCCCGATGCCTTCCAAAGCTGAAGTACTGATGCTTCATCTGCAGGCTGCGGAGTGCCCCTTTAATTCACCACAGAACATCCTTGAAGTGGAGTCCCATAAGGCAACATCATTCCCTGCTGCCCTATCAGGAGGAGGTTGAAGAGAACGCACTTCAGGAAAGAGATGAGAGCGCGAACCCAGGAGGATGCGGAGTAGCAGAGAACACGCCAATCCTCTGGGTGAGAAGTCCGACATCCAAAGAAGAGGAAGCCAAAGCCAACGTCCCGGAGGACCAGGAGGCCAACAAGACCACAAGTCGCCCCGCCACTCTCCAGGAGGAGAGTAGCTAGACAAGGTATGCCTCAGATTACGGGGATTCTCAGGGCATTGGATATGGAAGGGAACTTCTTAGAGGGAGGACACCGTCCGGCTGTTAAAGCAGGGCTGCACAAGGTGGCGGTATTTGCAGATCCTTCACAGTCCCCCCCTCCCGACTCTAAAAGTGTCTTTGCCACCCACACTGACCAGTGGTATTTGCTTTGTTTTGTTCTGGTTTTCCTGCTTTGCGGATGCTCCAGGGAGAACCACCAATCCAGGCTGTACCCTCCAACCTTCGGTGATTGTAGAACGCCTCCTGGAAACCGGACTACCTTTGATGAAGACTGTGCTGAGCAAATAAAATGGTAATATAAAGAGGCACATGGTTTCTGGATTCTCCTTTCATAATGGCATTATCTCATAGACCTTACCTTCCCGATGGGGTCCCTGACAAGAGCTAAATTTAAAAAAAACAAAAATTGGCTCGGGCAGCAGATAATCGGTTTCTTTCGACAGGTTTACATCCGCAAACTGCTTATTATCTCAACAGCAACAAAAATTGACATTGTATGATACTCTGATAATTATATTTCCAGATTTTATGCTATGTGATGAACATGTTAAAGAGTTTTAAAAAATAAATACCCGCACACTATATTCCTAAAAACCTGCATGAAAAATGGTATCGGATAAGCTTTAACTTTTTCCCCTCCTTTATTTCTACTGAATGACCATCCACCTTGTGTATGTTCCCCGGTGTATTGGCTACTCTAGCCTTCTTGTCCTTCTGCCTCAATCCCTTTCTTAGAAACCATATCCTTCAACCTAAGAATATATCTATTTATTCCAACAGTGAATTCCTTCTCACATAGCCTTCACTCATGACAACACCCAACTCATTAACGTGTCACGAAAACAGTGGAGCAAATTCAGGGAATAGTTGCCATAAGAGTACAAGAACAATCCCATTAACAATTAACACTGGGTTCTGGAGTTGTGTAACTCACTGTAAAGTGCTTCAACGTCTCATCAGGGGTAGTAAGGAAAATGCTACTTACCAGTATGCATCTGTTCTTGGCATGTAGGGCTGCTGACATTCATATCTTGTGCATAGATCGCCGCCTAGTGTTGGGTCCGGATGATTGCGCTTTGTTGTCTTGGAAGAGTCTTCGAGTATCACGAGATAGGCGACTCCTCCCCTGGACTACAGTGCGCATGGGCATCCTCTCCATCCTTAGATTGTTTTTCGCCATAGTGGCAAAGATGAAGTATAGTAAAGTAAGAGATGGCCATGCCAAATAGAATCCTGCAGCTGCGACAGGCACCGGGGAGGAGGGTGGGCGATATGAATGTCAGCAGCCCTACATGCCAAGAACAGATGCATACTGGTAAGTAGCATTTTCCGTTCGAGGCATGTGGGCTGCTGAATACATATCTTGTGCATAGACTGTATAGCAGGATCTCCTCTAGCGGTGGTCACCTGCCCCAGCTGCAGCAGTTTGAAAAAGAGTTTTAAGGACAGCTTGGCCTACAGCAGCTTGCTGCTTTGTTTGCACATCAACACAATAGTGTTTAGTGAAAGTGTGTATGGTAGACCATGTAGCTGCTCTACATATGTCTTCTAGAGGAATATTTCCTAGGAAAGCCATGCATGCCCCCATTTTGCGTGGAGTGTGCTCTTGGGGGAACTGTTAAAGTGCGCTTAGCTTTTTGATAGCATATCTGAATGCATTTAACTATCCACCTGGCTATTCCTGATTTTGAAATGGGATTACCTTTATGTTGTGGGGAAAAAGCAACACACAGTTGCTTTGTTTTTCTGAATGATTTAGTCCTGTCTACATAATATAGCAGAGCTCTTCTTACATCTAGTGTGTGTAGGGCTCTTTCAGCTACTGACTGCGGGTTTTGGAAGAAGACTGGCAATTCTATGGATTGATTGATGTGAAAAGTGGATATGACTTTTGGCATGAACTTCGGGTTAGTAGGCAGTACTACCTTATTACTATGTATTTGCAGAAAGGTTCTTGAATGGTTAGTGCCTGTAGCTCACTCACTCGTCTGAGGGAGGTAATGGCGATCAAATACGCCACCTTCCATGTTAGAAATTGTAATTCACATGAATGGAGTGGTTCGAAAGGAGGTCCCATAAAGTCTGGTAAGTACTATATTTAAGTTCCAGACTGGTGAAGGTGGGTGCTTTGGAGGGATTATCCTTTTAAGTCCTTCCATAAAAGCTTTGATTGCTGGTACTCTGAACAGGGACATGTGTTGTCTGTTTTGGAGATATGCTGCTATAGCAGCAAGATGTAGCCTTATGGAAGAGTATGCTAGATTGCTAGAGGTAACAGAAAATGTTTTGGATGGAAGCATCTAATGGATTGATTTGGTTATTATTGCAATAAGTTACAAATCGTTTCCATTTAGCTGCATAGCATGCTCTAGTAGTTGGGGCGCCTTGCCTCCTTGATAATGTTCATGCAATCGGGAGGCAAGTTAAGGTATCCGAATTCTAAGACTTCAGGAGCCAGATCGCTAGGTTCATCTGATTGGGATCTGGATGCCTGATTTCTCCATGGTTCGAGTTAAAAGACGTGGCGAGAGGTGCAGTCTTTGATGGGAACTACTGAGAGTTCCAGGAACGTTGTGTACCATGGCTGTCTTGCCCATGTGGGAGCAACCAGGATCATTGTGAGTGACTGTTGGCGTAGTTTGCGCGCCACCAGCGGAATCAGTGGGGCTGGTGGAAAAGCGTAAGCAAATCTGCCTGACCAGTTCATCCATATCGCATAGCCCTGTGACAACGGATGTGGGAACCTGGTGGCAAAGTACTGGCATTTTGAGTTTTCTTTTGTGGCAAAGAGATCTATCTCTGGATGCCCCCAATTCTTGGAAGAATGGTTGGGGAACTTGAGGGTGAATCTCCCATTTGTGTAGCTGTTAGCAGATCTGTTAAGCAGACACAGCCATTTGATTGTCTTTCCCTGGCAGGTGTTGCGCTAGGAGAAAAATGTTTATGGGAATTGCCCATCTCCATATGCTCTGTGCTAGGTGAGACAGCTGTGGAGAGTGTGTCCCTCCTTGTTTCTGGATGTAATACATGGCTGTCATGATGTCCGTCCGGATCAACACAGCCTGTTGTACAAGTACTTCTGGAATGCTTTTAGTGCCAGAAACATTGCTAGCAACTCTAAGTGGTTGATATGCAGTGTTTTATGTTTGATTGTCCAGAGCCCTTGGACTGTGTATTGAAGTAGGTGGGCTCCCCAACCTGTCAGCGATGCGTCCGCTGTTAGTACTACTTGTGGAACCGGCTCTTGGAACAGTCACCCCTTGGAAAGGTTTTGTGGGTTCCACCACTGCAGAGAGCTGTAAGCACGACCGTCTATCAACACTGGGTCTTTTAGTTGTCTTTGAGCTTGGTTCCACTGCCGTGCTAGGTATTCTTGCAATGGACACATTTGAAGTCGGGCATGAGGGACAATGAATATGCAGGAGGCCATCATGCCTATGAGCTGCATGAACGCTCGAACTGGCAGAGAGTGTTGTGGCTGAAACTTTTGAATGAGAGTCTGCATGTTGGCTATCCTGGCTAGATTTGGATATGCCTTTGCTACTGAGGTATCTATTGTTGCTCCCAGATATTGCTCTAAGTGGGAGGGCTGTAGATGTGATTTTGGGTAATTTATGGAAAAACCCAGACTGTGCAGCAGCTGGAGTGTCTGAGACGTATGGCTTGCACACTGCGCGTACAAGTTGGCTTTTATGAGCCAATCGTCTAGGTATGGAAACACGTGTATGTGTTGCCTTCTGAGGTGTGCTGCTACTACCGCTAGACATTTTGTAAAAACTCTTGGGGCTGTAATTACCCCGAAGGGGAGAACTTTGAATTGATAATGTTGACCTTCTATTGTGAACCGGAGGTATTTTCTGTGATCTGGATGTATAGGTATGTGAAAATATGCATCTTTGAGGTCTAATGTAGCAAGGAAGTTGCCTTCCCGAAGTAACGGGAGTACCTGCTGTAGAGTAATCATATGGAAATGCTCAGAGAGTATGTATTGATTTAACGGTCTGAGGTCTAGTATGGGTCTGGGTCTGAGGGACCCATCTTTTTGAGGAATTAGGAAGTATAGAGAGTATACTCATGTTCCTTGGTGTTGAAAAGGGACTAGCTCTATGGCTCCCTTTTGTAGCATGGACGTGATCTCTTATTGTAGCAGCGTGATGTGTTCTTTGGACATAGGACGGTGCTTGGGTGGTATGTTGGATGGAGTAGAAGGGAGTTCAAGGCAGTAACCATACTGGATAATTTGTCTCACCTACCGGTCTGCGGTAATGGTGTTCCAGACTGGTAGGAATTGTGCTATTGTGCCTCCGACCGGTGTTGGGTGGTCTGGAAGGAGTGAGATGGAGTCTCTGGTGTTATTGCCCCCACGTCCCCTGCCCTTGTTATGGTTGCCCCTATAATCCCCTCTGTTGGAACCTTTATTAAAGGAGCTCTGTCTGTTACTTTTGAAAGTAGAGGAAGTTTGTGATGTGTTGCCTCTTCCTGAGCCCCTGTAGGAGGAGCGACGAAAGGAACTTCTATGTTGTTGAACCTGAAGTGCGCCCATAGACTTAGCAGTTTCAGTATCTTTTTTCATTTTGTCCAGAATGGTATCTACTGCAGGGCCAAACAGGAAATCTTGGTCAACTGGTTGGTTAAGGATGGTGGATTGCACCTCGTTTTTAAAACCAGAGATGCATAGCCACGCATGCCTGCGTAGTAATACGCTAGTATTAATGGACCTGGCTGATGTATCAGCTGCGTCAAGCGCACATTTAATGGAAGCATTAGTTATAAATTTGCCTTCCTGTATGAGGTCGTTAGCTTAAGCTTTAAAAGGTGTTGCAGTAAACCTTCAAGTTGGTCGTAACGTGCTCTATCACAGCGTGCTAATAGAGCTTGTATGTTTGCAATCCTCCAGGAATTAGCCTGTGAGGCTACTCTTTTTTTATTTTTTTTAAAATCTCTCATTTTCGAAAAGAACAAAAAGGAATCAAATAGTTGTGCATCATTGCGTCACACATTGTCACATGAGTAGAGTAACGAGAGAAGGAGCATACTCATATAATAAAATTGACAAAGACGTAGGTTGTACAGATGACTGAAACATTGCATTGATCGCCAGTGAGGAGTCGATAGGATACATAATTCCCCAATTATCAAAAAGTAAAAAAAAAAAAAAAGGGGGGGGGGACATTTTAGGGGAACACAGAGAGGGGTGGGGGGAGCATCAAATGTGCTACGGTGATCATTGACATTAAGCCTAATAAATGGTGATTCCACAATGTGCCACACATACATATCTCTTCAACCTACCCCCTCGGGCACTATGTGATGTTCTAGTCTAGTTTGGTGATCAGCCATAGTTTTGGCGATGTATGTACGATATGGGCCCCAGATGTCAATGGGTCGAGATGTAGAGGGGACCATGGTCGAAAATTCCTTGCTATTAGTATTGCAAAAGGCCAAACTCCTGAGCCAAGATCCATGTTTCGGAGGACGTCTGTCGCACCATAATAGTGCCACCTCACGTTTAGCCAACAGGAATCCCAGTGCTGCGAGTCTACGCATATTACGTGGAAAGTTGGCAACATAGCCCAGTAGGGCAATTTCAGTGGTGGGGACAAGGTCTAAATGCAGCATATCACCAAGTGTGCGGTGTACATGGGACCAATAATCCTGTATCAGTGGGCAAGACCAGGAGAGGTGGGCGAAATCTGCAAACGGGGCTTTACACTTAGGGCAGTTATGGGGACGATCAGGATCAATTCTGTGTGAGCGTGCTGGGGTGTGGTACAGCCTACTTAAAAATTTAAAGTGTAGAAGCTTATGCCTCCTATTTAGGGAGACCTCTTTAGTAGCCCTGCAACATCACTTCCATTGTTCGTCAGAGATAGGATAGCCCAGGTCAGTCTCCCACGAAGCACACACCTTGTCGTCAAGGGAGGGGAGGAAAGCACTACACATTTGATTTAATTTGGAAACTAAATGAGCACCCGAGGGGTGCTGGATGAAAAAGGTGAGGGGGGTGGGGGGGGGGCCTCCTCGGGAGCAAGGGGGAACGTAGGGAATGAGGCCCGCAACAGGGATCGCAATCTGGTCAGTACAAAGGAATCCATAAACGAGCGATCTGTAAAACGTTGATCTTCAGAGATTGAGAAGGCGTGGCCATCTGGAAAAAGATCGCCAATAGTGTAGATGTGGAATTTGGTCAAGGTATGTTTCACTTCAGATTGCCCAATTCCTCCTGGCTCCAGATCACTGGGTAAAGGAAGGGCCGGAGAATATAATTGATCTAGACCAATGAGTCTGCGCAATCCATCCTATGCCCAGCAGGTTAAAGAAATAGTTTGAATGTCTAGTGGGTCTCGAGGGAAACCCCCCCGGGAGAACAGTGGATAGCAGTCCAGGAATGACCAGGTCGGCATCCGGTTTCAGATATAGAATGCGGGCATATGGGTGGAACCAAGAATATGCATATGAGCATTGAGCAATTAAAAAATAAAGATACAAATCCGGGACACCAAAGCCACCACTCTCGTATGGAAGCGTCAAAACCCTCCAAGACACGCGCGGATTCTTATCGCCCCACACCAAACGCAGGAGTAAGGATCGCAATTGGGCAAAGAATACTTTAGTAAGGGGGATGGGAATGTTGTTATAAAGATTTAAAAAAGTGGCAGCACTATCATCTTGATTATGGCAATACGCCCAGCCATAGATCAGGGGAGGCGAATCCACCTCTCAATCTGGCCCTCCAGGACAGCAACCGCACTGCCGTAATTTAATCTAATGATGGAAGCGGTGTCTAAGTGAATATGAATACCTAAGTATTTTACCGAGTCCCGACTCCCTGTAAGGGGGGAGGGAGCAAGTCCATGCCACAGTGCACGGGGTGAGCGGAAAGACGACAGACTTATGCCAATTAATGCGCAGTCCCGAGTATTTGCCAAAACGAATTCTCTAAAATCAAAGGTTCGAGGTTGATGTGAGGCTGCCTGACGTATAAGATGGTATCGTCCGCGTATAGTGATATTAAAAGTGGGCCCGTATGAAACTGGAGACCGCAGTGCAAGTGGTTCTCTTGAAATTTCCAGACCAGAGGGTCCATTGATGGGATATACAGCAAAGGGGATAAGGGGCACCCCTGTCGCATGCCCCGTGATAAAGGGAATTGCTCCGTGATGGTGCCGTTAAGCCGCAATCTGGCCGTGGGTAAAGTGTATAATAATGCCACTGTAGAGACGAAGCATTCAGGCATGCCCATGCATCTCATGATGGACAGGAAAAAGGGCCATTCCAAAGAATCAAATGCCTTCTGAGCATCAAGAAGGACCGCAGCGGCCGGAGTGGCAGGATCAATGCGGTGTAATAAAGAGAAGAGGGTCCTAAGATTAAGTGAAGTCGATCGATGTGGAACAAAGCCTGACTGAGCCAGGGAGATAGACTCCATCAACAACGATAGTCGGATGGCAATGACCTTTGCTAGGATCTTGTAATCAAGGTTTAATAGAGATAGAGGTCTATATGAACTGCACAAGGTGGCGTCTTTACCCGGTTTTGGGAGCAGTACGATGACCGCCTCCCTGAAAGTGGGGGGCAAACAGCCCGTCTCGAGAGCCTCAGCATATACCTCCACCAAGCAGGGGACCAGTACCTCCTTATAGGTCTTGTAGAAGTCCGCGGAGAAGCCATCAAGGCCCGGCGCCGAGGAACCTCTCAAGGAGTCAATAGCCTCAACTATACTGTCTTGCGTGATGGGGTGGCTAAGAAGTCCTGCATGAATTTCTAAGTATACCATCGCAATCTCGTTGAGGTAGTTACCCCGATCCTCGCGGTCATCAGATAATGTGGATGTATGTAAGGTTTTATAGTAGGATAAAAAGGCGTCACAAACCTCAGTTGTTAAACGGAGTGTCACCCGTAGGGCCTACAATTTCCATAATATAAGACGAAGTGTTAGGGGGTCGAAGTAATTGTGCCAAAAGCTTGCCCGGTCTGTCACCTTCCCCATACTGCCTTGCCGTGCACAGCTTAGTCAAAAATCTTAGTTCTCTTTCGGCCTCATCCCGGAATTCCACCATTAACTGCAGACGCTTGGCCTCTCTCTCCGCAGAGTGAGAATGTAACTGTTCCACGTCAAGGGCAGCAATGTCGTTTTCAATACGGGACAGCGCAGAACGGACGTCTCTCAACACGCCAGCATGCTTAGCTATGCAAACACCACGAATGGTGGCCTTGAAACCCTCCCAAAGCATTGCCCAGGTATCCACCGTACCCGTATTAAAATCTAAATATTCTTCAATGGCCAGTCTAACATCTTCCGTGAAAACTGGGTCCATCAGAGCTCTCCCTGGGAAGCACCATTGCCTTTTGTAACCACCCGCCCTAGGGATCTTCAATCTAAGGACTATGGGAGAGTGATCGGACAGTGTACATGGGAGTGTGAGAAGGTCATCCACCCAGCCAACCACCCCCGGAGAGAGGAGCCAATAATTAATCCTGGTCCAGGTGTTGTGGTACCCGGAATAGTGGGTGTAGGCAGGCGACAACGAGTGCATGGTTGCCTCAACGTCAATGAGAGAGAAATGTGAGTACCGGGCCTGAACGGGTTTTAGTTTCTGGGGAAGAAGATGTGCTGTCCCTGGTTGGATTCAATAGCAAATTAAAGTCTCCTCCAACAATTAGCAAACCTGGCACAAGATTGAGAAGATGTACCTGCAATTCATGGAAGAAAGAAGGGGTGTCTGCATTAGGGCCATAAATCCCAACCAGTGTGATCTTGTGTCCCATAAGAGTCCCTGCGACTAGAACATATCTGCCCTCTTTGTCAATGATGCTGCGGGACAGGGCAAATGGTACCCGCTTGTGAATAAGTATAGCAACCCCTCTGGAATATCTGCTGTATTGGGAGAAGAAGCGGTGAACACCCCAGCTCCTGGCTGCATGTGGAGTGTCAGTGGAGGACAAATGAGTCTCCTGCACAAAGACTATGTCAACCCTGTGCCTGGAAATTTAGTTAAGGACCTGTTTACATTTTTTAGAGTCGTTCAGTCCCCGAACATCAACGAGAGCTCGGAAGGGCAGAGCTGTAGACCTAACTTGGCCATATAGACATCAATGACAAAAGTGACCTGTACAATGAGCAGCTCTCTTCACGCTTCATGATTCGACAAATAGTACTGTTTCATTCTTGCTTGTTGCATCAAGCAATACCCACCCACCCACCCACCTCCCAACCTCTTATAAACCCCTAAGAGGCAAACCCAACGCAATTTGGTAGTGGAACGAAACAATATACATGGCAGACATATCCCACTATATCAAAAATTTCTGCTAAAACGAAGAGAACAGGGGCATCCGCTACGGGGGGCAGCATCGCCACGACAATAGGGCAAACCAATATGACTAAACATGAATGAACCAGTCCTGAATTCAGGCCAGCAGCACCAAAGCTGATACTACAGAGAACATGTTGGAGTGTCAGCCAGGACCTGGGTCCGTGAATAGATCAACGCTGCCCTGGGAATCACTCCGCTCTGGGGAGGGCATTCTGGAATCGGTGCTTGAGTGAGAACCCTGCTTCTTATAGTTCTGGCAAAACTCCTGCACCTCCGTAGGGGTGTAAAAAATGCGAAATCTGCCAGCTACTTCAACCTTGCTGGGTAGAGCATACCATACCTACGCACCGGGCCCAAGTGCCGCTAGGACGCCCCAGAGCCACGGGACCAGCACAGCCCCCCCCCCCCCGACCGGAGAGAAAGCGAGGGTGCCCCCAGCGCCCCGAATGAGCGCAGGGCAGAAGCGCCTCCGGCGCAGCACTCACCTGTCGGTCGGGTGCAGGCAGGGAGCACGCCAAACGGGGAGGCGCTCAGTCCCCTCCGCCGAGCTCGCCTCTCGAGCCCCAGGCTAGCACCGGATGGCAGCAAAACGCGGCAGGATGGAGGTGTGCTGCGAAGTCAGGTCCGCGTTAGGACATTAGAATGTGGGTAATTGGCCGCCCGATCGATGGAGCTTCAGTCGGAGGCGGCCATCTTGGTCGCCTCCGTGGCCACGCCCCCTGTGAGGCTAATCTTGCCTGAGGCTTCTAGAATTGTAGACTCCTTGTCAGCAGGGGGAGCATTTCCTGTTTGTGAATTAGCTCTCTTTCGAGCGTTTGCTACTACTAGTGAGTCTAAAGGCAACTGGGATTTAATATAAGTAGGGTCTGTAGGGGCAGACTTATACTTTTTCTCGATTCTGGGATTGAGTACACGCGCTCTGGCTGGGTCCTTGAATATGTCTGGCGCGTGTTTTAGTACCCCTTTTAACATAGCAAGTGTTTTTACACTTTTTTCAGAAGTAGGGAAGGTGTCAAATAGAAAATCTTCTATTGGGTCAGTGTGCATGTCTACATTGTGGTATTTTGCTGCCCTATCTAGCAGTTGGTTAAAAACGATGGTGTCGTCAGTAGGCGACGGCTTTGTAGGGTATGGGGAGGTATCAGGGATGGGTTGTGTGTCGTATGGATTGTGTTGGTCATCCCACGTATTATCCTGTGCATCAGGATCCTCTGGTCCTGAGGATCTTCCCCCATGTTATCTCCCTCATTATAATCTGAATGTGTAGGAGAGTAAGGCACAAAAGGCATGTTAGGAAAAAAGGAGGAGGAATAAAAGGCCTTGAGGGAGATGTCCCGAAGTCTTTTCTCTTTGGAGGAACAGGGGATGGAGTGTCCGTGTCCAATGATCTCTTTTTCCGGTGGTAAACTGTAACGTTTCCTGTTTCAGGGTCTATGTACAGTTTAGGTTGTTTCTCACTCACTGGATCAGGATGGAAGAGTTCTTCCTCAACTGTCCGTGGCTTTGGCTCCGATGTTTTTGGCTTAGTCACCTGTTTGTGAGTCTTTGGCTCGAGGGCCTTTGGCTGTGGAGCTTTTTTCGGCTCAACTGTCGTTTTCGGGTCGGTGACCTGTTTCGGTTCGACGACTTCGTTTCCGTCGACGTCCTTTGTTGTTTTTACTGTCTTTTTCGGTTCGGCGACCTTTGGTTGAACGACCTGTTTCGGATCGACCGGAGTCTTCGGTTCGATTCGTTTGGGCGTTTTGTCTTGTCTTTTATGCTCGACGACATTTTTCGACTCTATGTTCTTGGTCGAGTTGACGGCTTTTTTCGGGTCGACGGGCTTTTTAGTGTGATCTTGTTTTTGGGGATCAACACTGTTTTTAGGCTCAACTGCCTTCTTCGGGTCGAGTGTTCTTTTTGGATCGACGACCCTCTTTGGTTTGAGGCCTTTCTTTAGCTCGAGAGGTTTCGGCGCGATAACCTTTTTGGGTTGGACGGCCTTCTTTGGTTCGATACCTTTCTTCGGTTCGACGACCTTTGGATCGACGACCTTTGGATTGACAACCTTTTTCGGTTCGAAAACCTTCTTGGGAAGAGTCTTGCTCATTTCTGGGCTATTATAAGGCGTGTGCAGGGCTTCGGAGCCGAGCCGGAAGCCGGGGTCTCTGAAGGAGTTTGTTGATCTCGGCTAAGGCCTTTAGGCGATGCTTTGACCGGAGCCTTCTCTTTCGTTATAAGCGGGGTTGGGGGCTGGGTACTCACTTTTTGCCCCAGCGTGATCTGGTCATCGGAGTCAGACTGGTCCTCAACGGTGACTATTTCCAGATCAGAGTCCGCCGCTTCCGGGAGGTCGTGTTCGTCATCGAAGATGTCCTCCGGTTCCGGTGCTTGCCGCTGCATCTCTTGCCTAGCGGCCCCTCGATTTCGAATAGTCTTTTTCTAACGGAATTGGGCACACGCTGGGCAATTTTCTTCGTTGTGCTCTGGTCATAAGCACTTGTTACATACTGAATGTTTGTCAGTATGTGGGAATTTGGAGTGGCATTGTGGGCACCTTTTGAACGGGCTCCTTTCCATCGACAGTAGTCCCACGTGGCGTTGAAAAGGCCCAACGGCCCGCGTCGATGACCGAATCGAAATGGAAAGTTTGATGGAGTCAAGAAGTACCGAACGAGAACAATACCGTCGAGGTAGAAGGCTGGAGAGTATGCCCATGCGCACTGTAGTCCAGGGGAGGAGTCGCCTATCTTGTGATACTCGAAGACTCTTCCAAGACAACAAAGTGCAATCATCCGGACCCAACACTAGGCGGCGATCTATGCACAAGATATGAATTCAGCAGCCCACATGCCTCGAACACACAATTTCAATTCACTACAAAACAAGCATTGACAGCCAAAGGGCTGGTAGACAACAGCAGACTGATTGACATACCAATGCTTGTTTTGATGATTGAATGCCTGGAGGTCACACAGGGCAGTAGGAATCAAAGCAAAACTGTACACTCAATATTGAAAATACTCTTTAATCCCCGAGACTCTGTGCACCAACTTTGGTGTAAGTGAAGCAGTAAAGACAGTCTAAGGCAGAACCTGCAGTTTAATTTCCATAATAAACGAATCTTAGGCCACATCAAGGATGCCACACAACATCACTCAAGATTATGTTTGTATTTCCTGATCACTTCAGTGAGTGAACAACCATATTTCTATAAACACAAGTCATGTTAAGTCCTCTTCAGGAACTTTTGTACTGATGCAGTAATAGATATCAACTTAAGGTGACTGGCTATTTATGCTAGAGGAGCCCAGGATATAATTAGAAGCTGGCCCCATGTCTGCATCAATTGAGGATTCTGTACAGAATGCCAATTCATAGGTAGAGCAAGTAAGAGCTATGCGAGTGCAGGTTTCTGAATTAAACAATGCCGGTCCTGGAACACATACCTGAATATGTGCGTTGACATAGTGTTCTGTGCGTCCACGAAAAACCCATTCTTTTGAGGTGATATCTTCTATTTCTGGGATAGACCATGTAGGATCAATGCCATCACAATGATACCAAACATAAACCATTCCATTTTGTTCACAGCTGGGCCATGTTTTAATCTTAGCGAAGTCTGGCACTGTAAGAGAGAAAGCGGGCATTAAGGAAGTCTATTACAATTACAATGTCAGGTGTTGCTTATATTTAAAACCCTATATTTTTTTTAAAAAGAGCTGGTTGGGGCTGAGGCTATTAGCATTCAAAAATTGGATCAATTCCTGCTTCCAGCTGCACGAGTAGATCATTCTGGTCCCTCATCATAAAAGTAAACCGCAAGTAGTTAACTTCTGCTTGACCTCCTGAAATGGAGGATGTAAAACAAAGGGTTATTTAAGGAAGGGAAATTATTTCTTTATACAGTGTTCGGATATAAAGGAACAGTGAAAAGGGCAATTACTGTGCCCATACAGAGATGTGCACACCAATGACTTTTAGTTCTAATTTTGGGCACATAACAGTCATGATGAAATCAGGAGAAAGGGATTTTAAGGGAGGGGTGCAGAGGAAGCAGCCTGCCTGCTGGTACACTGGTGCATGCACACGTGTTGCTAAGTACAAGCACGTGTAAGTGGACCGCTTGTGTGGCCAACTGAAAGAACGTCTCCAAGTGCCCTGGATCCTGTTGCAGCCAGGCCTGATGTGGTCTGGGATTGGAGCACAGGCGTTCACTCAAAAACTATCCTTCCAACCCAATGCATAATTTTTAGCCTGCAGACATGAAGGTGGAGGAATGTCTTCTAAAATTTCACCTGCGCTAGCACATGCACTCCCACTTGCAGGCGATTTTGTGTTCTCCAATGAGCTTGGAGCACTCCCATTGCTTTCCATTCATTGGTTTAATTGCCACTCATTTGCTGCCCTGCACATGCTGGCCTCACTTCCTCTTCTTTCGAGCAGTGCATTGACCAAGTAATGATTGCTTCATCTTGATTAGCGTCCTTCCATTGCTGCCACTGTGAATGAGGTCCTATTTTGCTTTTTTTCTTCTTACTCTTTCCTCTCCCACCCTCCACCATCCCGTTGACTGCGCTGCTTATAGTGCCCACACTACCAGCGCTCGCTCCACTCTGTGCACCATAACTCTTACATACCAAGGAAACTCATGAGACAGATTTGTGGGAATGCAGTGGTGCAGGTTTATTTTGCACAACAAGTAGCAATAAGGTGGGTCATCTTACGGGCGATCCAATGCGCAGAGCAGCCCAGGAAACGCGACGGCAGGAAAGACCGAGCCTCGCTGCCGCGCTAACTTTAAACCCCTTGGGGCCGCCCCTCCCACCCGGTGACCCACGCCCATTGGACGCGCATGAAAGGGGGCGGCTCATGAGCTGACGCGCACCGTTTTGCTCGCGCGGGATGTGGGACTAAGATGCTGTCTCGCTTAGCTCCCCTTCGTGTCGCGCGGCCAGCGGCATTTCCTATGCTCACGTTTGTTTCTCTGCCACAAGCATTAACATAGCTCACTCTTGGCTAATATCACCTGCTCAACTATACCATGCTGTGTCATAGTACACACAAGTAGTTGGCTATTGGCTCCTGGTGAAGCATGTCAAATCCAGGAATTTTGTTATTGATTGGTCTAGTAACGGTGTCCTCCTCCTGGTAAGCAACGACGGAGCCCTGATTTTGCTACTCATCAGTGACGTTCAACACGGTCAACACTAGGACGGCAGAGTGTGGAGTGAAAGGCACCAGTTCAACTTGAAAAGTTATTCCCATCCGAGAGAACTCAAGCAGTTAAGACTGGATTCTTTCTAGGCAACCTCTTGTTAATCCCCAAACTCATTACTTCTGGCTTCCTTTCTTGCCTTCCTCCACTCTGCCTCACCATTTCCACATCCATTCTAATTGCCTGATCCATTATCGCCTCCTACAACAACCACAGATCCTCAACCTCACAATTTTTTAATTAAATCTTGTGTAATTTGCAATTTAATTTCCCATTTTCTTGTCTATATTCAGTTTAAAGGGTTGAAAAATGAGGCATTAGAACGAGAAGATCTTTGCCCAGAAAGGTCAAATATTAAT
Organism: Lissotriton helveticus; assembly: GCF_964261635.1. Taxonomy (NCBI): domain Eukaryota; kingdom Metazoa; phylum Chordata; class Amphibia; order Caudata; family Salamandridae; genus Lissotriton; species Lissotriton helveticus. The sequence continues at coordinate 262,510,716 of NC_136065.1, read as the reverse complement.
GTTATTGCAATTTTAAACCATTTCTACACTATTCTGAGCTTTCCAGAGGACTGATTCAAAGCGCTACCAGAAGCATGCATTAGATGCTTGAACATTCAACTGCCCATGAAATATAACAATCTGCACTAGTTCTCCTGAATTTTCCTCTGAAAGATTAATTATCATCATTTTATTTCAAGTCTGATGCAAAGTTACTTATTGGGGAAAATGCATAATCTGACATTTTACCCGTTTGCCATTGAAACAAGCGTTTATTCACAGCATCAGCAGAATAATTACCATTCATGCAAGTTAAGTCATCAGAGACCAAGATTTATTTTTCAAAATTATTTACGTCCACTCAAGTATTATTTAATATGGGTTTTTTAATAACTCCCTCAATGGACTGCACCACACAGTGATATTTCACAACTAGAAGTCTTTTTTTAACTGCTTCTAACATATGATTATTAAATCATGCTATGGTCATTCAGTTGAACTAAAATAGATTAAATTAGCAAAAAAATATGTACAAGCTGCTGCAAATGGTGGGAACGAGCAGTGGCGATAGGCTAGGTGAGAAAGTGAGCACATGTGGGACATTACCAACAGGGAGCCCCCACCTACCCAGTAATGAAACATTCTTTGGGAGATACACAAAAGCGCAATTGCAGTTCTTTGGGATACATTGGACACTTCCCAATGAACAAGGGGGTGGTGGGGTCAGGGACCTGGGAATTCTAGACTCTAGAAACATAACCTCCTTACCAACTAAGGTACCTCTAGGACAACTCCAATGAAGAGTTAGCTATCTGCATTAACTATTTTTTTATGCAGTTTACTCTGTCAGAATCTGACTCTTGGGCATGTGGTTGGGTCATAACAGTAATGCACGTGATTGCCTATTTGGACCTGAATGATATAGGATTATATAGGATATAGGATTAAGTAAGTGATAAAACCTAGGATTGAGGTGAAATACAGGACCAAATGCATTAATGTCTGAAGAGAGGGAAAGTACAATATAACAGTTGATGATGGTAGGATTAGTGAGTGTGGCCTTTTTATTTGATTGTGCGCAGTGCTAAAACATTGTAAAAGAATATTGACCGCTCACTATGGCTCGATTATGAATGATGATCGAAGGCTGTTACGCAAATGTCTATACAGTCGAGTCTGAAACTATTTTTTTTTATTTACCAGGCAACACTTAGCAAATTCCAGAACCAGTGAACTGTGTCCAGTGTACTTCAATGGACGTTTCCCCAGGAAGTGCTTCATAGCAACCAAGCCATCTTCATGGTCTATTGAAGTGTACAGACTAGTGATGTCAAGGACCATCATCGTGTACTCCTCCTTCCACTGCAAGGACTCTAATTTACTCAACAGGTCTTTAGTGTCCCTAATGTATGACTGTAAGACCTTTACATGAGGTAAAAGTAAAAAGTCAACATAAATGGACATTTGTTCAGTAAGACTGCCTTGCAATGCCACGATTGGTCTCCCTGGAAGGGCACTCTTGTCCTTATGCACCTTGGGCAGGTGGTAAAAGGTGGGGATAGTGGGATTCAGCAGTCTCAGGAATAAAAATTCATCCATTTCCAGCAATCCTTTCTTATGCCATTTGGAAATCAGGGAATGATAATCTTCAATGCTTTTCTGATATTTATCAACTTTGATCACAGTATATATGTCTCCTTAATGCCGAGTTGGCGTAATGCCTCATTCTCATAGTTCTTCCATGTTTGGAGAACAATGTTCCCGCCCTTATCAGAGGGCGTATACACTATCTCTTGATCCATACTCAAATTCTTGAGGGCCTGCTTTTGTTTAAATGAAAAGTTCTCCTTTGTAGTATTAAGGCCTCCTTTGAATCTTTGTTTGCGGTGTTGTTTATTCAGATCTTTAATGACCGATTCCGCAAAAATATCGATAGCGTCAAATGTCATTTGGGGAAAGAATTGTGAAGCAGGTTTAAAAGAAGTAAAGCCTCCACTTTGCTCTATGCCTGTAACTGCCAATTGTTGTGTACGGCTAACAGACGTTGGTGCATCATCCGGGGCCTCTGTTATCAATTCCTCCAATACCATAATCACGTTGAGATAGTTTCCAGTTAAGGTGTCCGTCACTGACTCAATGCCTCCTTTCCTCATTATTCTCAAAGTCTTGGGTTTTGTCTTAAAGTACTTGTGCAATTTGAGCTTCCGCGTAAATTTAAATAAATCAATCCGAGTCTGTGTAAATTCCATACCCCTTTTGTTCGTAGGCTGGTGGAAGGAGCAGGTGGCCTGGGGCAGGGCCAATCCGGAATGGACCAATCGTATCATCAGATGGTACCGTTTCATCAATTTATTCATCGTGTGGAATGGCTCAGCTGGGACAGCTGAGACCGCTAGAGAGTATATGAAGGTCCTGAATGAGAATTGGGTCAATCTTGAATTCTCGGGGAGGTCAGCAATGTGTCAGTGAGCTATCTGGACCTAAATATTTATGTGGAAGGAGGCCAGCTCAAGACTAGATTGTACCGCAAAGCTACTGTGGGGAACTATGTCTTAAAAGCTTTGAGCAGTCATTCCACTAATTTGGTGAGGAGTAACCCGTACCGGGAACTTCTTAGGATTAAGAGAAATAGCTTGTATGACAGCGAATTCCAAAGGGCATTTAGAGAGCGCATGCAACGATTTACAGTGAGAGGGTATAGTCAAACACTTGATGAAGCCTATATGAGAGTGAATATTATCCCTAGGAAGGAATTACTTAAGGAGAAAGATCCTAAGCCTAGTGATTTTAGTACCAGTGAGGGTAAGCTTCGCTTCATAACTCCTTTCTTTAAAGATGCGAGGGAATTAAAAAGAATTATGAAAAAGAGCTGGCATATATTGCAAACAGATGAGGTAATAGCAGAAGATCTTCCATCCAATCCCCTCATTACATTTAGGAAGGTAAGATCACTCAAAAACGATTTAGGAGTCATTTTGTGGAAAAACCGAGACCTGGTTTTGGCTCTATGCTAGGCTTCTTCCCATGTGGGAAGTGTAAAGCCTGCAAGGCCAGTAAAAGAGTTCTATCCTATGAGATTCAGAGTATTGGAATCCGTAGAAATATTGGCAAGTTTTTGACGTGTAGCACCCCTTATACAGTGTATTGCCTCGTGTGTCCGTGCGGCCTACGTTATGTAGTTAGCACTATTCATCCAGTGAAGATCAGGATTCTCGAACACATGAGGGCGATAGGTAAAGGGGATGAGACATACCCTGTTGCGGGTCATTTTGATAAAGAACATCAGCGCAACAGGGATTTTCTGAGCTATTTTTGCTTAGACCATGTGCCCAACAACCCCAGAGGTGGGGACAGGATTTTGAGACTACGTAAGTTAGAGTCTAGATGTATTATCGATCTTCAGACTAAGACTCCACGTGGTCTCAATAGCAGTGAAGAACTTGCAATACATCTTGGAGATAGATAACTGGAGCCTGCTGTAGCTCATTGATATTTGGAATCTGCTGAAATTTACATATGGTTCCTTTTAGGAGTTCCTTCATCATGACAGCATGTACATTTTGTAAATATATATTTTTGACTGCAATGTTTATGAATTTCCTTAATTTCCTCTTTTCTTATTGTTATGAATTTATCAGTATGTAAATATTTTCATTGTTTAGAATTGTCCCTTTATCATCATGATTTTGCCATGAGCCATATTATAGTATGCAAGTGTATTTGCTTGAAGGTAGCATTTAGTCTAACTGGTTTTGATAGTTATGTATATATTTGCAGATATTGATGAATTAAGCCCAACCAGGGCATGATTGATTGCATTCAATTGTAAATACATGGCCGTCCCATTAGTGGGCGTGATTTATTTCCGCATTTACTGCATGTATTGTTTTGGAGTAGTGTATTATTTAGACACTCCAATATGGCGCTTATTTAAGCTCCGGTGGGACGCCTCGGTTATGAAGAAGTCACCCTTTTGTTTCAATGTCAGGACTTGTATGTTTAAATAGTTAGACTTTACGGCGCTTCGGTAGACATAGAAAAAGGTCTTTACCGAAACGCGTCTATTTTGTTTGTGCAAGTTTGCTGAGAACAAACATCAGTGAGGAGCCCCTGCGAATGCTTTTTTTCTTCCTGACGGAGGTCTTGAGGGTAGGAGAGTTGAGCTGTAATTGTGATGCTGGAGCACCCCCATATGTAGAAGCACCCCCCGCCGGTGAGTGCACCACGTTACTGGTGCTACGGAGCAGATATATGAACTATTGTTACTTACCTGTAAACAGGTGGTTCTCCAGTATTGGTGTCTTTCATAGATTCACATGCTTGAATATTCCCCGTCGTCGAAGTGGGAGTCCCACGGTACATAAAAATAGCAATATTGCTAATATAACATAAATGATAATATCATAGAATAATAATAATAGAGATAATACACTGTAAAACCTCTAAATGGTAACTTCCATAGGAAGACATTACAAGAGAAAAAACTCATTTGTAACATATCAGTGTCATTATGTTGGTCCAAACTGCAGCCAATCAGGCTCAAGCACCCTCTAGAACCTTCTCCTCAGAAGCTCAAGCCCTCAGATTTTCGTAGCACTAGTAATAATAGCGTATGAGGAGAAGAGAGCCTCTGAGGGGAGGAAGGGTGGGTCGCATGTGAATCTATGAAAGACACCAATACTGGAGAACCACCTGTTTACAGGTAAGTAACAATAGTTCTTCTCCAGTATTAGGGGTGTCTTTCATAGATTCACATGCTTGAATAGAATAGATAGCAGTAACTCCTTAGCACTGGGATTGCAAGCATCTTCACAAGAAGTAAACACATAGCTTAAAAGCATATAGCAATCACAGAAGAAAAAGGAGGAGGAAACAGAGGCTCACCTTATTTAAAGAGATGGCGAAGCACTGCTTGCCCCACTGCGGTATCCGCCTCGTTGATGGAATCCAAACAGTAATGTCTGGTAAAGGTGTGCCTATTCGACCACGTTGCCGCCCGGCAAATCTGGTGTAGAGGCACTCCGGCAAACAAGGCGGTGGAAGACGCCATCGCTCTCGTCGAATGTGCCTTCACAGGACACTGTAAAGGCTTGCCAGCTTGTTGGTGACAGTAGGATATGGCTGCTGAGAGCCATCTTGCAAGTGTTTGTTTTGTCACTGAATGTCCCCTTCGCATTCTTCCATATGCTACAAAAAGCTGATCTGATTTGCGGAAAGGGGCAGTTCTTGAAATGTAAAACTTTAGACAACGGCTGATGTCTAAGGAATGAAGGCTTGTTCTGCCGGTGACTGTGGATTCGGGAAGAAAGTCTTCAAGAAGACAGGTTCGTTCAGATGGAAATCTGTAGGCACTTTTGGCAAAAAAGAGGGATTGGTACGAAGAGACACTCCATCTGGTTTGAATTGCAAATAAGGAGGCTTGATTGTGAAAGCATGAAGATCGCTCACACGGCGAGAAGATGTTAGGGCCAAAAGCAAAACGACCTTCCAGGTAAGAAACTTGTTGTCTGCTCTGTGGATTGGCTCAAAAGGAGGCTTCATGAGCTGTGACAATACCACGTTGAGCTGCCATACCGGAGGCGGGCGTCTGATAGGAGGAAACTTCCTGAAGAGACCTTTAAAGAATTGTCGGATAATTCTGGATGAGCAGAGAGAGGTTGAGCCATCATGTCTGAAACGTGAAATAGCTGCCAGAAAAACCCTCAAGGTGGCATGAGAGAGGCCAGACTGAGCAAGGCTTAGAAAGAAGGGCAACAGCTGTTCCGGGGCAGAAGTGAGTGGATGGACATTTGCTTCTGCGCACCAATGGCAAAACCGTTTCCACTTTAGTTTGTACGTTTGAACAGTTGAGGAAGCTCTAGCAGAAGCCAGAATCTCTCTGCATTCCTGGGGCATCTCTAAATTCGCGAATTCGAGGTATTCAGGTTCCATGCCCATAACTGAAGAGTGGTCGGGTCTGGATGGCAGACTTGGCCCTCGTCCATGGACAGAAGATCTGGACGTGGATGTAGACGAATGGGCATGCATTGGGACAACAGAAGAAGTTCTGAGAACCAAGCCTGTCTGGGCCAACGAGGTGCGATCAGTATCAAGTGGCAGGGTTGCCTGCGCATCTTCCACAACGTCCTCGGCACCAATGGTATGGGAGGAAATGCATAGGCGAACAGGCCGCTCCAGTCCATGAGAAGGGCGTTGCCGCTGGACCCCGGATGAGGATGCCAGCTCGCAAAGGCGGGGCACTTCCGATTCAGTGGAGTGGCAAAAAGGTCCATCAGGGGACGACCCCAACGACGGAACACCATGTCCAGAGTTTGTTGATGAAGCTCCCACTCGTGGGTCGATGATGTGGACCTGCTCAACGAATCCGCTAGGATGTTTGAAACCCCCGGCAGATGGACCGCCGTCAGGGAGATTCGATGACGAAGAGCCCAGTTCCAGATCTTCTGAGCTAGCCGAGACAAGGGCTGAGATCTTGTGCCGCCTTGTTTGTTCATGTAGTGCATGCTGGTTGTGTTGTCCGTTTGAACCAGCACGGACTCTCCTTGCACTACTGGCAGAAAAGATCTGAGAGCAAGGAAGATCGCCAGCAGCTCCAATCTGTTGATATGCCATGTTCGTTGTGACGGTGTCCACTTTCCTTTGATTGAAAGGTCTAGGAGATGAGCTCCCCAACCCTCCATGGATGCATCTGTGGTCAGTGTTAGATCCGGAGGAAGGGCCAGAAAGGAAACTCCTTCGTTTAGGTTGGATGGTTCTCTCCACCAAAGGAGACTGTCTTTCATGCGAGAGGAGACTCTCACTAGATCGTTGAAGGATCCTGACACTTGGCGCCATTGCAGGTCTAGTTCCTCCTGAATAGGGCGAGTGCGGAGCCTGCAGTTCGGGAGTAGAGCGATGCAGGACGACGCCATCCCCAGAAAGGACTTCAACATGCGGACAGAAACTGACTGTTTTGAACGGATGAGGGTGACCAGACGTACTATCTTCACCTGTCGTTCTTGGGAAACGAAGGCTTTTGATAATTCCGTGTCGAGAATGGCACCCAGGAAGTTTCTCCTTTGTGACGGTGTTAAATGTGACTTGTCCACGTTGATGGTCAACCCCAGTGACTCGAAAGTCTGTAGGCAGAGACTTGTGTCGTGAGCCAGCTGTAGAGGAGACGGAGATTTCAGGAGGCAATCGTCCAGATAAGGAAAAATCTGCACTCCTTGAAGACGTAGATAAGCCATGACTGGGGCTAGGACCTTCGTGAAAACACGAGGCGCCGAGCGCAGGCCAAAAGGCAGCACCTTGAATTGGTAATGGACAGTGCCCACCTTGAACCTTAGAAATTGGCGATGCTGTTGAAGAATCGGCACATGAAAATAGGCGTCTTGCAGATCTATCGTGGACAGGAAATCTCCGCTGCAGAGAAGCCGCAAGACTTCTGACAATGTGAGCATGCGGAAAGACTGCTGTTTCAGAAAGAAATTGAGCGCCCTCAAATCCAGTATAGGCCGCCACTCTCCCGTCTTCTTGGCAATGAGGAAAAAACGTGAGTAGAAACCTGTCCCTTGTTGTGATATAGGAACCACTTCGACTGCACCTTTTAGTATGAGAAGACGAACTTGATGTTGCAATTCTAGAAAATGGGGAGGTGGCGGGCCTGATGGCGGAGAATGAGGAGGAATCTGTGAACTCCAAGGCATGACCCTTGCGAACAATGTCCAATACCCATTGGTCCGATGTTATCAGAGACCATTGGGAATAAAACTGCGAGATTCTCCCTCCAACTCCTTGTGTGACATGAGAGTCACTGGCGTTTGTTGTTGGCACCCCTATAAGTAGGTTTTCCTTTATAGGGTCTTGACTGATTTTGGCGAGTAGACTGTTGGGAGGAGTAACGTTGATTGCCTTGGTTGAATTGGCGGTACTGAGTGTGTCCTCCTCGAAAAGTTGTGGAAGACGAACCTCTTCCACGGGCGCCACGAAAGGGCTGCTTTTTAAATTGTAAGGAGACTAGCGATTTTGCTGTATCGGTGTCCTTTTTAATTGATTCAAGCGCCTCGTCAATGTGAGCGCCAAAAAGAGATTCACCGTCATAGGGCATGTCGAGTATCTTCGACTGGACCTCTTGCCGGAAAGAAGTGGATTTAAGCCAGCCCTGGCGGCGGAGGGCCGCAGCACTGGCGAGGATGCGAAATCCCGTACTCGCCACATCAATCGCACAGTCAATCATTTCCTCTGACGCCCTCATGCCATCCTGGAGAACTTGTTGGGCTTCCGCTCTGGACGCTTCCGGTATTAGTGAAACGAATGCGGAAATATCAGACCACATTTGCCTGTCGAAACGACCTAGAATGGCCAATGCATTTGCAGCGCGTACAGACGTAGAGGACATGGTGGAAAATTTCTTCCCAATGGCGTCCAAACGTCGACCCTCTCTATCAGGTGGAGTAGTGAGAGGAGTTGCCGGATTACGGGATCGTCGCTGTGCCGCCTGTGTGACCACCGAGTCTGGTTTGGGATGTGACAGCAAACAAGCAGGTGAACCAGCCGGAGCCTTGTACTTCTTTTCCAGGCGAGGGACTTGTGCCGGCAAGGAGTTAGGAGAGTGCATAATCCTCATCCCTTCTTTCCATACAAATTCTATGATTGGTATGGTGTGAATTTGTTTGTACGGTTTGTTCTTGAAATCGTAGAGAAAGCAATCTTCTTGCCGCTGTTCTCTCGGCAATTTAAAGCGGTCCGCCGCTTTATTCATCAGCACATGGAAGCTTGCTGTATCAATGGAAGGCGAATCACCTGCCTCTGGCTGTTGCGGAGAAGGTGTCTGTATCCGATAGTCGTCGTATTCCGCCATATCTGGATCCTGCTCATCGTCAGTATCCTGGTGTAATTCCCCCTCTTCACTGTCCGACTCATCAACCTCGTGCGCACCAGGTTGCGGAATAAGAGGGGGGTTAGGGCGGGGAAGCTCTGGCAAAACAGGCTGCTCCAAAGAATGCGGATGGGTGGCAGGGCCGGAGTCCTCCGCAGGAGCGTGGCTTGGAGTACCTTGAGGGGTAGGCGGAAACCTTCGATTGTAGTCATCCAGCATATGCTGGAGGTTTGAAAACAAAGAAACTGGGAAAGATGCCATAGGAAACTGGACAAATTGGTCATCCGGTTGGACCACTTCCTCCACCTCCTCTTGGTCAGAACTGGAGTCTTGACATTTTATGATTAACTCCGATGGACTGTGAGCTTCATCGTTATCATCGTCCCCCATAGATCCAGTCTCGTGATCAGTAGCCATCAAAGGTGAGGGTAATTGGAGATCAGGAGGTGGCAACTGCAGAGAAGATTCCCTGCCAGAGGTCAAGGAAGGCAGTGGTACCAGAGGCATGGTGGCAAAAGAACCCAATCCTGAGAAGGATTCTGAACATGTCGCTGAGGAAATCGCCATCGTCGACGAGGTAGGGCCCACTGAGGGATTCGTCGTCGACGGTATCGTCGTCAACGAAACGTGCGTCGACGGAGACTTCTTTGCTGGGATCTGCGGAGACGTCAGCCTCGTCGACGGTGTCTTCGTCGACGGTATCTTCGTCGACGATACTTTAGTCGACGGCATCGTAGTCGACGGTACCTTAGTCGACGGTACCTTCGTCGATGGAACCGGCGTCGCCTTCTTCGACGACGACGCCGTCGTCGAGGAGCTGGTCGACGGAGCACTCGACGTCGACGGGGATCTCGTCGTCGGAACCGGTGCTTTCTTCGTCGACGAAGCCGACGTCGACGAGGTGGTCGACGGAGAGGCTGACGTCGACGGGACCTTCGTCGACGATGAATCCTTCGACGTCGAAGAGGATTTCTTCGTCGATGGCAACTTCGTCGCCGACGAGACAATAGGGATCGTCGACGGGATCGTAGGAGCTCTCGTCGACGTTGAGGACGTCGACATCACCATCGTCGACGATGAGGCAGCAGACGTCGTCGTCACAGAGGTCGTCGACGAAGACAGCAAAGCCAATCTTGTGGACGGAACGGTCGTCGACGAGCCCGTCGACGACCTGGGAGTCAAGACTGTCAGAATACTGATAGAGCCTGGACAAGACGCCTGAGAGCCAGGTCTCGTGGGCGTTGACACAGAAGTCATAGGACCTGAAGATTGTGCCACAGGTAAAGCCAGCTTTTTCTTCTTCTGTAGAAAAGGAGAAGGTAAGTCCTGAACACTCCCACGCTTGGAAGGGACAGTGGAACAGCCTGACTGAAGACTTACTGCGTCTGACAGAACATCTTCTTTATCTTGGAGGCGCTTCAACCATATAAGAAGACGACCTTCCCTGTCTCTGAGAGTCTTAGAAGGAAGAGCTCTACAGAATTTACATTCATCCACCTTGTGGTCAGGGTACAGGCAGTAAATACACTTTTGGTGGGGGTCCTTCTCAAACAACCGTAGTTTCCCACATGAAGAGCAAGCTCTAAACAAAGACTTCTTACTTGACATTCTGGAAGAAATAAGTTGAAGAGACAAAGTTTGAAGAAAAACTGAGCAGAGCTCAGGGAGACTCCCTTCACACAACGTGCGGTAGAAAATCTGAGGGCTTGAGCTTCTGAGGAGAAGGTTCTAGAGGGTGCTTGAGCCTGATTGGCTGCAGTTTGGACCAACATAATGACACTGATATGTTACAAATGAGTTTTTTCTCTTGTAATGTCTTCCTATGGAAGTTACCATTTAGAGGTTTTACAGTGTATTATCTCTATTATTATTATTCTATGATATTATCATTTATGTTATATTAGCAATATTGCTATTTTTATGTACCGTGGGACTCCCACTTCGACGACGGGGAATATTCAAGCATGTGAATCTATGAAAGACACCCCTAATACTGGAGAAATATATATATATTTATATTAATTCAATTTTTCCTCAGTTGGAATGATTGCCAAAACAGGAGCAGTTTGGAGACCTGTGCCGTCCCACTGCATTTTTGAGGACATACGTCCATCAGCAAGTGTTAGGGCAAGGTATTTTCTACTCAAACAGAACCACTGCCAACAATAATGAAATGCGCCAATAAGTATCCCAAACAAATTATAAGATTTGAGGGTGTACCATTTACCTTTCTCAGCATATGGGATCCTTTTACACTTTCCATCTTCTCCATTGAATTGCCACCCATGAAATGGGCATTCAATGCAATCCCCCACAACCCGGCCTCCAACAGCCAGATTAGCACCAAGATGAGGGCAATATGCATCCACGACATATACCTGTCCCTCCTGGGTTCGATACACGGCAACCTGTTCACCTACACAAAGCAGAAGAGGTTAAAATCATTATTACAAAATATACATGTTCTACAACCAAGAATTCCTAGGTAAGAAACATACAACCATTGTTATAAAATGACGAAATGCACATGAAGTATCATTCCCTAGCATAAACAAAAAGGTTTTCCCACAATTACCAGCCCATAGCAAAACCTGCTAGAAACCCTACTTCCCATTATCCAGTGTACCTGATGAAGTACTATAACAGCAAACAAGTGCTGAGCCTGAGAGGTGGACACAAGTCTCACACTAATGTCACATGAGGATGGGAAGCACAATGTGGTTCTGCTTCGACATACTTCACTGATCTAGAACCACTAAGACAGGGGAACTGTAATGCAGTTGCTGAAAATGGCTCAAATTGTGTTCCCTCTGAGATCAGATGGGAAAGGAAAGAGATACATTAAGGGCTTTGTTATCCAGAAACAAGATAATTATATTGACAAGGCATTTTTTGGTTTTGATAAGACTAGACGAGGCAACAATGTCTCGGAAGAGGCAGTGTATTCTAAGCATCCACGCTTCCCATTCTGTCTTGGTCTCACTAAAGTGCCTGCTTTTCTACATTTTCCCCAAAACTCAGAAGAAGCACCACCAAACATTCAGGGAAAGTGTTTAAGTATTGCCGTACTTTTGACCAACACGATGAGAACAGTCATCCAGTCCACATTCATGAAATGCTTTCGCACGAGCGTCAGAAACAGGGGGGCACTAACAGATGGGAAACCGGAATATACACAGGCTTCAGACCATGCATGAACTGCAAATCAGCATACCATGTAGGACCTACTGAGTGACACTATATTGCCGACATCCTTTGAAAAGCTTTCCACTTTAGGTATTTGAACGTAAAAGGCAAGAGTACAGTAACAAAATGTTATCAGTGCAGGCATTATTATAGAGTGTCACAGGGTAGAGCCAAACATTAACATTTTGTATATGTACGTAAACATTGGTCAAAAGGTAGTTGCATGTAACATCAGGGATGCAAGAATTTGGATTATCTTGTCAGGGTAACCACTCAGTCATTAAATTAACCTGAGCTCAACATCCTATTAAACTGTCACATTAGAACAGTCCTTAGCTGATCTCTCCCCCCCCCCCCAAACGTGCTGAGTCGGCTGCCTCAAGTTATACAAACTGTTTGTAGGACACCTTCAGGGAGCTGGTTCCCACCAAAAATCAGCGCTCTTTCAGGAAGTAACCTACAGCTCCTTGATTCTCAGAAGCTTTGAGGCTTACATAACAAGCCTGTGGAAGGAAAGAAAGAAAGGAATTGGAGAAAAAACCAGGATAACCAGATGAACCTAGTATACAAGAAGGCTTTAACCTCATACAAAGATCTCATCAAGAAGGAAAAGAGTAGCCTGTTACCCGAATTGTCGGCCCTATCTGGTTTTGAGGGCTGGGATGAGATTGGGATTTCGCAGCTAGGACACGTAATGTCCGGAGCGACGCTCAAATCCTTTCAAGCACTCAGAATCGAATTTAACATGCCCCAATCTCAATTTTTTCGGTATTTACAACTCCGCCACGCACTCATGCCCAGCATTGCCAATATGGTTTCGCTACCTGACTTTAGTCCTGTTGAGGCGAAAGTCTTTATGGGTGATCTGGGAGATAAGAAAGTCTCTCGCATCTATCAGACACTAGTCACTCATTGTTCCTCCACCCTTCTTCCGCTAAAGACGACTTGGGAAGCTGATATCGGCCCCCTCGATGAGGATGATTGGAGGGAGGCTCTGGGGTCCCCTAGGGGGGCAGCCATTGCCATACGATTTAGACTAATCCAATTCAAAATTCTCCATAGGGCTTATTTCACCCGTGAGCGACTGTGGAAGGCAGGATTGATTGGATCCCCGGAGTGTTTGCGATGCGGAGCTGCAGTGGGCACTTTGCTCCACACGTTCTGGTCTTGCCCTAGGCTGGTGGGCTTCTGGAGGGGTGTGTGGGGCTGCCTGTCTGAGGTACTGCATTGGACTCACCCTCGCACTCATCGTCTGGGCTTACTCCACATCCTAGAGGGGGTTGGTGGAAACACTTATAAACGTCATTTGCTGCTCCTGGGATTGGTGGTGGCCAAAAGAGACCTGGCCCGGGCTTGGAAGGATGTGAGAGCTCCTCCCCTGGAGAGCCGGTATGGACTTTTGCATGGGCCTGGAACGACCGATTTTTGAAGCACGTGGCTGTCCCCGCAAGCATTTTAAGATATGGAAGAGATGGGCTGAGTATAGGGGGTTGATGCTAGACCCAGCAGCTGACCTGGAGGAAGATCTTTAGTTGCATGTTACTTGCGAGTCCTTGCATTACGCCACGAGTATCGCATCATGAGTGGATGCTGAAGTTATCTATACGCACGTGCAAGGGGGTAGGGGGGGCACAGGGGTGGAGGTGGGAGGGTTGGGTAGTTGGGGTAAGTAGGGGTAGGGGAGGGCATAGTTGTATTCCACTTATAATTGCTTTCTCTTGATTATTTGGTCGGACGCTTAGTCCTATGTTATGCATGTAACACAATGCTCGGTGGTGTTCTCCTGAATGTGGGGAGCCACACGTACTTTTTTGCCCGATCCTGCAAATAAAATTGTTGTGAAAAAAAAAAGAAGAAGGAAAAGAGTAGCTACTTTGCCCAGGCAATCAATAGGTCTCCAATTCGTCTAAAGAACTTTTCCAAGTTGTTCAGAGACTTACGACCGTCTCAAATAAAACCAATCCCTCTGATAGTCAATCATTTTGTGATGCCCTAGCTACCGCCTTCAAAGAGAAAGTAAATGCTATTTTCCAGAACTTCGAACAGGGGGACCCTCATCCTCTGGAAGCCCTTACTGGGAATACATTAGGTGACTGTTCTCTTACAGATTTTTCTGCCACTTCACCAGAAAGTGCGAGTTCCCTACTTTTGCAATTCAAATCAGGTTTCCCTTATGACTCTTGCCCAGTAAAGATCTTGAAGATGGTCCCTGACATTATCAGTTTAAGTTTAAGTTTAAGTTCATGCATTTATAAAGCGCACTACTCACCCAGAGGGTCTCAAGGCGCTGGAGGGAGGGATTTACTGTTTATCGAATAGCCATGTTTTCAGTTCTTTTCTGAAGGAGATGTGATTCTGCGTACGGCGGAGGTGGGTGGGGAGTGAGTTCCAGGTCTTGGCAGCCGAGAAGGATCTGCCACCCATGGTGGTTTTTCGGATGCGCGGGACTGCGGCGAGGGCTTGATTGGATGATCTTAGTGGGCGGGTGGGATAGTAGAAGGACAGTCGGGTGTTGAGGCATTCGGGTCCTAGATTATAAAGGGCCTTGTGTGCGTGGGTAAGAAGGCGGAAAGTAATTCTTTTGTGGACGGGAAGCCAGTGGAGGTTTTTTAAGTGACCGGTGATGTGCTCTTGGCGCGGGATGTCTAATATGAGTCTCGCTGATGCATTTTGGATGCGCTGGAGCTTTTTCTGCAATTTTGTTGTAATTCCGGCGTAGAGTGTGTTGCCATAGTCCAGTCGACTCGTGACCAGTGCATGGGTGACCGTCTTTCTTGTTTCGAGGGGGATCCAGCGGAAGATTTTCTTGAGAATGCGAAGGACGTTGAAGCAGGAGGACGATACGGCGTTGACTTGTCTGGACATTGAGAGGGAGGCGTCTAGAATGAAGCCAAGGTTACGTGCATGGTCTGTGGGTGTGGGCGCAGATCCCAAAGCGGAAGGCCACCAGGAGTCGTCCCAGGCTGAGGGGGAGGATCCTAGGATGAGCACCTCCGTTTTGTCTGAGTTGAGTTTTAAGCGGCTCTGTTTCATCCATTCGGCTACTTCTTTCATACCTTCGTGAAGGTTGTTTTTGGCGGTGTTTGGGTCTTTGGTGAGGGAAAGGATTAGCTGGGTGTCGTCGGCGTAGGAGATGATGTTGAGGTTGTGTTGGTGTGCGATGGAGGCGAGGGGACTCATGTAGACGTTGAAGAGGGTGGGGCTGAGTGAGGAGCCTTGAGGTACGCCGCAGATGACTTCGGTGGGCTCTGAGTAGAAAGGGGGGAGTCGGACTCTCTGGGTTCTCCCGGCTAGGAACGAGATGATCCAGTCCAAGGCTTTTCCTTGTATGCCGATGTTGTTGAGGCGTTGTATGAAGGTGTTGTGACAGACAGTGTCGAAGGCGGCGGAGAGGTCGAGTAGAATGAGGGCCACTGTTTCACCGTTGTCCAGGAGTGCTCGGATGTCGTCGGTCGCCGCAATGAGGGCGGTTTCGGTGCTGTGTTTGGCTCGAAAGCCGTTCTGTGAGGGATCCAGGGAGTTGTTGGATTCAAGGAAGGCTGCGAGTTGGCTATTGACGGCTTTCTCGATGACTTTGGCCGGGAAAGGGAGGAGGGAAATGGGTCGGTAGTTTTTCAGCTCTGAGGGGTCTGCTGTTGGTTTTTTCAGAAGGGCGCTGAGTTCGGCGTGTTTCCATATTTCTGGGAAGGTGGCGGAGTTGAAGGAGCAGTTGATGACATCGCGGAGTTGGGGAGCGATGATGGAGTCAGCTTTGTTGAAGATGTAGTGGGGACAGGGGTCAGAAGGTGAGCCTGAGTGGATTGAGTTCATGAGGCGAATGGTGTCTTCAATGGTGATTGGGTTCCAGGAGTTGAGGTAGTTAGTTGGAGGGGTGGGATCAGAAGGGGGTGGGGTGAGTTTGTCATTGGGAGTATTCTTGAAGCTGTTGTGGATGTCGGCAATTTTGTTGTAGAAGAAGGAGGATAGCGCATCGCAGAGGTCTTGGGAGTTAGTGATGTCGTTGGATGCTGCGGGAGGGTTGGTGAATTCTTTGACGATATTGAAGAGTTCCTTGTTGTTATGAGAATTGTTGTCGAGACGGTCCTTAAATGCTGATTTCTTGGCGGATCGAATCAGTTGGTGGTGTTTGCGGGTGGCTGTCTTGAGGGAGGCCATGTTGTCCGAGGTAGGTTCTTTTCTCCAATTCTTCTCCAGGGCGCGGCATGTTTTCTTGGATTTTTTTAAGGTCATCATTGAACCAGGGAGCTTTTTTGCTGGATGATTTCGACTGGTGTTTTTGCAGGGGTGCTAGTTCGTCCGCACTGTGGGTAATCCATTGCCTGAGGTTGGTGGCCGCTAGGTCTGGGTCCGTTGCTAGGGTGGGAGTGTTTTGGCTGAGTGATGTGAGGAGTTGGTCGGTGGTGATTTTGTTCCATTTTCTTCGGGGAATGGGTTGTGGGTCAGGGTTGTTCTGTAGCTGAAGTGAACATAGCTTTGATCCGTCCAGTGGAGAGCAGTAGTGTGATCGAAGGAGATGTGCTTGCTGGAGGTGAAGATAGGGTCGAGCGTGTGTCCGGCTATGTGAGTGGGGGTGTCAACAAGTTGTTTGAGTCCGAGATTGGACAGGTTGTCCAGAAGGGTGGTGGTGTTGTTGAGAATGTTGTCAAGGTGGTAGTTGAGGTCTCCTAGAAGAATGTAGTTCTCGGAGGCGAGGGCGTGCGGGCTGACGAAGTCAGTGATGTCGTCGCTGAATTGAGATCGGGTGCCTGGGGGCCTGTAAATGAGGGTTCCTCTAAGTGTGGTCCTGGGGTCGGTGTGGATCTGAAAGTGGAGGTGTTCGGCGGTTGCAAGATTGACGTCAGAGCTGGTTGTAATTTTGATTGTGTTTCTATGGACGATGGCGATGCCTCCTCCAGTTTGATCGGTGCGGTCTTTTCGAATGATCTTGTAAGTGTCCGGTATGGCTATGGCGATGTCGGGGGCAGAAGATGCATTCATCCATGTTTCAGTAAGGAAGGCGATGTCAGGTGACGCAGTGTCGATTAGGTCCCAGAGTTCGGTTGCATGTCTGTGGACCGAGCGGGTGTTCAGTAGGATGCATTTCAAGTTGTTGGGTTCGGAGCTGTGTGTGGAGGAAGTGTGTTTGGTGAGGGTCCTGATGCAGTTGAACTTACAGGAGAGGCAGGAGAATGGGCCGTGGGTACGTCCTGGGGTAGCTTCGCAGCAAAGTGGGGTGCGTCACAAGGAACCTACTTCAGATCTTTAATATGTTCTCTACTGGGACCTTCCCCTAGGCCTGCAAACCGGCTTCTATCCTTCGACTCTTAAAGTCAAATATAAAGGTTACCTACAGGGCCAACTATTGTCCTATCGCTGGCCTACCTAGGCCTGCTAAAATCTGTGAGAAGAAAATGAATCTGGAATTATCTAAATGCATTTTTGACAATCATCTCCTAGATAATGCCCAGTATGGCTTCCGACCAGGGTATAGTACAGAAATCACCCTGGTCAAGGCAACGGAGGAAGTGAGGAAGACAGTAGATGGCGGCGGTTCAGCGGTTATGCTTTTACTGTGCATATCTGCAGCCTTCGATAATGTTGATCATACCACTCTTATTGGCTGTCTAAAGGAAATAGGAGTTAAGGGGATAGCGCTCAAGCTGCTCTCCTCCTTTCTCATTGACAGATCTCAAACAGTAGTGTTAGGGAATTTCAACTCCCCACCCTACTCACTGCTTTGTGGAGTTCCGCAGGGGTCTCTTAGCCCCACGTTACCGTTCATGTTGCAAAATTGGCCCCGCTTATAAGAAGTTTCAACTTGGAGGTAACTTTGTATGCAGATGACACAAAGCTGATAATTGCAGCAGCTCATGGCTCATCAGGCCCCCTAAGATTCTGTAACTGTATCAAGGTAATCAGTGGCTGGATGAGTGGGCACTGCCTGAAGCTTAATGCAGGGAAAACAGATTGTTGCTCTGCAACCCCTCCCCAGCTTAGTCCACCAATTGGTGGATGATAATCTGCCCCAACCTCCTCGCCCCGTCACTAAAGCGAAGAATTTGGGAATCATCATTGATGACTACCTTAATATAAGCACGCAAATATCTGTCATATCCACAGCTTACTAGATCATAGAAATAAGAACATTTCTTCCTTTCATCCCGGACAGCCACAGAAAAACATTAATAACCCTTCTTATACTGCCCAGGCTGGACTACTGTGATGGTCTTTATCGTCGTCTTAGAAAAAGATAGGAGTTGACTACAATTAGTCCAAAATGCTGCAGTAAGACTGATTTTTAATCTTCCCAAATTCTATTCCATTAAGCAGGGAGTTCGCAAGCTACACTGGCTTCCCATGCACAGTCGAGCTAAGTTTAAAGCCCCCTGCTTGGCCCACAAAGGACTGCATAACTACGGTCCAGAATTTATCAGGTCAGCTTTTAAAGAGATACAAGCCCAACAGAGAATTCAGATCGGCCAATGCCAATTTATTAGTTGTTCTAACATTTAAGAAGATGCAATGGGGAGGCAGAGGTATAGTCTTCAATACAATCAAACTCTGGACCAGCCTCCCACCCCACCTCAGAGCTATTCCTTCATTAACATCATGCATGAAGGAGATAAAGGCCTGGCTATTTAACATCAAAGTCACCTGCCTCTTCTGACAGTGGCAAGATACCTTAAGATATTTTTAAAGCGTGGGATTACCAAACACATGGTAGAGAGCAGACAGGCCAAACTTAGGGAAATGGCTAAAGTATTCCAGCAGTACCACAACATAACATCAAATCAAAACAATAAAAATACAAAACTGAATTTGAAAAAAAGAGTAAGATTTAGTAAACAAAAATGACAAAAATCCAATAAGGATAACAATAGATATGAATTAAAAAAACTTTAATTAGCAATAGGTTCAAAGAGGGCAAAGCGCCAATGTTAGTCAATGGTTGCAGACCTAGGTGCAATTTGAGGCAAAGGGCAATAGAGTGTGACCAGGATCAACCTTGTTGGTGTATTGAACCCAAAACTTCATCGTCTTTTAAGACCCAATCAACAACAGGACTGCATTTCTAAAGCCACTAGGACCCGGGAGGAGAGGGGCGACTTCAAAGCTTACAGGGTGTCAGGCAGAGGCCAAATGCAGGGTCCAGTTGTCACTGGTCAGTTGTTTGCCTCAAGGAAAAAGCTTATTGCAGCTGGACTTACTACATCCACACAAGAGGCCAGCCAACTGACTCTTTGAGTCTACTTCTTAGTCCTGGGTACAAGAGAGCAGGCCCAGTCCTTTAGGGCCCCTGTTAGGTCACAGATAGCAGGTCCAGTCCTTTTCATCTTCCACAGGTCCATAAATGTTCCCAAGTGGGTGCCTGGAAATGCCACATTCATGCCTGGCGCTACATAGTGAATCAAAAGGACTCCTGGACACCTAACCAATAAGAAAAAGTTCCTAGCGGTAGCCCTACCCACTTTTGTAACGGTTCAGGTTCACCTTGCTGCAAACAGGCCCAAAATGCAATGTCAGGGCGTTTTGAAGACAGCAAACGTCATACTAAACATGTGGCTCAACAGTCCTGTTAAGCAAGATTTGACACTGTAGTGTCAAAAATGATACCCACAGCCCCACCTTGCCTAGTCTATGGCAGTGGTCCCCAATCTGTGCGTCGCGGCAACCAGTTCGCCATCAAAACTAGCCAGGGGCGCTGTGTACCAAGCACACTGTTTGGGAACCGCTGGTTTAAATACTTTACTGAAACCATCAACAGGCTGCCAAAACTCCATACAAACAGCGCCTATAACGATCCTACTGTCAAGCAGGCTCGGCACCACAATTGAGGGATTTTCTGATCTAAAATATCCCCTCTCGCAGAGTGCGACTTCGAACTTGCCCCCTTCGTAAAAAATTAGCGTGGCTGACTGGGGGCTTCTGGGCGGAGACTTATAGAAGTAGCAGCGCTACAACCTTGTTCCTAAAGACTGACCCTAGAGAGGAAGAACTCACTATTTAGAAGGCGAGTTTTAAATATCTTCCCACCCCAACTGCCTCTGTCTAAAATCCGCAGTTGCTGCACCTAGCCTCTCCTTCTTATGGGACTAGTTTCCTTGCGTACTGCCTCATCCTTGGCTCGGCCCTTGAAGTGGTGCATTTTGGTTCAGGGGCCTTCTGCGTCCAGCCTACAGAACTCTGAGCCTGGGGAGGGAGGCACCATTTAAAGCACCCTTCTTTTCTCCGGAGGCACCACCATACCTAAACTCCAGGTAGACAGGCATAAAAAGGAACAAGCTTTCAAGCGGAGGGGGCCTGGTGTTTTATGGACTACCACCCTAAGGTAAGAAGTTGGAGTGAAGTTTGCCTCTAATTATTATGTATGGTCCTCTTAGAGCTGGGCAACTTGATTTATTCCTCGACTGGGTAGAAGACTGGAGTAATGTATGGAAGGCCTTGGTCCCAGTGTTTTCGCGCACAATGCCCTTTCGGAAACAGTTGTGTGTTTTCATTACTTTAGTTGGTATTATAGGAGCAGCTTTCTCTGCTATGTTCTTGAAATGCATCAGTGTTTTAACTAAGAGCGATGGCATGAGTAGCACGGTTTTATTTGTCTGTTTGAGGCAGCATTTTTGGAGATTAGCGGACTATGCAGCGTGAATCGAGAACTTTCGTTCACTGAACAAATGCGAGGCCACAGGGCACTTTGTGTCATTGCCACCAAGCAGTTCTCAAAATGTCTTGCATCCCACCACCCGCCAAAAAAAGGTAACATATTGGAGAGCCAATGGCCAATAGTTCAAGGGAGCCGCGGGTCGAAAAAGTTTGGGAGCCACTGGTCTATGGAATTCAGAGGAGTTCTCTCTGCCAATTCAGGACAGCCTATTGTTTGCTCCTGGGGAGGCAATTCACAGCTTTGCACACTTTTCAAAATGGCAAAAATCCCATAAGGAGAACCACAGGCACAAGTTTTCACCAAGGCAGAGCGCAGGCCGAGAGTTGGTAAACTTATCCTAATTAGCCTTAAGACCGTTCAGGCAGGGAAAGGGTACAGTTCTAAAAGTTTCTTTTCCCTAATACTTATTAAACATACAACTTCGCCACTCAATTGGAGTTTAATAACTTAAAAGTAGCGATTTAATTATTATTTTTCTGGCAGGTCCCATTCTAGAGATATGATATTGGTATTTTAATCTGTACTCTGATTTTCTACATAGATCAGCTATGCATGCCACTGTGAAAATAGCTTTTAGGGCCGCAACCTACCTTGTGGGCTTCAATATTTACACTGAAGTGACTTACTAATATTTAAAATAAAGATTAATATATCTTTGGTCATACTTTTCAAGGATATTGCAGATCACCTCCGATCTCCATGAACTTATAAAGGAACTCTTTTGGACTAGTTCCTCTGTAACGCCACCAAACTGGAGTGGCTTGCAATATCCTTATATCCAGCAGAGGGTACTTTACTTCACATATAAACCTGCTTTGGATTACTACTCAAGGCTTACAGCTGGTTAGGGAGAGGAGAGTTTGTCGCTATGGAATGGGAGCATGGTTGACACCAAACTGCTACTTATAATGAGCGAGTCATGATATAATTTTTTATGTTTTCAGCCATATGCCGTAACGAATACAAATATACCGTTTCACAAATAAAAACGTTAAGATGCATAACAAATAGGTCAGTAGTGGAAGACTGTCTTTTGTATACTGTAGACTTTAAAAAGCAGGGAGAGCTCCCAAAATATTCCACTTTTTGTAATTAAGAGCATGAAATAGGAAGGGCTTTCATTACAAGAAATTAAAATGGAAAGAACAAATGCAGTCTCTTATCTACAATGAACAAGAGAACATGCTGGAGCTACCGAGATGCCGGATTGGCAGCATTATTGGCCAGATTAAGTAAAGGAAAAGTACAGAAAAATTCAAGAGAAGTCAAAATGAACATCATTATTGGAAAAATGTAGAGAAAATCCAGTCAGCAACTCTCCTTCCCAGCGAACTACCCTGGCACATTTGTAAGTATTAGGAGTGTGTAGGTATGTTGGTGGTAGTACAATGGTAAGGCACAGGTGAATGCACACCTGAGACAAAGGCAGAATCCAGGGCCTGAAACACAGCCGATCGACCCATTTGGAGTAAAGATGTTTCACACCTGAAATATTCAAATTAGAACAGGGAAGCGTCTTGACGGATTAGCCATGTTAAGAGTATTCTCTTTAATTAACACATCAGAACATTAGCAGTAAGCCAGAAACAAGTTGCATGACTTAAGACTACTGAATAAGCACCCATAATTTTAAATACCGGAAGCTAATGGCTCATTCCAACATGTACTCGACAAAATAACCTCAGTTAGGACTAGTGAAACATCCTGCATACCTAAAAATCCATCACATTATGAAGATTCCAACACCATGGGGGTATCAGAATTAAAAAAAATTACGCCATGAAAGAAAACAAACTAATTTCTAGTTTCAATTCAAGAGCAGAGTTCACATTTGGAAGAGGGGTGGATGAAACAGCACCAAGGCCTCAAGAAGAGAATCAATCAATGAGTATATATAGGCAATAGTATGCACAGAAATCTAAATGTGCAGCAGTGGAATACACTTCTCACAGTTGAGCCTAAGCTACGAGTACTACAAGAAAAGAGCTCCTGCGTGAGAGAAGAGGGAGCGAAAGTGCAGTACAGAATAGAGAGTGAAGCACACAAAACGTTAGAGCTTAGCATAGAAAACAGTGAGAGCATGGTACTCAAAAGAGTAACACTGTGGAATAGAAAGTAAGAAAGAGAAAAGTAAAGAAAAAGCGTACACCTTAGATGGCAGTGGCTACAGAGACTAAAAAAACCACAAGACCAGACATAGCATACAGGAAGTTAGAGAAGACAGAACGCTTAAGAATGAATATCCATCACACTAGATGATGCTTCAGTGAGAGATAGTGCTTCTTCTACTTCTATTCCACATACCTATACACCTTAATCTATTATCAATTTCAAAGATCTTTCCTATTTTTTTATACTATCTTTTATATCTTGCAAGGAAACTATTTTATTGGCTATGTTTACAGTTTTCCTCTTCTATCACATTGTTAATTTGATATTCAGATTATAACGGTTTTAGTTTTTTCTGCTTAGATTGATATTATCCTTTCTTATAATAAACATATCGCTCTTATCTTATTTAAATTTTCTATTGTATAATTCAGATTTTACTATATTTGACATGATTTATTACCTTTTTACTTTCTAATGTGTTGACCTACAGATAGTGTCTTTTATCTAATGCAATGTTTATATAATTAGACAGTGTAATTAACATGCTACACATTTTCCTTTCCATAGTATATTGAAATGAGTTAATGTAATTTATTATTTATTTCACATATGGACTAGTATACTGTTATATATTTTATATGCATTGTTTTTGTACATGAAATACGAATAAAAAATGAGATCACAAAAAAGAATGAATATCCAGCACCATCAACGGATACACGTAGATATGAAAGAGGGTTTGTATGAATATACCAACAGTTGGGATGTTTGCGCACAACGATTCCAGTTCACTGAAGGGCAACCAATCAATGTAGTCAATAAGTCCAAACAAGCAGACAAACTTTGTACTGAAGGAATTCCATTCTCATCCTGGGATCAAACACTTAAAACTGTATTTCAATTCAAAGAGGTATCAATGCTATGGTTTTGTCAATTTGTGAAGTAATAGTGACAATCCCTGGCATTTTGTGGACATACATTGCAGAATATTGTCTATTTCTGAAAAAAAACGCTGGTGCAGAAATATAGAGGGTCATTTTTGACATATCGCACATAAAGGCACAACCTTGTCCACACATGGCAAACAGTGGACCTGGAGTGTGGTGGTAATTTATGGCATATCGCTGGCAGCCAAGGTATGTTATGAAAGTACAATTGGGGGTGGGGTCGCACACTACTCACACCAGCGGTATCGCCCCTAAGGACTATGGTAAATGTAGTTACGTGTTCCGCGATGCATCTTCTTTCGATTCTCTGCTATCTTCGCTGTCTTCGCCATCCCTGGACACGTGTTTCGGGGTATCACCCCTCGTCAGCAGGGATAGGCCGTGTTCTGGGGTTGCTGGTGGCTGCCAAATATCTGCTAGGTTTAGTACCACTCAGACGCGTAGGTGCGGGGTCCCAGGCTCGTCAGCCAACTGCTGACGAGGGGTGATACCCCGAAACACGTGTCCAGGGATGGCGAAGATAGCAGAGAATCGAAAGAAGATGCATCGCGGAACACGTAACTACATTTACCATAGTCCTTAGGGGGCGATACCGCTGGTGTGTGAGTAGTGTGCGACCCCACCCCCAATTGTAATGTTAAAGCTCCCTCGAGCAGTTGGCTGATGAGCCTGGGACCCCGCACCTACGCGCCTGAGTGGTACTAAACCTGGCAGATATTTGGCAGCCACCGGCAACCCCAGAACACGGCCTATCCCTGCTGACGAGGGGTGATACCCCGAAACACGTGTCCAGGGATGGCAAAGACAGCGAAGATAGCAGAGAATCGAAAGATGCAGCATCGTGGAACACGTAACTACATTTACCATAGTTCTTAGGGGCGATACCGCTGGTGTGTGAGTAGTGTGCGACCCCAACCCCAATTGTAATGTTATGAAAGTATATAGACATTTCTTTTTTTCTTTATCATTTTGTAATCAAGAACAAAGTACAGCAGTTATAGGTGCATACAATCAGTATCAAACATATTGCATCAGGTGTGAATTTGCCACAATACATATATCAGTGCATACGCAAATTGCAGAGGGGAACATATTCAGTAGGTTAAGACAATACCTTCTTAACAGTTCAATCCGACAATATGTACTTATTCATCCACTGAGCAGGTGAACATATATGTGGTATAGGGGCCCCATATATCTCGTGGTCTAGATGCCCTTGGCAACTCTTCAGCGTAACAGGCGAGTTGATCCCTGCAGTAAGCAAGATCATGTAGCAATTGCTTCTACAAAGGCGCCGGCCTACCATCCCAACATAAAGCGATTCTGCACTTAGCTAACTGCAGAGCCAGTACCACCAATTTACGGACACCAGCCGGCACTTTGGAAACAATACCCAATAAGCAGATCTTTACATCCATCATAATTTGCACTTCTGTCATGTCCATCAATGCTTCAGTCACATCAGCCCAGAAGGCAGATACTGTGGGACAAGCCTAGGCCAAATGTATAAACTCGGCGTTGTCGGCACCACACCTCCTACAACAATGGGAGTCCCGCAGGCCATATCTATGTAATTGAGCAGGGGTATAATACGCTTGGTGGACGTACTTATAATGAATAAGTTTGAAATTACCATTTACCGCGAAGCTCCCAGTCATGCAACAGCTCTCCTCCCACTCCTCGTCTGCGAGTGGTTGCATCAGACATACATCCCACTTGGCCCTAGAGTTGCCTGGCGCCGCACCTTCATCTAGTTGTGAGGCATAATATAGCCGCGAAACTAATTTAACCTTATTCTGTGCGGTATATAGCAGCTGTAACACCCCCAATGTGGAAGGTTCTGCAGGAAGGATTAGTTACTTACCTGTAATCCTAGTTCTCTTCCAGGGGTATCCTCATCAAAGTCATAAGCATTAGAATATTCCCGCCCATGAGCGGGACACCGGAAACACTATATTATATGTGCCCCACATATATATATATCTCTCTCTCTATCTCTCTATATATACATATATATATCTATATATCTATATATAAAAACATGCAATAGCAGCCAAATCACATCAGAGCTGGAATATGCTGTGAAGAATTTCCACCATACATGAATAATACGCATTAGAAACATGAGAAACAACACAAAAGATTGTTTAGAAACTGTTTTAATGCTTAGGCAGCAGCAGAAATTCTTATAACACCCTGAAAGCATAGAAAGCTCCCAGGCTGCATTGCAAACACACAGTGTAAAAAGACTGAAAAGCTAACCTGTAGCTGTATACAAAAAAACTGACACCGTGCTTTTAAGGCACCCATGACCCCCGGTATCCCATCATGCCTCAGGGGTGACAGACAGGTCAGTTCTTTTCAGAGACTGAAACAAACCCAGAAACAAAATAGGTTAACAATATCTCCCAACATCCTTTGCCTGGGGAGGCGAGAGGGTTGCTTATGACTTTGATGAGGATAGCCCTGGAAGAGAACTAGGATTACAGGTAAGTAACTAATCCTTCTCTTCCAGGGGATCCTCATCAATAGTCATAAGCATTAGAATAGAATAGCGAGACTCTCCTCATCCCTGCGGGCAAAGGAATGACAAGACAGTAATCTCATCAACAAGCCTGAGCAGGCTATAGGCTACCCAAAGAGATTTCTCAAGGAGGCTGCCCTACTTGAGTATCGGCCCTGGAATCAGATTCGAGACAGTAATGTCTCGTAAAGGTATGAACTGATTTCCAGGTTGCAGCCTTGCATATTTCTGACATCAGAATGTCATGTAAGAAAGCTACTGTAGCGGCTTTCCCTCTAGTGAAATGCGCTTTGGGTGACACCAATAAAGGCTTACCTGCAAGCTGATAGGCCAATTTAATGCAAGAGACAATCCATCTGGAGATGGACCTCTTGGCCGCTGGAAAACCCGTCCTCATTGAACAATAGTTCACAAACAGTTGAATCGTTTTCCTGATCCCTTTAGTATTTTCCAAATAGAACTTGAGCACTCTCTTAAGATCCAAGGAGTGCAGTGACCGCTCGGCTGGGGTCGTAGGATTTGGAAAAAACAAAGGGAGGGAAATGGACTGATTTATATGAAAATCAGAAACCACTTTAGGCAAGAAAGATGGATGAGCCCTTAGGACTACTCCATTGTGGTGGAAAACAGTATATGGTTCCTTCGCACACAGCGCTTGTATCTCGCTTACTCTGCGCGCCGAGGTAATCGCCACCAAAAAGGCCGCTTTCCAAGAGAGATGTTGTAAAGAGGCCATGTGGATGGGCTCAAAAGGAGGTGACATTAACCTGGATAGAACCAGGTTCAATTCCCAAGGAGGAGAAGGATTTCGCACAGGGGGATACACTTTTCAACCCCTGGAGGAAGTTCTTAACCACCGGAACCTGAAAGAAAGAAATCTGATCAGGTGATTTCCTGTACGCCACTATGGCTGACAAATGCACTCTAATGGAAGCATATTTCAAACCAGAAGTTGCCAAAGAAAGGAGGTATGGCAGGATTACCTCCTCCTGCCCTTTAGTCGGATCTACGTGATGATCCCTACACCATATGTAGAACCTTTTCCACTCGAACGCATAAGACGCTCTCGTGGAAGGCCTCTTAGCCTCCTTTAAAATGTGCATACATTCAGGAGGCAGATTCAAATGCCCATATTGCAGGACCTCAGGTGCCATGCTGTCAGGTTCAGTGATGAGAGGTTGGGATGTAGTATCCTCCCGTTCATCTTGCTCAACAGGTCCGGTTTGCAAGGAAGTCGTCTGTGTGGATACACAGACAGATGCAGCAGGTCCGGGTACCACCACTGTCGTGGCCAATCCGGAGCTATCAAGATCATCTCCATGTCCGACCTGAGGAGCTTGGAAACTACCTTCGGAATCAGAGGCAGGGGAGGAAACGCGTAAGCAAATGTTCCCGACCAATCCATCAGGAGAGCGTTCCCCCTGCGTCCCTGGCCGGTGGAATCTGGACGCGAAGGCGTGGCATTTTGTGTTTTCTTCGTCCGCAAACAAGTCTATGGCTGGACGACCCCAACAACGAAAAAGCTCTTCTACCACTTCGTCGTTTAGCACCCAGTCTGGCTGATCTTCGAAGTGCCTGCTGAGTGCGTCTGCTTTGATGTTTAACTCGCCTGGAAGGTGCACCGCCACCACTGAAAGGTTTCGAGAGAGAAGCCAGTGCCAGATGGTTTGAGCCTCCCGGGAGAGAGGGCGAGATCGCGTGCCTCCTTGTTTGTTCAGATAGAACATGGTAGTTGTATTGTCTGTCTGAACTAAGACAGAGTTGGACTCGATCGCTGAAAGAAAAGCTTTGAGAGCTAGAAACACCGCTCTGAGCTCCAGCATGTTTATGTGGTACGTCTGCTCCTGCGCAGACCACTGACCCTGAATCTGTAGGGGACCCATGTGCGCTCCCCAGCCTTGTAGAGGTGCATCTGTCACTATAGACTGGGTGGGTAGTGGCTGATGAAAAGGTACTCCCACCAGCACATTCCTCGTCCGAGTCCACCATTTGATGGCATCCTTCGCTGTCTGGGAAAGTGATACGATCTTCCAAACGCCCTGTCGCCTGGTCCCACTGGTGTTCGAGAGACTGTTGTATAGGGCGCATTCTCAGCCTGGCGTTCGGGATGAGAAAAATGCAGGACGCCATGGAACCCAGCAGGGAGGCTACCTGTCGGACTGTCGGAAGCCGAGACTCTAATAGAATCCCACACTTCTGCCTCATGGAAAAAAGTCTCTCCTCCGAAGGAAACGCTTTTCCCAATCTTGTGTCCAGAACGGAGCCTAGGTAGTGGATGGACTGTGTCGGCCGCTGGACTGACTTCTCCAGGTTCACATGGAGACCGAGCCTGTGCAACTGGTGCAGACAAAGTTGCAGATCGTGCGTCACCTGTACCGGAGACGGGCCCTTTAGGAGCCAGCTGTCCAGGTATGGGTAAATGAAGAGTCCCTTTTTGTGAAGAAAAGCCGCCACCACTGCCATGCATTTGGTGAAGACTCGTGGGGCAGACTTAAGTCCGAAGGGTAGCACCTTGTACTGGTAGTGTTTGCTTCCTACGACAAACCTCAAGTACTTGCGATGCTGCAGAGCAATCGGAATGTGAAAGTATGCATCTTGCAGATCCACCAAACACATCCAATCTCCGGCTTGAAGATGTAGGCATATTTGGTGAAGAGCTAACATGCAGAACTTTTCTCCGACTATGACTTTGTTTTTATGAGACGCAGATCTAGTATAGGCCTGAACTTGTCCTCCTAATCTTCTTTGGGGACAAGAAAGTATCTTGAGTAGACTCCCTTTCCTCTTTGAGAGGGAGGAACTTCCTCTACAGCTCTTTTTTGTAGGAGGACTGACTTCTCTGCGGAGCAAGCTCAGCTGGTGAGGGCAAGAGGTCTTTGGAGGAATGCTTTTCGGGAGCGCACGGACACGTAGCCTGTATCCATTGTGCAGTATATTCAGCACCCACTGATCTTTTGTGATGCTGACCCACTCTGTCAGGTGTTGTGAAGCACTTCCTCCCACTGGAGTGGGCAACGGCGCCAGAGGAAGCCACTGATCAAGCCTTTCCTCCTCTCGTGGTGGTAGAGGACTACTGATGACCTCCTCTACCTCTGTTGGATTTGCCTCGGAACTGGGATTTTCCTTGGTTCTTATTCTGGGACCACTGAGGGGTTTGAACCCTCTGTTGAGCCCCTCTCCCCCTGTTGATCTTAAAGCGGCGTTTGAACTCTTTTTTCTTCTCCAAACCCACCGCTTTCACCGTATCCAGTTCAGTCTTCATACGGGTCATCTCTTCGTCAGCATGTTCTCCGAAGAGAGAGGAACCCGAAAAGGGAAGATTAAGGATGCGATGTGGAGCATCCGGCTTCAGCCCTGTGAGGCGCAACCAAGCCGACCTTCTGGCCCAAACCCCATGTGAGTAGTAATGTGCCGCAAGCACTGCACCATCCGCTGCTGTGCTTATCAACTGGTTCGCTACCAAACATCCTTCTGTCATAGTTTCTTCGAAGTCCTTCTGGTCTTCCTTTGGCAGTTTGGACTTGAACCTCTCCATGGAGTCCCATAAGGCTCTGTCGTATCTACCCAGCAGTGCGGCTGCACTGGAGACCTTCTGCGAGGAGGCAGCTGAATTGCAAACTTTGCGACCCCACGAATCCTGAGATTTGCTGTCCTTTGTCTGGTGGGACTGAAGAGGAAGCAGCAACTGCATGCATCTTCCTCGCCGCTGCCACTATCACAGAGTCTGCTGGAGGGTCAGATTTTACAAACACTGGGTCAGAAGAAGCCGGTTTGTATTTCTTCTGTATGCGGGCTGGCACCGCTCTGATGGCTGCCGGGGTTAGGAAAACGTCCTTGACCGGATCCATAATTCCCGGGACTAAAGGCAGCAGTGGACAAGAGATAGATTTTTTTATGCAAAGTTTCAAAAATGACTGTCGTAGTAACCTGGGGGACAGACATTTCAATGCTCAGCTTCTGAGCTCCTCTTCGCAGGACATCCAGATAAGTGCCAATGTCAGGGACTGGAGAGGATCTGGAAGTAGGACTATCCGTCAACGTGGGAGAGTAATCCCTCTTGGAAGACCTGGTAGAAGAGGTAGATGAAGTAGACGGAGTTCTTCGATGTTTACGGTGAGCACCGTGCCTCGTCTCACGTGACCTTCTTGGGTACTCTTCCCTTCTAGGAGAGCGAGATCTAACCGGATCCTGTCTTCTTGGTGAACGAGATCTGACAGGATCTTCTCTGTGAGATCGGGATCTCACCGGATTTTCCCTTCTGGGAGAGTGAGATCTGATTGGTCTTCTCACAGGTGATTTTCTGGGAGGACTACGCCTGTCCACTTCATCCACCAGTCTCTGGAGAGGAGATCTGTGCTGCGGACTGGCATACGTTTGGTAGCCCCTGAATCTCACCAATGGTCCAATGACTTATACCATCTGGGAGACAGTCTGACCTCCGCAGCCGAAGGATCTGGCTGACGCACAGGAGATCCGAGGACAGGACTTCTGGACCTTGAAGATGTTGTTGAGGAGCCAGAAGACTGAAGTAGAATGGCGAGAAGCTGACTCCGTAACCATGATCACAGAGTTGTTTGACGACGATCGAGCCCTTTCCGAATGTCTCGACGTCGAACATTCTGGCGTTGTTTGTTTTTCTCTCGACGCCGAATGCTTTCGGGGAGTCGGAGGATCCAGCAATCTCGACCTCGAATGCCTCGACGGCGATCGATGCGAGGATCTATGGTCTCTCGACGTCGAGTGGTGATGACCAGTCGTCAACAGAGCCCTCTGTCTCGACGTCGAACGGCGATGACCAGCCGCCGACGGAGTCCTCTGTCTCGACGTCGAATGTCTGTGCGACGACGGCGGAGGGGTATTGGTCACCCTCGACGCAGAACGTTGACGAAACTTCAACGGGGACTGCGTCGACGCCGATCGACGTTTTGCTGTCGACGGCGGAGGGGTCTTGGACCTCGACGCCGAACGTCGTTTTTTAGACGACGGCGGAGGGGGCACACCTAGACGCCGGTCGCCGCCTGGATGACGACGGCGGAGAAGTGACCTCCCTCGACGCCGATCGTCGTCCGGTTGACGGCAGAGGGGCCTTGGATCTCGACGCCGACCGTCGCCCGGTTGACGGCGGCGGAGTCACATTTCTCGACGCCGGTCGTCGCCCAGTTGACGACGGCGGAGGGGATTTAGACAACGGAGCTTGATCCTTCGACGTAGTCGACGTACCTGGTCTTCTTTTCGACGGGGAGCCCGCCGTCGACGGTAGTTTTGAAGATGAATGACCCACCGGTGGCTCTTTCCTCAGCGCCAAGCCGGACGCTGAAACTGAAGGGTGAGAACACTTCTTTTGAAGATATTCTAGTCTTCTTGGAGCCCTTCTTCACCGGAGACCTTCCTCTGTATGACCTGTGAGCCAAGCCATAGATGCGAATGCTCTCCCTGTCTTTGAGAGCTCTTCCTGACAGGTGCTCGCAGTGAGGACATGTGCCTGGATCATGTTCTTCAGGTAGACACAGGATACAAACATCGTGGTTGTCTGATTTTGCCTTCTTGTTGCCATAAGAAGGGCATTGGTCAAAAAGTGAAGGCATTCTCAGCTGAAAATGCTCACTAAACTGACTAAAAAAGACAGTTTATTACTTGACTGATGTAAAATATCAAAGTAATAAGAAAAAGTTGTTAAGAATGAAGTAATTTTCTGTCAGAAAACAGAAAATTAGTGGAGCTGTGTTACCAAGATCCTTCCTGAAGGAGCCGGAAAGAACAACTGACCTGTCACCCCTGAGGCATGATGGGATACCGGGGGTCATGGGTGCCTTAAAGGCACGGTGTCAGTTTTTTTGTATACAGCTACAGGTTAGCTTTTCAGTCTTTTTAGACTGTGTTTGCAATGCAGCCTGGGAGCTTTCTATGCTTTCAGGGTGTTATAAAAATTTCTGCTGCTGCCTAAGCATTAAAACAGTTTCTAAACAATCTTTTGTGTTGTTTCTCATGTTTCTAATGCTTATTATTCATGTATGGTGGAAATTCTTCACAGCATATTCCAGCTCTGATGGGATTTGGCTGCTATTGCATGATATATATATATATATATATATATATATATATATATATATATATATATATATATATATATATATATATATATGGGGCACATATAATATAGTGTTTCTGGGGTCCCGCGCATGGGCGGGAATATTCTAATGCTCAGGACTATTGACGAGGATCCCCTGGAAGAGAAAGTCTGAGTACAAACTGCGCATGGCCGAGCGGAATCTAGTGTATATAAATGTGACCATCGCCTCGCTCGCCCCCCTCCTTCACAAACTCCTGCACGGAGATAAATGTCCCATCTATATAAGCATCATCCATAGTGCGGACCCCAGCGGCCTGTAAAACATTGAGTGCCCAAGGTTCCCCCGTCACAGATATCGCTGCGTGGTGTATTAAAGGCATGGCAGGTGCATACAGAGGTACCCGTCGTGCCCTCCTCCCAAGTTCCTCCCAGGCTCGGGCCGTGCAGCCGACCAGGTCAACCTCTCCCTGTTCATATGCTGTATATGGATTAACAATCATCGCCTTCAGGGGCAGAGGGTGCACCGCGCCAGCTTCTACTGCCACGTGGCGTGAACAGCGGTGCATTCTGCCAATAGTACGCAAACTGCACCTGAGCGCACAGATAGTATAAGCAAAGTATATAAGCAAAGTATATAGACATTTCTAATACATTAAAATTCATGCAGGCTCAAAGAGGAGCCAGTGCAAAGGACCTTTACGCCTGTGTTTATATTCAATCAACCCGGTCTCCAAAACCCAGAAAAGAATTGGTTTTGAAATCAGATTTGGAGAAAGGGTAGGGCATCACAAAACCTACTGAACTCGTAAACGCTCCTGTACTTTCCGTCAAAATTACCAGTTTTTACTAGCTCTGCCTCATGAATCAAAGCCCCGCTACCCTCAATGATAATTACATATATATATATATATATATATATATATATATATATATATATATATATATATATATTATATATACACATATACACATATACACACACACACACACACACACACACACACACACACGTTATTACTTAGTGAGTCACAACTGGCTAGTTACAGTAAATAGAACCACGTTTCCATAGGAAATTGTTTGTTTTTGGTTTGCTATAACTTTGGTGCTGCTAGACACACAAAGCCATAGAAATTCAGCAGCTATACTTAAGAAACTAAAAGCCAATGTCCTACAGTTACTTAACGGCATATGTTATAGTTTCTTACGGATACGTATAACTAATGACTTTCTATGGTTTTGTATGGGTAAACCTGAAACTAACTAGAACATCCCTGTAACCTTTGTTATTTATTCAGAAAATGTGCATTTTTTTTAACGTAAAGTGATATATAATTGGATCCCGGGGTACCCGCGGAGGATCCACATCCCTAGATATACTAAGTTTTCTTTAATAACTTCAAAACTTCTGAACGGGATTTACACCAAAGTACATAAAGGCTCTTTCTGGCGCAAGTGCTAGCCTTCTGCCAAATTTGGTGTAAATCCGTTCAGTCTGCAGCCATGTCTAAATATTGCAAAATCCCCACAGACATTTCATGGGCAAAAATAGTTTTGGAACTCCCAATTACTCGACACCCACTTCACAAATAACCCTGAAACTTTCCATGCAGAAATAGGAAAAGTAGGCCACTTTTTTTTTTTGGGGGGGGGTAGAATCTGTGAAGTGTCTGAACTTGGCTCTCCAAGCATAATATTGTTTTTATGAAATGTACTAAAGTGAAGAATAATTAAACGTAATCAATTGAAGGATTTAAGTTCTCATAAATGCCATACTAATTCAGAAAGTGGATCCATGCACAGCATTCACAAAATGTACTAATGCTGTACAATGAATACACTGGTTAATTCTGGAGAGAGGGGAAGCGAGGGAGTGAGTGGAAAGAAAAGGAGGCATGGGGATGGAAATTTGGCAGTTTAGACGTCACCAAATCCGGATCATTGCTTCACAACACTACCACTGGAATGCATTTACAGCCAATTTGTGAAGAGCAATCTATTAAAAGAATTGAGGTCACTCACTGAAGAAAACCATGCCATCTTCTCTAAGACCAAATACATTAGTTCAAAATTATAATATAAGTAAATAAAAAGTACACGTACAGTTCAATGACAAGGAAATCAACTCTTGACTGCATTAAAATGCCAGAATTCTATCGGACATTGTAAAACAACGGAGATCCAAGTGGTATGTATAATAGGGTACCAAACTATGGTTGCTGACAGCTTAACCTCTAGGGCAAGATATTAGAACAGATTAAAACACACAATACCCTTATAAAAACACTGGTAGAACACAGTGAAGCGCATGAATAGATAGAGAGATCTCTTTAGTAAAAAGAATGCTGCAGTATAAAATTCCAAACTTCCAGAGTAAAATCACAAACAATTTATCAATTTTTAACACAAACCTCTAGTAGCTTTGCATACTGAACATCCCCTTTTACAGTTTTCAGAATTTCTACTGAAGAGGCAAGGAACATGCAAGGTGCATCAGTCTTTATTGTTTTGGTGGCACAGAGCAATGGGTGGGTGCGGACGGGTGAAGAAGTCAATGCTTGCTGGCCTGTTTCCAGGGTGGCACAGACATGCAAGGGCAATAGAGTGGTTAAGCTGCAAAACCAAAATGTCAAAAATTCAATCAGTAGAACTAGAGTTATGAAGTTTTAAAGTTTTTACTAAAAACTAGTGCCTTTAAGATCACAGTGCCAATCGCAGACATCTAGTCACGTGAGAATGGGTCAAAGTCAATGGAGTGCAAGTAGGATATAAAAAGTGGATTGGGCCAGGTCAGCGCTGACCTTCGGACTTTGAAGAATTTTCAATAAAAAGGTTTTGAGAAGGTAGTGTTTAGTGGGACAAGGCGGCTGGCAGTGTCAGACGAGTGAGTTTTGTCGTTGGGGAGCCGCTGGACAAAGTCGATGTGAAGATTTTTACATTTGGACTCAGTAACTTTGATGGTAATCAGAAGTCTCCAGCCTGACAAGGCAGGATGCTGTAGCCAAAGACCTTGCCAGAAGCTTGGCTACCCCTTTAGCGAAGAAGCACTGAATAGGATTTGCTGCTGTGGAAAAGAATGTAGCGGGCGCAGACACAAAGTCAGGCCGACTGACGATGCACCTTGGGCAGATAACCGAGGGAAGACCATGACCAACCTAGTCTATCAGAGCAGTTTTTAGGCAAAAATTATCTAAGTCCTAAGTTTTTTATTTTTGGGTATCTGGGCACCTTTAGCAACACAACCAAGGGTCCAGGACTACTGGGAGACCACCTGGAGGTTCAGGAATCATTCACGCTGGATCTGGGTGCGGAGTCAAGATGGTGGTAGCTTTTATGTCCCTGTGGCTCTGATCAGGAGGCCAGCAAACTAGCCCTTTGAGGCACTCTGGTAGCCCTGGGCTCAGGTGACGATGCAGGGCTCAAACAGCAATGCTAGCCTCTGAGGGTTAAAGGCAGGCTGCAAGGAGAAAAGCAGTCCTTACAGGTACAGACGTCCAGAGCAGCAGACAGCCCTATGAGAGTCCTTCCGCAGGTCCAGGAAGTGAACTAAAGAGTGGGGCTAAGGGTCCTATTTTTATACCTGGTGCCACCTTTGAAGTTGGGAGACATTTCTAGAGGTTTCTCTTTGAAGTGATTGGAATTTCTTCCCTCCAAGATGGCTGCAGAGACTATGTGGAGACGACAAGCCCTTTGTGTGAAGGCAGAGCACAGCCTATTTATTTGCAAGTGGGGCTGTGCTCAGCAACGCTACCAGCCTCTTGCTAGATGGCCCATCTATGCACACTTAATCCCTCTATTTTTGACTATCTAGGAGCAATTCACAAAGGCTAACTGTCAAGGTACAGCCAGTCAGACCTTCCAGCATTTCGGGATTCACTAAATACTCACAAAATCAGCCAACGATCGCAATTAACTTAATATTCACAATTTGGGCCGCAAAAAAGGTCTCCCAGCAGACAGAAAAAAATTGTGACTTCTTACTGGCTGTACATACACACACACGTCACTACGTGTGCTGTACAGCCGTAATAGCGGCTTCCTTCTGCATGTGTTTATTCAGTACATCTACTGGCAGCCACGGAAGAAAGTTACATCTTGCAATTTCTTGCCACATACCTGGATGTAACCGGCATGCTATATTATTTCAAAGGTACGACAGCATTTAATAAACAAGGCCTCAGTCGATGGCATACATGAGATGAACAGG
The DNA here is from genome assembly GCF_964261635.1 of Lissotriton helveticus. Classification (NCBI taxonomy): domain Eukaryota; kingdom Metazoa; phylum Chordata; class Amphibia; order Caudata; family Salamandridae; genus Lissotriton; species Lissotriton helveticus. The sequence continues at coordinate 262,474,193 of NC_136065.1, read as the reverse complement.
ACGAGTGACAGAAAAGATGCACCAGCCAGTCATACAGGTTTCACGGACTGAAATGAAAAGCACCGGTGATACCTGGTTTGGACATTTCAGGACTGCAAGTTTAAAAGGATACATGTGCAAAGGGGTTTCAAAAGCACTCATTCGTACCAGACTGAAACCTGGAGCAAATATTTGTGTTCCAATAAAAATGCAACCTCTCAGGCAAAACAGTTTGAAGCCCTCATTATTTCTTAAGAGAAACAAGGGACTGCATGCAAATATGAAGCTTTCTGTGGTGTCAGTTTACCTAGTGGCAAGGCACATTTTACAGAAAAACAAAATCGGATCTAGCTGCCCACTTCCACGTTTAAATAGCCTCAGCAGGATGCGGGTGGCGGAGGAATAAGCACACACCACAAGTGTTCCCCTCTCACCAAGTTATACACACACCAAATATGGCAGACTGGCACCACATACATTGAGCAGTGTTGCCTGGATTTTGATGTTTCAGTCAGTGTACTCCGATTTTAAGATTGCCACCACTTGCCTGCGTTGGGGTGGTTCCAAGTCCACTGCCGAACCCAAAAAACACATTGCCTAGAAACAAATAATCGCACAGTATGCGCCTAGCAAAGACTGTTAATCATGAATGAAACATCTGCATATCATGGGATGCCCTTCAGTTGTCATGATTCTCAATAATACTTGTGCCTGCTTTCACGTGGGTTCCTGGTTCATGAAAACATTGCATACTATATAAACACAGACTAAGAAAATTGGGAAACTGTTTGTTGCGGTTCGTTCTTTGTTTTTTCTTTTGCCTTTTCATTTATTTCAGGCCCTTCGTGATGTTTTGAGGAATGCACATTAGAAGCATGTCTCTACACGGCCACCGAACGAATCTCTCCGCTATAAAGAAAGCCATGCCCATTCACCGGATGCGGATTATTCAGTGTTCAGAAAGGTGTCGTCCGGCGGCTCCGTCCTGTTATCCTTGAACGGGCTGAGGCTTCTAGTCGCGTCGTATCCAGAGTTCCCGTAGCAGTTACAGACTGATGGTTGGTGCGTGGAGCAGGTAGGACACTCCGTTTTCTTTTGCACACAACCAAGCATCGGATTCATTTGCGGGTGAAACAAAGAGGTTTCAAAGGCTTGTTACAGGCATTTACTGGAATATTGTCACTGAGCAACAGATTCAATTGAGAGTAATACGAAGGAGTTTTCAGAGGCTCGTGAAGGGCGTTTCCAGGAATTGCATCGCTCGACTATTACAAGACAAATTGTTAATTCGTAAAGGGCATTTCCTGTAATTAGTTGCTCTTGGTATTCCTAGATAATGGTTTTATTATTGGAACTCAGATTTTAGAGAGCAAAGCGTTTAAAGGACAAACTACGATTCTAATAGAACATTTTCATAATTGATGAAACCAAGTTGAAACGAGGTCATTAACCAGAATTACAGAAGTTTACCAGTGTGAATGTTTGATAAATGCTGAAATTTATGCCAATAACACAGGTGATCTGGAGAGATTAAACTATCATTAGCATCATGAATACAGGTGATCATGGACACCATTAAGTTACATGACTTTATGATATGAGATCTTATTCCTTCATGCAACCAAGAATTGATTTTATCAGCAAAGTTTATTTTTACAGGTAAATCAAACAAAAGCATATTGAATGTTTATATAATGCTACTCATTATGAATTATTGAATATCATTAAACAGTGTTTGGTTTTCTATTCTAAGTTTCCCTCCCTGCAGTACCCTCCCTAAATTACCTTCCCCTTATCTGGCCAATCTGAACCTCTGTTACTTTTAATTAGAGTCGGAGCTTGCAGAAGGTGGACCTCTGGAGGGCACTGCTCCTGAGGAACGGATGAGATCTCGGACAGAATAATCCGCGTACGGATAGTTTCTCCCGAGCAGTACTGCCAAGATGGCAGCTTTGGACGACATATGTAGAATGTTAGGAGAAATGCAAAAGGAGGTTGCGACTACACGCAACCTAAACCGCAGTCTTTGCAAATCAGGTAGCTCAATTACAAACACAGCGACATGGAGAGCATACTATTGCACCACCACCTCAAGTTACTAATGTTCAGAATCCAACACCTACAGTTTCCATGACAGTCCCTCAGACAGGTCCATTGGTGTCTCCAGAACGGTTCGAGGGAGATCCCACTAAATTCCAGACCTTTTTAACATTGGTGCAGTTGCACTTAATGGTCAGACTAAATGCTTTTCCGGATGCCCAATCTCGCATTGACTTTCGTATTTTCTATTTAGGCGGAGACGATGCTATGTGGTCAGTCTCTCTAGTAAATTCAGATGATAATCTTTTATATGATTGTCGTGCTTTTAAAGCGGAGTTTGAAATAATTTGTGATAGCGGACCCTGTGATTGTCCTTCTGACTGCGAATTATTTGATACACTGCAGGGTAATAAAGACTTGATTCACTATTTAACACAATGTAATCGTCTTATTGCCAAGACCAGTTGGCCTGAGGAACAAAGAGCAGCAATTTACTATCAAGGTCTGCCTGATGAGCTTAGGATTTGATCCACAACCTAAATCATGTGAAGAACGAATCGCCTTGACTCTTCGTTTGGACCATCAATTATCAGATCGGAAAGGAGAAAGAAAGCGACCCGAGTATCGTACATTTGTGAGATCCAAAGCACGATATACTAATTTAAGTCTAGATACCCCAGAACCAATGGAAATAGGTGGTATTAAAGTCAAAGTCAAAGTCAAAGTCAAATTTATTATGATTTGGCTCTCAACGAGGGCCACATAAAAATACACACATAATAATACAGCATAATACATGAAAAACATCATACGACAGAAAAGACAGCCACAAAGTTATCTGCAAGTAAGAAAATTATCATCATCTCCCGGAAATTCATTAATAAATATCTAAAAATTCTTTAAAATAATTAAAAATTCTGGAACAGAACATTTCGTTAGGGGGGCAATAAAGTGCATGGAAGAACATGTTTACATTCACAATTCCCAATTGTAAACAAATTGGTTTTATCCATTTTTGGCGCATGGGACACAATACCGGGCAAATAAGCAATACATGATTAAAATCCTGCACAACATTATTACAGACGTTGCATAGGGGAGAAACCCCATACCATTTTGCTAAAAGGGAATTCAGTGGAAGCAAATTATAACGTAAAAGGTACCAAAATCTACGGACGCCATGGGGAATATTCCAAATTAAATATTGTTGGGGTACTTTGGGAGTATATGTCATTGCCAGGACTTCCCTTTCTTTTTTCTTTGGATGGGCAAGTATATCCGACTTAATGCAAAGTTCCCAGGACATTCTTTTTAGCTTCAACTTTAACTCTAATGGAGAAAGTAAAAATAATGTGCTTTCATCCAGTTCAAGCAGCGATACCGCTTTTCTAAAGTTTTTTACCAGCTGCGAGAACTCATTAAAGTTGCCCAATAGTTCTTTTTTTATAATTTCTCGTAAGGTGCCCGGTTTGCCTCTAGCCAAACAGGCTACCCATCTTACAAGGGCTGCCAACCCCTGGACCCAACAACTTCGAAGTCCGAATTCCAGCCTGCATGATGATGTAGAGCAGGCAGAATTAAATGATAATATTTTTCTTAGTACCTTTCCTTCCATTTTTTGCATGAAGCCCCATTGTTTCAGCTCCACTAATTCCATTCCATAAAGGAGGGTTGAAGGGATTTTAGTTTGAAATACATCCAAGCATAGGGAGAAATGTCTCTTCCCAGTAGCTTTATACAAAGAACATAATCCCATACCATGGGTCATCGCTTTTCTGGAATTATGTTCGATGTGAGGCTTCTCACTAAGATTAGCAGATATTATTTTGCCTAAAAACGTGTAGGTTTTAACCACCTCAAGTTTTTCTCCGCTAAGTATCCAATTATAGCTACTAGACCTGCTTTTCTTCTTTCCAAAGATGCACATAACTACTTTTAGAGCTATTAATTTTCATATAATGTGCATCTGCAAATTGGTTCAATGCATGAAGACGATTAGAAAGACCTTTCGGGGTCAGATCTAAGACAAGTATATCGTCTGCATACATTAGAATCGATATAGCTGTCCCTCCGATTTTCGGGGCTAATCCCTCACAAACTGCAACTGTAGTAGGTAAATCGGCCGTATACAAGGAAAACAATATGGGTGCCAATATACACCCTTGTTTTAAGCCGTTCAGGGAGGGGATAGAATGAGAAAGACCCCTCTCACCGCCTTGTAGCACCTTACACCATGTGCACGAATGTAAAGACCTAACTAGGTCTAATAGGTGTCCCGGCATACCCATAGCCGCCAACTTTCTCCACAGCGTAGGACGATCCACCTTGTCGAACGCTGTGGAGAAATCTATAAATGCTACGTATACGCCACCTCCTCGGACACGAGCATATTTATCCATAATTACCTGTAGCAATGTTAGATTATCTAAAGTTCCATGCTCTTTTCGAAATCCTGTCTGTTCCATAGGTAAAATATTATATACATTTATCCATTCCATTATTTGCAATAGCAAAAGTTTAGCAAAAATTTTCCCTATTGAGTCTAATAGAGCTATTAGACGGTAATTAGAGGGGTTGTCCCGATCACCTTTTTTAAAAATTGGGATTAGGATACTTCCCCGCCAAGAGTCGGGGACTGTTCGTGATTTAAAACACGCCAGAAATACTGGAAGAAGAATCCTGCTCCAAGTCGTAACATCTTGTTTGACTATAGACATGGGCAATTCATCAGGCCCCATAGCCCCGGAAGAGCGCATGCTCTTTATTACGGTAGCTATGGATTGCTCAGTGGGGAGTTCCATTATACAATCGCTATTTAGCTCTGGCACCCAAGGGTCCGCCCCTGCACCATTGGGCGCATATAGGGTGGACACAAATTTGGTCCAGACATCTTCCGTAATAACTATAGGAGTGGGCGTTATTACAGACCCACATCCTTGCCTTATTATGGACCAGAAATCTCTCGAATTTTTACAAATCGAGGCCTCTCTTAACTTGATCCATAAAATATCTTCTTTTTCTTTTTTTAATTTGTATCTCAATCTTACCCTTCTTCTTTTTAATAAAGCTAACTGAGACTCAATTTCCCCCGATCTATTGAGGTATTGCTTTCTAACGAGTTTATTTATTTCGTTATTTAACCTTAATAGAGGACTAGGGGAAAAATGTTTCTTTTTTGGTTTTCCTTTAATCCTAGCCATTGAGGTGACTTTTTTTAATAAGATTTTCAAGAAAAAGGAATTCCCTACCTTGATAGTAGTCCAACTCCAATAATAATTGGCTAAGGATATTTTGTACATCCTTACTATTAATATTTCCCCAATAACATCTATCTGTATTGCACTTGATCGAGAAACCTCTATTCTTTAAAGACCAGAGGCTCGTTGCAGGGGGTGTTAATGAGACAGTTATAGTAATTATTTTATGATCACTGAGAGGGGAGTGAGAGATCACCAAATCTTTAAGAAAGGAGAACATATCAAAATCAGTTATTACGTAATCTAAAATAGATTCACCCCTAAAAGATACATGTGTATAGTTTGCAGGAGTATCTGAAGGCATCCTGCCATTTATAATAATTCCCTCCAGGGAACTAAGTTCCGAGGAGAATCTTGCCTCTTTTATTAGTTTTGATTTGGGCAGGCAGGACTGCTTGAGGTATATTATATGCTTCTTCCTTATCTTTATTTCTAAACATGACCAAAGAAGTGTTAGACACTTTACAATTCAAGTCCCCCACCAGCAATAAGTACGGGGGGTGATCCACCTCTATTAGTTGTTTGACATGGGAAAACATACGTTTTAAAACAATCGTGAAAGTATCTTCTGGAGGAATATAAGCATTTAGTATTATGAGTGAGGAGCGTTGACTAACAGAGTCCATATTGGAAATAGTTATGGATTGGAATAGATTACTCTCGTCCTTATAATGGGAGAATTGCCATTGTAATGCGTTTGATAACAAACAGGCAATTCCACCCTTAGCATGGCCTTTTTTTGATGGAGTTGCAGGAGCCTCTAGGACGAAGTAATCTTTCCCTCCATATGGGAGAGTTTTACACCATGTTTCCTGGATACATATCACATCTGCATTCAAAGAGAAAAGGAAATCAAATTTCTCGGGGCAATTCGACAAACCGGCGGCATTCCAAGAGACAATTTTTAGACAAGTGTTAAAGATGCGAAAATGGTCGTGGGTTTCTCGAGGTTGTATTTGAGAGAACTCCTGGTAACCAGTTCCACATCAAATTGTCTTCATTTAGAGGAACGTCTGTATTAACAGGTAATGGAAGCACCTGTGAAACCATTCGTTTTCCTCTGGATACCCAAATTTTTAGGTCTTTATTACACATAGAAAAATCATCCTGATCAGAGGACCACTTTGTGTTTCTTTCACTAAATGGAAAACACAAATTATTGTTAACAAAGGGTAGCACGTCAATTCCTCTGCATTGAAAGGCTTCCGCTTGATGAAGAACTAAATTGGCTAATATTTTAGAGTAAAACTTTACCCTTGTTCGTTGCCCATTTATAGATTTTATTGGGAGAACTAAATCAATGTCATTTGTTAAAACTAACTTTAAACTTTCTATCTCCTTAAAGCAGTTGAGTAACCAGGATCTATTCATTTTTAGATCTGTATCAAATAATGGGAGAAAATCCAATGATAAAGTATCCACATTTAAAATAGGGCTTTTTGCTGAATGAGGCATTGAGTTCCTAACTACCTCCGTCTGTGGCCGAAATATAGGTGCAGACGGATTAAATACTCTTGTTACTATTGGCGTATGTATAGTGTCTTCGGGACTTATCGATAGAGGATCAGAGACATTTACTAATGGACATGGGACTGCCCCCTTCATAGAAGCTTCAACCGGGGTACTCCCACATTCAACATTTATGTTACCTCGAACTTCCGTCATCTCGGGGATATCTAAAGGTGGATTTTGACCACTTTCTGTGGTAACAGGCATTTCAGATGTTACATGTTTTTGAAAAATAATTTGCCTAGGTCTTTTCTTTTTATATTTACGTATTAGTTTCCTATTTTTCCCTCTTAATTTTACTTTAGCAACACTAATAGTTCCCGAGGGACCTTCGGGCTCCTTTTTATCTTGTATAAAAATAGGAAATAGATCATGACCCTCCGTTTGCATCTCTACAACCACATTTTCTACCTGCTCAGCCAACACAGAATCTTTTATCTGTGGCAAGGAAGATGGGGAAGATCGATTAGGGGGCTTATGGATATCCACCTCTATAGACAATCCTGTGGGGGCAACTCCCCCCACCTCAGTAATATTATCAACAACTTTTTGGACAACAGAAACAGAATTACTGGAAGTAATAAGAGGGTTAATCACATTTTCAGCTTTTTTTACATTTTGTGCCAGCAGCACCTGCAATATCTCTGTAACCGAAGACAAAATACAATCGGAGTTTACAGCAAATTTACCCATTAAAAGTAATATGGAAGACAAGATTTGCTCAAGGGCTATGAGAGACTCAGAAATGGGTTTATCATTTTTTGGATAGCTGGATGATGTAAAAGCACAGATCCCCGATAAATTAAGTTCCGGAGATTGTACAGCACTCTGCGAAGAAAGGTTATCTGTGGATTTGACAGAGGGAGTGCTGCTATAAAGTAGCAATCCCAATGGTGTTTCTCCAGTAGGGGTTTTATTAGCCGCTAGATGAAGCAAAGATGGCTTATCCACATATCGTCCGCAGAGTTCCAGATCAATGCTGGTGGCTATTGAGACATCAGCCTTATCTTTTTCCAAATTATCATTTCCCATGAGAATACTATGTCCCAAAGCTTGCGCTGGTATTAACAAGGGATCAGCGCCAGTCATATATGCTGGACCTGTAGAGATGTTTACTTCACTTGACTGGTTCAGTGACCTTTTTGTTTCCAGCATAGGATCAAACTGGCAAGCTCCCTCCATATTAGGACAAAGTTCCAGCTGAGGTAAATAATCAGTATCAGAATTCTTAGGAACTTCTAGGGATTTATTCAGGCTTTTTTCCCAGATTTGAGACAGTTGCATCTGCCCTTTCATAGTATCATAATTAACATATTTTTTCCTCAAATGAATAGGACCGGGTATTGTACCAGGTTTCTCCATTACAACTTTCCCAGAACGGAGTTTCTTTGCCTCCATAGTGCAGGAAAGACTGGTCCTACAGCTGTATTCCCCACTATTGAAGATAATACACAATGTAGAATATGAATGATAAAAAATATTCCCAGGGGGGTGAACACAAGAAACAAACCTGCAGAAAAAAGTAGTCTGTGACTATAGTCCTATCAAGATGTTTGCATGCCTATAAGGTACAATAACTCAGGCAGCGAACAAAGAAAACAAACTAAAGTTTTATTAAAAATACCAGGGCCCAGCCCGGCCTACCTCGGCCACTGAGGGCCACAGAGGGCCCGCCCTTTGCCCGGGCTTCGCTCCGGGCGTCCCGCTCGCGTCCCGCGAGACGGGGGTGACTGGTGATTTATGCGCCTCCTGGCGCGCAACTGACGCGAGTAGCGTCGTGAAGGCTCTTGGGGGTTGTAGTTTGTATCCCCACCGCGCTCCACTCGGCGGCCTCACCCCGGGATGAAAAAAGGGTCGGGAGGCGGGAGGACAGGAACCACAGCAAATAGTGCAGGCAGCAGATGAAGGTTTGTAGCGGTCAGCAGCCAAGAATCACCACGCCAGGAGTCACCCACTCGACCGGGGTGACTGGTGATTTATGCGCCTCCTGGCGCGCAACTGACGCGAGTAGCGTCGTGAAGGCTCTTGGGGGTTGTAGTTTGTATCCCCACCGCGCTCCACTCGGCGGCCTCACCCCGGGATGAAAAAAGGGTCGGGCGGCGGGAGGCGGGAGGACAGGAACCACAGCAAATAGTGCAGGCAGCAGATGAAGGTTTGTAGCGGTCAGCAGCCAAGAATCACCACGCCAGGAGTCACCCACTCGACCGGGGTGACTGGTGATTTATGCGCCTCCTGGCGCGCAACTGACGCGAGTAGCGTCGTGAAGGCTCTTGGGGGTTGTAGTTTGTATCCCCACCGCGCTCCACTCGGCGGCCTCACCCCGGGATGAAAAAAGGGTCGGGCGGAGGGAGGCGGGAGGACAGGAACCACAGCAAATAGTGCAGGCAGCAGATGAAGGTTTGTAGCGGTCAGCAGCCAAGAATCACCACGCCAGGAGTCACCTGGTATTAGAAAACCACTTACAGCGGAAGAAAAAGATAAACAACAAAAAACTGGTCTTTGTTTATATTGTGGGGAAAAAGGACATTTTGTACGAGTGTTCTGTAAACCCCCACGGAATGGGACCAACAATCCCCAAAGAACTTGCAAAACCACAGGGAAAATAAGACGACCGAGGAAGAGACTGGAGTATTCCCAGAGTAATGTTAATCCTTCTCCTGAACAATCTCTGGCAAATACTTTACAGATTGCAGTTCCTCATCTGTCTCTTCATGTCCTATTTGAAGTGGAAACCATTTGTGAAACATTAACAGTCATGATTAATTCAGGAGTAACTGGGAATTTCATTGATTCCACATTTTGTCACAAACTATCTAAACCACAACCCGAAACAGTCAGAACGGTTGATGGGACCGTTCCAACATCTGGTCCGATAACACATTCCACCATAAGTATCACAATGACTAGACCTATTCCAGATACAAAACCTACTAAACAAATTTGTTTTGATTTAATTGATGCACCCCAGCTCGGTGTTATTCTAGGGATGCCCTGGTTAGCATTACATAATCCCCACATTGATTGGGCTAACAAGAACAATCTGGTTTAACTCTACTTGGTATCAATAAGAATATTTATCTGATAAACCATCACAGCAAGCCTCCGGATCTCAATGTTTGGCCACGATTGGAAAACTAAACGCTATAGATACCACGCAGATTATAGCTACTGCTGCCAAACAAGAGACTGAATTACCACCATTGTATGAAGCATTTCGAGATGTGTTCAGTGAAAGCCAGGCGGAACGTTTACCCCTCATATCGTACGTATGACTGCGAAATAGGTTTAGTTCCAGGGGCTAAAATACCTTTCAATCGAATATATACCCTCACTGCATATGAAAATCAACATTTACGTGACTATTTAGACAACTATCTAAAAATGGCTTAATCTGACCCTCCAAGTCACCAGCTGCATTGCAGCTCTTCTTTGTACCCAAATGTAATGGTGAGTTACGTCCTTGCATAGACTATCGAGCACTGAATAACATCACAGTGAAAAATAGTTATCCTTTACCTTTCATATCAGTCCTTTTAGATCCAGTACGTAACAATACCATATACACTAAACTAGATCTAAGAGGGGCATACCAACGAGTGCGTATTAGAGCTGGCGACGAATGGAAAACAGTATTCCGCACTAGTTATTCACAATTCAAAAGGTGGAGTTTCTGGGTTTTATATTATCACCACTTGGTATAACCATGGCTGAGTGTAAGGTAATAGCAATCCAAAATTGGCCAACTCCGACATCAGTGAAAGACATTCAACGCTTTTTAGAGTTCACCAATATATATATATAAATGCCAGTTGGAAGAGGCTGTGGAATTGAACTTTCAAAACCTAATCGGCACAGCAATCCATATGCTCACTTAGCCTGCTTTCAGAAACTGTCGCCTACTAAAGGAATGATAATTAATTAAAATTACGAACGCACAATTTGAACTTACTGAAAGCGAACATCATTGCTCGCATTAAGGACTCAATGACCTATAATGCATCAGAAATGAAATGCACTAAGCACACGCCCACAGGGGGCGGAGTTGGAATAAATAAAATCTAAAATCAGAATGCGAGCCTCAGATGTGCTGTTTGTGCCCATGAAGAAGAGGCTTCCGCCTCGAAACGCGTTGACGGAGTAAAGCAGGCTGCATTACGAAGCCGGATGGCGGAATGCTGTCGCGTTCCATCTCAAGCTCCAGGGCATTTGTTTGAAAAAAGAAAAAAAAAAAAATATATATATATATATATATATATATATATATATATATATATATATATATACGATTCATTATCCACTTCTCTACCAAGGCTAGTCCCTTAACAACATTACAAAAAAAGCCAACTTTCATTAGACAATTGAGGCACAAAAGGCATTTTCTGATCTCAAGAAGGCCTTTATAACAGCTCCAGTGTTACAACATTCAAATACTGAGCAACCATTCGTTTCTAGAAGCGGATGCTTCTGAAACTGCAATAGGAGCAGTACCCTCTCAAAGGGATCCGCAGTCACAAGAACTTCATCCCTTAGCTTACATCTCAAAAAAGTTCCTTCCATCAGAACTTAATTATACTGTGGCGGAGAATGAATTATTGTCCATCAGTTTGGCCTTTAAGGATTGGCATCATGATTTATTGGGAGCAAAATTCACAATAATGGTGTAAAAAGATCGCAACTCTTGCGATGTGCTAAAGCTCTCACTCCACGTCAACTGCGCGAGACACTTTTTTTTGCCGAATTCAATTTTACCATAACATTACAACCTGGTACAGCAAATACGAAAGCAGATACCCTTTCCCCGAATTAACATACCACAGAAACCAAAATTATCACAATACCTATGATTGCTCAGGATCATATCATAGGAGCAACCAGGTCAATGCAATTTTTTAGAAGAACTCAAGAAACACATGCCTTTACATAAAGCCATAAGATGGCAACAACAAGACTCAAAGATACGCTCTGTTCAAGAAAACGTACCCTTCCAAGAAAATGAATTATATGTTCCAACAAAAAGGTTACGAAAAGTATTAAAATGGTGCCATGACCATCCTCACGCAGGACACCCTGGCCAATCAAAAACCTTAGAACTGGTACAACAAAACGTTTGGTGGCCAAATTGGAGGAAGGCCACCATTCGTTTTGTGCAACATTGTGGCACCTGTGTATGAGCCAAATCTGATCATGACAAAAAGAAAAGATATCTGATGCCCTTGTCTACTCCGAATCAGGTGTGGGAAGAAATCTCTATGGATTTTATTATCGATCTTCCAAAGGATCGAGGACAAAATACCGTTCTAGTAGTAGTGGCTAGATCTTCAAAAATGGCTAGTTTTGTGGCATGCCCAGGACTAACCACAGCTTCTGAACTAGTGACGCTTTTACTACAGCATATTGTAAGCCTTAACGGTTTACCACGAACCAGCACAGTGGCACACAATTCGCTTCACGCCTATGGAAAACCTGGTGTACGGCCCTCCACAAAATCTCTCTACCAGCTTCCATCCTGAATGGGAAGGCCAAACAGAGCGAGTGAACCAAGTTCTGAAGTAATATTTGAGATGTTACCGGTCCAAAACACAACAATCATGGGTTAACTTTTTATGGGAAGCTGAATTTGCCAACAATAATCTCAGTCATGCTTCGACTAACATGTCTCCTTTCTTTACCAATCATGGATATCATCCTCTATTTTTACCAATCATAACACCGAACATACAGAGCCAGTCACCGCCGCACGTGTCAAAGTTGCAGGAAATGACACATCTGGTACGTTAACTACAAATCAATATCCTTAAAGCAAAAGAAACATTAAAAAAACATGCGGATTGTAAACGAAAACCAGTCCCCAATTATACACCAGGCGATAAAGTGTGGTTGTCCACTCAGAACCTTGGGTTAAAAAACAAATACAAATTCCATCCTTATTTTATTGGGCCTTTTGAAATCGTAAAGTGTATTAATTCTGTTGCATATAAGTTGAAGCTGCCAAAAAAATGGCTGTACACCCAGTAGTTCATACTTCATTATTGAAGGCAGCAAAAGATACAATAACTGATCGACCACCCCCTGTTCTTGTAGGAGATCAAGTAGAATTATGACGTGCAAACATTTTTAAATAGTAAACGTTGTAGAGGAAAGTTATGGTACTTAATCTCGTGGAAAGGCTATGGCCCAAAAGAAGATTCCTAGGAACCAAGTGAAGTAGTGCCTGCTCCACGATTACTCAGAAAATGTCATAAAACTCACCAACTTAAATGAGGGGGCTTAATTTTGATGGGAAGGACTGTCATGATTCACATTAATACTTGTGCCTCCTTTCACATTGCACTTATGGGTTCCTGGTTCATGAAAACATTGCCTACTATATAAACACAGAAATTTGGGACACTGTCTGTTGGGGTTTGTTCTTGGTTTGTTTTTTCTTTTGCCTTTTTATTTCAGGTTCAAAACGTGGCGTTTTGAAGAATGCGCATTAGAAGCATGTCTCTACACAGCTACCGTACGAGTCTCTCGTAGCTATACAGGAAGCCACGCCCATTCGCAGATTATTCAGCGTTCAGTGTCCAGGAAGGTGTTTTCCGGAAGCTACGTCCCGTTATCCTTGAACGGGCCAAGACTTCCCGTCGCATTCAGAGTTCCTGCAGCAGTTACAGACTGATGGTTGGTGTGCAGAGCAGGTAGGACACTCTGTTTTCTTTTGCACACAACCAAGCATCAGATTTATTTACGAGTGAAACGAAGAGGTTTCAAAAGCTTGTAATAGGCGTTTACTGGAATTTTGTCACTCTGAGCAACAGATTCAATTGCTAGAGATACGATGGTGCTTTCAGAAGCACGTGAAGGGCATTTCTAGGAATTGTATCACACTTGAATATTACAAGACAAATTGTTAATTCGTAAAGGGAGTTTCCTGTAATTGAGTTGCTCTTGGCATTGCTGGATAACTGTTTTAGAGGGCAAAGCATTCAAAGGACAAACTACGATTCTAATGGAAAGACATTTTGATAATTGATGAAACCAAGTTAAAACGAGGTCATAAACCAGAATTACAGAAGTTACAGTGTGAATGTGTGATAATTGCTGGAATTGATGCCCAATAACACAGGGGATTTTGAGATATCAAACCATCATTAGCATCATGAATACAGGTGATTAGGGACACCATTAAGATATGTGACTTTTCATGATACAACCTCCTATTCCTTCATGCAACCAAGAATTGGTTTTATCAGCAAAGTTTATTTTTACAGGTAAATCAAATAAAGCATATTGAGTGTTTATATAATGATATAATGCTACTCATCACAAATGGTTAAATATCATTAAACAGTGTTGGGTGCTCTATTCCAGGTCTCCCTCCCCGTAGTACCCTCCCTAAAGTCTCTTCCCCTCATCTGGCCATTCTGAACCTCTGTTACTTTTAATCAGAGTCGGAGCAGTCAGAAGGTGGGCCTCTTGAGGGTAGTTCTCCAGAGGAACCTAGGAGATCTGACATCAGGATTGGAAGGATGCCCCTGTATGTGTAAGATTACCTCATTTACTAGGCTCAGCCATTCAGGAATTTAAATATCTCCCGGTCGCTCCAGTGCAGACACGCTCAGGACATCTATTGCAAAAGCCCCGGAAGACAATGTAGCTAGGTGGCCCTTACACACAAAGTCAGTATTATTAGCACTGCTGCTAGCTCAAAGGCTGGAACTCACAGCAAGTATCCAATTCCACCCTGCTGATTACTATTTCAAAGTGGAAAACTCTACCAAAACAGTTTGTTAATGTAAGGCAGTATGATTAAGAATAAAATAAAGTGCTGCAATAATGCTGCAAGACTTCAATTTTTGCACCGCAACATTTGCAAATCTATGCCGCAATACCCTAGGGGGTCTGCCTAGTCATGTGACCTAACAGAGGTTGCAGGCACCAAAAGGCTAACTACAGAGAAATGGTAACTTTCTAAATTGCCATTTTCAAAATTATAATTTAAAATCACTTTATCATTAAAGAGGTTTTTGCATTACAATTTTATACACACCAAACATGAACTGCTTACCTGTACCTAATGAAAAGTTAGAACTTACTAAATGTAATAAGGCAAGCCATTGTTACCCTATGGACTCCCAGTAATAAATTGATTTAGGGATGTTATTGTGACGATCCAGTCATTTGACCTAATTTTCCACTACACTACTTGAAAAATAAAAACAAAAACAAAACCTGATATAGGGCTTTTTCACTGCTAGGACATGTACAACTTGAAAGTAAAACTTAAAAATACATGTCCAACATTTTAATTACAAGGCACCCTGCCGTATGGTCTACCTTAGGGCTGACATATATGTAATAAAAGGAGAGTTTAAGGCTTGGCAAGGGAGTTATATTGCCATGTTGAATTGTCGGTTTAAAACTGCATTCAGGCTGCAATGGCAGTCCTGGGACATGTTTTTAGGGCAGCACAATAGGTGTTGTAGGCTCACTGGTAGCATTTATTTACAGGCCCTGGGTATATGGTATACCACTCTAAAGGGGTTTTATAAGTGCATAATTAAATATGCCAATCAGGTGTAAGCCAATTTAACCATGTTTGGGGGAGTGAGCACACGTACTGTGTAGCACTGGTCAGTAGTGGTAAGGTGCACAGAGTCCTAAGGCCAACAAAAACTAATTTCAACTGAAAAAAGGAGGTAAGCAGACAAAATGTTTGAGGATGGAAGTTCACAGTCAGGCTGACAGGTCTAACAATGGCCAGCTCACAGAGACCAGAAAATGTCAGGTGAGCCACCTCAACTATGGCACACCATATATGATTAGACATAAAAAAGCATTAATCGCTTCGACTGAGGCCATGCTTAAATGGCAGCTGAATCGTGCCACTACTCTGAGCAACTCTACCTTCATCCTAAGACACTGCAATTTCAGCAAGAAGGCAAATAATGGAAAAACAATTGTATAAAAGGCTGCCAAGATGATTGCCAGAGGCCGAAATTTATGCTAGTTTTCCACCAATCACATTTGTGTGTTCTTTATTTTTTGTGGCATATCAAAGGAGGGAATATTGCCTCAGTAAAACAATATACGTACTTCAGTTTAGTCTATTACTCCCAGGGACCTTGAAGAAGACAAACTTCAAGACAGGTCTAGGTTGGCAGTGATGGAAGCGCCATGTTTCACAATAGTGGTCATTTGACTTGAGCTGACACTTCAAATCACTGTCTACCAAGGTTAAAGCTGTGTTTGCACTGTCCAATTTGAAATAAAACATTAGAGGAATTAAATCTATAAGTCACACACTTTCACCGAAATAGAGAATATCTACGACCAGGTGTTTAATTTCAGGAACTCCATTCTATTAATATATTAGAAACTAGGGGAGACCAAATACCTCATCCAGATTAGGAATCCAGCCTCCTCGAAGTGGTACCACTGAAACTATTACATAGTAAGGGCATCACTAAGCTTCATGAATGGGCACAGACAACTACGAACGCCGCATTATGGAAATAGTCCATGTTTACCAGAACCCCAAGTCCAACCTAGTGCTCATACCTCCCATTAAACACTCCTCTAAGCGCAGAATTGACTCTGGGATAGATTTGGGGGCTTTTGAGCGCCTCATAAAGGCTTAGCTGGCTCACCCAGACACCGGCGCGAACAAGGCCCTAGCAGACATGGCCAATGTATCCCCTCCACCAAGATCTGGATGCGGAGGAAGACTACTCCCACGGAGATTCAAATGACGAGGCCGGCCTTTAATAGCCATGGTGCCCCTCACTGGTACCAGCCGCTGCAGAGCAGAAAAATGACCTAGAGGATCCCTCTGACATGTTGGTCCCGGAGGACCTCATGCAGCCCCACTAGGTGGAGTAGACCCCCTTCCACTATTGTTTCTAAATTTGTCACAGGGCGCATTCAAAAGTCCCTAGAGTAAGAGGTGAGAGCCTGTTTTAGGGCGTAGTGCTCCCACCCCACCCTACCGGGCAAGGTGGTAGCAAGCCCCGGAGATTGATCCAAGAAGGAGTACATTCCTCCAGAAATATATTAGGAGATCTAAAGATGGGCACGGATTGATCGTGGAAGTCCTGTCAGGACAAGTTTCTAGACATCTGGGGTCGTATTACTAAGATTTTGGAACTGGCAAAGGCCTCAGGCAACCCCCTTTCCCCAGAGAGAATCTCAGGTTGGGTGCAGCATGCAGAAGTCTTCTTAGGGAATGTGAATTGCGCTCTCTCAACGGAGAGACATTGCTCCCTCTTCTTGAAGGATGACCCCAAATTAGGGGACCGGGCCTCCAAGACAGGCACTGTGGCTTAGGGCAGGCGGCTCTTTGAGAAGTCTTTCATTAAGGAGCAGAGCAAGTTCACAGCCACATTCACCTCCTTATGTAAGGTGCATGCCGCCGTAATAAAAGTATTTAATCCCTGAACTTTTGTTGGGACCAGACGTGGCAGAGGGCGCTTGCCTGACTTTACACCCAAGGCCCCCCGAGAGGATTCAAGTAGTCCCAAGACCTGCCTAAGAAAGGAGTTCCAACAGCAACAATGAGGTCACCATGACCGTGGCTCCAGGGGGCAGTTCCAAGCCTCAACAGGTGAGAGTTTCCACCTTTCCCCAAATGAAGGTGGTGGGCCGGCTGGCACAATTAGAGTACTATTGTGGCAAATTAATTCAGATGTGTGGGTTCTTTACCCCATCAAGGGTTTTCATATGGAATTCTTCGGATCCCCAATCCAGGAGTCCCACCCGCTAATTTTTTTGCAGAGGATCAGGTCACCCTAATGGATCAGGAGGTGATGGACCCACTGTAAAAAGGTGCATTTTCCAATCACCTGCCTCCACCCACGAGGTTTCCTCAGCAACATTTTTTGTGGCAGACAATGCAGAGGGTGGGCAATTCCTAGTGATAAACCTGAGGGAGGTTAATCAGTTGCTGGTTTACCACCACTTCTAGATGAAGAGTATTCATCTTCTGCGCGATCTCCTTCAACCAGATGACTGAATGGTGAGCTTGTAATTGAAGAACGCGTTTCTTCAGTTCACATGGAGCGATCAAGTCTACGAGTTTACAACCCTGCCTCCCGGTCTATCCTCAGCTCCATGGTGGTTCACCCAATTCCTCAAGCTGGCAGTGGAAACGATGGGCGCGGTGCTTTTGCCTCATAATCTCGCTCGACTACCTCCTTTTGGACCTATGCCCGTCGCGGCCAACGCAGCAGTTGCAGACGGCGGTCGACCTTCTGCAAAGTCGAGGATTAGTGATCAATGAATGTAAAATAGCCAAACAGACTACCTTCCTCGGGGTTTGTCAGACTCCGTGGCATGGCCTTTGAGGCTCCCGTCTCGAAAAGTTGTGAAGATCAGCAAGGAGTTGAAGAGAATGTTGGCAAGATACACTACTTCATTACAGCTGGTAGCCGGTAGGCCTTCTGTCGTCGACTATACAGGCGATTTTTACGGGACCTCTCCACTATTGAGCCCGGCAACGCTTTAAGGCTTTCCTTCACAGACAGGGTCTACAGTACTCCAAACAAGTACTTCTAACAGACGAGGTGATGGTGAAAATGAGATAATGGTTGAATCACATGGAGGCGTGGAACGGGTGAGCCATATTTGGCTCTAACCCGGACATAGTGATAGAATCCGACACCAGCCCATTAGATTGGGGAGCTCGCTGTGGGGACTCCTTTACAGGAGAAAAAGGGTCTACAGACTAGGGACAACTCCCCATCAACTGTCTAGAACTGATGGCGGGGTCATTTACAATACAATGTTGGATGAAGGACAGGCTCTCCTGAAGAGTACCTCAAGATGGACAATGTATCAGCAGTACATATACAAACCATCTTGGGGGTACAGAGTCAAAAGGTCTTGATGGACCTCGCCAAGGGTTTTTGGACCTTCTGCCGATCTCCCATCTGGGTGACAGCAGAGTACCTCCCAGAAGCGTCCAATGTGATAGCGGAGGGGTGTTCCAGGGCATGGTCAGACAGGTGTGGGTGGGTGTGTGTGGGTGTGTGTGTGTGTGTGTGTGTGTGTGTGTGTGGCAGCTGCACCGCTTGGCTGTCAAGAGGCTGAACGCCATTTGGGGACAGTTTACGATGGACCTCTTTGATTCTCGTCTAGACCATCAACTTCGCATGTTCTTCAGTTGGAAGCCAGACCCTCTGGCAACAGCAACGGATGCCTTCCTCCAGGATTGGTCTGGGAGACAGGCTATGTCTTCTCACCATTTGCTATGATTATGAGACTCTCAGGGCAGGTCCGCAGACAGCAGGCAAAAGTAGTTGTGATCACACCCTATTGGAGGTATCAAGTACGCTTTCAGTTCTTCTGGGACATATCTGGGAATCTCCAATCCTTCTATCCCACCCCCCGATCTGAATATCTGGCAGGATCCCATGGACAATCCCTACCCATTATTCCTAAAGGGGCGCATGCCTCTCACGACCTGGTGGATTTCCGGCACCGCTGGAGGCTCCCAGGGCTTTTGCATGAAGCTGAGGGATTACTGGCAGCAGCATGGGCTGACAGCACAAACATTCCAGATCGGCATGGGCAAGATGGGTTGGTGTCTTTGAAACAACCAGGATCCCCTTGGGTGCAAAGTAATCTATACTGTAAACTTCTTGGGCTCTGTAGCATCACAGGGTTTGGTGTTTCGTACTATCAACTCCAATAGGTGAGCAATCTCTGCCGGGCACATCCCGGTTCAAGAATTCACGTGTAAATACCCATTGGTTTGTAAGCTACTGCGGGGGATTATTTTCACTCTCTGGAACCTAGGTAATCCGCCTTATGGGATTTTAACAAGGTTCTACGCCTTTTCCGTTCCTGGCATCAGAATAAGTACAAGGAATGGTCAGTGAAACGTGCCATGCTTCTGTGCCTCGTGTCCGACATGCTGGCTGTGGATATTTCAGGAAGAGTCTTTACTCCGCAACTGTTAATATCTCTCAGGAAACCTGTCAAATCAGTCACTCCTCCCACCATAGCTCATTGGATCCATATGGTCATGGAGGAAGCGGGCATTGGAGTCTCGCAATTTAGTGCCCATTCTGTTAGAGGAGCGATGCCTTCTAAAGCTTTCTCCCTTGGGGCTCGGCTTAAAAGACTGTGGAAGGGACGGGCAGAAACAGAATCTATGAGGCTGGATGCAGTGCTCAATGTTGGCTTATATTTATTGGGCGGTTACAAATTCGAACAAAACAGTATTTTGATTAGGTCTAGTTTCCTCTTCATTACAGTGATGGAAGCTTCTTTTTCTGACAGGATGGTCGTCAGGAGATGGATGGCTCCCTCAGGATGCTCAAAGAAAGGAGAAATGACAGTAAGTATCTGGGGTTCTTGTAAAAGAAATCTTCGCCACACCCAGAGAAAAAGATGTGAACAGGACTGGCTCTTGGTGGTTGGGAGCAAAGTAGCCGAGACAAATAATTTAAAAAAAAGCTAGGCTCCACTAGACTTTTGTAGTCGCCCTCGTAGGAGAAGATAACCCACACGAAAGAAATAGAATAAAGGAAATTAGGATCCTTTGGCCCCCTAAAGAATAGAGCATGCCGAAAATACTGAGGGTCACTTATCTGTTACGGGCAGGACAAACTTATTTGCTTTACATAAGTAGCCCATTACTTAAAACAAAGGTCACGTCTTTGCCACAAAAGGAAATAACACTGATGCCATGTAAATAAAGAAAACAATGGTGCTCCGACAATAAACAATACCGGTGCCACCGAGTAAACTACAATGGTGTCTCACGCTTAGTACTTTAGTGAGGTGCCTTGCATTCTCTCCACCTACCTCTCTGCTGGTCAGAGCTCCTGTCCCAGCTCCTGACTCAACTAGTGTTTAACCCATTTCATCCCAGCAGTTCCCGGTGTCCCTTTTCCCCCCTCCCGATCAGTCACTGCCAAAGCGGCGGCAAGCAGGTCTCTCCTGAAAGGCATACACCACTCTTCACGCCAGTCCTCTGGAGTGTTGTTTGAGGTCCCCATTCTTGTCCAGGGAGCTGGTTTCCGACTTCTCTCTTCCTTCTGCTTCTTTTGGTGACAGGGTTCCTCCTCCTCCTTCCTTCGTGACGGCGTCTTCCGACTCTCTTGGACGTCTGCCTACTTCCCCACACATCCCCGAACATCCTTCTCACAGGTACTTCTTTTCTTGGTCATTTGGGCATTTTATTGGCTCTCTCGATAGGCAGGTTCACCGGTGGCCTGCACGGGAGAGTTCGTGGAGGAAGGTTTAACCCTTTCGTTACTTTTCTTCTTCCAGCCAGGCCACTGCTACATTTGAGAGTTGGAGGGCGGCATGAGGTAGGTGCTGGGGTTCGGGGCTTGACCCTCCCTCACATCCCCCTGCCCTAACTTTCTTGCTTGAAAGACAAGAATCTATGGGATATCTGGATAGATAGTCAGCATCGGTTAGCTCTTTTCCTCTTTGATGACTAGCTGTGGACCGAAAAGGCTGAAGGGGGAAAAACCAACACAGAATCTGATCATTATGTCCTTTGGTTTTGGAGTGCCACTCCGAAGGGCCATGATCCTTGAATAAGGTAAATTCCTTGCCATCAAGATACCTTAGTGATTCAATAGCCTTCTTTCTCTATAACTGCATATTTACATTCCCTCGGAAACAACTTACAGCCAATATATATTATGGGTTTCTCTTTCCCTTGTGGATCAATCTGGGATAGTAATGCTCAAAGGCCATGATCAGAGGAGTCGGTTTGTAATAGGAAGGGCGTATTATAGATTGGACTTAGGACAACAGGTTTAGTGGTGAGAATGTGTTCAGCTGGTTAAAGGCTTGTAAGGTTTGAGGGGAGGGTTGTTTAAGTTCTTTCTCAGTTTTTACGTCTTACTTCAGGAGATTTGTTAGTGGGGTTGCTATCTCGGAGAAGGAAGGGATGAATAGCCTAATATACCCAAGGATAACTAGGAAGGCTTGGAGGTCTTTTCTGTTCTGGGGAAAGGGTAATTTAGTTATTGCTGCTGTTTTTCCCACTTGAGGCCTAATAAAGCCTTCACCTGAGAGGTATCTTAGGTACTTCACTGACAGGGCAGCGAAATGATTTTGGCCGGATTGATAGTGAGATAGTCTTCTTTTAATGATCTGATTACAGCCTCGAGATGCGTTAAATGTTGGTTCCATGAGTCACTGTAGATTACGGTGTCATCAATATATGCCGCAGCAAAGGTTTGAGGATTATGTTCAATAGCCTTTGAAAGGTGGCAGGAGCTCAGTGTAAGCCAAAATGGGGCACTCTAAAGTGGTATAGACCTCCAGGTGAGGAAAAGGCAGTCTTTATTGTCCTACTCTCTTAGGGGCACCTGCCAGTATTATTTACAAAGTTCCAGTGTGCTAATGTATTGGGCTCTTCCTAACCTCTCTATAATCTCTTCTACCCATGGTAGTGGGTAGGCATCAAATTGGGATATCTTATTGACCTCCCTAAAATCGATACAAAACCGGATGGTTTCATCAGGTTTGGGGACAATTACAATAGGTGAATTCCACTTGCTATTGGATGGTTCAATGATTCACACTTCTAACATTTGTTGGACTTCCTTCTCAATGGCCTCCCATCGGGAAGCTGATGTATACGGCAAGACCACAATCTTATGGGGTTTTTAGGGTCTGTACGGATGGCATGGCTGATCAGGGAGGTTTTCCCAGGGGTTAGGGAGAATAAGTCTTGAAGGGGTAGTGAATGGATACTCACCTCTTGTTGCTGTTGGACGGGTAGGTTGTGGAGTCTATATCTTACTGGAATAATGGCTCGTAGTTTCCTACCTTCCCCATCAGGGCAGGTTTTGAACCCTTCTCATTTTTTTTTTTTTTTTTAAAGATTGGTGTGGGAGATCTGGGTGTTTTTTGTTTTTGAGATCCAACTTAAGTCAGTAAGTGACAGGAGTCACACAGTCAATGATTCTGTATGGGCCCTGCCATTGACCTAGCAGTTTGTGGTCCAATGTGGGTTTAATCACCAGAACCAATCATCTAGTTCTAAGGTTCGTATAGCTGCTTCTGGGCATCTTGGGCCTGCTCTAGATGGGCTTTGACTATACTCCTAATTTGGTGAAGGTGGGTTTTTAAACAAAGCACATATTCAGGGAGTTGTTTGGCTCCTCCGGGCTCTTCTTCCCATTCCTCTTTCACCATGTCCAACAGGGTGAAAGGTTGTCTCCCATATAGCAATTCAAACAGGGAATACCCTGTGCTCTTCTGTGGTTTGCAGTGAAGGGCAAACAGGGCTACGGGCAGCATATATTCCCATTTCTCGCTTCCAGTTCCAATCATTTGTTTAGCATGACTTTCAGGATAGCATTATACCTCTCCACCAACCCATCTGTTTGGGGGATGGTAAGCAGCAGTACACATTTGCTTTATACCCAACTGTTGACAAAACAGTTTCATCAGGTGAGAAACAAAGGGTGTTCCCTGGTCAGTTATGGTTTCATTTGGAAATCCCATCCTTGAAAAGATATTGATTATAGCTTCTGCTATTTGGGTGGTTGTCCTAATGCTATTGCTTCGGGGAATCTGGTGGCATAATCTAAGAAGACTAGAACGAACAGACACCCACTACGGGATGGAAGAAGGCGCCCGATTAGGTCCATCCCAACCCTAGAGGCTCTTCTATTACAGGTAGAGGTTGTAACTGCACTCTTACAGGCAGAATTCGGCTACTGTTCTGACAGTTAAGCATTCCCTGCAATACCTACGGACCGAATGGTATACCCCTGGTCAGTAAAAGTTCTCCAAGTTCGCGATTTGTCTTTTCTCCCCCGAAATGTCCTACAAACAAAGGAGTATGTACAAGGAAAATGCCTCATTCACTGATATTGCAGGGGCACTAAACATTTGGGGCAAGACCTAGTCCACCTCTTCGATAAAGTAATCCCTCTTTCACAAAGAACTGGGGACCTACTGGATTTGGGTTTTCCTGTGACAGATTCCAGGCTTCTCGCAGACTGGGGCATTTTCTTTGGGCCGAATGAAACCCCGATCGGGCTCCCACATACTGGGTGAAGTTGACCGAGTTAAGGCAACATGGGTCCAGTTTTGCTTCTCTCTCCTTTTCTGCTTTTTGCTTTTCCTCATTTTTCCCGGGGGTGACTCCCGATTAGGTAACTGGGAAAAGTATGCAGTTTCCCTCCAATTAGCCTCTTCGATCCAGGTCTCTTATGAGTTTGCTCATGTGTGGGTAGTCATTACCTAGTACCAGGGGTTCAGGAAGTTTCAGGATCAGTCCTACCCCAAGGGTTACCAGCTCTACTGATGGATCATGCTGCATGCACAGCTCAGTTATGGGATATTGTTTTTGGTACCCATGCACACACTGAATGTTTATGATTTCTGTAGTGGTCTGAACACCTCCTGGGACAGCCTGGGGCTGGATAACGCTCTGAAGACATCCTGTGCCGACTAGAGTCTTTCTGTTCACTCCATTGACTGTCACTTGCCGGTAATATGTGAGAGTCTTGGGTTCCAAGGGGGTGCAGAAAAAAAAAATGTTGATTAGTCCAAATTTACATGGGTTCTTCTTTCTGGGGATACATTTGGGCAATGTGTCCATACACACCGCAGTGGAAACACGGAGTTCCTAGTTTTGTCGAGTGTCGCACAGATGTGGGTATGGCTCCTGGTAGTAACGTTACCTTCTCAGCTTCCTTAATGGAAGAATTCTAGGTGGTTTCGGTACTGATCTCAGAGTTCCCTCTCGCCCCTTTTGGATTTCTTGTGCTCTGCTATAGGCACTAGCGGACTCCACTCCAGAGTAAGGAGAGTGTGTTGAATCCATTTTTTGTATGGGGGGGGGTGGGGGGGTGGGGGGGGGGAGGGTGTAAGGATAACAAGTACTGGTCAAAGTATACTTTCTCCACGCTTTCTTACTTCGCGAAGATCCGGGGTTTTAAACAGCAGTCTGTCATATCATGTACCCGATAGTACAGAGCCGTGGGAGTCTCTTTTGGTCCTTCTTGAATTTGACAGAGGCAAATTCTGTACATCTCTATCTACTCCTATCCGTTCTAGGATACTTTTCTTAACGTATGGTGTCATTCCAAGCGGGTTCGCTGCTTGATATGCAGCTGGGAGGTCTCCTGAGAGAAGAGGCCCCAAGTACTGCCCCCACTTGTCGACAGGCCATGCAGCAGCCGTGGTCATCCTTTCAAAATTTGAAAAGAAAATGTCTGGGTTTTCCCTGCTGACATATTTCTGCATTACAACTGAAGGAAGGGTAGTATGGCTTCATTGTTGGCGTAGTGTTTCTGCTAATTTCCTTATTCCTGAGTTTGGTTTAGTTCTGTCAGGGTTTTATGCAACTTCTTGCAATCCTCTTCTGCAACAGCTAGGAACTTCTCCATGATCTTGCCTAGCTTCTCCTGGTTTTCTGCCATTTTATGCATAACAGCCTCCATGTCCTCAGATCCGACTCCTGACACCACTTGTGGGAGGGACAGGCGGAAACAACCTAGGAGGCCTGATGCAGTTATTAATTATTGCTTATTTTTATTGGACGGTTACCATTTCAAACAAAACTATTTTTTTAGGTCTGGTTTCCTCTGTTACAGTGATGATGGAAGCTTCTTTTTCTGACAGGATGGTTGTCAGTAGATGGATGGCTCATCCAGGATGCTCTAGGAAAGGAGAAATTACGGTAAGTATTTGGGCTTCTTTTCTGTAATTTGTCAAAGAAATCTTCACCACAACCAGAGAAAAAGATGTAAAAAGGACTAGCTCTTGGTAGCAGGGAGCAAAGTAGGCGAGGAAAAAGAAAAATATTTAAAAAACATTTTTAAATCTCAAAAGCTAGGTTCCACTAGTCTTTTGTAGTCACCCTCATGGGGGAAGATATCCCATATGAAAAAAAAATAGAATAGAGGAAATTAGGATCCTTTGGTTCAAAAGGTTCACTTTTAAGCCAGCTGTCGAGATGGCATCATTGGTGATGGAGAAGCTTTGACCGACCATAATCCTCGCCTCTGGTACAGACATAGAATGAAAAAGGTCCTGGTAATCATGAAGGAAAGTTTCAATTCTATTAAGGACAAAGAGGCGAGGATTATTCCCGCACAAGGTTCCCAAGAGCCTTGTCACCAGCCCAGAATGTTATAGAGTATTGGATTCTTTCACTGTACATCCACAGTTGTATGGCAGAAGTATTGCTTATGTATTCTTTCCAAAGTAAATGTTTATTTGAACTGTGCATGTTCTCAGAGGAATTTGCATAGTCTGTTTACCGAGTTATGGTACATGCCTGATCAGCTTTTATTTACCATGTTTGCTTGTGTCTTTTGCTTTTACTCGCTCAAGGCAGGAAGGTTCAGATTTATTCTTCTTGCGCTGGCTTCTTTCAGGTTCAGATAGTTTGAAAGTAGAATAACAGAAAAAGGTGGAAAAACATGTTGCAGTAAAGAAAGAGGAAGCTATCTGGGGGGCTCTTGCGTTTGTGGCCATCGTGAACTGTTCATTGGTGGATTGTTGTTGAGCTTTTACCTGTGCACCATGGGAAAGATTGTTTTTGAGTTATTTCGTTGAAACCTGCAGGAAAGGAAATAAAGAAAGTAACGCATCACCCTCGCCTCTGTGTCCCTAAGAGAAATTAAACTTTCCTTCATGATTACTGATAGATGTGGGGGTCTCTAGTTGGCAGAGGTAGGTACCAAAGTCCAAATAGGGGCCCTTGCTTCTAGTCAGGGTAAGGGGGATACACTCTTTAGATAACCTCTGCTCATCCCCTTGGTAGCTTGGCACGAGCAGACAGGCTTATCAAAGGCAATTTGTAAAGTATTTGTACCAACACTCACAGTAACACAGTGAAAACACCACAAATGGACACCACACCAGTTTAGAAAAATAAAGTATTTGCATCTAAACTGCACAAGACCAATACGACAAAAAAAATATATATACACATTTTAAAAAGAGTTCCAGAACTTGTACCAAAATAATCCACAGAGGCTTCACGTTTTGCCCAAAGTACCTGTATCTTAGGAGAGATCCAAAAACAGCTGCAGCGTCGAAAAACAAAGGGGTGCGGCACTTCTTAGACTATGGGGCGGCAAGGCGCGTCGAGTCCAGTCTGTAGGGGGAGGGCAGCGTGGAGTCTTTCAGCTGGTTCCGACATGCAGGTGATGCACAGGTACGATGTGTAGATCTTCGAGATGTGACTGAGTCTATGAGCGTCGTCAGTGTTGATGCGACGTCTGTGAGCTTCTTGCTTCACCCTCAGCGGTTATCAGCACCACGATAACCAGAGTCCGGCCTCCAGCAAAGACCCGGAGTCGAGGCGCTGGCGTCAGTCACGGTCGATCACTGCTGGCGTCGGCGGACAGCGTAGGGCGTCGGAGCAGCGCAGGTGCTGAGTCGTTGATTTCACAAGTGGCTCCCGGCCTCGGTGCAGGTCGCGGCGTCGGTGTCATAAATAAAGTTCTTTGGCTTCTTTTCTCTTGGTCAGCTACCAAACAACCTCCAGAGGCCCCACAACTGGATCAAACACTCTAGGCAGGTTGGAACTCACACAGCAGAGTTCTGGGGGAAGTTGGGGTGAAGTCCTTTTGTGCCTGGGACTTCAAAACAAGGCGGCCAGCTCTTCTCAGGCCCTTGGATATCTCTTCAAGCAGGGGACACAGCAACAGCAAAGTCCTTCCCCTCTCCTTGGCAGAATAGCAACTGCAGGTCAGCCCACAAACACACAGGTCAGTCCTTCCTCTCCAGTCTTCTAGCTTTTCTCCTTGGCAGAGGTTCCTTCTCGATTCCAGGAGTTTGTGCAGGAGGGCTCGGAGCCTGGTCCAAACCAGTTCTGGGTACTTCCTGCCAGTGGTCACCTTCTTCCT
This sequence comes from Lissotriton helveticus, assembly GCF_964261635.1. Taxonomy (NCBI): domain Eukaryota; kingdom Metazoa; phylum Chordata; class Amphibia; order Caudata; family Salamandridae; genus Lissotriton; species Lissotriton helveticus. Next base: position 262,446,580 of record NC_136065.1, on the reverse strand, counting down.
TTGAGAGAGGGGCGCAGGGTTGTCAGCCACCCAGTAGGAGGTGGAGCCAGCATTGTGGAAGGCAGACACAGCCCTACTCAGGCCCAAGTGCTATCCCCCCCCCCCCACCACTCAAGATGCAGATGGAGCTTTTCAGCCTAGGGCTGACTCACCCAGCCTCCTGGAGCCGCCCTGGTCACTCACAAACCAGACAGTCAATTCACAATCAGACAGAGGCACACAGAAAGGTTAGACAAGAAAACAGCCACTTTCTAAAAGTGCGGTTTTCAAACACAGGATTTAAAAACCATCCTTCCTAAAAGACGGGTTATTAATTTGAGTTCGGGATGCCAGACTTCAATTTTCTATCCTGCTCCTATGGGAAGATAGCCTTGCAATAGTGAAAAACGAAATTGTCAGTTATTTACTATCAGAGTATGTCACCCACACTAGTACATGCTCTACCTTTCACATACACTGCACCCTGCCCAGGGGGGGTACCTTGTGCCTTCCATAGGGGTGTCCAATGTGTACAGAAAGGGAAGGGTTAGGCCTGGCCAGTGGGGACACTGGTCAGGTCAGCATGGCAGTTAGCAACTGCACACAGGCACTGCAGCAGCAGGCCTGCGACACCATTTTAGGGCTACTCATGCGGGTAGCACAATCAGTGCTGCAGCCCCACTAGTAGCATTTGAATCACCAGCCCTGGCACACACAGTGCACTTTACTAGGGACCTACTGATGAAACAAATCTGCCAATCATGGATAACCACCCATAATAGCAATTTATCCCGGAAGCACTTGCACTTTGACACTGATCAGCAGTGGCAAAGTGCCCAAGGCATCTAAATCAGCAAAAACGAAATCCAGCACAGAGTAAAAAATACAGGAGGTAGAGGCAAAATGTCAGGGGAAACCATGCCAAAGATGCCATGTCTAACAATTACTAGGAAATTTCTCCTTCTTTGTTTGAAAAGAAAAACAAGCATTTACAATGCAATAGGTCTCGCACTGACATTATTTTGAGCCATTGACATTGTAAATGACATTTTTATTTTGTTTTGTTTTTCTTTTGTTAAACGAGTCACCCGCATCCCTGGGTGAGGAGCCCGTGAGTCAGGGCCCATTACCAGAACACTTACAGAAGGCTCCGGCGTGACACCTGTGTGGGAAAAGTGGGGATATGAAGAGTGGTACATGTGAGAGGTGACACACAAACACACAGAAGCAACACACCAAGCACCAACATCACCTACAGGAGGCTCCGGCGTGATACCCGTGTGGTACAAGCAGGAATATGGAGTGTGGTACAAAGCACACATGAGTGGCAGACACACACACACAGAGCAACACACCAAGCACAAACATCACCTACAGGAAGGAGGCTCCGGAGTGACATGTGTGGGAGCAGCGGGAACATGGAGAGAGGTATACAGCAGACATGAGCGGCAGACACACAAACACACACAGAAGCAACACCACCAACCACTTACAGAAGGCTCCGGCGTGACGTGAGTGGGAGCAGCGGGAACATGGAGAGTGGTACACAGCACACATGAGCGGCAGACACAAGCACACACAGAAGCAAAACACCAAGCACAAACATCGCCTACTGGAGGCTCCGGCGTGACACGTGAGTGGGAAGGGGGCATATGGAGTGTGTACACAGTGCACACACACTGTTGGCAGACACACAGGAAACGCATCCAACAACGTCTTAAGGGTAACGTCTAACCCTGTGGATAACACTTCACCACACGGCCAATGGCCCTGATTTAAACACTAACTAGGTTCTGGGGCAACGCCCTGCCCGCCATAGAGGGCTGCAGCACAGACAGGCTTAGGAAGACACCCCAACCCCAGACTGCAGGCTGGGACAGGGAAACCTTGGAATGGGAGACACCGATTCTCGGAGAGGAGATAGCAGTGCACAGGATTTGCTGTGGACCCTTGAGGGAAGAGGGTGTATGGGTGTAGTTTAAGGTTTGTTTAGATGCACGTGCCACTGTCACTTTCCGAACCAGAGATGTGAGTGGGAATAAGAGTCTGTGCTCTATTTCGGTCTTGCTCATAGTGAGTTCTTCTCTGAGCTGCCAGGGGCCGCCCTTCAAACTCAATGCATCTGCTGTGAAGGCCGTTGGGTGTTGTAGTCCTTCTATTGCTTGTTATCTCGCGCAGAAACTGGTGGGAACTACAAGTTCCGGGTGCCCCGGGACATTGCCTGAGGGATGTGGGTGCAGGCTTCCCGGGGATCCTTGGGGAGAGAAGATGAACATTTGGAGCTACTGGACAGGGGAGGAGAGTTCAGGCGTGGCGGAGGTGGTGAGCCCAGGAGACGACTCATGAAGGTACCTTGTGATCTTTTTGGAGGGAGGTGGACATTTAAGGGCCATATCACTGAGGCGGAGCGATACCGAAGGGTGTGAAGCGAGGTTGGGGTTATTAGGTAGGGTCTCTATAGGGGCGGAGAGGTGCTGAAGCAGTGGAGTGTTGAAAATGGTGTTGAAATACGGTGGCTATAGAGGCAAGGCATTGATTAACAAGTGGATTTTTAGGGGATAATTACATTTTTAGGGGATAGTTACATTAAATAGGGGTTGTGATTAAAAAGGCTAGCTGAGCGCACCTAGTGGGCTGTGACATGCGAATACCTTGAGGCGGAAGCGCTGCTCCAGGGCATCGGCGGCTGACATGCTGCACTGCCGGAGGACTTGGCGAGAGTGCAATAGACGGCCGTGCACATCACATGTCCGCGCAGGCCCAGCTAGCAGGAGTCAGGGAGGGATAAATGTGCACTCCTGTGCGTAGGCGTGCCCATGTGCTGTCGGGGGCAACCGGTTAGACACCGTGAGCGTGCACTTGGGGTGTCCGGGCAACATGTGCACACGCAGTGCACATGTCCTGTCCTGCCACTTCAGCCAATGCCACCGTACGCGTTCACAGCTGATGTCTTTCAAGCGCGTGCACCTATCCTGTCCCGCATCGCAAAGCAAGTCTGTGACAATAGATCTCCCTAGCAAGCAGCTTTGCTGCATCGCTAGGCGAGACCTAAAAAGGAGTGGAAAAACAAGAAACCGTCAATTAGTTTGTTAAAAGTTATACAGACCAACATTAGACTTTTCACGCTGTTTTTTTTTGGATGGAATGTTTTTTCAGTAAATAAAACTGCATGTATCAAAGTTACCACAAACTCACATTAGCCATCAAAGCATTTTTTAACATTCTGTACTGCCATCAACCTATGAGCCAAACATTAACAAGTGCTTGGTCGACTGTTTGGATTAATTTCAACTACAGTACTTTCAGAATGTCAGTCCCTTTTTTGGCTCAGTTTACACAGTCATGTCCTAAAGTATCGATCCACTCTCAATTGCCAGGTCACACAGCTTTAGCAAAGTGAGCCATACAGACCATGTTACGGCATACTATCATACTCAAGGTACCAAGCCACTACAAACAGACCCTCTAGATGCCAAATCAGCCATAGTCTTCCTCATATCATCAACGCATGATAGTTAATTCAGCTTCTCACATTTAAATTATGGAAATGTGAGGGTAGAACTCTTGGTGAAGTACTGGAAGTCACCTAGAAATGTTTGAGTAGAGTAGCATTTGAAAAGCTAGGCTAGTTGGGCTTTGTAGTTTGTATTTAACAAGAATTGTGTTACATGCAGCACACTAGATGTGGCTAGACTAAAAATACAGGGCTCTTTACAATGCCAGGGGAGAGAAAAGGCATCACACTGATTATGCTTTCCATGAGAAGCCCTTTGCAAATATATAAAGGAGAAATTTTGGAAAGAGTAATCTAATTTGGGGGGAAATTTGGTGATTGCACAAAATACATTCTGACTTTTTTTATACAAGTACTTGTGTCAGTGCTACCAGATGTAATCTAAATCCCACTAAGGATTCTTATAAGATTGAGGCAAGAAGTGTTACACAAAGCAAAAAAAATATTTTAATACTTTGTAATTCATTTAAATAGAAGGGTAAAAGTTACAAGCTTTACTTTTTACATTTTTCTAGATGTAGGAAAGCTGAACACAATGCAGGTTTTAGCCAAGGCCTGTTGACTGGAGTAAAACTATATTTAAACTTAAAAATGGGCTTTGAACTAGCCCTTTTCATTTAATGGTGTGCCTCCTTCTGTCCTGATGAAACCCCGCCATAAGGATTCATTGTTCCTCCGAATACCATTGGGGTTGAAACATAGACTGTACCTCATTTTTGTACCTGTACTTTATGGTGTCGTCCCAAGGGGAGGGCTCGTTTCCGAAAATGATGATCTTGGCACATCAGAGCTCCCTGGTTGGTTGTTTCCGGTCCAGGGCAGGCATGTACTGAGTTTTAGGCAGTTAGTATTCATCCACATGGAGATGCTAGTCTTGGTGGTTTGGACGAGCTGGGTGACGTCGGCATAGGAGACAATGTTAAGTCTGTGGGTGTGAGCGATGTAGGCCAGAGAGGTCAGCTAAGTGTTGAAGAGGTTGGGCTGAGGGAGGATCCTTGGGGGATGCCGCAAATGATGTCTTTGGGTGCGGGGGCAAAGGATGCTCCAGGTTCATCCAGAGAAAAAGGAGGTGATGCAGCCGAGAGCATTGCTCTGGATGCCTATGTGATTGAGTCTGGTGATGAGGTTGTGGTGGGAGACTGTGTTAAAGGCTGCCTAGAGGTCGGGGAGGATTAGGGTGGCAGAGCCACCTTAAGTCAAGAAGCCACCTTAAGTCGAGAAGGAGCGAGATGAGACTGTAATTCTGGAGTTTGTTGGAGTGGACTGTGGGTTACTCCAGTAGGGGGTTTTATCTCGGAGTGCTTCCATGCGTTTGGTACGGTGGCTGTAGCGATGGAGGTATTGAGGAGTCCTGCAAGGGGGGTTCCAATGGCTTCACTTCCTAGGTTGAAGAGGTGATGCGGGCAGGGGTTCGAGGGGGATCCGGAGTGGATGGAGTTTCATGATAGACATGGTGCATTCCGGTGAGAGTTGCTTCCATTCGGTGGAGGATTGCCTCACTGGAGGTGCACGGGTTGGTAAGGTTGGTGGGTTGAGGGTCGAAGTTTCTGTAGATGTCAGCGATCTTGGGGTGAAAGAAGTCTGCTAGTGTGGCACAGAAAGCTTGGGAGGGACGGATGTTGTGATCAGTGGAGGAGGGACAGGGGAACTCTGCCAATGTTGAAGAGTTCATTGGTGTGGTTGGTGCTCACTTCAAGACAGAAGGTGAGGGGTGATGCTTTCTTGGATTCCTTGAGCCATTGGTGGTAGCTATTATGGGTGGCCCTGAAGGAGTTGCAGTTGTTTAGTCAGACCGCCAGAGTACTTTCTGTTTCCTGCAGTGACATTTGAGGGTCAGAGGTTTAGGAATGAACAAGTCAGCTTGCTTGGTGGTTTTTCCCCTGGGAATAATCTTCGGGGGGGAAGAGATTGTATGGGTGGTGGAGGTGATCCCATTGGAGAAATTCTGGATCTAGAGATCGAGGGAGTCCGCTGCGGCTGGTCTGGTCTCATTTTGTTTAGGGCAGTGGTTCAGAGGGGTTTGGCAAACTTTCCCCAGTTGGGATGGGGGAGGGGAGGGGGTCTTGCTGGGCTTCCAGAGGGCAGTAGGTGGTGAAGTGACTGATGCCGTATCTGCCCAGGACAGCTTTGTGGTGTGGGAAAATCTGGCGCAGTGGGTGGAGGAGATGGGGCCTGAGGTGTGTCCTGAGCTTTGCACGGGAGCAGCAAACAGCTGAAATGGCCAATGATGCTCATGTTTTTGAGAAGCGTGGTGGAGTTGGAGTCAACTAGATCTTCAAGGTGTAAATTGTGGTCAACTAGGAATATGTAGTGGTTTGAGTTTAACACTAGGGGAGCTATGAAGTCCAGTATGGCGTTGTAGGAGAGGGTTCCTCTAATGGTTGTTTTGGCGTTTGGGTATGGGTATGATCTGGAAGTTGGTGTTCAATGAGCAGTGTGATTTCGTCGTTCAGGGCTGTGCATGCGAGGAAGTCTTTGTGGAGGATGGCGATGCATTTGCCGGGTTTGTTGGGGCAGTCGCAATGGATCATCTTGTATCCGGAGGGCAAGGTGGTAGGGATGCTTGGTGCGGATGAGGGGGTGAGCCAGGTTTCTGTGATGAACGTCACATCGGGAGCGAGTGTGGTTATGTTGTCCCAGACCTCCATGGCATGCTTGCCGAGGGACCCAACGTTGAGTAGAGCGCAGTGGAGCTGTGGTCTTTGGAGGGATGAAGGAGTCTAATTGGAGGTTGCGTTGGTTCGGATGTTGCAAAAGAAGCAGCAGTGTCAGCAGATGATGGTCCTTTTGTGTAGCAGGAGGCAGTACAGCAGTAGTCTCGTGGTTTTGGAGTTCGTTGGCGGAGTAGCCATGGCGGGCTGTAGGACATGGGGTCCTGGTGCTGGGTGCGCACGGACTAGCCCTTGGTGCACCGCGGCCGGTTACGTTATGTTATGTTATTGGAGCGCCCATGGATACTCCAAGGAGTGTCCCCCAGCAGACCTTGAGAAGGGAAGTGTGGCTGGTTAAATAAAAAGTAAAGTTTCAGTCTTTTTATTTTTAAAAGTGTCAGGTCCTGGATGCTGCGAAGAGCAAAAGGGAGCGAATTCCAAGCCGCAGCAGCCCTGAAAGCAAGAAAGCTGCCACCCATCCTTTGCAAACGAAAGAGAGGAATATGTGCTAGAAGGTGAGGGAAGCAGTCTAGCTGGAGTGTAGAACATAAAACGCTTCCTTAAATAGATTGGACCGGAATCAAGCAGGGCACGATGCACCAGGGCCAGTGCTTTGAACTTTACTCATTCGGCTACAGGCATCCTGTGGAGGGTGCGCAGAGATTGCCTAATGAGGCTGCTTATTGGGATGTTGAAAAGAAGCCTGGCCGCAGCATTCTGGACTACCTGTAGTTTGTTAAGCAAGTAGCCCGATCGACCAACATCTAGTGCGTTGGCATAGTCGATACGTGAAAGTACCGAGGCCAGAGTGACCGTTTCCTTGACGGCCCTAGGGAGGAGTGGTAACATTTTCTGAGGGATTTGAGTATCCCGAAACAGTTCCCAGCAAATTTCTTAATCTGAGTAGAGAAAGGAAAGTTCTCTTCGAACCAGATCCCAAGATTCTTGGAAGGTTGCCCTGTTGAGGCCGGTAAAGGATAGTCATCCAGCCAGAGAGCATCCCTAAACGGAGGCAGGAAACTACCATAAAGGAAGATTTTTGATGTGTCCTCATTACATTTAAGTTGTACAGAGGAAAGCCAATGGAAGACTGCTGGACAGTTTTTTGCAGAGGATGTAAAATACTCAGCTATTTCCCAGGTAAACAGGAGCTGTGTCGTCGGCATAAGCTACAATTTTTACAAAGATCCTCCAACCAACTGAACCAAGGGAGTCACATAAATGTGAAAAAGAAGGGGCTCAATGAGGACCCCTGTGGCACCCCAGTGGACACCCTCTGCGGTGTCGAGATGAACGGGGGAGCCATATCTGTTGCATGCGACCCTCCAGAATGATTTCAACCAGCACCAGGCAGTGCATGTAATTCCTATGTCCACAAGTTGAGCCTCCATTAAGTAGTCACTGGGAAAGGGTGGGGCAGGAGAACAGCACAAACCACAGGTGCAAGCCAGTTGGGCAGTGCGGTAAGAATATGGGTAGAGCACTAGAGGGGGGAGCAAGAAAATACAGGCAGGACAAAGGAGGGCAGGGAGTGAATCCCAATACACAAAAGAAAATAGGCAATTCAAAAGTGGAGAAGTAAAACTGGAAAAACAAAATAGTACAAACTCCAATACAAAAAGCAAGATAAAAGAGGGATGGGCACAAACTGGTGCTCGTCAGGAGTGGGAGGCAGCAGTAATGCCTCTTCACTACAGGTTTTGAGGAGTGACGACCGTGACCCAGAGTTCTTGGGCTACTCATAACGTATAATCTAGCCTTTCCACAAGAAGCTTGCTAGAAATAGAGTCTCTGCTTGGCACAGGTTTGCACCCTGTCCACGTAGGGACCACCAATCTAGTCAGGTTAAGTCAGATACACACCCTAAATTAACCTGTGCTCACCCTCTGGTAGCCTGGCATGGAGCAGTCAGGCTTAACTTATGAGGCAATGTGAAATGTATTTGTGCAACACTTAAATTATAGTAAGTCAATGGAAAATACTACACACGGTTTAGAAAAATAGAGAATATCTATCAGAGTAAAACCAGACCAAAAACAACAAAAATCCAATAAGAATTGAGATTAATTTTTAAACATTAAATGTGAAAACAGTAATTAGAAGTCACTATGGGTGAAAGGGTTACTTGATGTCTCGACGAACTGTTGCAAATTCAAAGTTCAGGCCTGCCACAGGACCAAGACAGGTCCAGCTGCAGAAATACCCTGGATGAAGCTTGTGTCGACGTCAAGAATCTACTGCGTGGTTGAGCTGTGCAAAAAAAAAAAAAAAAAAAAAAGGGGGGGGGGGGGGACGGGGACGCAGACCATCGGAGAGCACAGTTGAAGTGAATACAATGCAATGTCGAGCCGTGCAGGCTGTGGATTTTTCATCATCGAGCAGCCTCCGAGTCGGCAAAGGGCGATGAGGAAGGAATTCTCACGCAGCTGAGGCAATACACCATTGTTTTTGTAGAAAATCAGCTCTGCAGAACCCACTTCTGAGGCCCAGGACTGTAGGGGGCACCTCAGGCAAGGTTAAAACTCACAGATGCCAGAGTCCAGCAGAACCAACAGGATTGCAGAAGTCAATTGTGTCCCTGAGACTTCAGAAAACAGGAAGCAAACCAGCAAGCCCTTGGAGTCACTCTGGGTTCAAGTGAGATTGGTCCAATCCTTGTCCTCAACAGGGTAGAGATCACCAGACAGCAGGGCAGCTCAGCAAAGCAGAGAAGCAGTTCTTCAGAACAGTCAGACACAAAAAGTGGCAATCGGCACAGCACAGCACAGCAGTTTCTACTCCAGCAGAGTAGTCCCAGGTTCAGTACTGATTTGGTAGGGGCAGAGCCCTAGTGCCCTATTCTCAAAAGTGCCTTTGGTGTAGGGGGTGACTTCAAAGAAGTTCTCTGAAGTGCACAAGGATCCCTTTCAACCTAGTCCTGTCTGCAAGGCTATATGTGAGGGGTAATCAGCCCTCACTGTGTGGACAGGAACCAGCCTATTCAGATTCAGGCGTATGCGACCTCTCCCCCTTCCTGCCCAGGAAGGCTATCGGAATGCAGATGGGTCCTGTCACACCCTGCCCTTTCTGCATTTGTGGCTGTCTAGAAGGAATGCACAAAGTGTAGCCGTCACCCAGCCCAGACGTGTATTGGAGACAGGCTGTAGGCACACAGATCGAAGTTAAGAGCAGAGAAATGTCCACTTTCTAAAAGTGTCATTTCAAAAATGGTAATGTCAAATCCAACTTTACCATTAAAGAGGATTCATCACCACCATTCCAAAGATATGAAACATGAAGTAGCTGCTCCTTTCTGAATTACATCTTTAAAAGTGTTTTAATGAATTCCTAGTGCTAGCCTGGGAGGAGTAGGCCTCACAGAAGTGAAAACAAATTTAGCTGTTTGTCACAACCAGGACATATAAAACTTAAAAGTACAAGTCCTACCTTTAAGTTACATAACACTCTGCCCACAGGATCACTTCGGGCCTACCTTAGGGGTGACGTGTAATAAAAGGGGAGGTTAAGGCTTGCAAGTGATTTTCAGAGTCAAATCAAAGCTGCAGTAAAATGCACAAATAGGAGTTGCAATGGCAGGACTGAGACTGGTTTGAAAGGCTACTAGTGTGGGTGCCCTGGGTATATGATATACCACTTTACAAGGGACTTATAAGTAAACTAAATATGCCAATCAGGTATATATACCAATGTCACCATGTTTTAGTGGAGAAGCACATGCACTTTAGCACTGGTTAGCCGAGGTAAAGTGCTCACAACAAAGTGAGGCAACAAAAAGATACAGCAAAAAGTGGAGGGAAGCACGCAAAAAGTTGAGGGGGGGGGGGAGAAGGAGGAAGACCACCCAAAGGATGACCAGTCTAACAATGTTCATTACCGCAAGTCTGACGTCCTCGGCCCCTATCTTAAATGGATGTTTGAGGAAAGTAATGAGGAGGGACAATTACCTAGAGATCAACGGAAAGCCACTATCGTCGCTACTCCAAAGGATGGCAACCCTAAAGATTTGTGTGCCTCCTACAGGCCTATTTCTCTATTAAACGCAGAACCCAAGATCCTGGCTACGGTTCTAGCCAATAGGTTTCGGCCAGTCCTGTCGACACTGGTTCACCCGGACCAATCGGGATTCATGCCTCATCGCAATACTGCTCTTAATCTCCGTCGGGTCCACGGTGTGTTGGGGCGCTGCCACACCATTCGGGAGGACGCAGTGCTGGTGTCACTAGATGCCGCTATGGCGTTTGATACCTTGGAATGGCCATATATGATGGCGGTCCTCCGAAAAATGGGCTTCGGCCCAGAATTCATAGGGTGGGTGGGTGCGTCTCCTTTACTCCGGGCCCCTGGCCCAGGTTACTGTTAACAATTAGATGTCCGAGGTCTTTGGTTTGGAAAGAGGGACGCGACACGAGTGTCCCCTCTCGCCTTTGCTGTTTGCCCTGTCTTTGGAGCCACTAGCTGCCTGGATTCGACAAGATCTTTCTGTTAAGGGGCTCCGATGGGCGGACGGTTGGGAGGACAGGATATCGCTTTACGCGGATGACATCCTTCTATATCTCACTAGCCCTCGCAAGTCACTCATGGAGGCCATGGACATCTTTACTAGTTTTGGGAGGAATTTCGGCTTCAGTATAAATTGGGGCAAGTCCGTCCTCTATGTCCTTCACGGCGACCCCCCGGCGGCTAACCGCAATTGCCCGATTACGATAGCTACAGATGGGTTTAAATACCTAGGGGTTTTTGTTTCCAAGGATGCAGACACCCGATATGAGAGGAATCTCCTGCCACCTTTGCAACGGTTCAAGAGGGACTCTGCCTCATGGCAGAAACTCCCGCTTTCCCTGCTGGGCAGAGCGTCACTCTTTAAAATGATGGTGCTGCCGTGATTCCTATATGCCCTGCAGAATCACCCTGACCTGGTGCCCCAGTCACACTTTGCATCTCTTGAAACCTCGCTCAGAGGGCTTCTATGGGCCGGGGCACCTCGTATCTCCCTTCAGAAGTTGACGCTGGGCTGGTTCGATGGGGGCATTGCGCTCCCTGACATCCGTAAATATTATTGGGCTGCGCATCGTGCAGACATCAATCAGGGCACGTACTGCGACGGCAATGATCCAGGGTGCGGAATGGACCGCTGGCTTTTGCCGGGAGGGAACTACGAGGCGGCGCTATATTCTAGGCCTGGCAGGTACCCGCTTACCGGACCCACCAAGCATTCAGTACAAATATGGCACATAGTGCAACGAAAATTGGGCTGGGCTGACACTCTCACCATGGCCACCCCGCTATGAGCCTCCGAGCGACTGGGACCCTGAACCGCACTAAGGGGTTCCATAACTGGGACTTGATTGGTATCTCCCACATTAAAGATCTTTGGGGGTCCGGGGGGTTGGGTCTTTCGCCTCCCTCCAGCAGACATAGAAGTTTGCACAAACAGAATATTACCGTTACCTGCAGGTCTGGCACTACCTCCAGTCCAACATTCCCACAGGAACTCTCCCCCTACCCTCATCCCCCCTAGAGGACAGATTACTGGATGGCCACCTCCCCGAACACGCCATTTCCCTTGCGTACACAAAAATTTATTAACAACTCCCCTGACTTATTGCAATCCCTTAAAAAATAAGTGGGAGTCGGACGGGTTGGAAATAGACGAGGAGGAGTGGAATAGTGCGCTAGCGTCCCCTAAGGAAGTAGCCATATCAGCCAGACTTCGTCTGATCCAACTAAAAATTCTTAATCGAGTCTATATCTCAGGGACCAGATTGCAACTTATGGGCCGCAGTGCTGATGGGCTTTGCCGGAGGGGAGGTGGGGACATTCTTCCACATTATCTGGGAATGTCAACTGCTCCAGGTTTACTGGCAGCGAATACACCAATGCATGAGGGAGGTGTGGGAGGTGGAGCTGCGGGTGGAGGCGAAGAGGTGTCTCTTGAATATATGGGAGCCCACTGATTTGTCATCTCGTGGGAAAACTTGGGACACGCTGGGATTTGCCATTGCGAAACGGAATATTGCTAGGCTGTGGGGAGCTGTGGGTCATCCAAAACTTGGTTCCTGGAAAACAGACATGGACTGGTGCATGCTCCAGGAGAAGACAGTTTATGTAGCCAGGGGTTGTCCACAGAAATGGGTTGGTGTATGGTCCAGCTGGAATGAATACAGGGGTCACATTTGCGATCCCCCCACTCCTGCCCGGGTTGACGAACCACTGCATTGTTGAAAGTATGCTGTTGAACTGTATTTAATGAGGCCTAAGGTATACAATCTCCTGTTTTTGCTTTGACTTTCTTATGGTACAATTGTAAGTCATGCACTGTATAACTGTGATGTACACCACCGTTTTTCTCTTTGCACAGTTAATAAAAAAGATTTTTTTTAAAAACCACAATGTTCATTACCAATGGCACTCAAACGTGTGACAGACAGCACAACAAGAGCGAGCTCTTGTATATTCAAATGTTAAAGGCAGCAGCCAGGTGTTACTTTATGCCAATGTCATTGTTCCTATGTCTGAACGGGATTGCCGCTTATGGCAGGCTGCAATGCTTCCATTTCCTCCCTCATACAGCATAAACATCAGTAGCTATAGGTTATTTCAGCATTAAAAGGAGGTGATGTTCAAAGACGAGTGGCACACTAAAATGATAAAATGTACTGCCCATGGGCATCCATACTACCACTACATTTTTTAATAGGTCATGTTAACTAGAAGCTGAAAGCTCTCCCAGATGCTTAATACATGTGTATTCTGAAAATTTAAGTCAGACTCTTGCAGTCTGTTACACCTAGTAACCTCACTAATTGTTAGGATGTTCCAAGCAACGTGTAATGTTTATATTTACTCTACAACTGCTATAGACCCAATAGCTACTTATGTTCGCTGAAATTAAGCACTAGTGTTCATTCCATCCCCAACCATATGAGCATCCAACTTGGGTCCCATCAGCTATGGCAACCACAAGCAATCCATGGCTAAATTATATCTTTTACATAACAATATTTTCTGTGATTAACAGCAGCAGTTACTTTTTGACAGCATGTTGCCACTTATGACTATACTTGCATGAAGAAGAGCATTAAAGGAACTGCCGATTCCGGTGCAGAGTTGTGGGGTGGAGTGTGCAGGGAATTCTACTTGCATTCTCAAGCCCCTTTTGATCCAGTCACATATGACCCACCTAAATAAGACCTACCCTTCCACAATGGTGTCAGACACCCACAAGCCATGTGACTTCTTTTTAAGGGAACTTTTTTCATTGCTTAATTTTCAATCATATTTTGTGGGCTTATTAAAAAACAAGTACTGGCACAGAGAAAGGGCGTGTCATTAGAGACCGGCCTTTTGACTGTGTGGTCATGGTTTTTCTAAAACTACTTATGGGGGGGGGGGGGGGGGGGGGAACTAATGAGCCAGTAAAAATAAAAAAACGAGCATTGGCAAAGCCAATCTATCTGGGCTTCAAAAGTGTGCAATTTCTCTTGTTCAATTTTTGATGCAATTGTGTTTACAAATAAACATCTTATGGTATAATCATGGTACATAGAACTGAGGGCATTACATTATCAGCCCGGCAAAGTTCTTGAGAGCCTCCCCCTTATGACGAGATGGAATGTAGCTCATTAATTTTTTATTGAGCAAACGCAGGCACATCACAGGAAACAAATTGTTCTGCATGAGCTAGATGGTAATTGAACAGTTCCCACATTGAGTAAACAATTCCCTGATGCATTTCGGGCATGAACAGTTGCCCTTTGTCCGGGGAATCTCCAAACGGCTTGGTTGGGAAACAGTCAATTGTCAGTCACCGTAATCTTAATTAAGCACGCATGCGTGACCCTAGGCTCAAACTGATAAGGAGACTCAGTGATCCCAATCCTGCTCGTTGTCAGAGGACACCGCCATTTTTTCCTGAGATGTGCCTGTGTTTGCACAATAAACAATTAATGAGCTACATTCAGAGCTTCAGTGATGATTGGATGATGGACTTTTTCACACTGTGATTGTTGCTCTTGGATTTAGTTTTTGTATATATATAGTATTGAAGTTCGTTTACTTATCCAATGTAAATGGGTTACACTATTCCAGTGAACAATAGTAGTGCTCCTTGTGTCTAGGACACCAGTCCTAGTTTTTTCTTTCACTTTAAATCGGGCGGAGCTCCCTCAGAGGGTGCACACTTTAGAAAACTATTTTATTTCTCCATGTTATATTGCATTATATTTTTGTCTAGTCAGATTGCAACCCAGCTGTTTTGCCCTTCTACACTTTTTAAAAGTGGCATTTTCAACCACACAATTTAAAAACCAACTTCACAGAAACATGTATTTTCTAAATTCCGAGTTTGAGCAGCCCAAACTCCAAATCTCCATCTCTTCCCAATTGAAAGTTATACTTGTAAGGTGTTACAAGGCAGCTCCAATGATAACCTATGGGAGAGATAGTTCTTGCAATAGTGAAAAACTAAATTGGCATATTTCACTATCAGGACATGTAAAACACAGCAGCATATATACACTGCACCATGACCATGGTGCTACATAAGGCTTACCTTAGGGATGCCTTACATGTAGTAGAAGGGAAGGTTTGGGCTTGTCAAGCGGGTACACTTGCCAGGTCGACATGACAGTTAACTGCACTCTCAGACATTGTAGTGGCAGGCATGGTCACAGGGCTACCCAAGAGGGTGGCACAATCAGTGCTGCAGGCCCATTAGTGCTGGAGCAAAAGGAGTTAGGTCCTGGGTCGTGCCGGGGGCTGGACCATCTATTACAATATAAACATACAATTTGCCCCCCACACCTATACTTAGAACTTTTCCTTTGGAGAAAAACAATAATCAGGACGATTTCGGATTACTTAGGCTTATTTATTTTAGCCCTTGCTTTTTTTTTTTAAAGGTATTTCAAATTGAGAATTTGGATATGTACGAGAAAAACACTACACAATTATTCATTAAACAAAATTTGACAATTCTACATTCTTTTACAAATACATAAAGTCATACTATACAAAACATTTTTTGCACATTATTTACAGTGATGATGTATCTTAAGATAGTGAAAAACAGGAAAAATTATTTATAGTGATAACACGTATCAATAATGAAACAAGATAGTGATTCTACTGAGAGGAAATTTTTAACAAGAGGGCGAGGTGATATAAATAAATTAATATTATATCACAATCATTTCTTCGTATTTTTGGAGGGGCCTTCTTGATGCCGACGCGTTTCGACCGGTTAAATGAATCAACGCGGTCTCATCAGGGCGTTTTCACTTTGTTCCTTAGTCTTATGCACGAGTGTAGCTGGATCCTGCCGGTTCAACAGCTCCCTTTTCTTAATTTCTGTTGATTAAAAACTCTGTGGGCAGCGCCATGTGTCTTTAGTTGGAAATCCTATTATTCATTGAGTCTTTCAGTCTGCCTCCAGCGCGGTTGTTAATGTGCGTGCCTGGGCGCCCCTGGTGGGGGGAGCGAGCGGCCCTCGCTCAGCGAGTGTGTCAAATTTTTCGGATGCCCACTCCGTTCAGCTTCAATCTGGTAAAAGACCGTCACGGTAACATCCCTTCTTGAGTGACACGTGTATATGTTGAGAAGTATCGGAGAAGCGTGGACCCCGCGCCTTGGCAAATTCAAGTTCAGGCAGAACTTGAATTTGCCAAGGCGCGGGGTCCACGCTTCTCCGATACTTCTCAACATATACACGTGTCACTCAAGAAGGGATGTTACCGTGACGGTCTTTTACCAGATTGAAGCTGAACGGAGTGGGCATCCGAAAAATTTGACACTCGCTGAGCGAGGGCCGCTCGCTCCCCCCACCAGGGGCGCCCAGGCACGCACATTAACAACCGCGCTGGAGGCAGACTGAAAGACTCAATGAATAATAGGATTTCCAACTAAAGACACATGGCGCTGCCCACAGAGTTTTTAATCAACAGAAATTAAGAAAAGGGAGCTGTTGAACCGGCAGGATCCAGCTACACTCGTGCATAAGACTAAGGAACAAAGTGAAAACGCCCTGATGAGACCGCGTTGATTCATTTAACCGGTCGAAACGCGTCGGCATCAAGAAGGCCCCTCCAAAAATACGAAGAAATTATTGTGATATAATATTAATTTATTTATATCACCTCGCCTTCTTGTTAAAAATGTCCTCTCAGTAGAATCACTATCTTGTTTCATTATTGATACGTGTTATAACTATAAATAATTTTTCCTGTTTTTCACTATCTTAAGATACATCATCACTGTAAATAATGTGCAAAAAATGTTTTGTATAGTATGACTTTATGTATTTGTAAAAGAATGTAGAATTGTCAAATTTTGTTTAATGAATAATTGTGTAGTGTTTTTCTCGTACATATCCAAATTCTCAATTTGAAATACCTTTAAAAAAAGCAAGGGCTAAAATAAATAAGCCTAAGTAATCAGAAATCGTCCTGATTATTGTTTTTCTCCAAAGAAAAAGTTCTAAGTATAGGTGTGGGGGGCAAATTGTATGTTTATATTGCAGGCCCATTAGTAGCATTCGAATTACAGGCCCTGAGCATACCCAGTGCACTTTACTAGGGTCTTACCAGTAAATAAAATATGCCAATCATGGATAACCAATTATAATCATAATTTAAACAGGGAGCACTTTAGCACTGATAGCAGTGGTAGAGTGGCCAGAGTTAAAAAAAAAAACAGCAAAAACAAAATACAGCATTGAGTCAAAAAAATGAGGTTAGAAGCAAAAAAAACAGGAGGAAAAAACACACCAGGGATGCCAGGTCTAACATCCGGCAAAATTCTCCTCAAAGTCCAATACATAACGAGTGGGCAAACCTGGATTTTGTAACCAGTGAGGTCAGTCCTCAAGTCGTAAGGAATTGCAGCCTTGTCCTGGTCCAAAATTCTACCTTCAGATGTAGTCACTTTTTGAAAGGCGAAATCCCACATTGGGTAAAAGACGGAGCTAGATTACTTGGATGCTAAACCAGTTTTCAGCAAAGCAAAAAGCTCGAAGAGGACAAACCTGAACTCTTTTCAACTGGAGTGTGGCCTTACTGAGCACACTTCAGCCCCTTGTTCCATTCTTCCAAGAGGTAGAAAATATGATTAAATCCCAACCTTTTAAAAGTTTTGGGAAAGTTTCACCTGGTTGATTCTGCAAACTGCTGTTCCTCGTGGTAGGCTTCTAGGCACCAAAACACTCCCTAGTCAGGTCAGGGTGCCCAACTTAAGTGCTTTATCTCTTGCTGGTGTTGTAACAATGGCTCTTAGGTTGTATTCTACGGTGCCCATCTCAGAAATGCGTTTCAATTACAGAGTGCTGCCCATGAGGAACCCTCAAAATGTGTTTTCATCTTTTGTAGATATTTGGTATCACCACTGTTTCACTTTCCTGTTACCATTTTAAGTACTTGTGTAAATATCCACTCCTTGACTGGGCATAGCTACGTAGATCAAGAAGTCTAATTCTGATCTGGCCCTTGCTTGGTTCAGATCCTTTCTGATTGAGAGGTCCTTTCGTGTTTCCACCCCTCCTTTCCCATGTCAGGCACA
The DNA here is from genome assembly GCF_964261635.1 of Lissotriton helveticus. Taxonomy (NCBI): domain Eukaryota; kingdom Metazoa; phylum Chordata; class Amphibia; order Caudata; family Salamandridae; genus Lissotriton; species Lissotriton helveticus. Next base: position 262,428,886 of record NC_136065.1, on the reverse strand, counting down.
TCTTATTGAGCAGGGTGTTCCCCAAGGCTCGGCATTGAGCCCCACATTGTTTAATCTTTATGTTCAGCCGCTGGCTGATGTCACCAGGCAATGGGACCTCACCATCGTCTCATATGCTGACAACATGCAGCTAGTGGTTGCTCTAACTGAAGGATCGGCCCCAAATGTCTCCAGGTTTAAAAGTGGCCTTACTGCTGTTGCAGACTGGATGACATCTAACTGTCTGCAATTAAATGCAAACAAGACAGAGGTGCTACTGGTTTGAAAAAACGTAGACCTATGGGGCGATCACTGGCGGCCCAATACTCTGGGTAAAGCTCCAGAACCCAAAAAAGAAGTCAAAAACTTGGGGGTGTGGCTGGACTCCTCCCTTAGTTTTTGCTCACATACAAAAAAAAGTTGCTGCTACATGCTTTGGCATTTTACGAGGTCTAAGACCTATTTTAAAGTTCTTTGATCCATCTACAAGGCAGCTGATAGTCCAGTCCACGGTTCTTTCCCGATTAGACTACGCTTGTTCCTTGCTTCTGGGAGCCAATCAAGCGGAGATCTCTCGAATGCAGCGCACCCAAAATGCAGCTGCCAGAGCCTTAGTAGGCCTTCCCCGATATTGCTCCATCTCTGACACCATCCGGAGACTTCATTCGCTCCCTATGGCTCAGCGAATTCAGTTTAAGACACTATGCCTTTCTTTTAAAATCTTAAAACTTGTACTCCTAAAATGCTCTGCAACCTTTTGACCCCGTATGTTCCAACTCGCGTAGTACGCTCTGCAGGTCAACATCTGGTCAGGATACCCCGGATCAAGCGCTGCTGAGCGGGAGGACGCTCCTTCCGCTATTTAGCAGCAAAATTGTGGAACTCATTACCAGCCAACTTACGAGAGCGGGAAGGCCTATTGGATTTCAGAAAAGCAATCAAAACCTACCCCTTCCCCCTAAACTAAGCTTTTCTGGAATATGCCCTGCTGAATTTCACCGGAGCCAGTTATCTACCGGCTACAAAGCGCCGGGACGCCCCTTTGCTGGGGCAGCTGAGCGCTATATAAGCTATTTTAACATAACATAATACTCTTATGCTCTTTATTTTGATCACAAGGCAAACAACATGTGTGTCTTATTCCTGTCTTCCAGTAGTATGAAGACACATAGGAAAACATTTGCTTTCTTCATTACTACTAATTATGGCAAGGGTCTCACTGGGATAGAAGAGAGGCACGGGCACCAAAATAAAAGTGCCCTCTATTAGCAAATAAAGATTTATTTTTATTTAAAAAGAAAAAAAGTGGGCCACATTGCAAATCGGAACAGTTTTGAACTTGTAAAGTTACGCTGTATATGTGTTGTGCAAGCTATGAGAGAGTATCAATTTGTAATTTCTGCAATCCGTGTTTTTCGATATATCAGGGCAATAAACAGTATAATACCCTATCTCAAAAAAAATCGTAATGCATACAGAATTTCGCAATGCAAATGTACAGCAATTTCTATATGGCAGTTTGTATTTGCTCTGTGGCGAATTGGCGACACTCCCGGTGACTGTCCCAACGTGATGTAATCTTGGCGTTTGGCTCAAAATATAATGGCTTTACACCAAACACACTGACGCAGAAGTCCTCATTTAAATCAATTGGGTAAACGTAAGATATAGGTTGGTATCAGCCGTAGTAGGTAGCTCAGTGACAAGCACATACCATTACTTATCGGTATGATTGAGTGCTACGTTGGACCCGCAATGGTTAGTAAGAGGACCGGCTCGTCAGAATCACACAGTACTAGCACCAAATCTTCCATTCACACCCGGGATACTATTATACGCCAGTTTTCTGGAGTGCGTTCTCAATTAATGTCTGCTGAAACTAATACGCTGTGCAAACTAATAGGGTCGGAATGGACAAAAACAAAAAAAACCCTGACAGCAAAATTAAAGTGTCACCCATTAGTGAAGTAGAAGCTAAAAAGGTTTGCAAATAGGGGCGGTTCGGAACTGGTAAATACACAGTACAATTATTTTGACAGGTATGGAACAGTACATGCATAGATGTGAGCCTGCTAGAGGCAATGTATTTTAATATCGGGGAAATAAACAGTTAAAACCGGACCAGCAGACCTCAAAACAGGCCCACACACACCTGTCAGGCCAGCTCTACTGGTACTGCCTAATCGCGCTATCGGCCAGTCTGACCCTGCAAATTAACTAAACAAAATAAAGCGATTTATACGCGTGGTACACCGCCAAACTTCATCAATCAACATTGGCACAAAAAAAAATTAAAATTCGGAGTTTATAGACAAACGAAATACTCCTTGCAAGACAAAGTCTGTCCGCAACTCTCTTCACTCACCCATCACTGTGACATTGCGCACCTCTCCCCGCGGCAGCAGGTGCGAATCCACAACGAGGTACCACCCGTTGGGGTAGACCGGAGGCAGGTCGCCCTTCTTGCGGCGCCGCCGGACGTCGCTGGCCGTCTCGCCGCGGCTCCGACCCTGCTCTGGTATATAACCAATCTGGTCGGGTCCCCTCAGGAGCTCCATGGGGCCGGAGCAGAAGCGATAAAGCCAGAGCACCGCCATCAGCAGCGCTGCGACCGGGAGCAGAAAGGCTAGGCGAGGAGGCGACGACACCGTGGACTCAGGCAGCAGCTGCCCGCCAAGGACGAGCCCGGCCGCCGTGCTGACCAGCAGGGCGCCTGCACAGCACCACACGCTAAGGCAAAGGAAGCTGCGGGGAACGGACTCCATTGAGGCTGCCTAGTAGTTGTCCAGGAATAAGGCTCCGCAGAACAAACGCAAGAACTTCCTTGCGAGAACCCGACCGTCAAAGTGCACCCGAAACAGGTAGTTGCCAAGAACACGGCGAGCCCCTCCTATTTTAGCTCCGCCCACTTTTTGAGGGAATCTCGCTCCTTCTAGAGATTACACCTGCCGTGACTCCGCCCGCCATGTTGTAAACGGTGTTTTTGGTTAAGTCATTTTGAAGACTTCCTTATTCCTGGCCGTGACGCCGCCTATTATTTCGTGTTCCTCCTTAAAATCACGCACTTAAGGCCTTTCGTCATTTGCTTCGCTCTTCTTTCGCTTCCGTTGCTAGGTTGAATTGAAGCTTGGTTCCAGCAACCGGCCTCGCCCCACTGCTCGCCCCTTGCCCTGAGCTAGGATGCCCACAGGCTTTGGAGACGCGCGCTTCGAGCGACCCGGCACGTCACCCATGGCACTGTAGTATCCAACGGCCCAGGAATGCCGCTGGACCCGTCCAGCGTGCCCTGACTCCTCGGCAACTAGTCAACTGCTGTCATTAGGGTGACCACCTGACATGGGGGCGCATTCAGGACAGGACTTTAAAAAAATGCAGGACTAGGGGCAAAAATGCAGACCATAAAAGGTCAATTTTACGGACACATGCAAGGTGCTGCCATGCCCCACTACTTTATCAATATGTTTATTTCCTATTTTTTTATATAGCACTTATTTAAATTTTTTGGTGTCTATTATATGAGATTTCCTCTAGGAATGCTGCATTTAGATGGTGCACTATGTCCTTGTTTAAGAGTGAATCGAGACCCTTAAGCATGGCATCGAGTGCCTCATCACTTCCAAATCTAACCAATCTTTCGTGGAGAGAATGCAACAACAACAGATTGATTGTTTCTCAACATTGGGAAACATTAAGGTAAGTGACTTTTTTACATTCTGCTAACCTCACCCTCCACTAGACGTTAAACCTTAAAAAATTAATGAGGCAGAGCAGATGGTGTGGGGGACAGTCTCACACCAAATGTCATGATGTGAGGTATCCAAAATGTGTCTGTATACCGTACATGCCAACATATTCAGAAGAGCAAAGTGGGAGATTTTTTAAAATTTAAATCGGGAGAATGGTGCCTTGAATCGGGTTACTGTCATGTATGGGCTTTGGAAGTGTGCTGCTGCAGGATCGGACATTTGAAACGCAAATGCAAGTTTTTTTCTTACCTTTCAGAAGCATGGAGCGCTATGGCAGGCAGAGAGAGGGTGATGCAAGTGTTGTGCTTTGCCCTGGCAGGTTGCTGGCAGTCAGTGCATCTAGCCCCCCCTCTCCCGTGTGGCAGCATGGGCTGAGACAGCTTCCCGACACACACACAGCCACCCCCGAGAACTTCATAGGTCTTTAAAAGACCATACCCTTGTTAATGAGGCTTTATTGTGGTTTTTACCCCTTCTAGAGCCCCTGCATCGCCAGTCCGACCATTGCTGGAAGAATTAGCACGTTACACAATACCAAGCCCTGTCAGCTGAAACCCCCGAGGAATCTGGTTTTTGCTTGCAGGAATCGGGAGTCGGGAGACTAGCCTTAAAATCGGTCGTCTCCCACCTGAATCGGGAGGGTTGGCATGTCTGGTATTCTTACAGCACCCAGAAGAACGACTGATACGTTAAAGAGTATGAGTCTGGGACTGTACATATTTTTCAGAACTGGGAGACTGCTCACTTGACAGAGAATTAAAGAGCAGGATGAAATCTTGATCAGATTGCAGATCCATAGCTACTGAATTAAGGCGTCATTACTAAGACCTAGACAAATAAGGGAAATAAGCAGGCATGGGCATAGTCCATGGAGTTTTGCTAAGCAAAACTCTGTGAAGTTGCATTAAAACTCAGCGAAATTCCGTGAGTGGCGGAGTGCAGTGCGAACTGCAGTTTGTGCTGGTATTCCTGCCGCTCAGGTAGAAAGTCTACCCGATCGGCAGTTCGCGCTCGCGAATTTACCGTTCGCAGTTGGGAGAAAAAAAACACTGCACATCACGAGGCGAAGTTTTCTGAACTCCGCTGAGTTCGCGAAGTGCAGAAAACTCTGCAAACTCCGCGAACGGAGCAAAGTTCACCACCCAGGCCTAGAAATAAGCAGTGCTTTAAATGGGCTGGTACTCCCCGGTACTGAGAACTGGCACTTCTCAGTTTCCTCTCCTAGCGTAGCGGAACTTCTCCTTGTGTCAAGAGAGTACGGTACTTCTAGAGGCAAGCTAGGGTCGGGCTCTGGGGTATGGGATTTCATGTAGCGCAGGTGCTGCTGAATACCTTCCAGGGGAGCGAATATGTGAGGTACTCTGTCAGTCAACAGTGAGTGTATTCCAGCTCTAGGTTGCTGCCTTACACTCTAACTGACAGCATGACAGTAATAAGGAGATGTGGCCTGTCGGACAGAGCTACCTAGGTCTTTAAGTGGAATGAAAAAACTGGGGGGTCTATCAAAGGGGCATGGTCAATGTAATTACGGGCATGGATTAAAAACACGTTAGCTAAAAATCTGTGTTTAGCGCAGTATGACGCCCAACTTGCATTTTGCTGTTTCTGTCATTGTGTACAGATATGATACAAAAAGTCACATCATACCTGCAAGTCGGGACTATTGTCTTTGTCAATGGTTGCTAGTTGCATAAGATAAATAAGCAGCAACTATGGCTTGTGTATAATATTGAAAACACTTCCACTTAAAACCCTGGTGACACCACGACAATGTTGCTGCTCCTGAGATTCAAAAAGAGAAGGGAAATCCAGACAGAAAATGACTATCTTTAAAGGATTTCCCTTCCCCTACAATGCGTACCATGCGCACATCGATATGCCTGCTGTCACTGCAGTCTGGAAAAAAAACAGACCTCCTGTGCAAGGGCACAAAACTGAGCCCGATAGAGACCCGTTTCGAGGCCCCCTTAAAAAAAACTGGTGGTACTCAGACCTGGTGAGACCCGGCCCACTTAAAGCCCTGAAGCTACCCACATTGGAACTGTTGCATTGTCAGTTAGAGTGTAAGGCTACAGCGCTGGAATACACTATCAGAGTGCACAACGCCTGTGGCCAATTTCAGCTCATGTGTATAGTGTGCAATTAGTACTTTTTTGCACTTATATATAGCGCACCCTTGGCAGGAAGATATTAAAGCACTTTAAATGAGTAGTGCAAGTTCTACATGAAAGCATACTTTATTTTATTTTTATGGCATGGAGAGCTGAAATCCCAGCTTCTGCTCAACATCCTGTTATTCTGGGTGATCTTCCTGTACCATTAAAAACAAAAAAAATATGTTTTCATGTAAAACTTCTGCTTCTCAAGTAAAAAGCTTTAATGCCCTTGTTGGAAATGGGGGTTGCCCAAATCTCAAAGGGGGGTAGCATGGCATCAAGCGGGCAGGCCAAACTTCGAGGACATGTGAAGCATTTACGCAGCACACACAGACGACTCACCAATCACACTACAAAAGAGTCACGACACCACCTTTGGTTGGAAAAAGATTAAATTTAGTTATGGCTCCAACCTGCAAGGCAAAAATGCATCAACAGTGTCATCATAACACGGCGCCAACTGGCACCAGAGCCAAGTACTTCAGAGGGGGATTATTTACATGGGATAAAAAAAGGTTGAGTCCAAAGTCCATGCTGTAAGGGAAAAAGGATGGGTTAAAATTGTCATTAGATCTGGAGCCCAATGTGGCGGGGCCAACTCAGACTCTCATCCTACAGGGAAGGCTGTAAATGCAAAATGCCACATCAGCATAGATATATATATCATGCACAATCACGCCAACCCAACCCCTGTAAAAGAAAACATCAGGGCATCATAGTACCTCATAAATTGGAGCACCTGTAATAAAAGGCACAATCACCTGCACGGTGGCACAAAAGCATGCAATTAACCATTAGATAGGAAAGTGGCCTCACCATCAACGTATAACAGTAACCTAAGAGCCAGGCCTAACCTCAGGGACCATCTGGCAACAGGTAACTATGGCATTTCATCAGGCATGTCACCGGGCTAGGTGTATCAAACATCAGGCGGAACATACATCGCCTAGCATTAACATCAGGTAGGGGCCCTCCTTAAAGCTCAGGAAACACCTGTAAGGGAATAGCTAGGCTCCCTCTACCAACAACCTCGGGGTATGAACATCAGGCGTAGCTTGTGAGGCATGAACTCTTCCAGGGTCACCTTAGAGGAGACAATATTCCCTGGGGCATAGAACCATAGGCCTATAAACCTCAACATAGGGTAAACCCTCCTCGGGGGAATAAACATATGGATTGAATGCTAAGCCTATCCTCTAGGCGCATGAGCACCTGTACAGGGGTTTCACGACCCGTCTGAGACCTTAGGCATTACAGGTAACAGGCAACCAATAGTCATCACTGCCAGTTCACTCTTCAGGTGACTGTCCACTCCAGGGTCCACCTATACGGCTTGAACTGAAGCACCTACAACCTTGTGCCCTATCCCGAGGTGTCTTAAGTGCACCAGTCACGGGTGGGGGCGAGCACCGACCCTGTGCCCCGCTGCCCTCTTCACCCTCTTTATAGGCCCCACTCACCGGCTACTCCTGGGTTCTAGATCCGGGCTCCATCCACACTGCTGGCCCCTTTGTCAAGGGGGGGAGCAAGCAGGAGGCTCCACGCGGCCTTCTCCCGGGGCTTCCGAGATAAGGGGGGGGCAAGCACCGACAATGTGCCTCGAGGCCCCCCTCTGGGACCTTGCCACCAGCCGCAGGACTCACGGCAGCACTCAGGGCACTTCCTCACCGGTGGAGGTACTCCGGTTCCTCCTTTGCAGACACCGGCGTGTAGGGCTTGCAGGCTCCGTCTGGGCCCTCTCCCTGCTTTCCCCCCGGAATCCTCCACAGCTCGGGGACCCGGGATTTCCCTGTGTGGGGTTCTCCTCACTGGCTCCCACAGGTCGGGAGGCGGGGCTGGTACCGGCAATGCACCCCGGCCCCTCGCCTACCATTACCGGCCCCTCGCGTGGGGCACAGACCGGCGGGGTGGCCTCCCGCTCCGGTCGCTCTTCTCAGGGCTCCCTCCTGACCACGGGGGCCCTGCAACGAAGCTTCACCCGGGCCCCTCCTTCCTCATGGGGACCCAGGGCTGCCTTAGGTCCGGGCAGGCTCTCTTTGGGGCACAGACCGGCGGGGTGGCCTCCGGCTTCGGTCGCTTCTCCCGGGGCTCCCTCCTGACCACGGGGGCCCCGCAACGGAACTTCACCCGGGTCCCCCTCCTACCTCACGGGGACCCGGGGCTTCGATTCACCTTCTCCTGGGTTTCCCGCTCCACAGCCAATCCCTGCGCGGCCTTCAAAGGTCACGGCCGCGCAGGCCAATCAGTGCGCGACGGGGGCGGGCCGATGACGCGGCCGGGCCCCCGTCATGTGACGGGAGAACCTGACGGCCTCAGGGCCTAGCGCGGCCCTTCCTGCACTTCGGCGGCCCTCTCCTGGTACCGGGGGCCGCCACGACGATTTCCACAGCGGTGGGGGCCCCTCCACAGTCGCGCCGGGCTGCGGCGGTGATTTCCAGCGGCGATAAGGGATAGGCTCCCTTGTAATTAATTAATAATACGGCAGACAGCACGCTGACACGAGGGTAGGCTCCTCAGCGCTGTTTCTCCTCACAGTTTCCTCAGCCCACACAGCGCGATTCTCCTCAGCAGATGGCGCTATTTACAGCGCACTGCTCTTCCCTCTGCACGCAGCTCTCAGCTTCTTTCTCAGGCCACACAGAGGGGCAGGAATTTTAGCGCTTCACCACACAGCGCTTGACAGGCAGTCCAGGGGCAGATTTAGAGACACAGTTCCTCGGGGGCACAATCCTCCCCGGGCAGCTCCTCACGACCCAGCACTTCCACAGGGGCCACAGCTTCACCCTGGAGGGGCAGACAGTCACACACCCGCTCCTCAGGGGCACACTCCTCACCTCCTGGGCGCTTTTTCCTCACAGCACTGGCGTAATTCCCGGTCCCCACAGTGGCAGGGACCTGGGTAGGGGCCCTCCCTTGTCAGGGGCCCATGGGGACAGCAGAGGGGGGGTTTATAGGGGTGCAGGGCCCAGCTCACAGGCCCATGTGGCGGTAGCACCTCACAGCAGGTCCCCTCTCTTCTTTGTCCCAGCGCTGACTGACTCTCTGGTGACACTTCTCCCTTTTTATACCCTCCTCCCAGGCAGTGCCAGGACCTTCTAGAATGTTGGCACATCTAGCCTAAACTGGTTCTAGGGGAGGGGGTGAGCACCCTGGGTGCCAGGCTTTCCCTCCAAAAGCTAGGGGTAGCTGGGTAATATTATCTAGACCGCTGACCTATGTCAGTCCAGTGGCAGAACCCAAGGCCATGGCATCCATTTTAAAAACAATACATTTCAATCAGGTGCAGTTTTAAAATGGGGGATTTTACAAGTGCTCACATTACTTCAGGTAATTACATTTTCACAAGGTGTCTCACACCACTCATGGCCTATACAGGTTTAATCCCATGGGGGAGACAATCTAGATGAGGGGGTCAAAAGCGAAATTTTTTTGGGGGAAAAGGCCAAGTCCAACACGACTCCCCCCCAGCCAAAAGCCAGGGTAGACATATCAATGCCTTGATGGGCTTCCCTGCTTGGGGCGGAAAAAGGTGGACGCAGGCCTGCAACTACAGGAGCACCTGCAGTCTCTCCTCCACTCTGGAACCCAATGGTTCTCTTTCGCAACCCTCCCTTCACCAACAAAACCACCCCACTGGTGTTCCCTAGTGGGATGTTTCTCCTTCCTAGAGTGGGAGGCTCTAGCCTCAGGCTTGTGATACTCTGGAACCACTCTCTTTTCTCCAAATTGCCACTGGTCCACCCATCTGGGGTCTACACCCTCAGACTGACCAGCCCTTAGGGGCGAGGCTCTCCTCCCCCTACTTCTCCTCCTAGGGTTCCTCCATCTCCTACGCTGGGGGACACCCTCACACAACTCTCTCCCCAACCTGGAGTCGAAACCCACAGGCTGAACTGGTGACAGGGGCGAGTCCTCCCTCTCCCTGCACCCCCTCCCAGAGTCCCGCACCCTCCTAACTGGAGTAGTACCCCTGGGAGTCACCTCCGGGGGGACTCTGGTTACAGATGTCCCTCCCACCAGGGCAGGCAAACCCTGTCCCTGGCCACCCAACCCAGGATCTGCGCCCTGTGGCTGAGCCGGTGACAGAGAAGAGACCTTCCTCCCTCTGCACCCCCTCCCAGAGTTCCGCACCCTCCCACTGGGAGTAGTACCCCTGGGAGTCAAATTGGTAGGGACCTGAATTACAGGTACCCCACCCTCCAGGTCAGGCATCCCCTTAACCTGGAACCCCAGTCCAGGATCTAAATCCTGTGACTGGTCAGACCCCCGAACCACTGGAGCTCCAATTATTGATGCTCCGGGTCCTCCTGACATGAGGGGATCCCTTCCTCTGGATGACGCATCGGGACAGCCTAGTCTCCCAACCGGAGGTTCTCTTAAAGAACACTCCAGGCCCGGTGACCACAGCTGGGGCATCTCGGGACACCTCCCCGTCTCGCTCCCTTCAGGATCACTCCCCTCAGCCTTCCCAGACGCTCTGGCACTTACCCAGAGGTCTGCCTCCCGTGCAAGTTCCCTGGGGTCTGAGAACCCGCACTGCAACAGATGGTGACGCAGTCTTGGGACACAACTCCTCAGCATGTGCTCCCGGATAACGGCATGGCACAGCCCTTCCCAATCCTCCACTGCTCTCCTCACCACCCAATCCTCCAGTACAGTCCAACACTCCTCCTCGAACTCTCCCCAGGACTGATGGAACAGCTTTCCCCTGCCCCTAAACACTAACCCGTCCTCCTCTTCCGGGGAATCAGGCACAGTCTCTTGGGCTTCGGGAGTGGGACTCCTTGCACTGGACCTACACTCGCTGCCACCACTGGATCCCATCCTCTTCGGTGAATCCAGACTCCTAAAACCACTCTCAGGGGACAACCTCCCCACCTGAGCTGATCTCTCTCTGGCGAAGGCCCTCTCCGCTTCCGCCATCCTCTCCAGCGCTAGGACTTTTTCAGTCTCTAGTCGCTGCTCTTCTACCCTCAGCTGCGCTAAGCCCTCGGCATGCCTGAGCTTTGCCAGCGCCAGCTGATGCTCCCTTACTTCTCTCCTATCTACCCACTCTTCTGGGGACAGGGAAAGGGATGGGGCAGTGCCCCCGGGACTGGACCCAGTGCGAGACTCCCTATCTTCGGTGTCCTCCACAGCTACTGGCGTCTCTGCCCTGCTAGACTCTTCCTCCTCCTCATCGGAGCAATTACCTCCCAGGGTTCTGGATGGGGAGCCCTCTCTCTGGTCTCTAACCCACTGACCCTTCAAAACTTCGGGGGGGTAGTCAGACAAATCCCCACCAATCTCTAAGGGCTCTCCCCTCTTGAGGGCCTCATAGAGAAACAAATTTCTCCTAATGTTCCCTACTGGGGGTATCCCTCTCTCCAGGAGGAAGTCTATCACCTCCTGTTCGGTGTACTCCATCAGTTCCACTTCCTGGTAAATCAACCCCATCGTGGCGAGGTACACCCGGGACACACCCTCCCAGTGGAACAAGGGGACAATTCAGAATACTCTTCAGGAGGAAGCAATCAAAAACAATATTCAAACAATCAGCAATAATCCCCACCACAAGGCTCTACTTGTGGTGTAACCTGTGGCCGCTGTGGTACTGCGCAAACACAAGTCCTATCCCACCGCTCTGCCACCAAATGTTGGAAATGGGGGTTGCCCAAATCTCAAAGGGGGGTAGCATGGCATCAAGCGGGCAGGCCAAACTTCGAGGACATGTGAAGCATTTACGCAGCACACACAGACGACTCACCAATCACACTACAAAAGAGTCACGACACCACCTTTGGTTGGAAAAAGATTAAATTTAGTTATGGCTCCAACCTGCAAGGCAAAAATGCATCAACAGTGTCATCATAACACGGCGCCAACTGGCACCAGAGCCAAGTACTTCAGAGGGGGATTATTTACATGGGATAAAAAAAGGTTGAGTCCAAAGTCCATGCTGTAAGGGAAAAAGGATGGGTTAAAATTGTCATTAGATCTGGAGCCCAATGTGGCGGGGCCAACTCAGACTCTCATCCTACAGGGAAGGCTGTAAATGCAAAATGCCACATCAGCATAGATATATATATCATGCACAATCACGCCAACCCAACCCCTGTAAAAGAAAACATCAGGGCATCATAGTACCTCATAAATTGGAGCACCTGTAATAAAAGGCACAATCACCTGCACGGTGGCACAAAAGCATGCAATTAACCATTAGATAGGAAAGTGGCCTCACCATCAACGTATAACAGTAACCTAAGAGCCAGGCCTAACCTCAGGGACCATCTGGCAACAGGTAACTATGGCATTTCATCAGGCATGTCACCGGGCTAGGTGTATCAAACATCAGGCGGAACATACATCGCCTAGCATTAACATCAGGTAGGGGCCCTCCTTAAAGCTCAGGAAACACCTGTAAGGGAATAGCTAGGCTCCCTCTACCAACAACCTCGGGGTATGAACATCAGGCGTAGCTTGTGAGGCATGAACTCTTCCAGGGTCACCTTAGAGGAGACAATATTCCCTGGGGCATAGAACCATAGGCCTATAAACCTCAACATAGGGTAAACCCTCCTCGGGGGAATAAACATATGGATTGAATGCTAAGCCTATCCTCTAGGCGCATGAGCACCTGTACAGGGGTTTCACGACCCGTCTGAGACCTTAGGCATTACAGGTAACAGGCAACCAATAGTCATCACTGCCAGTTCACTCTTCAGGTGACTGTCCACTCCAGGGTCCACCTATACGGCTTGAACTGAAGCACCTACAACCTTGTGCCCTATCCCGAGGTGTCTTAAGTGCACCAGTCACGGGTGGGGGCGAGCACCGACCCTGTGCCCCGCTGCCCTCTTCACCCTCTTTATAGGCCCCACTCACCGGCTACTCCTGGGTTCTAGATCCGGGCTCCATCCACACTGCTGGCCCCTTTGTCAAGGGGGGGAGCAAGCAGGAGGCTCCACGCGGCCTTCTCCCGGGGCTTCCGAGATAAGGGGGGGGGCAAGCACCGACAATGTGCCTCGAGGCCCCCCTCTGGGACCTTGCCACCAGCCGCAGGACTCACGGCAGCACTCAGGGCACTTCCTCACCGGTGGAGGTACTCCGGTTCCTCCTTTGCAGACACCGGCGTGTAGGGCTTGCAGGCTCCGTCTGGGCCCTCTCCCTGCTTTCCCCCCGGAATCCTCCACAGCTCGGGGACCCGGGATTTCCCTGTGTGGGGTTCTCCTCACTGGCTCCCACAGGTCGGGAGGCGGGGCTGGTACCGGCAATGCACCCCGGCCCCTCGCCTACCATTACCGGCCCCTCGCGTGGGGCACAGACCGGCGGGGTGGCCTCCCGCTCCGGTCGCTCTTCTCAGGGCTCCCTCCTGACCACGGGGGCCCTGCAACGAAGCTTCACCCGGGCCCCTCCTTCCTCATGGGGACCCGGGGCTGCCTTAGGTCCGGGCAGGCTCTCTTTGGGGCACAGACCGGCGGGGTGGCCTCCCGCTCCGGTCGCTTCTCCCGGGGCTCCCTCCTGACCACGGGGGCCCCGCAACGGAACTTCACCCGGGTCCCCCTCCTACCTCACGGGGACCCGGGGCTTCGATTCCCCTTCTCCTGGGTTTCCCGCTCCACAGCCAATCCCTGCGCGGCCTTCAAAGGTCACGGCCGCGCAGGCCAATCAGTGCGCGACGGGGGCGGGCCGATGACGCGGCCGGGCCCCCGTCATGTGACGGGAGAACCTGACGGCCTCAGGGCCTAGCGCGGCCCTTCCTGCACTTCGGCGGCCCTCTCCTGGTACCGGGGGCCGCCACGACGATTTCCACAGCGGTGGGGGCCCCTCCACAGTCGCGCCGGGCTGCGGCGGTGATTTCCAGCGGCGATAAGGGATAGGCTCCCTTGTAATTAATTAATAATACGGCAGACAGCACGCTGACACGAGGGTAGGCTCCTCAGCGCTGTTTCTCCTCACAGTTTCCTCAGCCCACACAGCGCGATTCTCCTCAGCAGATGGCGCTATTTACAGCGCACTGCTCTTCCCTCTGCACGCAGCTCTCAGCTTCTTTCTCAGGCCACACAGAGGGGCAGGAATTTTAGCGCTTCACCACACAGCGCTTGACAGGCAGTCCAGGGGCAGATTTAGAGACACAGTTCCTCGGGGGCACAATCCTCCCCGGGCAGCTCCTCACGACCCAGCACTTCCACAGGGGCCACAGCTTCACCCTGGAGGGGCAGACAGTCACACACCCGCTCCTCAGGGGCACACTCCTCACCTCCTGGGCGCTTTTTCCTCACAGCACTGGCGTAATTCCCGGTCCCCACAGTGGCAGGGACCTGGGTAGGGGCCCTCCCTTGTCAGGGGCCCATGGGGACAGCAGAGGGGGGGTTTATAGGGGTGCAGGGCCCAGCTCACAGGCCCATGTGGCGGTAGCACCTCACAGCAGGTCCCCTCTCTTCTTTGTCCCAGCGCTGACTGACTCTCTGGTGACACTTCTCCCTTTTTATACCCTCCTCCCAGGCAGTGCCAGGACCTTCTAGAATGTTGGCACATCTAGCCTAAACTGGTTCTAGGGGAGGGGGTGAGCACCCTGGGTGCCAGGCTTTCCCTCCAAAAGCTAGGGGTAGCTGGGTAATATTATCTAGACCGCTGACCTATGTCAGTCCAGTGGCAGAACCCAAGGCCATGGCATCCATTTTAAAAACAATACATTTCAATCAGGTGCAGTTTTAAAATGGGGGATTTTACAAGTGCTCACATTACTTCAGGTAATTACATTTTCACAAGGTGTCTCACACCACTCATGGCCTATACAGGTTTAATCCCATGGGGGAGACAATCTAGATGAGGGGGTCAAAAGCGAAAATTTTTGGGGGGAAAAAGCCAAGTCCAACAGCCCTCTAACCAAGTTCGTACAATATAAAACTGCAAAAACACCAATTATGATGTGCACATATTAAGAAACTTGGCCGAAGGGCACTACAGCGCTTTTGCCTTAAATAAGAAAATGCCACCATTTTTAAATACCTGCTTCGATGCCACGCCCCAAGACACGCTCATACGAGACCCTCAAGACCCATCCCAATAAATTTGATGAGTCCCGGCACTTTTCTTTTCTATTTAAAGCACTGGAAATAACAAAACGGAACCATTACTAAAATCAAACGGGCCCACCATGAATATTGGAAAGTATTGCGATCATGGAGAGCAATCTCAGCAGAGAGGCCAGAAAAGGAAGAAGCACTGTCAAGTGGTACAATAAGCAGCGCTCACCCACCCTGGCAAACTCTGCCTGTGCAGTGGTCCATTAGTGGTGCTTCTGGAGGGCAGGCAGGGACTAGGCCCCTTGGAAAATTGAGCCCTACGCAATTGTCCACTATGTCCATGTCTTGATATGGCTTTGCAGTTAAACCATCCCTAAACCAATGGCCTGGCTTATCCCTAGGTGCCAAAAACATGAAAACCTTTCAGGATATATTTATATTTGGGATACAAGTTGCACAACAAACAACATAGGAGAACACGATAAAGACTTTAGAATGTAGAAAGTGTTTATTTAACATATGGAAGTATTTCAATTTGGTATATTAGATCACAAAATTGCATTGATATTTATTTGAAGTGGAAGATTCTAAACACTTATTAACCCTCCATTCTGACAAAGCCATGAGCGGACAAAGAGAACCCACTGTCTGGTGTCCCTTATATCATAGCCAATAATATTTGTATGGCTGATTGAACGTTATAGACCATTAACACACGTGCAAGTGAGATTTTTGTATAGAATCCATCTTGAACTGAATTACTTGAATGTGCTCTCAAATAAAGTAAGTTGATTTGACTTAAATCACACAATTTAGTCACGTGGATGAACTGGGATTTGAACCCAGGTTTCCTGGTCACACATGGAGGCATATTTATCACTGTGTTGCGTCGCCCTTGCGCTATGCACTAAAGTAAGATTTATCAAGCCACACAAGGCCACCTTGCATGGCTTGATAAATCTGGAGTGATGCAAGGCAGTGTAAATTGGTAGCTTGCGTTACACTGCCCCAGGGAGGCGTTCTATGGGTGTTCCTACGCTTCCACCCATGGATTTTGGTGCATTTCCAGATTTACCATTAGTGGTAGACCTGAGAATGCGTCAAAATGCAATGCCTCCCCAGGGAGGGGGCATAACAAGGATAAATATGGTATTGCTCCTTGTTTTGTTCTTCTTTCTATGTGTGCTGCATTCTGAAGACATAGAAAGAGGAAAATGAGTCTCAGGATTGTTTTTGTGCAGGAAGGACTTCTTCCTGCATGAAAACAATCCTACTTACAACACAAGCACCCTTGCAACATAGGGCAAGGGTGCCTGCTTTGGTGCTAGGTAGCTAAAAGTGCACCAGCACATGGAAAGGACAGGACTACACCATATGTTATATACAGCACATTCCTGCTCTTTCCCTTTCACCCAGCGCAACAAGGGGGCTTACTGCATAGCACAATGTGAAACTATGATAAACATGCCCCATATTGTAGTTAAGCAACAGACTACATTACTTTCCTTTTCTCAATCTCCTTTAGCACCAGAGGACAGTGTTTTTGTACAATTCTGTCAGATGAATAGTAGATTATTTTAAGTAAATACAGATCACAGGTTTAATTGACATAATACCTATTAAAAAAAGGTACATAGTGAAGGTGAGGGACCACAGGAAACCATATGCTAACATCACTGCCTCTCTCAGACTTGAGCTAGTCAACGCAGAGGTCAAAGTACAGTAAAAAAGTATGGCTACTGTGATCCTGAGTGCAGTCGGGACAGGGTCATTGAGTGTAGAGGCAGAATCCTAAGTGTGGCTAAAAAGAACAAAATATTCAGTGGCTATTTTATTGATCTGTCACCGTCAGGTACCACATATAAAATAATTCCCACCTTAAATGAAAAATAAACGCAAGTTAAACTAATCAGTGGGAAATACACTTTAATATTATGAAACCTCTGTTGATTAATGTGATCACTGCTGATGTAAGTTTGGACAACCAGAGGCACATGGTTTCTAATTTTGTTTGGCTAGCAGGGCATAGTAACTTGTGTATTTTTATGGTGCTAATAGGTCCCTGTCCCACACAGAAAGCACTGTGAGTGTATAAGTCACTATTTTAAGTTTGCATTACACACAGTACAACATTGGTTGCCATAAAATGTGGAAATAAATTTAGGTTAAAGACAAACAAGTGATTTCAAAGTGTACATGTTAGTAATATGCAATTTGCATCATTTACAGCTATCCATTAAAAGCACACACTTCACAGCTCAGCTTGGAACACCATAACAATACCTATCAAAAATAAGAAATCTTTCACTTTAGGTAGTTTAAAGAGACATCTATCAATTAACCCCTATTCTGGCATTCAAGCAGCCTTTACATGCACAGATTAACCAGTTGCAGACATTCACATTTCTTTGATGAAGCATGCACTCTGGCAAGTTGCCTGGTTTCTAGTTTATCTATCTGTCCCTCCGCCAGGATCACTGCACAGGAGTCCCCTTCCCTTCTGTTTCAGCTGAGCCATTTCAACTGTTGGAGTTAGTCAGTCAAACAAAACTTTATTTGATTTGTTAAAACCTTAAAAGTACATTTCCCACATTCCGTGATAAGAGAAAGAGCAGCAACAAAACATGACAATATTCAGCAAAGAGAAAGAGCAGCAGCATAACATGATAATATAAAAACCACAATTACACCTCAAGATAAATATAGTTTAACTTCTCTTGTTCCTTTTAAAACGGAGTATTATAACATTTATTTGTTAAAATCGCTTACATTTTTTTTTCTTTTTACCTATACATAACTTCTGCAGAATGCAGTTGTACTACTGTTATACCTTGGTGTCTCTACCTTTATTTAAAGATAAGGGCTGCACTATACATGTTCTTCTGCGCATTTGAGGAACAACTTAACTTTATTCATATATTTCCCCAACGCACAGGCTATATCTGTTGGAGTTAACATTTGTCCTTCAGCAGAAAGGTTGAAATTACTTACAAATGCCTCCTTGGAAACTTTCTTCATGGACAATGGACATTACAGTAAATTCAGGGGCAGTCCATGAAAATTACGGGTGGTTGGTCACCCTAGCCACGTTCATAGTACGTTTTTTCTGGGATGATTTTTCGAAGCGCTACATTCAACTTCAGAAATATACAGAGAAGAAAAACAAATGTAAAATTTCCTTGGTAACTGCTAACCTATTTAGCAAAGATTTTCAGTGTGCTTGCATGTTACTGTGAATGACACTTTGGCCTTGATTTCAAGTTGGACGGTTAATTCCGACCACTTCACCAAACTCTATGTCTGCAGGGAACTAAACTGTAATTTTTTTTAAGAATATCGCACCCGGTGAAAAGACTCCATGGGGGCTGCCTAGGAGTTGTCCAGGAATTAGGCTCCGTGGGACAAACACAAGAACTTCCTTGTGAGAACCTGAATGTCAGAGTGCACCAGAATGCAGGTAGTTGCCAAGAACATGGCCTGCAACACCTTTTGTAACACTGCTCCGTTTTTAAGAACATCCTGCCCCTTTAGAGATTACATTTGCCATAACTATTCCCGCCATTTTGTAGACGGTGTCTTTGGTTCAGTCATTTTAAAGACTTCCATGTTCCTGGAAGTGACCGTGCCTATTATTTCGTGTTTCTGCCTTAATTTACTCACTTAACGCCCTCTGTCATTTGCATCGCTCTTCTTTCGCGTGCATTGCTAGGTTGGACTGAAGCTTGGTCCCAGCAACCAGCCTCTTCCCTTGCCTTGCCTGGGCCTGAGGTGGGATGCCCACAGGCTACTACTGAAATTCTAGCAGCAAAGAAAAAAACTGGTGAACACCCACCATTGATGACAAAACTTTACAAGCAGGTATGAATATAAGGGTAACGTTGTAGACCTGGTGTAACCTCATAATACGTAAACCAGAGAACCAGAGGTGCACCACATTTACAATAATTACAAGATTCGAGAAATGTTTCCACAAAGATCAGTACTCAGTAAGAAATCTTCTCTTTATTGTTGCTTCATATGTACCCAGCAAAACCAGGCAACGTGTTTCATCCATATACAAATGAACTTCTTCAGGGCATAGCAATAGTGGGAAATTCTTTTGGGAAATCCAATCTCATAGAAAACTGTGATTTATCAGTTTCGACCGTCATTACAGATATAAGTCTTCCTGAACTGATCCATCAAGAAGTTACATGTGTACATGAGACCTCTTGCAGAGATTGTTGTGCCATATGGGATCAACATTGTCACATATGCAGACGCTACTCAACTGGTTCTCTCTTTGAATCACTCTCACAACTTCCCTTCTTGGCTTGATCCTTGTTTAGAGAAAGTGACAAGATGAATGGAACACTCTTGTCTTAAGCTCAAAGGAGAAAAAATGGAGCTGATGATCCTCGGCAACACCTCAATCTTAGAACATGGATTGGCATGGCCAAACTGCCTTGGCTCTGCCCTTGTTACTAAGACAAAGATCAAAAGTTTAGGTATGTGGCTGGATAAGTCCTTTAAATTCGACCATCAAGCAGTGAAGCTGGCAGCGACTTGCTATGGCATTCTCAGGATGCTTCATAAAATCGTACTTTTGCTTCCCATCATGGCGAGGAGACTTATTGTCCAGGCTCTGATTCTCTCCCGCCTGGACTATGGAAACTCCCTCTACCCAGGAGCCCCTAAGTCAACCACAAGGAAACTACAAGTGATACAGAACTGCGCAGCTTGGATGCTGCTTAACATCCCCCAAAATTAGTCTGCCAATTCTCCACTGAATACCTTACACTGGCTACCAATCACTGAGAGAATAAAGTTTAAATCCCTGTGCATAGCTCACAAGACACTTTGGGGAAAGGGCCCCGGATCAATCATTCTCTCATTTCTTTCTATTTTCCCGGTAAAAGTTTGCGGTCAACCAACCTATTCATAGCCTCAGTTTCTAGAATAAAAAAGATGTCTAGGCCGCTCCTTTTCATACAACGCCGTTAGATTGTGGAACACCTTCCCTTCTCAACTTCTCTCAGTGACCCAACATCTTCCCTTTCGGAAGCTCCTCAAAACCTGGCTGTTCCAAAATGCTGCATTATAAGCCACTTGGGGCCAGATGTAGGTAGGGAAAATTTAACGATTCTTATTTACCGAATTTTACCGATTCGGTAAATAAGAATCGATAAATAAGAAGGGGGGAGATGTAGGAACATCCAGATGTTCCTTTTACCGAATCGGTAAAAATCGGTATTTACCGATTCGGTAAATACCGACCGGTAATGCCCATTCATTCCTATGGGCTTTGAAGCCCATAGGAATGAATGGGCATTACCGGTCGGTATTTACCGAATCGGTAAATACCGATTTTGACAAGGGTGCAGGGGGTGTCACTTTGACACCCTCTAGCACCCCCAAAAAAGGTTCGGGGGCCATGTGGCAGGCATACCTGCCCTAAGGGCAGGTCTGCCTGTCATATGGCACAGGTGTGCATGCACACATGTGCATGCACACCTGAATCGGTATTTTACCATCAAATTGAATTTGATGGTAAAATACCGAATTTGTAGGGCTTGTGGGACTCAGAAGAGTCCCACCTACATCTCAATTTTACCGATTCTGTAAAAATACCGGTCGGTAAATTTACCGACCGGTATATTTACTGATTCGGTAAAATTACCGAATTGGCCTGTTTCCTTCCCCCTACATGTCAAAAGCCAAATACCGATCGGTAACCGCCGAAATCGGCCGTTACCGACCGGTATTTGGCTACCTACATCTTGGCCTTGGTCTGTTGTCTGTCAGACACTGCTTGCGTTGGGATGCCTCTGGTTAGCCATGTGCCCTACAAATGTTTGTAATAATAATAATAATAATAATGTTGAACTGCCAATAGACAACCCCTCTGTGAGGCCTATGTCTCAGACCTGAAAGAACAGATTCAAATTAAAGTGATGTGGAGTTGCCAGGCTAAAAATGGGTAAAGCCCATGGCTTAATATGTACTCACCTTTTAAATAAAACCTGCCTCAAGCTAACCTTTTTTTCTGAGGATTTCAAACTCCCTACACAAAAACAGCTTGGTTTCCAAGTGGGGATCTGCAACATCAATAAACCCCAAACCTGGCAAAGATCTGACTACATGTGAACTACGCAGGCCAATAGCCCTTCTTAATCTGGATGGCAAACTGTTTTTCAGGTATATTGGCTTCCAGTTTGAGTTACCGGATACTGGGAGTGATTGATCCAGATCAATCTAGCTTGTTTTAGGGCAGGCAATGTTGTGAACATGGGGTGCTTCATGGAACTGGTGATAAGATCCACTGGTACAGCCCTAATAGTGTGTACATGGGGAATGGCCAGTTACAGGGCTAAAAGTGTCAGTAGGCTCAATAGTATCTCCTTCATCTCTTGTTCCATGCACAAGTGGAATAGGAAAGAGTGTCCTCTCTCACCCATCCTATTCGCGCTCACTATTGAGGCATTTGCAAAAGAAGTAAACAGAACATTGAGCAGGCACATTCCATGATACCATGATGTTGGTTTCGACAACTCGGATGTCTTGCATGCCTCTGATGAAGGCTCAAGGGTGAAATAGTTGTGTGTTAGGTTTCTGGATTATTCTTCTGAAATCTGTAGCTCTAAATTTGGTGATCTCTGGCAGAACAGGAGCCCCCGCTTCAATCACGGTTCCCCTTTGAATGGGCTTCTATTTTCACAATTTATTTGTGCGTCCAGATCACCCATGAAATTACTCAGATGGTCTGACACAGTCACTTATCTTTTATGCAAGGCATCCAAAAGGATGGCATGTCATATAGGACTGTCCTGGTTTGGAAGGATCGCTGCGATTAAGAAGATCATTTTCCCAAAGATTATAACAACTTTCAGTCTATGCCATTACTGGTACTCCTAACATTACTTAATTTCCAAGAAACTTCAAACACTTTACAGAAGTAAAGAAAATGACATTATAGAGAAGACTCTTATGTTCACATCTTTATCAGGGGAGATTATCCCTTTCTGATAACATATAGTACTTTTAGGCCACACAACTACAATTTCTTCTGGAAGGCTAAAGAGAGAAATGGAGAAGCACTTTGGCTTCACTGACCAAATCATGGCTGGAACTATTTTGAGTATGTTACCATTCCTCTGTTACTTGCGGTGTTGAAGTTTGTGCCTGACGCTGGAGGACTGTGGAAGCGTCTCGAGGCTCACCTTTAGTGCATTGTAAGGCGCTACCTTTCGCCGGACCCGCTCCGCGGGTCCCGCTTCACGGAGCTGTGTCTTGCTGATTCCTGATTTCATTGGACTAAGGGCATCAGGCAGACAGGACTGCGAGCGAGAATACTGCAGGACTCCAACTCCCAAGAGTCCCTGCAGTTTCCTTCCTTCACCGAACCCACCTGGTGACGCTCTCCCTGTAGGCCACGCCCCCTGCAAATCAGTGAAAAGACCCCGGCCTTGGAACTTCAGTGGATACCATTCCTCTGTTACTTGCGGTGTTGAAGTTTGTGCCTGACGCTGGAGGACTGTGGAAGCGTCTCGAGGCTCACCTTTAGTGCATTGTAAGGCGCTACCTTTCGCCGGACCCGCTCCGCGGGTCCCGCTTCACGGAGCTGTGTCTTGCTGATTCCTGATTTCATTGGACTAAGGGCATCAGGCAGACAGGGCTGCGAGCGAGAATACTGCAGGACTCCAACTCCCAAGAGTCCCTGCAGTTTCCTTCCTTCACCGAACCCACCTGGTGACGCTCTCCCTGTAGGCCACGCCCCCTGCAAATCAGTGAAAAGACCCCGGCCTTGGAACTTCAGTGGATACCATTCCTCTGTTACTTGCGGTGTTGAAGTTTGTGCCTGACGCTGGAGGACTGTGGAAGCGTCTCGAGGCTCACCTTTAGTGCATTGTAAGGCGCTACCTTTCGCCGGACCCGCTCCGCGGGTCCCGCTTCACGGAGCTGTGTCTTGCTGATTCCTGATTTCATTGGACTAAGGGCATCAGGCAGACAGGGCTGCGAGCGAGAATACTGCAGGACTCCAACTCCCAAGAGTCCCTGCAGTTTCCTTCCTTCACCGAACCCACCTGGTGACGCTCTCCCTGTAGGCCACGCCCCCCTGCAAATCAGTGAAAAGACCCCGGCCTTGGAACTTCAGTGGATACCATTCCTCTGTTACTTGCGGTGTTGAAGTTTGTGCCTGACGCTGGAGGACTGTGGAAGCGTCTCGAGGCTCACCTTTAGTGCATTGTAAGGCGCTACCTTTCGCCGGACCCGCTCCGCGGAGCTGTGTCTTGCTGATTCCTGATTTCATTGGACTAAGGGCATCAGGCAGACACGGCTGCGAGCGAGAATACTGCAGGACTCCAACTCCCAAGAGTCCCTGCAGTTTCCTTCCTTCACCGAACCCACCTGGTGACGCTCTCCCTGTAGGCCACGCCCCCCTGCAAATCAGTGAAAAGACCCCGGCCTTGGAACTTCAGTGGATACCATTCCTCTGTTACTTGCGGTGTTGAAGTTTGTGCCTGACGCTGGAGGACTGTGGAAGCGTCTCGAGGCTCACCTTTAGTGCATTGTAAGGCGCTACCTTTCGCCGGACCCGCTCCGCGGGTCCCGCTTCACGGAGCTGCGTCTTGCTGATTCCTGATTTCATTGGACTAAGGGCATCAGGCAGACAGGGCTGCGAGCGAGAATACTGCAGGACTCCAACTCCCAAGAGTCCCTGCAGTTTCCTTCCTTCACCGAACCCACCTGGTGACGCTCTCCCTGTAGGCCACGCCCCCCTGCAAATCAGTGAAAAGACCCCGCCCTTGGAACTTCAGTGGATACCATTCCTCTGTTACTTGCGGTGTTGAAGTTTGTACCTGACGCTGGAGGACTGTGGAAGCGTCTCGAGGCTCACCTTTAGTGCATTGTAAGGCGCTACCTTTCGCCGGACCCGCTCCGCGGGTCCCGCTTCACGGAGCTGTGTCTTGCTGATTCCTGATTTCATTGGACTAAGGGCATCAGGCAGACAGGGCTGCGAGCGAGAATACTGCAGGACTCCAACTCCCAAGAGTCCCTGCAGTTTCCTTCCTTCACCGAAACCACCTGGTGACGCTCTCCCTGTAGGCCACGCCCCCCTCCACTCCCAACCTATATCTAACGTGTCATATTACCGCTGCGCGGGAGCGTGCGGGAAGCGCCCGGGAGAAGCCCGGGACAAGGACGGGCCCTCTGAGGCCCTCAGAGGCACGGGAAGGCTAGGCTAGGCCAGTCCTCTAACATCCGGTCATCTTTATATTGTTTTGACTTCTTTGACCTATTTGAGATATGTTATAGAATGTTTATTTTACTTATACTGATTCTGTAGACATAGACTGTTTGATATAGGATTTGTCTATTAAATTCAGTTCCCAGGAAAACTACCGAGTACTTTAGTTTGGGTGTACTAATAGTAATTTCGCCCATATTTCTTAACCTTTTTCCATTGTCTAATTGAGATGATGACAAAGAAATTAAGGTCTGGGAGAATACTGGTAGGAAGATCAGGCTCAAAAACCAGATCGAATCCTCTGCGAAATAAACTCAGTCAGGCCTCTAATTTGAAAAGCACTTGCCAGCTTTTCAATCTCTGGGAAAGGGGCAAGAATAAAGCTACAGGGGTGGACAAGAAGGCAGAGGATATTAAGGATTCTGGAACTATCCATTTGGACACTTTACCCGATACCTTGCGAGAGATGCCTGAAAACAACAAGGTAATTGTGGACAATAGTTCAGCGGTAACAAGAGTAGCTCCACTATCCTCCGAAGGTGGCTTCTCTCCTCCTCTATTCTCCACAATGAAAAATAATATTGACCTTGTACCAGAGGTAGTTATAAAAACAAAGAAAGGCATAGAACAACATGATTTGCATATAGGGATAACTCCACACGATGATGCCCATCATACAGTAAATATAACACCAACAAAAGCTTCGTTCAACAATGGGCTGTCTCCAATGATCCTAGATAAAGACCTATGCCAAAGGTATCTAGACACTGTCCCGGTTAAAGCCGAGATGGACCAGAATACTCCGGTAACATCAAACCATGCCGGCTTGCATCTTTATAGCAGTACCCCTTCCAAGTCCTCACACTCACATTTTTCCATGAGCCCGAACTTAAATCTGACCGGGATAGGTGCACTACAATATAAGGGGACAGACAAACCCCTTTCTGATTCCCTTTTTTTACTAGAACACTTACTGTCGTCCATCTTAAAATTGCTGGAAAAATTTGTGGGGGGATCTGATTGTGTACTTGATACAGTGACCCAAATTTTGAAAGTCTTACTGGGGACTCAAAAAGAGAAGGATGCAGTCCCAAAGGAGCTATCCTCACCCTCTTTAGCATCTGATGAGGTAAGAATAAAAGATCATCCATCCGTAGATAACAATGCTCCAAATGAAATACATGAGGATGTAAAAACAAATGCTACCCAGTCATCCCCCACCCTAAATCGTTCTTTAGTTAATGATTCTGAAATTAAAGTTTATGGGGAACTCCCGTTAAAAACTGGGAATGACCTCTTCCCTATTTTTAAGAGGCAACAGGGAGAAGGGGACAGAGAGGTGGTTGCCATCCCGGAAGAGAATGGTAATAAAGGGAAGTTTGAGATAATAAAAAAGAATGGAAAGAAAAAGAGGAAACTATTGAGACGGATAGAAAAAAACAGGCGGAGGAAAATTCTCTTTCGAAAACATCTAAATTCCCCCTTACAGTATGAGGTAAACCAAATTCAGGCGGCAGCTGAAAAAGATAAAAACCCCGAAAATAAGATTACTACAGAAAATATCGCCCCCCCGCCCCTGGCTACTCCAATATTATTATCTACTCCCACCCACCCCCCATCCCTAACAATGGATACAAACACCCTTTGTCAACAAGTCACCACTAATAGGGATATACTTGGGTCTAAAAATGTAACACCTTTAGGACAAGTGCAAAACCCCCTTGGTCAAATAGCTCCATTACTTAACCCCTTAGCAACACCTTTTCTGGGAACAGCAGCAAGAGGTGTCTCATCAATAGAATCCAAGGAAAAAAATATAGATACCGTATGGGTAGAATTCTTTCCACTCTTTGATGCTGAGTGCATCTTGAACAGATCCCTCCTGCTTAAATATTTTCAAGAATCTGCCAACCTGAAACTTATACAAACAGCCGATCTAGACAGGGTTCTATTATTAAAATCAGAAGCGGGGATGATATCCAGGGTGAAGTTTCACTCTAAGTTAGTAGCCAACCTAATTCTGCAACGTTCCGAAGATCTGCAGAGCAGAGGAATAGATGTAATTCCGGTACTAGGGCATACCAAACAAAACAATGTTCCTATATTCCAAACTAGACAGAAGCCCCCCTTTTCTCTGCTGCAAGCAGCAACAGGTAATACAAATAAGGTGGGTGAGATTTCAGAGTTAAAAATATGTAAGTCTAGGGATTTCCGTGTAGTAACCTATGTTAACCCTACCTTGCCAGCTTATCAATCCGATAGTGGAGAGGAAAATACCCAATGGAATTGGCTTCCTAGAGTACTCGCTGAAAAATCTTTGAACAAACAACTATCTAACCCGCATCTTTAGCAAAGAACTATCTATAATATCCTGGAATGCAGCTGGCCTAAAAAATAGTTCGGAAAAAACAGCATTCCTTTTGTCCCTGGGGGCAAATATAATATGCCTCCAGGAGACATGGTGCCCTGACAAAATCCAAATAGGGAAAGACTATTATGTATTGGAAGGTAGCGCCACTTCAAATAAAAAAGGACATGCCAGCGGGGGGATAGCCTGCCTCTTATCAAACCGAATAAATTGGAACTATGAGCATTTTATGGACCCGAGTAACCTCTTTCAGGTAGTAACTTTATCTGGGCCTGGTAATCCTAAAGCTGGTAATTGTCTGGCCCTGATAAATGCTTATATACCTCCGGAAGTCGGTTTTAACACAATTCTAAAAAAGGTCTTCCTGCATATTCAGAGTATCAGGGAGAAAGATCCAAGGACGGCTATAATTATCGTTGGGGACTTAAACTGTAAGATCTCCAACTCTAGCATAAACTTATTCTGCGATAACATCAGAGAAGAAACCCTCCATATCCCTCGGGCAACGTTCCCTGAAAATATAAAAACAAACAAACGTGGCAAACTATTACTAAACGAATTGGCAGAAATGGACGGGATTATTGCAAATGGGAGACTCCCCTCAGATTGCCCGGCTAATTTTACGCACAAATCCTACCAAGGAGAATCAATTCTTGATTATGTAATACTGGGGACCCAATCATTTAAGTTGTTGAAGGACATCAATGTTATTGATACATCGCTAAGTGATCATAGAATCCTCTCCATTTCAATGAATGTAAAGTCTTCTAAATGTGACCAGTGGTCTCTGAACAGTGATCAAACAAACTTTGGTACCAAATCAGGAAGGTGCTACTGGAATGCAAGGGCACATCGAAATTTGGAAGCAATGCTCGATGTAGCAATATCGGAGCTTCCTTCCTGGTATGGTTCTGAAATTGAAAATTTCTCCCTGTTCTTGAAGTCAGTGATAACAGGGGCAAAAAAGCTTAATAAGAAAAAGTCCACTGGTATATTCCCTAGCCCTCTGAGGCTGCTCAACATAGAAATTAATAAATTAGTAAGGGCCCAATATTTAAATAGATCAGGTGTTACAGCACAACAAATTACAATGCTAAAAAGGAAAAGGAGAAGGCTTTTAGCCACATTACGTAAAGAAAAAGAGGATGTCATCTGGGTAAAAATAAGAGAAGCTGCTATTAATGGGGAAATGAGGCAATTTTGGTCCCTTATAGGTGAGGGTTGCGGACTGAGAACTAGCCCTCTACCCATCCCTATTGGGGAACAAATATGGAGGGATTTTGTCTCTAACCTTTATGCAAGCAACAATACGGTGACCCCTCAAGTATGGCCAATTAAAATGAGTTTGCCTTTGGAGTCATTTACAGAAAAGGACATAGACTTAGCTATCGGAGAAATGAGGCGTTCAGGAGCTATGGGCCCAGATGAATTGCCCATTAACGTACTAAAACAGAATAGGGCTAAATGGAGCACGCTACTTTGCCCAATTTTCAATATTTGTTTACTAAGTGGTAAGGTCTTACCCTCCTGGAAGGGAAGTATCCTGGTCCCATTGTTTAAAAAGGGAGATCGCCTATCCCCTCAGAACTACCGCCAGATTGCATTGTTGGATGCAATCGGCAAAGTTTTTACAAGATGTCTGCTTAAACGAATAAACGATTGGGTGGAGTTTTCTAATATTCTCCCACTTGAGCAGACAGGTTTTAGGAAAAACCATGGGACCATGGACAACTTAACCGCACTCCAGGTAATAACCGACAAATATATTGGAGCCAGAAAGGGGAGAGTCTATGCGGCATTCATAGATTTCTCCACGGCCTTTGATAAGGTCGACCGACAAGTATTGTGGAGAAAGCTTTATGCCTTGGGAATGCCTCATAGACTCTTATGTTTGGTACAGGATTTGCACAATAACACGTGGTGCAAAGTGCTTTTGGGGGGAGAAAGGGGTCTATCCCAGCTCATTCAATCGGCGAATGGCCTTAAACAGGGCTGTATTTTAGCTCCCCTCTTATTTTCCCTTTACGTTAGTGATCTCCCCTTTACCATATCTGCGTGTGAAGGAATTGTGCCACGGCTGGGAGATAGATATATCTCTTGTCTAATGTATGCGGACGACATACTTATTTTAGACCTTACCCCAAAAGGCCTTAATAATCGTCTGCACTCATTATACACTTTCTCCGAAGAGCATTTCCTGAAAATAAATATCTCCAAAAGCAAGGTAATGTGTATGGAGGGGCGAAAAAAACTGAAGTTGGAACACATTAGCTGGGAACTGGGAGGCCAAAAATTAGAAAGAGTAAAAGCATATGTATTCCTGGGCAAGGTTGTTAATAGCAACTTGAGTAACAAACCCCACATAGAAAACAGCTCCCGCAAGGCAAAATCACTGGGAAATGGTTTAAGAACATTGTATAAATCAACCGGCAAAAGACACTTTGGCTACCTGTTGGAGGCCTTTCGGGCAAAAGTCCCCCCAACTCTGCTTTACGGTGTAGATTTAATCGACTTAGTCGAATGGGGCTTTTTGGACACTATCGAGGGCATCCTCTTGAGAAGCTTAACTTCGGTCAATAATAGTTGTAGTGCAGCAGCTCTTCGTTTAGAATTCGGTCTAAAAAGTAGCTGGGCAGGAGTCATTCGCTGGGTTATCTGTCTGATCAAAGGGAAGCCAGCCACTCTAAGATCCCTAATTACAAAAGAGTTGATGGGCCCCCTAAAAGAATACTCGATCCTTATAAAGAATTACAGGAAGGCCATTACACTGTTGGACTTAGAGGAAGCCACTCTTTTAGACCTTACTATGCACCAATTAAAATTAACATTAAAACAAGCTACATGGAAGCTGAGCTACGAAAGGGATCGCAATTTGATTGTGCAAAAGAAGGGGGTTACGCAAGCGGTTGATTCCTGTTTATTTAGACAAATGCAACCTTATGTCTCCTGGAACATTCCCCATGGTTTGCGCCGCTTTTGGCTGCTTCTTAGGCAGGATCTCCTTCCCCTGAATAAGTTGTTGGCCAAATGGTACGGCGTATCCAATGTATGCAACTTCTGCAATGCCTCAGTTCAAGATTCTTTACATGTCCTGCTAGTTTGTCCAGCTTTAATGGCCCACCGCCGTCGCTGGGTAAAGCCCGTATGTGTTCAGTTTGGTATTTTATCTGCAAGATCTCTGATAGATGCTACTTTTAGTCCCCCAAACGAAATTTTCTGTAACAGAATCTTTAATTTTTTAAAATGTTTTTTAGAACTGTATTAGATGAACGGTATGACAATTTGCATATTCTTTGCTATTATAAAATGTTTATATGTGGTATTATTTTATCATATTTTGCCTGTTTCTATGTAAAATGTGGATCTCCAAGGAGTTCCAAAATCATATTTAAATAAATTGAAATTGAGTATGTGTTACTTCAGTGGGAAGCATTCACCATAGTTGATACCTCTGTTCCTCACTTGTCTCCAAGTCCCCCCTAGCAGTATGAGATAAAGTAAGCCTGAAGAAGGGCTTCACTTCCCCATTTACCCTAAGACGTCTTAAACTAATTTATCCTCTGTGTTGGAGAAGTGTTTTCACATATGGAGAAAATGTAGTTGTGTGAAGATAGGAGACATATTTTACTACAGGGTGATTACATCCTTTAAAGACTACCTAAGAAGAGTTGTTCTAACTGAATCAGACAGACTGTCGTATTGCAGTTCTGCCACTACATGCTGTTATCCAGTGAAAATTAGCAACATCAGGTCATTAACAATTATTGAGAAATGGGTCCTAGGTAGGGACTATGATAAACGACTACGGGTCTTTTTTAGACCCTGGCGTTTGCACCCGCTAAATTTAGAGATCTCTGCTTGCCTGGTGGAGAGCACTTTGTCTTCAGAGGAGCCGCCACCACAGTCACTCCACAGTAAGTTTGCTTCCTTCACATATAAATAGTACCTTCACTGAATCATCTTTCTCTTTAAAATGCGAAACCATGCTTCTTCTTCTTCCCAGCGCCCTGCCCCCTCGAAGCGAGCCCACTCACCCTTTGTCTTACGCCTAGAGGGATCTTGGCGCCTCTTCACTGCCCACTAACTCGCCAGGTAACACGTGGGGCAGCCCAAAATAAAAACAAAATAAATACCCCCCCGGGAAGTCGGAACAATTCCCGCCCCAAGTTAAGGAAATGGCTTTCAAGAAACTGAGGTCGCGAACCATTTTTATGAAACGAATGGGAACTGAAGAGGCAATTAGGAAGTCCTCCAACAAAGCGGTGAAAAGTGGACGGATAACAAGGACCCCTGCAATAACTAATTATTTTTCCACACTAACCACCAATGACCAAATAGAAAGCCAACCGCAAAATGAAGGAATAAAACCTGTGTTGAAGGAGGGTGGAGAAAACATATCGGGAGTTTCACAGGACCAATCAGGTGATCAAAACCTAACAAACCCAGAATTTGATCCTGAACAAAAAACCAGTCCATTAACTATAGAGGAATCCCCCCTGGAATCTGTCTTAACCGGCCTAATTACCTCTAGTCCAATAAATATCCAAGGCAGTACGGACTGTAACAACTCACGCCCAGATACAATTGACAAGGAAGACGAAAAGAAGCCCGAATCGCAAAAAAGGCCAGAGGAGTTATTTACCAGTACACTACAAAAATCCCTGGCTGATCTCGATTATTCACCAGACCTTTACTTGTTTAAATCTTCCAGCTTAACTAATCACAACACACCTGTGTCTAAGTCACTTCTCATCCTGCAAGAAATTTTAGAGTCTGTTTTTTCACTTTTAGGCCACATTCTGGAGAATTCTGACCAAACCCTCGATGTCCAAATAGGAATTCTAAAATTCCTAGTAGAAGAAAAAAGAAAAAAAAACACACCGAGTCTATAAACAAACAAGAAATCCCAGTATCCATTCAAGAGGCAACAAGTAATAACAATATCAACAATACGCCACAAGACCAGGGAAAAAGCGATATCCGTATTCAAACGAAAGGAACATCAAACAAGGGATCACAGAACAAAAATCAGGAGCCAATTATATATTCCCTAAAGAAACTCTTCAGCGAAGACACAATTAACGTCCACAACCAATATCCTATTTTCGCAAACACCAAAAATAAACCAACAACGTCCAATTCGGTGATTGATCAAGAAAAGAAGGCTAGCATCATTCTCGACGGCGAACAAGCGAGGGATACACAAAAAATCAAGAAGAACCAAGAAGGAGCTGGGAAAAAAAGAGGAAAACGGCAACGAAGAATCAAAAAGAAGAAAGCGCGTAGGCTCAAATTCCAGAAAGCAATAATCCCCCCTGCTTCCCAGCACGAGTATGAAGAAAGCACAAAAACACTGACTCCCACAAAGGGAACAAATCGAAACGCGGCAGCAAACGCAGACATAAAAATTCCTCAACAAAATACCACTTTAAATCCAAGAGCCGAAAAATTTCACCTCAATCGAACTACCTCAGGGTCAAGGGAGCCCTTAAAAGGGCCAGAAGATTACGACAAAAAAGCCCCACCTGGGGAAGAAACATCGTCAAAATATTTACAAATAACAGAGCTTTTTCCCACAGATAGTGTCCCACTAAATCGTGGTAGAATAGTCAATCTTTTCCAACGTATTACTCCGTTACAAACCTTAACAAGTAAAGAGATTGACTTAGTAATATTCCCAGATAAAGAAAATACCAAAACAGCGGTGGTAGTATTTTGGTCACCGGTGTTACCAGGGATCATCCTAAGAGAACAGGAGACCTTACATAAATATGGCTACGATTTGATCCCAACACAGGAAACCACAGTTAACAATCCGAAAAAATGGTTCAAAGGACCCTTATGGGAAAACCCCCATACTCACAACAAAACTACCTATAGCACAGATGACTCAGTAACAAATTCAAATCCAAACCAAAATCTAAGGATTTTAGTAAAGAACGGAGAAAGAGAAGTTTGGAGCCAAGACGCGGAAGCAAAGGAAGCAGCAAAAATACTCCAGTCATGGTCATGGATTTCTGAGTCACTGAACGGTGGGAAAAATGTGAAGTATACGACTCAATCCGTTTAGCAACGGCCTCTCGATCATATCTTGGAACATGGCAGGGAAAACTACAGATAAAATGACGGAAGCCACAAAAAATCGACCGGATATACTGGCATTACAGGAAACCTGGTCAATAAAATCTTTTAACCAGGACGGTTATTTTGTTTATGACACCCCTGCGCAGGAAGCCAAACGGGGACACGCCAAGGGAGGGATAGCTATCCTATTAAGGGATGAGTATCTCTGGGCCCAAGAGATTATTGACACCAATTCTAAGCAATTCCAGTGTATAAAGATCAGGATGGAGACTCATTCCTTAAACACTCAAAAAGGTCTATTACTTTTCAATGTATACGTCCCCCCCCGGATCAAAGAACGATGTCCAACTTGAGGAAACCCTTGACGCCATTCAGCAAATAATCGAAGCTCAATCTTATCTGCCATACCTGATCATGGGTGATTTCAACGGCAAAATATCAAACATCGAAATCTCCAACTGGGCGAACTGGTATATAGATGAAGCTCTAGAAATACCGGTGCCGACATTGCCGACCAGAAGCAGGGCTGATAAAAGGGGGAAAATGCTATTAGCGTCACTTCCATTATTAAATGGAATTATACTGAACGGGAACGTGGAAGGAGACATCCCCGCATCCCACACAAGACGGGGAATTTGTACCCTTTCAATCCTAGATTATATGATCTGCAGCATGGAGTTGTTTGAGTCCTCTTCACATCTTCGCACCTACTTCACCGAAGAGAGTGACCACGCAATCCTGCAATTACACACGCAATGGAAAATAAGCACCTGCTCACCTAGTCAAATCATGTACAAACATAGCACAGTAGAGACAAAAACAAACCAAAGGCGGATCTACTGGAACTCAACCATGTTAGACAAAATAACTACCTTAATTGACACAAACCATCTTTTATCCATAGAATACTCCGCCGACCTAATAACAAACTTTGAATCCATTATCGAGAATCTAAAGCAAGTTTTTCAAAACAAATTGCAACAAGCTGTACCAGTAAAGAATAAAAACAAAAATAAAACCTCGAATTCTTCAATTGCAAACATTCTAAACAAACCTTTTTAGAGCTCAATATGTGGACCGCTCAATTACAAGGCAGGTAGAAATTAATAAACTGAAAAATCAACTCAAGCGAGAAAAGTGTCGTTTAAAAAGAATAACGCAGGACAAAAACTGGGACGACTTACAAATTGCGGCAAAAAAGCGCAACCAACGATCATACTGGTCATTAATCGCAAAGGAAACAGGAACAAAGAAGGCCCTGCACTCCATCCCAGTCCCACCTCAAGGATGGGAAATCTTCCTGACAGCTTTGTACAGAGAAAATACGAGTAATGAAGCGGCCGAAAACACAGGAAACAACAGTGAAGGAAACAACGCTCCGATCGGACACGCCTCTCCGTTCTCAATAGAAATGCATATCCGAAAGGCGAGATCCACAGGCGCCTCCGGCCCAGACCAAATACCAATCAAGGTCCTACAGGCTGACCCTAAGGGTTGGAGTAAGATGCTCTCTCCCCTTTTTAACTTCATCTTCAAAACAGGAACAGTGCCAAAATCCTGGAAGGGGAGTATTATAATACCGATTTTAAAAAAAGGATCAAGACATCAGGCCGGTAACTATCGCCAAATAGCATTACTAGATGCCACGGGGAAAATCTTCGCCGCTGAAGTGTTGGACCAACTCAAAAACTGGGCATTTTCTCAGGATTTAATTCCCTTGTATCAGGCCGGTTTCAGGCCAAAGCACTCGGTTATTGATAACATCGCGATATTGCAAACAATCCTCGACAAATACGTTGTAGGAAAATCCCAACCGGTATACGCAGCTTTCATCGATTTTTCTACCGCATTTGATCGAGTAGACAGACCATCTCTCTGGAAAAAACTGAGGAAGCTAAGAATTCCTGAACAATTATTACAAATCATAATTACACTACATTCGCACACGTGGTGCCAAGTGCAAATGGGATGTGAAAAGGGCCTGACCAACAGAATTCCAACAGCAAACGGACTCAAGCAAGGGTGTCTCCTTGCCCCCTTGTTATTCTCACTATACCTTAGTGATTTGCCTCACCATCTGCAACAAGTGCCAAGCCTGCCTCCAAAGATCGCTGCCCAAAACGTTCACGTTCTCTTATACGCAGACGACATTGTAGTGTTAGATCTCACGCCCTTTGGTCTGCAAA
This sequence comes from Lissotriton helveticus, assembly GCF_964261635.1. Classification (NCBI taxonomy): domain Eukaryota; kingdom Metazoa; phylum Chordata; class Amphibia; order Caudata; family Salamandridae; genus Lissotriton; species Lissotriton helveticus. The sequence continues at coordinate 262,394,130 of NC_136065.1, read as the reverse complement.
GACTTTTAGACACTCTGAACAAATACACTCAGGAAAACTTCTTAATTCCAAATCTCACAAAGACAAAAATAGTGTCCTTCTCCGGGAGAAAAAGAAGTACCAAATTCCATTGGAGACTCAGCGCCAGAACAATAGAAGAGACCGACGAATACACCTACTTGGGCAGGATTTTTACTAAGACACTAAAAAACAACTCACATGTAAATAACCTGACTAGGAAATCCGAGGTGCATGCTGGAGCCCTTCAAAGACTATACACGGCTTCAGGTGACAGACATTTTTCATCCCTTCTCAAAGTATATAGTACAAAGATACCTCCAGTTTTATCATTTGCTTTAGAATACATCCCAATACAACAGTGGTCATTCCTGGACCAAAAAGAAGGGAAGATACTGAGGAAAATGCTGCAGGTATCACAATCCATTCCGGTGCAAGCTCTTCGCCTCGAACTCGCAATCACGAGTTCATATTCAAGAGCCATTGCAAACGTCATCAGGTGGGCATATAACCTGCTGCACGCAAAGGATGGAACTCTCCGTTCACTACTTAAAGTCGAGACCTTTGACTGTGATGCCTCGAAACAAGTATTCTTCAGCAACATGTCCACTGCATTTAAACTAGCTGAGATCAATGTTAACCTGTTGCTTACGTGGACTCCATCACAACTGAAACTTTTTTAAAAATGTTTAACCCCCAGACTCAGTTACGATCTTGATTTTTCACACTGTGCCAAATTGACTCTGTATAAAAGCTTTGCGGAAACAATTGCACCTAAGCAAGTGCAACAATACATAGACTTTAATCTTTCGCACGGCGCTAGGAGAACAATCACCCTGTTACGGCTTGGCATCCTACCAGTGCTAACCATAACATCAAGATGGCACCTAAATGGATCTTCATTATGTAACTTCTGCCACGGAGGGGAGCAGGATGTAGAACATCTTTTATTCACATGCCCTAACCCAGAACTAGTGGCAGCTAGGACAAAACATCTGAATCCTATATACATTAACTGCTGTATCACTACTGTAAAGGACTTGATCACAGTATGTAAATTTCCCCCCAACGAATTAGTTTGTTATAACTTTTATACATTTTTAAAAGCTTTTTTAGCTTTTTATTAATATGAAATTCTAAAAGTATTTGTAACTGAATTTTACCGTACAAAATTTGTGGTCCTCAGCTGAGTACCAAAACAAATAAAATAAACTTGTGAAACTTGTGCTTCTTCTTCCTATCTTGTTAGTACGAGATATCATCTAGCATATTCTCTTATTAAAACAAGAAATCATCCTCCATCCACTGAACTATTGATTCTTTTCTATAACAAGAAAGAGTTGTTAAATACCCACTCAAAAACGTATTCAAAGTTATCCTTATTTGCTTTCTCTATATTTAATTTATTTTTTCCTTTTTTTTAAAACGTACAAACTAACATGCATTACTCCTATTAAATTAAGGAGAGGAGGGTGGGATAATTTTAGCCTCCGTGTCTTTAATGACATTCAGCTTCTCTAGAAATTTTATTTGGAGAATAGCTATATCAATACAAGACTGGAGGCTATCATCATGCATGTTGGTAGCCCCTTTTGCCATGTGCTCAATTTGTTTGCAATAATGGATTGCAAATACAGAAGCATTTGACCAGTCAGCCGCTCTCATAATATCTTCCAGTCTCCAATCTTTCCAAAAAGCTGGGCTGGCCAGTGCTTCTCTCATTGAATGAGCGCCACATTTTTGTAAACCGACACCCACTTGTTGCGTAGTACAGTTCACCCATCTTGCATTAGTAACATAGTGACAGCCTTAAAAGGTTTAACGAAATAAATCATTAATCGGTTCACTCCATCAGGGCGATACTCCTCCATTCTAGAATCTTACTCTTTCATACAATCTACTACACACAGCTTTTTACATGCCTCAAATTTCGGATAAAATATAGTTTCTAACATTGTTTTAGTTAAATCAAATGTCATCCCAAAAGGGTCATAAACTCTGTTACTCACCTCCAAAACTTTCACGTCCCAAACCTCCTGAATAAGAAACTAAGCATAACACAGATGCTAACTTCATGGTCAATGTTTTCAGGTCTAAATACCTATTACTTGGCCATGAGGTCAAAAAGGATGAAACCGTATTGACATTCTGCAAACCTCATACCTTGCTCTAGGATGTCTCTGTAACCTGATACTTTCAAGGACTCTACAAACCAAAACATTCTTACCCACACGTCTACCATCAACCTGACTGTGACTAGCAGACACTGCTGACCTGTAGCAATTTATAGTTCTATAACTTGTAGTGTAGTTCCTATATTCCCAATAGGCTCTGCGCATTGGAATAATATCTTCAGTAGTGTAGACGTAGGACTGAGGTTAACTAGGTCTTTTACTGACGATATTAGACTTAAGTTTTGTGTGCCAGCTAGCTCAGAGTTCACTAGAAACTTTCTCGAATAAGCGAGGAGGAGTTTAACCTCCCTGGATAGACAAGAAGGGATTTAGGTTCTGACAACCATAGAACATGACAACTTTGCTCTCCCTGATCAAGAGTATATCTCTAGAGTCGTGTGAAAACAAAAGACAGCTATTTTACTCAGTCAATGCGTGCATACTTAGTTTCACCAGATTTGCAGAGAAAAGGAGAGACAGGCGTTTTCAATAAAAGGTGTTATTTATTGATCAGTCTCTTTTCTCATACAAGACAAATGAATCGCTACGATTGTAATACTCATAGTTAAGTAAAATGCATACAGTAAAAGCAGGAGTATAAAATAATACTGTAAAAGCATCAATATGGTTTCTTAGCCATATGTTACTTTAAAATGGATAAAAGATATACATACATATATACATTGACTAATCGTACTCAACTGGTGCTTCTAACTACGCCTACCCCGGTGTACCTGACCTAAGCCTAATACATGGGAAGGAGTAAGTAGCAGTTTAAGTTAAGTTTGGTTTGCCAAGAGTCTGACTCAAGAATTCTCTGTAAAGGGTTAGTCAGTTCAGTACGGGATTTAGAAGGCAAGAGGGCTGGTATCTCTTTCTCAGGACTCGGTATCCCAGTCACCCGCGAAGGTGGGCTGGAAACGCTGGAGGCTGGATTTCTCGGCAAGAGAAAAGACAGCGTCTTTCCTCAGCGCGTCAAAAAGGGAGGGGCAGCGTCCGTGGGCTCTCGCATCAGCTGGGCTCTCCGGCAAGTAGTCGCTGCTCCAAGCTCATCACCACCGTGTCTTTACTTAGGGCAGTGTCGGTATATTTATACCTAAGAGGTGCCGGGTTTGACGTAAGGATGGACATAAGACGTCAATTAAGAACTGGTCGTTCTTACATTCTTTGCAGGAGTTCTCGAACGAAATCAAAACAATAGCAGCGGGGATTTCCCAGGTTTGCTGGAGGCTTGGTTTGTTCAGAGAACTCGGTGTGCTTTCTAGGGGGCTGGAGGAATAGTGATTGCCTAATGTGACAGCATGCGCTATGACTGATTTATGAAACGGGTTTCTGTGCCGTTGTATGGATATTAGTGATTTATAACCGGACAAGGGTCAGAAATTGGAGTATCGATACAGGTCCCTATATAAACACACTACACCCACTCCACGAATTCATGTCCATATTTACTAACCTAATCAATAGTAAACATAACTAAAAGTGCATGTGTATACCGAACCACCCCAAAAAACATTTGTCTACATTTAAAAATGGCATATTCGAAATACACGAAAATGAGTATTGGTACTGTATGCATTCAAGCAGTGTAATCATTCAGAAAGGAAGCACAATTTATCACAGCATGAATGATTTGCGAAAATAACACATGAAATGGCTCTTAATACAGAAGAAAAAGTGCGAGACCACTTCATCACATATAAATACATTTACTCGTAAATGTGCTAGAGGCTGAGGTAAATTATTGTCTCTAGAGTTCCTAAAAATAGAAGCTCTGTTCTCTAGGAATAGTTTTACTTTAAGCAGAAGATAAGTGCCGAAAAGGTAAATATTTTGGGTTTGGAAAAAAGTTTTCGTTTTCAGTGAAGAAGGAAAAAAGATTTTCAGTTGCTTTGTTTTTACAACTGAAGGCCAAATTCAGAGTTCAGGGAACGCTGTGTCCACGTTTACTTATAGTCACTCTCTCTGTTCTGGTGAAAACATCATTTCAGACAGATTTTCAAAAAAACTGTTTACCGCTTCAGGTGAAAGTTCGACCAAGTTGGAAAATGTCGCTACCATGCAGTCGTGTGCATGTTCGCTTTCCGTGATGTTCTGATCAGCATTGCTTACAGAAGGCCGTACCTGGTTGATGCTGCTTTCATCCTGTACTTCACTACCCTTCAATCGTAGTGGTGAAGTCTCCACGAATGCCGTCATCAGGATAGGTAGCCGCTGGGGACAGCACAATGCGTGAGCCTTTACTGGACCCAACAAAGTATCTGCATCCAATGGTACTTCTGATTGTAGTGTAAGACATGTGTCCAACACGCATTCCTCGCCGCATAGCATGCATCTTAATACAGGTAAGACACAATTCTGCCATATGGGTCTGAATGAAAGAAACCAGGTCATATTTAGATCTCGTAGCCGGGCTAATCCAAGGACTTTAGTTATGCGGTCCCGATAGCGTATAGCTAGGATCGTTTCTTCCATTGTTGCTGGAGTCTTGTCTGTGACATGGCTTGCCATAACGAAGCAGGAGAAGCAAAAATAAGATGCCTGCTACGAGTCCCAACTGGAGTGGAAGTCCGCCAAAGACAGAATGGACGGAATTGGGAAATATACCCAGGACTGCTTTGAATGGGGTTAACAGTCCCGAAAAAACAGACTTAAATACACTCGCGATACCATTTGTATCAGAAATATTTAAGATTTTGCTTAGCATTTCTGCGAAGTGTAGGGGGCAATTTGTTGATAACAATGCATGTATCTCTCCCGTTGTCCTTGCAACTTGGAGATCATACGTTTCTTTTGATGACGTCAAGTGAACTGGCGTCTGTAGGAGCACAGTCTTCATTCTGCTTAAAGTATCAATTCGAATAGAAGAGATATTCAAACTGGGCCAAATTTTTCTCTCCCCGTCTGGAGTGTTATTCGGGAACAATACTCGCTCACAGCAAGTGACCATGGAACTCACGCTTACTAGATAAGGTTTTCCTGGCAGTAAGCCACAACATCTGTGATCTACAATTAGAATGTAACTCCCGTTAGAAAGTCTTCTAAAGAATGGTTCTATTTTTGTTGCAGGTGTGCCGAGTTGGTGACATGAAAGGTTATTTGAAGTCCCCTCGCAGGCCCCATGTAAACTTATACCCTGACACAGAAGTATACCACTTAGTGATTTTTCACAATTGTTACCACTAATACACTCTGTCCTGTATTACTATAACATGTGTGTGTATAAGGTAAGTTCCATGTTGACTTAATGTATCCTTTACCCAACCTTTCATACTAGCCTGCCTGTATATATTTCTGGCAGTATCGAAATTGGAAAGTCGTTATCGGAATAGTTATGATTCCATGTATTATCCATTCAATGACAGGTCGTTCTGACATTGTCAATGGTAATCTCTCAAGTTTTTCAATGCTCAGAATTGTATACTCTGCACCCTTTTGTGCCAAGCTGATTTGTGTATCAGTAAGGTTAAAGATAGTGAATAATGACGTTGTGTTGATTAAACGCCAAGCCACGTAGCCTGAACGCAGATTTTGTAACGTCCAGCCAAGCTGTACAATAGAACGCAATTGAGACTGACCGTGTTGTAACATCAGTAAGTCTTGCTCTATTATATCGATTGCAGATGATACAATACTGTCCAGTGAATATATTCTGGAAGACAGAGTCATTAACCCATTGTCCACAACAGAAAGTGATTTTTCCAAATTAACACAGTCAATTTCCCGTATTTTCTCTGCTGTTTCAATTTGAGTTACTTTCCAAGCTTCGTTGTAAGCTGCATATATAGAGGCCGCTATGAAACGTTTTTGACGCTGTTTGCGTGGTCCCATAATGAAATCACGCAAGTCAGCACCTTCTTTAAGTAAAGTCAAGTGTTGCTTAATTTCTGCCAGTGTGGATGTTCATAGCCATTCGAGGCAGAGTTTCCCCACACTGTATGTTGTTACAATCCCTGGATGTTGTCGCTGGGAGTATCTAGGGTCTGGCCTGGTCAATTTTAACCCCTGTATTTTGTTCAGGAATCTATCTTGACAGTTATGTGTGTCTGTTGGCCAGATCAACCATTTTTTCCAATCAGGATGTGTTCTGTTTTGGTTTAAAATATGGGATACGTCTATCTCATCATCTGTAGTGTTAATACTGTCAGGTGTTGGTTTTGGAATAGACGGTTTGTTTAAGTCTTTAATTTTGGCTAGGCCAAAATAGGTTGTTTGTTGAATTGTATCATTCAAGAATATTATTTGTTCTGGGATCATGCAGGCTCTAAACAATGATTCTATACCTTTGACCTGCCAATCTCTTGTACCCCAGATTGTTTTCGTTTCAATGTTATTGTTCCAGAAATCAAAACCGAATGTATTCATTTTGTCAAAAAACGATTCTGAATAGATTAATTTCGTATTTGTAAGCATGGTTTTCATTCCTGTCTTATTTAACAGTTTGAATTAAAACGTTTCTGCATTACTTGTGTTAAACCCTGAGAAATATGGAAATTTTTCAAAAAATGTTTTTGAACTGCCTTTAGGTGGAGTTGCACAATGTTCCCATTGGTTAAAATTAAAAACATTTCTAGGTTGAGCAGATTTATGCAAATAATGGTTACCATAGTGGTTGTAACAGTACATCTGGTCATAATTAGATGAACCCTGTAAATAATCATGTTCTGTAAATTTAGCTGACATCACTAGATCTGACATCATATCATTAATACATTCAAAGTCCCAATCATCAGCGAATGTGCTTGATTTTACAAAGTCACTTAATGAAATCTTGAATTGATGAGGATACTTCAGGAGCTCGACAGGGCCATAGATTTCGTAATCAGATTTGTCCCATGCTACCCCACCGGGTATAGGATTGGCTGTGAAGTTTACTGAAGAAAGTTCTCTTTTCTCGATGTGTGAAGACTTGTGTGGTTTCAGGACCAAGTTGATTTTCTGACTTGCTGTGTCCATTGTAACATATTTTCCCTCAATAAAATGTCCCAAGTATAGTACCAGGATGAGCCAAAGTATGAGGACAAATACACCTTGTGCCACCCAAAATTCAATCCATGGAGAAATCAGATAGGTTTCTTATAGTTGATGAAAGAGTTCTTTTGCTTTGTCTTTAAAAGTCTTTGATGTTGTCGGCTGTTCCTCAGGCTCGCTCGGATCCTCAGAGAAGTCATCGAAGTTGATGAAATAGCCTGATGCAGTTCTGTAAATTGTTTCAATTGCTTCTGGATTTCTTTTTGTTTTTGGAATTAGCTTTGTCTCATTAGCATAGGGTGTGGTTACATCATTGTAGACTGGTGTTTCTTGATGTAAGATTTGGATTTGGGTTTCAAGAGGTTTAAGTTCCATGGCTTTGTTGCATAGTCCTTGTTGATTCACTGTAGGTTTATCAAATATGATTAGTCTCTCAGTTTGAACCTCTGTGTTTGTAGCAAACTTTGGTGTTCTGCTGTTTCTTGGGAGTCCACTTGGCCTACTAGTTATTATCGGCCACATGATTGTGGTTTAACCAGGTCGATGGATACAACTCGGTTCTCCTTTTTACCAGCAAGGGGCGGTAATACAACTGATCTTGTCCCGTTGATTGCCAAGACAGGTACTGCTTTTCTATAAGAAGGCCTAAATTCCTTCTTCACCGCTATTTTTTCTCTGACCAGATCCCCGATTTTTGGAATCCAGACAGGCCTTGCTGGGACAGGTGGTTTCTCTTCAGTGGTTGTTGGCTGTTGTTTAAACTTTATGTTGCTCAGGTCTTTTCTTGTTTCGTTTAAGTCCTGTAAAATAGCCAAACGATCTTTGATATTAAAGCATTTCTCTTTAACCACTGAAGTTTGACTATCGAGGTCCTGGATTAACATTCTAGTCCCAAACAATAGTTCGTACGGACTGAGACCTCTCAGAGACTTTCTTGGCAGATTATTAAGACTACGTTGGACACTTATTAAATGTTTGACCCACCCAGCTCCCGAACCTAATACCTTTGCCGTTATAGATTGCTTTATGTCAAGGTTTTTTCTTTCCACAATTCCGTTTCCCTCAGGATGAAAGGGACAAGAGTACCGCAATGCAATGCCCATGCTGGTCATGGCCTCCTTATAAGCTCGAGAGCTAAAAGCAGGACCCTGGTCAGAATGTAGCATGCCAATTGCGTATGTGCCGATAAAGACTCGCAAATCTTTTATAACAGTTCTGGCGTCAGCCGAGCGCTGGGGCCACATCCAAATAAATCTCGTACATGAATCCACTGCGACCATGATATATTTATAGTTGCCATCCCTTTGTAAGGGACCGCAGTGGTCCAGGTAAACACATGCTAATGGTTTATCTGAGATTAGAAGGGGCGTCTGTGCTGGTCGTTTCACGGTTGATACCTTCATCCTTTGGCATATTTCGCATTCTAGAACATAGTTCCTAGTTTGTCTTCTCATGTGTGGCCACCAGTATCTCTGTTTTAATAGCGATACTGTGGCTGAAACACCAGCATGTACAGAAGCGAGCCCTTCGTGTGCCGCTATAATGAGTCCTAACCTTTATTCCATGTTTGGAATTGCCCTATCCCCCACTCCAGGGATTCGAGCAAATGGAACGTTATTCGCATCAGTTATGTATGAGTACTTTACTGGAAAGCCTTTCGGGAGTGTTTCTATCGCATCTTTAATGTAGCGCTGACAGCTTGTAATATTTCGCTGTCTATTTTTGTTTTTGACCGGGTGATAGCGGCTACGGAAGCCATTTGGACAGATGCCTTCGCTGCTTCATCAGCCAATGAATTCCCTGCAACGTGAACGCCATCACGTTGATGACTGTGTATGTATCACGTGAGTCTTTTGTAGTTCCTTTTGTAAAAGAACTACTTGTTCCCAAAGCGTTTTGTGCTTGATTGTGCCACCTTTTGTGTCTTTGAAACCGTCTCAACCCAGATCTGCAAGTATTCATTATAAGACTACACGCAATAATATGAATCGCACACTATGAGTGTGGGGAATTCACGATCGGTATTTTCAAGCGCCATCTTAAATGCTAGTAGTTCTGCTCGCTGAGCTGTACAATCTCCTAGAGATTGTGTTTTAGTGACCAGTGGTCTAAATTTTTCTCCGTGCCAGTGACCTTTAACGATCGCGCACGCAGCACTGTAAGCTTGTTTTCCCCCAACTGCGGGCTGTGCTGATCCGTCTGTATATATTATACAGCCGTAGTGTTCTAGAGTCAGGATTTCGGTCGGCAGAGGACATTCAAATTCATATTGGAGAAATTCTTGTGTTTTTAAATTAGGATCAAATTCGTATACCACGTCTGTTGCAGCAAGAGAATTAACCCACTGTATCCATCTCGGATGTAATGCTTTAGCATTTGGAATGCTTGCCTTTGTTACCGCCTCTAGGGCTGGTATTGGTGTAACAATGATTATTCGTTTACCTTGTGCTAGGGATCTTTCTTTCGCTACAGCAGTCTGTGCCGCGGTTAGAATTTTTTCCGTTGGGCTAAATTTTATTTCAGCTTTTGTGTACAAATGTGATTTGTAAGCTATTGGTACCGTTTCTCCCTCATTAGAGGTTAGGTATGTGAATCCGCATCTTCCTGGGATGACCCGAATCACAAGGTTGCGCGTGTTATCGCGTGTTTGCAATTTTGTTTTAGCTAACATGTCTGTTTGCAATGATCTCAAAATTTCTGTGTGTTTTTGAGTCCAATTGATCGTTTTAAAATCTGGTCTTATTAGGTCATAGAGAGGTTTAACTCTCTCTGCATAATTTAGAATGTAAGTTCTTCCGAAATTCAGGAAACCTAGAATTGATTGTAAGTTTTTCAGCGTTCTTGGTGCTTGGATTACAGTGCATTTCTCTAAGAAATTGTCAGCCAGGCTTTTGCCTTCACTTGATAATTCATATCCTAAAAATAGGACAGTCAGACGGGCAATTCTTGACTTCTTGAAGTTGAATTTGTAACCCTCTGCTGCGAACCCAAGTATTATGGTGTTCACTCTTTTCAAGTGAGTATCCAAGTCATCATCTGTTAGATAGATGTCATCAACATAAGATAATGCCTCATCATCATACAGTTGTAATAACTCTGTTACTCTCGCTGAGAATAATCCTGGGCTGTTCTTGAACCCCTGTGGCAAACGACAGAAAGTATTCTGCGAGCCGTTTATTGAGAAAGCGGTCAAATATCTGCTTTCAGGTGCTATATTTTGACAAAAGAATCCATTAGAGATGTCTAATGTTGTTTTGTATTTTTTGCGCACTATGCTATTCATTAGTGCTGCACTGTGTGAGTTTTGTACTGCAAAGGTTTTGCAACATGAGTTAAGGTGTCTGTAGTCCAAAACTAGACGATATGAATCATCTGGTTTGGAGACAGGAAACAAAGGATTGTTCATTTGTGAGGTGCATGTTTCAATCACCCCCTGGTATTCAAGTTGATCTAAGATCTCCCTGACTTGTTTTTTAGCTTCTTGCTTAATTGGGTACTGCCTCTGTGCAGTTGGTTGTGATTTTAACTGGGTTTTGTGAGGAAAAGAGTCCTCATCCCATCCCACATGGTTTTTATATAATGCAGGAGCTTGGGCTATTGCCCACTTTCTTGCAAGTGTATATTTTTTATGAATTGGAATGTGATTTGAGAAGGCAGGCATAATCATTTCTTCGCCATGAGGGGCACTCCCTGACAAACTCCGGTGGCCAGTCTTTTTCAGCTAAAAGGATGTCATAGCCTTTGGAGAGATTATCCCAAAATAGACCCCTTATTTTCCTAGTCTTATCTCCCTCTATACGTAATGTTATTTTGTATATTTTATGAGGTTTGCTAACTCTGGTGTCTGCAGTTTCCACCTGAATGTATTCATTCGTGTCCACTGTCTCCAGATGATTCATCAGGATCTTGCGAGCTATGCTCACTTCTGCTGCGCTGTCTAGCATTGTCTGAGCCCACTCTCCGTTTTTCAGCTGTGTCCTCAGGATCCTCGGCATGTTTGATTACTTTAATACTGGCTACCTTCTTCTTTGGAAATTGTAACTTTTTATTTTGATGAGCAGGTTCCTTGTCTTTGGACTTGAAGTGCTCTTCCCTTCGTTCTGACCGTCCTCTTCTTTCCGATTTCTGCGAGGAAGTCTGAAAAGATCGAGATGGACGTGTATCAATATCTTGATATCTATCAGGTTTCTTCAAATTATCCCTATTTCTAAGGTTGTACTTTTTCTCAGAGGGCTCCCTCTGGGGTGACTTGTGTCCTTGGTCCGGAGATCTTTCTCTCCGCCGAGGAGACCTCCCTCTGGACTGGAATCTTTTTTCTTTGGGAGTGGATTGTTTATTTCCATCCCAGCTCTTTTTTAGGAGTAGTTAGATTATTTTTAATAAATACCTTTTCAGGATTTTCAGTTAGTTGGGGTTTCACTGGTTTTCCACCCAAACTATCTCTTCCTAGTTCTTCCTAGGATTTTTCTATGATTCTGGCAAGTTCAAATGGTTGTTCTGCTATATCTGTTTCTTTCAACTTCTGGCGGAGCGCCACAGATGCTGCTTCTCCTTTTATGTTGGATAACAATAAAGCTGAGACCTGCTTGAAGTCTTTCAGTAATTTCATACCCAGAGTTAAAGCAGGTTCTGGACCGTATTCATTTTGAATCTGTTTTAGCACATCTGGTATTACCGCCATGGACGGAACACCATGTGTTTTTGTGTAAATGGAAGCAAAGACTGTGCCCCAAGTGTCACAGTCCTCCACATGTGGTGCGATCCCCATTGGAAGGCAGATAGTCAGAATTCTGTGTTTTTCTCAGAAGGTGTAGTATCCGGAAATACTGCCTCTATTTGAGTGATTTTCTGTGCTAACCAGAATGGAATTTGTTCCCGTTTAATGGGTACTTTGCCTAGACAGGACTGTATGTTCTGTGGTGTGATTTTATTTGTGTTCCCCTGATGAGGGGTCTGCTGTGGAATTTTAATAGCTGGTTGGACTGTTGAAGTCCGCATTACATATTGGACTAATTGTCTGTGTATTTTAATCAGTTGTTTTAGTTGTACTAAAAGTTCTGGTATTGACATTTTTTCAATGTCTGGATGTGGTGTGTAGCTGGCTAGAACCGGCCACGTTGCTCCTGGTCTACCTAGTGGACCGAGCCTGGTGATGTGATCATTATGTTTTAGGGCGCCTTTAAACCAGAGCAGGTGCTCTTGGTATTTTAATGGGATTTCCACCTCCTCGAAAGGAGTGTACTCATCCGGTGGTTCCTCTATTTTGTAATAGTGGAACTCTTTTGTGACAGCGTTTGCTGCTGGAAAGTTTATCCATGAATAGAATACCTCTGTCTGCCGATATTCGTGTGCCTCAATTACGAATATGACTGTACCACCTCTTGGTGTTAGTCCATTTTCTATAAGTTTAAGTGTTATAGTTTTTCTTATGCTGACCGGGATGATTATTGCATCTGGGTCCTGCTGTAGGAGACTTCTGTCTTCCGCTAGGAGTTGAGCTGCTAATCTAGCTGTCTCCCTATCTTCTTCATTGTCTGACATTTTACTGACAGGAAGGTTTATTGTTGCAGATCAAGTTTTCAAGGAAACAAAGATTAGGTGCACAATATTTTGGAACACTGTATCCTTCAACGTTGAATAAACCAAAAACCATACATAGGAGTCTCCTCCTACTAAGTTTGGCGGATTTTTAACCTTTGACCCACTCCAGACGTCTTTGGAGTATTTATGGGAGAAAGGGTCTGTGTGAAAAAGCACGACTGATTAACTCTAATGCCTTGCGTTAGTTTTATCACCTTACCAAACGTTGGGCGCCATGTAGTGTAGTTCCTATATTCCCAATAGGCTCTGCGCATTGGAATAATATCTTCAGTAGTGTAGACGTAGGACTGAGGTTAACTAGGTCTTTTACTGACGATATTAGACTTAAGTTTTGTGTGCCAGCTAGCTCAGAGTTCACTAGAAACTTTCTCGAATAAGCGAGGAGGAGTTTAACCTCCGTGGATAGACAAGAAGGGATTTAGTTTCTGACAACCATAGAACATGACAACTTTGCTCTCCCTGATCAAGAGTATATCTCTAGAGTCGTGTGAAAACAAAAGACAGCTATTTTACTCAGTCAATGCGTGCATACTTAGTTTCACCAGATTTGCAGAGAAAAGGAGAGATGGGCGTTTTCAATAAAAAAAGTGTTATTTATTGATCAGTCTCTTTTCTCATACAAGAGAAATGAATCGCTACGATTGTAATACTTATAGTTAAGTAAAATGCATACAGTAAAAGCAGGAGTATAAAATAATACTGTAAAGGCATCGATATGGTTTCTTAGCCATATGTTACTTTAAAATGGATAAAAGATATACATACATATATACATTGACTAATGGTACTCAACTGGTGCTTCTAACTACGCCTACCCCGGTGTACCTGACCTAAGCCTAATACATGGGAAGGAGTAAGAAGCAGTTTAAGTTAAGTTTGGTTTGCCAAGAGTCTGACTCAAGAATTCTCTGTAAAGGGTTAGTCAGTTCAGTACCTGGGATTTAGAAGGCAAGAGGGCTGGTATCTCTTTCTCAGGACTCGGTATCCCAGTCACCCGCGAAGGTGGGCTGGAAACGCTGGAGGCTGGATTTCTCGGCAAGAGAAAAGACAGCGTCTTTCCTCAGCGCGTCAAAAAGGGAGGGGAAGCGTCCGTGGGCTCTCGCATCAGCTGGGCTCTCCGGCAAGTAGTCGCTGCTCCAAGCTCATCACCACCGTGTCTTTACTTAGGGCAGTGTCGGTATATTTATACCTGAGAGGTGCCGGGTTTGACGTAAGGATGGACATAAGACGTCAATTAAGAACTGGTCGTTCTTACATTCTTTGCAGGAGTTCTCGAACGAAATCAAAACAATAGCAGCGGGGATTTCCCAGGTTTGCTGGAGGCTTGGTTTGTTTAGAGAACTCGGTGTGCTTTCTAGGGGGCTGGAGGAATAGTGCTTGCTTAATGTGACAGCATGCACTATGACTGATTTATGAAACGGGTTTCTGTGCCGTTGTATGGATATTAGTGATTTATAACCGGACAAGGGTCAGAAATTGGAGTATCGATACAGGTCCCTATATAAACACACTACAGACTAAGGCCTTTTTCAAATTGTTCCACCAGGAATTTAACCACTGCTACTACAGGTGCCTCCACAAGATCCAAACTCCTTTCCAGGCACCAACATTCCCATGATTTCCAAATCCCTTTGTATCTGCACAGAGTACCTGGTGCCCAAGACTCCTCGAGTTAATTCATCTGCCTTTCACGAGAGCCCCGACATGCCTGAAGACCTACTGACACGTTCTAGACAAGAACGTTCAAAGCCCCTGTCTGGACCAAAGGGTGTTCTTCTCCATCTCTCAAAAGACCCTCCATTGCAGGAAGATACATTGGTATTTCGCATGAGAGTTCATACAGCTTGGAAACCACCTCTGCAACACCCATAATGGTATTACCAGCACTGGAAGACATTCATCTCTCCTCACTTTCTGCAGAACTCTCTGAATCATAACAAAGGGATGACACGCATAGGTGTTGGCTCCCTTCCAACTCTGTAAAAAAGCATCCACTGCTAGAGCACCTGGATCCGGCATCCAACTGTAATAATTCTGCACCTGAAACGTCAACCTGCTCGGAAAAATGTCTATCTCTAGAGGACCCCAAAACCAGTCTTTTCTTGAAGCATTCCGGATTCAACATCTAATCACTGTAATGCCTCAATACCCCTAAATTCCAGTCCGCAGTTACATTTTCTTTCCCAGCAAATAGTCTGCCCTCAAGCTGATTTTGTGCTCCAAACAAAACAACCAAAGCTCTTTTGCCAATTTCCACAGACCAAGGGACCTTGTGCCCCCAAACCAATTTATACATGCCATTGCAGAAACATTGTCCATCTTTAATAATACCGCTCTGCCTTGTAAAGTATGCATGTAACTCATGAGAGCATAGAGACCCGTTGTCAACACTAAACAGTTTATGTGTTGTTCTCTCTCCATGTTTGACCACAATCCACCAGTCTCCTGTGTACCTAGACATGCACCCCAACCAGCTAGACTTGCATCTGACTCCAATATGAAATCTGGAGTACAACCAAAGATTTGGATCGTCCATTCCAAACATCCAAATTTTCTAACCACCAACTTAGTTCCAGTGTCACTTACTGGTTTAGGTTTACCTTGTCCCCATAACATAAGCCTGCCTAAAGGGCTCTTGCCCTCACTCTTTAGAGTGCGCAATAGTGTAATGAACCAGGGAAAACTGCCTGAATTTCATTACAAGACCGGAGGCTACCATTAGGCATATTTCTTTTAACTCCAAGCAGCCACTTAGAAGCAATATATCATAAAGTGAAACAGATCTAGAATAGAATCTTCCAGATGTACAATAGCCATGCACATAGTATATTTTGCCTCTTTAAAATGTGGATCTTGGCAGATAAGTAAATTTTTTCTTCCCTTTCATGTATGACCTGTATCTTCTAGAGTGGGCAAATGCATGTGTATGTATGTTTGTTCAACTTAATTTGTATACCTTTCTGAATAGACTTGTGCCTCTTTCACCTCAAACTCATCTTAAATCTCAGCTCACACCTAACCGATTTCCAATTTACAGAAATTATACCGCTCCTGCCCTCACCCCGGACCTCACCGTAAGTTTCCACCCGATCACCGGCTATCCCGAAATACAGACAAGTCAGGCACTCCAATAATGCAAATCAATAATAAAAATAAAAATTTAAACAACGATTAAAAAAACTTTACTCCTGTCGCAGGTCAGAGTTCTTGCTCTGGTTCAGCAAACAGCATTTAATCGGGTCTCCTCCCGGCGCTTCTCCAACAACACCTGTGATCAGCTGCTTACTGTGACCGCAAGTACCCAAAAGCTATGTAACAAAGCCTTAATTTACATAAGCTCCTCTGCACCTTACTAATAAGTAAGTATGGGCGAATTTTGTGAATCAGCGGTCCGCGAATTCGCGCGAAATCGCAAAAAAGTCAGCGAATTTTCCTGCAAAATCGCGGATTTTTTTGCGATTTGCACCATACTTAACTGGAGTACTTTCTACTGGCTAATCAGTAAGTGCTACCTCGTTGGGTAAATGTATTGTGCTTTTCCTACACTACAGCTGCGTAAAGGCCCAGAAGAGTTGTCTCCAGTGACCCCGTGTGTCTGTAACTTTGACACCGCGCCCATAGGCGCTGAGGTCCCTCGAGTGAGCTGTCCATCACAGTGGGGGAAAGGGCGGGAAGAGGTTGCATAGCCTGGTGTGTGTGGGCTGGGGCCGGGCTTCTGTGCGAGTTCACATGCCTCTCGTTTATAAAGGGTCAGAGACCGATCAGAGCAGCAAATGAGGAGAAAGCAGTAAGTGCTACCTCGTTGGGTAAATGTATTGTGCTTTTCCTGCACTACAGCTGCGTAAAGGCCCAGAAGAGTTGTCTCCAGTGACCCCGTGTGTCTGTAACTTTGCCACCGCGCCCATAGGTGCCGAGGTCCCTCGAGTGAGCTGTCCATCACAGTGGGGGAAAGGGCGGGAAGAGGTTGCATAGCCTAGTGTGTGTGGGCTGGGGCCGGGCTCTGTGCGAGTTCACATGCCTCTCGTTTATAAAGGGTCAGAGACCGATCAGAGCAGCAAATGAGGAGAAAGCAGTAAGTGCTACCTCGTTGGGTAAATGTAATGTGCTTTTCCTGTACTACAGCTGCGTAAAGGCCCAGAAGAGTTGTCTCCAGTGACCCCGTGTGTCTGTAACTTTGCCACAGCGCCCATAGGCACCGAGGTCCCTCGAGTGAGCTGTCCATCACAGTGGGTGTAAGGGCGGGAAGAGGTTGCATAGCCTAGTGTGTGTGGGCTGGGGCCGGGCTTCTGTGCGAGTTCACATGCCTCTTGTTTATAAAGGTCAGAGGCCGATCAGCGCAGCAGATGAGGAGAAAGCAGCCTCCTGGTCACTGGAAGTACAGGGGGATTGCGCTCGAGAAACTCGTGGATGCCTAGACCCCCATCACGGATTAAAGCTAATTGTAGACAGTAGATCTGGGGAGAAAGCACACCTGCCTAGCATCGACCATGCTCACTAGATTCTTGGGCTGATTATAAAGCGTTACTAAATTTGAGCTTCAACTCAGGCACCTGTTATCTGTAAGTGCTTCCTGCTGAGGTTTAATTTTAGTGACAGAAGCCTCATTGCCTAATTGTAACTATTCTCTGATCCTGCTTCGAGGGTCAGAGCAGGGTCAGAGAATAGTTGCAAGTAGGCAACGAGGCGCCGCTCAAGAAGCACTTACAGGGTTAGAGCAGGTGCCCAAGTTGAAGTTAATTTCTTTGTAAACATTTTGTAACTGGTTACAAATAAATTAGCTTCATCTTGGGCACCTGCTTTAACCCTGTAAGTGCTTCCTGAGCAAAATTCGTCCCGCTCGCGGATTCGCGGATTTTGCCACGATTTCGCGCGATTCGCAGATCGCGAAATTGCGGAAAATCCGCGAGCGGAACGAACTTTACGCCCATGCTTACTAATAAGTCAGGTTGCCTGCCTTCTAAGCCATCTATATATATTACTAAGTAATACAACCCATAAAGGAGTATAGAATCTAACATGTCTTATGTAGAATCAGATGATCTTAAGGTACCTACTTCTAACATCAATATTGAAGAAATTAAAAAGATTATTCAACAAGAGATGCGCTCCTGCATGCGCGAAACATTCAACCAGGTCATGTCAACCAAAAGACCCTTAATTGAGGAAGAAGATGACACTATTGAAACCCAGAAAGGCCAAAACGGGGAATACAATAAAAAAAGGGAGCAAAAGATTAAATAAAAACAACATTGAAATAACAAGCTCCATGAGCACATTGGGAGGTCTAAGCACCTCAAATAATTTGGGAGGTCTACGCACCTCATCATATAAAGGAAGTCAAAGCACCTCAAACTATAAGGGAGGTCTGTGCACCTCAAAAGTATCAGGTGTTCTAAGTAACACACCCTATCAAGGTGTCCAAAGCAGCACACAATATCTAAGTGCTCGTCATGATACACAAGATCTTGAAATTGCCCCAGAAGGGGACCAAAACATAAACCCCTTGGATGAATACATCCTTGACCTAGACCAGGATGATCTTGACTTCGAGTTTGCCTTATCAGAGGAAGAGCTCCCTTCATCCTCGAAAGAATTTATAACCAACCTACTGGGTGAGGAGATGTTCTTTCCACATAATATCAGACACCAGAGGAGCTCAGAATGGTGGTCCCTAGATCACATGGCCAAATTCATAATAAGATGTATTAGGAATCCCCGAGAAAGAACAATTGATGGACAGAATGCAGAACAATGCCATACATTCACCCCAGTACAGAGATCTGGGCCTAAATCCATCGTTTTTTTGCTCACCATGCCATTGTTTGGACCCAGCCAGGGTCAAGACTGACTTGCATATGGCCAGGTCTAAACTGGAGTGGCATGGTGAGCAAAAGAATGATGGATTTAACCCAGAGCTCTTGACTGGGGGTGAATGTTTTGATTTGTTCTGCATTCTGTCCATCAATTGTGTTTCTTTTGCTTTCTCGCCCTATGTGCACTAGGTATGCCCAGACGTGGGTCCTGGGCTCACTGTGCCACTGAAATCAAGCTATCCTGGCTGAAGAGGGGTGAAACCCCGAAACCGGTCCTAGGACGCTTGTTTCCGGTCCAGGGAGGACCTGGCTTGGCAGTTCGGGCTGGACTGTTCCCATGAGGCACAGGGTCAAGACTGATTTGCATATGGCCAGGTCTAAACTGGGGTGGCATGGTGAGCAAAAGAATGATGGATTTAACCCAGCTCTCTTGACTGGGGGGGGGAATGTTTTGATTTGTTTTGCATTTGTCCCCATCAATTGTGTGTCTTTTGCTACTCCGTTAACAGCATCACGTTACACCAGTATGCCAATGATACACAAGTCTACTTGAATGTCTCCTCTGCTTCAGCCATCCAGCGCCTCAAACACTGCTTGAATATCATCCAGACCTGGCCAATACAACCCAACCCAGACAGAATTCCTATTATTTGTCAAGAACAGCAAACAAGATACAGCCCAAAACTGGATCAGTGGCATGAACCATGACCGCTTCGACCATCAACTCCCACTGAATGCCAAATCACGTGGACTCATTCTGTACACCAACCTCCCCGTCAAGGAACACATTGCTAAAAAAACAAAAAAGGCCCGGTACCATCTCTCTTTTCTAAATAAAATCAAACTGATACTCCCACAAAGCAACTTCATAACTGCTGTTCAAGATAGGGCGAAACCGGGTCTAGGTTGCTTGTGTTCCGGTTCAGGGAGGGCCTGGCCTGGCAGTTCGGGCTGGACTGTTCCCACTGGAGCAGGGTCAAGGCTGATTTGCATATGGATGGATCCAAACTGAACTGGCATGGCTTGCAAAAAGACGATGGCTGGGAAGCAGCTCTGAGTAATTACAGTGGCTGAGAATAATTCAAGCATTCCACCCATCACCTTTTTGTACACTTAAGTGTGTCATCCTAAGTGGGATGTGTATACCCAGACGTGGGTCCCATGCACACTATTTCACTGGAACCAAGCTATATCTGGCTGATGAACCCTAGCTAGGGCTAAACCAGACCTATGTTGCTTGTGTTCCGGTTCTAGGAGGACCTGGCCTGGTGGTCTGGGCTGGATTGCTCCCATTGGAGTAGGGTAAAGACTGATTTGAATATGGCTGGATCCAAACTGAGGTGGCATGGTGCATAAAGCAACAATAGACTGGGATTCAGCCCCACAGCTGAGGTTAATTCAAGCATTCCATCCATCACTTTTTTGCATATTTTAGTGTGCTAATCACTGGGCACAACTATGCCTAGCAGGAACTGAGGAAGAGTACCATGCTGCTAGTACCCACTGGGCAAGGCGGACACCTGTGTTCAGTGGGCACTGGGCACAGGCAACAGTGTGCACTGATATCAAGTAGCCCTGCATGCAGTAAACATTGGACACTGGACAGAGTGTCTAGTTAATGGTCTTATCCATTTGAAACAACATTATGAAAGATATATAACTTTTGCATCTTAGACAAGTCAAAACTGAACATATGTTACTAGAGTTTAAAATTGTGTCTAATGCATATTTTTGTTTTTGGCTGCTCACAGGTGCAGCTCCTTGGCCCACCCATGCTTCTTTATGTAACTTCCAGTTCTAGAATTGGAGTTGGGCCTGGTGTGAAGACATTTAATGTAATTTGGCTTTATCAACATTTTCAATATTTTCATGCTTTCTTCAGACAGTAATTCAATTTAAAATATAGTATCACGCACAGTTGCATTAACATTTTTGTCTATTTACAGGACCGTTTCCAAATGGTATTGCTATAGGAGCAACCTCAAAGACTGCCGCAGTTTACATTCTCAAACATTGAATCTTTCATATATTCACATGCTTGAATCATACTCTGTCATCATGTTGGTAATACCTGGTGCATTTAAATAGCAGTAAACAGTGGTAAAATGGCCATAGGCCTGAACAACAGTGTTTATTTAACAGAACGTTCACCCCATTTGAAACAATCTGAATTTCAGCTAATAAGGTTGCCTGCTTTCCTACTCCTCTAGAGGTCACCATAGCTCAGGTTTCTACCACACGCTGTCTGTGAGGGAGTCCCCAGGCAGAGCTCTCTTCTAATCCTCCAGTGAAATCAAAAGTGTTACTTTCTTGGCCTATCCTAGGATCGACCAAGCAGTGTCGCCAGTTTGCATAGTACTGCGAGTTGATTTCAGGGAAAATGTGTTATTTTCTGGTCTGGTCAGACCCTTTGTTATGAGAGCTATTATTGTAGAGAACTACATGCCCTGTACCTCTGAATACTTGTTTTGACTTGTTCTCATTTATGGCATGTCATGACTAAGCCTTTTGACTATAATAGACCACCATTTCATGGTGAATATATGTATAATTGGGCACAACTAAGTCCCACTGTATGATAATGTCAGTAAAAATGTTGCTTAATAAAAAACAAAATAGGGAGATTCTTTCATCCTGTCACCATGACTGACAGAGAGAAGAAATCTCTCTTCAAATCCTTATCATTTTGCGGATCTAGGAAGATTTACACTGATGGCCATCATTACCAGTATATTCATCGTCTTTATCCTGTTCATAAGGTTCCAGAGTATGACATTTATAAACCCTTTACATCAAAGACTTTAAAAAACTGAGAGATGAAGCTCGCATTATGTCTCCTGGATAAAGAGAAGTTCCCTCCTTCTAAGGGGGATGCCCCTCTTCAGGGAAAGATTGTGTGAAGAATGCCACTCTCAGCACTTCCACAAAGGTAGCGCCGAAATTGAGACTTATGCATTTTCCAGAATTGGATTTAATTGGTACAGCACTTGCAGCCACCTCCTCATAAACTAGATTTGGGGCTGAAAAACACTCCAGAAAAAAGGTTCTCTAACTGCACAAACATGTCATTAAATTGATGACAAACCATGTATTAAAAGGAAAGGATCCTCAGAAAATAATCCATCGACGGCAATAAAAAGACCGAATCTGTAAAGAGCGGAGGAGGCAGAAATGAGTTAAACTTTAAGTTTATTTAAGAAGTACTAAAAGACCCACTGGTGCTCAAACCTATGCGTCCAGAGCAGTTCAGCTCCAACCGCTTCTGTGGTCTAGAACCTAGGTTCACAAACAACACATTCAACATTACATACTAAACATTCCACATTACATCTTAATGTTTTATATGACATCAATAGAACTATAATGAAAGAAGAAGAAAGATATTACCACCGAATCGATGACACTACAATCGATGCTACAATTTACATGCCTGTCTTACTGGCGTCATCAATACTGGTGGCTTCGACGGCCTTGTTGATGGAGAAACCTTTGACGTCAAACCCGTCATCACCATCAGAGACAACATCATTCACGTTGTCATACAGCGCTACCGGCAGTACACTGACTGCCGTTTTGTACAGGTAGAGCGGATTTCAAGCCACAACCTGGCAGAAGACTACACTTCCCGGCAGGCCATGTGAGGCACGCTGCATGTGATGAACGTAACGTCCATCGCGGAAGTAAAGAGGCTACCAACAAGATCATCGGCGCCCATAATTCCTTCTGGATGAGCCGATACAATTCTCTTTGATCTTCGATCTTCTTGGGCGGTAAGAGTGCGTAGGCACCCCGGGTTTTAACGCTGTAGACGGGTGGAAGGCAAACCATCATTTTCACCCCGATACTCCTCTTGGCCGAGATTCTGACTTTTCCGATCTCATGCAGAGGAGCTATTGTTGCATATTCTGGAACCCTCATAACTCCTCTGTTGGCTGAGACCCGGTTTGGTTGGTCTATTGCAGAGGAGCCTTTTGTGCAACTTCCCAAAGCCTCGTTACTCCTCTGTTGGTTGAGACCCGGTTTGGTTGGTCTCTTGCAGAGGAGCCTTTTGTGCAACTTCCCAAAGCCTTGTTTCTCCTCTGTAGGTTGAGATCCGGTTTTGTTGGTCTCATGCAGAGGAGACTTTGTTTCTTGATTCTGACAAACTTGACATTCTTGATTTAACTGTATGGAAACATTGTCAGTCTATGTTGATAACAATTTCCCTGGCGCAAATCATTCCTGAATACTAAGTTAGAAAGTTCTTATGGATTACCTTATTCATGTTCTGCTGGTGGCATTGTGAATATATAACAAACACTAGTGGAGATCTATTTGGATAACAGGACCTGTGATGTCCCAAATGTCCAGTAGCAACCTTCACAATCATTTTGTTCTTGTTTTCTCTACCTACTACAGGAGAAAGCCTCCTGAGAGCATGTGTTGCCACATTGGATAGGCATTTTGGCTTCACTTCAAGTAGCATTGGTAGGTGGAATAGGAGGGGAAATTGCTTCATACAATATCTAATCTGTTGTGATCCCTGCAGTGTATATCAAATCCATATGTTCCTTGTCTTTTGTCTTTAGGGTTGTTGCTTGAGGTGAACCTGCCGCTGCCCTTTGCTCTCTTCTATGTGTTAGGCTTCATCTTCTTTGCTTTTCAGGTGAGGTGAGGGGAGACAATGTTTATGAAGTTTTCTGCCGAATATTTCAGTGCCCTAGTATAACTCAGTCACTGTGCTCATTGTATGTTTTGTCTCTTTCTCAGATCCCCCTCCCCGCAGTTCCTATCCTTTCCTTCCCCCGCTCGATTACCTCAATAGTCTGTGTTTTTATATATGCCAGACTTGGGGTTGTCCAGAGGTGGGCCCCTTTTGAGCATCAACACAGCCCTGAGGATTCAGACCGTAGGAGCCTGACACACGTCATCATCAACACTGTTGACGTTGACGTCCTGACTCTAAACGCCGGCACCCTCCACAAAAATACATGGAACATGAAACAGTTGACAATGACACCATCGAAGACCATATTTGCTGAAACATTTTTTCGTCAATAAGGGTAACAACATCTCTGCCTTCCAAAATTCTGGAGTCCAAATAGAGAGAGGATGTCCGTGATCTCATATAAAAACGAATTGAATGTATGCTAAGTCCTGGGTTTTTGAGGCTAAAATTAATGAGGATGAGTCTTACCATGAATATGGCTATGACCAAGATTATGTTCCCAATAATACAGGCTCATTTGGACCTCCTCAGCACATTAGTGAGCCAGAAGCAGTCCAAGTACATGTAGTCTTTTCATGTACCTTGCAAGAAACAATGCACACTTTCCAAAAACTACTACCACTACGACCTGCGAGTTCCACTTACTTCACTGCCATCTACACCTCATCAACAGTCACTGTCACCACCTCCCCAACCTCCAAGGGAAGCATTTCCTGCACCAGTCTATAAAACTCTTCTTCCATCAACTGCTGAGAACAAGGTGGATTACGAGGATATTGGTAATTCCACATATTCCAATGGAGATGAGGAGGAAATGGAACTTCCACAAGGAATTGAAAAGTATTAATGACCTACTTGACTTTGTCATTCCAAAAGAAGGTAATAACCTGCCCACTTTGCCTGGTTTATTGGATGATATATCTCATTTTAATTCCCTAATGGAAAGAGCGGCCAGAAATTCAACCTGCCAGTGACAGCAGTGGAGCTGCAATAATTTCATTATGTTTTATAAAGAACAGGCAGAAAATCTATACAATCCATCCCAACACTGGATTTTGTCTTGTCTAGGGGGCTTAAGCTAATGCAGACACCTGCAACTGTTCTAGTGGTCATACCACAGCTGGAGAAAAAGTACAAATCCCCAGATTGAGCGATAGCCTGTCTCACTGGCCATCTGAAGCCAATCTCATCAATAACTTTGGTTGCTTAGAGGAGATCCAAAATCCCCATTACATCATCCTCTGGCCTTCCAGACAAGAATAATAGAGGTATAGACTATCAGACCCAAAGAATGAGTTCATTGACAGCAGCTTTTATGAAGGTGGGCAATGCTCTGGTGATTGTAGGATGTTATGATTTTCAGATATGGTATGACATTGCATCATTACATCATTCTCTAGCCCTCCAGACAAGAATATTACAGGTATAGACAATCTGACCCAAAGAATGAGTTCACTGACAGCAGCTTCTATTAAGGTGGCCAATGCTCTGGTGATTGTAGATGTTATGATTGCCAGATATGGTATGACATTGCATCATTGCTGGAAGTAATGCTTGAGGATAAATTGGAGACTGCTAAAGCTATCCTCGAGGAGGGAGAAATTATTTTAGCAGCCATAATTGATGCAGCAATGGACACCTCAAATGTAGGCTTTAGCCAGCTAACAAGAGGAGCTGTGTTGATAAGGCAAGGCTAGTGAGGATCCACAATCCTCCATCCTAAGGTTCAATCAAAAATCCAAGACATGTATTCTGATCAGGGGTGAGTGGAATTTGCGTAATTGCGTTACGCAAATCTCCGCAAAACGGTAAAAAATCTCCGCGGACACACAGAAATTCCACGAACACGTGGAATTGCATGTTCGCGATGCTTTTTCCTGTTTGCGTGCTCGGGGGGAAATATCTCACGAACACGCATTTTGAGAACGCGAACAAGCAAAAATTTTCGCGGAATGCAGAATTATGGGCAATTTTGCGTTCTCCACAGAACGCGAAATTACCCAAATTCCGCGAGCGGAACGGAATTTGCCGCCCAGGCCTAATTATGATGGCCTCACCTTGTTTTCGAAAAGATGTGGATGATGCCCTCAAGGTCTCAAATCGGATACAGAAAAGGCATTAGGTCTTTTACAGTTCCATAGATCTAGTTTGTCCAATTTTCTTAGATTGCAAAGATCCCATACTTACAGGGAAGGAATCAACCAGTATGGAGGTTAAGGCCAACCAACCATACTACCTTCAAGGACAATCCAGGTATCAGCAGGGATATGCCTCCAATTGCAAACAAAGGCAAAGATATTGACGGTCATCAGGACGAAAGAGGAGCTTGTTCCAGTTAAAACCCAATAATAACTTTATTCCATTCCATCTTGAATGCAAAGGTGGGGTGGGGGGAATTTCTCTTTTCGTCCATGATATGGAGTTCATAACATCAGATAATTGGGTGAAAAAAATTGTTTGCACAGGTCATACATTGAAATTCATTCAGACACCACCTCTCTGCCAACCCAAGAAGGAACATTATATCCATCTGAGGTAGCTACATCAGATAATAGAAATCAATAGAAAAGGTCCCCAATTCCCAATGGAAGCAGGGATTTGATTCTAGCTTCTTTTTTTAATAGGAAAGAAGACTGGACAGTGATGACCAGTTCTGGACCTCACACAGAACCAGTACCTGAAGACACAATCCTTTCACATGATTACATTTTAGGAAGTTCTCCTGATGATCCAGGAAAAGATTACATGATGTCCTTTGATCTTCAAGAAACATACTTACATGTACCCATCCACTGAAAGCACAGAAAATACCTCCACTTTTCAGTAGCAGGACAACATTACAAATTCAAGAAAATCCCTTTTGGACTCAGATCAGTGCCGCAGATTTTTACCAAGTACCTATCAGCAGTCACAGATGTCCTCAGACGACAGGGTCATCAAGAATACCCATATTTGGACGAATACCTTGTCAAAGCTCCATCAAAGGAAGAGGCAAGGACTTCTATAGCTACCTGTATCAATCGCTTTCAGAGATTGGGTCTCACTTTAAACTAAGAAAAATAATCTCTACAACGCCATATGAAAATCCATTTTCTAGGTGCTATATTTGACAGTCAGGAAGGTGGCTGGGGAGCTCACCTGCACTAATTGTCAACCACCGGCCTCTGGTCAGAGCCAGAAAGAATGCTACACATCAGTGTGACGAAACTCCTGTCTATACGTTTAGGCCTACAAGCGTGCTTTCAAAGACTCGCAAACCAAGCAGTTCTGATTGAACAGACAATACAGTGTCTATGTTCTGCATAGCCAAACATGGAGCAACGCAATCCCGATCTCTATTAGAATAGGCTCACCTACTATTTACTTTGCAGTGGAAGACCTGGGAGGTAGTCAAAATGATCGGGTGGATGCACTAAGTCAACAGCTATTAGACTACCACGAGTGGGAACTACACCAGGGCCAAGTCGATTTTTAAATCTAAAAATGTGGTCCAATCATGCTCGATCTCTTTGCCACAATAAAGAACAAGAACTTTGGAAGCTAATTTTGCCACCCAGAGACAGTGGGCAATGCCCTTTAGATCATTTGGTCCAAAATCTTTGCTTACTCCTTCCCTCCATTACCCCTGATCCCAGGGTGTTGAAGAAGGCAAAGATTGATAATTGCACTCTGATTTTCCTTCATCTGGTATATACACGATAGTACTGGTACACCAAGCATCTACGCCTGTCAACACGCCTAGTCTTTCTCTGCAATTGCATTCCTGACTCCTCTGCAAACACTATGGGTAGTTGCTACACCACAACCTTAAGTCTCTGAACCTCACAGCATGGTACTTGATCACTTAGATTTCAGCCATTTGGAGCTACCACAAAACTGCAGAAACATTCTAGCATAGGTAGGTTCTCTGGCAACTACAAAAACTTGCTACACCACATGAATGCATTTCTGTGTCTGGTGCAGGCAAAGAATTTCATCGACTTTAAGTGAAACCTCATCAAATACTACCATACTTATTGTAAACTGCCAAGCGAAGACTTAGATATTCTTCTGTCAGAGACCACCCGGCTGCAGTATCAAGAATCTGAAAGAGACTATTAGTTATAGATTCCTTACCTTAGAATTACCCCCAGGTTTCAGACGGGATCCGGCGGAATTCTTTTTTAGCAGTACCCCTGCACATCGGTAGGTGGCATCGGTCGACTCAGCGTCCGTCGTCGTCGTTGTGGTCGCCGGGATGTCATCGCAGTGTCTACTCAGACGACGTCCCTGCACGCTGACATCAGTTCTTTCTTTTCCTGCGCCAGCCAGCGCAGATCCAGAAAGAGCTTGCCCCTTAGTCGCTTTTTAACTAACCTTTTTTTGACTTTTTGTCGCCGTCTTTTGAGTATTCGACTCCTGGTGCACAAGGGATGTACAGCCGTTGGCCCGGTTTCAAGCCCTGGGACTCCTGTCACAAGTTGGTGTCGGTCACCGATCTGCACCATGTGTGTCTTTGGTGCCTGGGCCTGGAGCGCATCCACGACCCAAAGTGGTGCTCCAACTGTCGGGCCTTGAACCCAAAGTCTTTGCGGGAGCGGTCCAAAAGCTTTTGGAGGCCCAGCAGTCTCCTCCACGCCTCTCGTGGTCCCGGTTGAGGGGAAGGTTGCAGGACCGGTGGCGGAGCCATCACCACTCGTCATGAAAGTCTTCACACTTCTCGGGTAAGTCAAAGCACAGGAAGAAATCAAAGTAGCATCGTAGCTCTTATGTTATGTTATGTTACGTTGTTTTTGTATAGGGTACGGCTACTCGAACAGGAGTGTCCCGACGCTTTTTTTCCACCAATGGCTGATAAAAAGTAACACAACACAGTTAAAAGCACAAACCTAAAAGAAAATGAGAATGACTATTTAATAAAAAAAAACAGACTAGGAGTTCAAAAGCCACGTCTTCAGGCTCCTCCTAAACTGAAGCAGACTGACAGTACTACGCAACGCAAGCGGAAGCGAATTCCACACCTGGGGAGCTCGACAGCTAAAGGATCTCCCTCCAGCACGAGCCTTCCTTACCCGTGGGACCACAGCTTTGAAGAGGGATTCCGAGCAGGGAGAACGCACTGGATGATAAAAATTCAGCCTCCGCTGCAAATATCCCGCCCCTGATCCGTGCAGAGCTTTGTGCATCAGGGTCAGGGATTTAAACAAGATCCGCTTCCTAATAGGAAGCCAGTGAAGCTTCTGAAGCAACCCCGAGGCACGGGCTCGCCTACCAAGACCGAAGATTGCCCGGGCTGCATAGTTCTGCACCACCTGGAGACGCTGGACCAGGTAATCGGGGAGGCCAAGAAAGAGAGCGTTGACATAGTCCAGCCTTGAACCGATAAGAGCCTGAACGGTAATCCTCCTGTGCTCCTCCGACAGCAGAGGCAAGAATTTGCGGAGCATCTTCAGGATTCCGTAACAGGTCCCGGCCAGGCCAAGAATGTGGGTTCGCAGTGCCAACTGGTTGTCTAACTTGACGCCCAGATTTTTAGCGACCTGGGAGGACTGAGCGGGAGGATTCATGTCGGGCGGCCACCAATGCTGCCAATCCGGCTCGACGACGCAACCAAAAAATAAAATCTCAGACTTGCCCGAGTTGGCCCTCAGACTGTTCCGTTGGAACCAGTCGAAGACCAGCGCAAGGCAGTCCCGGATTCTCTCTCCATCAAACTCTTGATCTTTCCCGCAAGTGAAGAGGAGTTGCGTGTCGTCGGCATAGGAGACGATCTGGGCCCCGTGAGCCTCCACCAAGTCCGCCAAAGGGGACATAAAGATGTTGAATAGCGTGGGGCTCAACACAGAACCCTGTGGAACCCCAACTCCCAATGGCGGCATCTCGGCGGAGCTCTGAGAAACCCAGACCGTCTGGCGGCGGTCTTCCAGGAAGGAGGTAAACCACCTGAGCACCGTCCCCCTGAGGCCGATGTCATAGAGCCTCGCTAAAAGCGCCTTGTGGGGGACGGTGTCGAAGGCCGCCGACAGATCTAACATGACCAGCATGGCCCTACCGCCGACGTCCAGAGTCTCCCTAATAATCTCAGTAACCTCCAACAGAGCCGTTTCCGTGCTAAAATTAGGACGGAAACCCGATTGAGATGAATGGAGCAGATTGTTAGCTTCCAAAAAGCTCGACAGGACACCGTGGGCATGTTTTTCCGTGATCTTCGCCAGTGCAGGTAAAAGCGAGATGGGCCTATAGTTCGCCAAAACCTCGGTGTCAAGACCCGTTTTTTTTAGGAGGGGGATCACCATCGCCCTTTTCCAGGAGCTGGGGACCCTTCCCTCCCTCAAGGAGGTGTTGAGGACAGAGTTGACCAGAGGATTCACCACCGCCGCCATCCCGGCCAAAAATTTGGCAGGGCAGGGGTCTAGTGGCGAGCCAGATTTAAGATTAGCCAATAACGTCTGAGAGACATCACAGGCAATAGTAGGGAAATCGGAGAGCGTCCCCGCAGACATCTGCGGAGGACTACAGTCCACCCTATCACCATTGCCTCCATCCGGTCCCTCCACAAAGGTGGCCTGAATGGCCTTGATCTTACTTGTGAAGAAGCCAGCAAGATCTTCGCCTTCTCTCCGTCCGTCAGCCGACACGGGATCCAGAGCGTCATCACTCTCCAGCTCCTTCCATGGAGCCCGCGGGACGGCTCCGTGCTTCCATCCCTTTCCCGGAGCCGGGGCGTACCCTGCCCAGCTTCGTCAATTTTACGAAGTGCTGCACAGCATCTTTGAGCAGCCCAATTCCGCCGAAGCGCCTTTGGGCACCACGGACTCGGCTGAGGGCCCTGGGCCTTCGATGCTGGCAGCTCCAGCGCCGCAAGGTCCCCAAGGATCCAGACCTGGATCCAAATCAGCGCTGGTCGACCTCATGGTACCTTTACCCGGGCGGTTCCAATGACTACGCCCGACGCCGGTTGTGTCCCCGACCAGTGACGACCCCAGCCTCTCCCCTGACGTCGACACTGTGCCGGACCGACATGGACTGATGTCGGTACCGGTGCCAAAGGGTACTTTTGTCCCACTGTTCCTCCCTGGCGTTTCCTGCCACCCTGAGTGGCAGCCAGAGGAGGGCGAAGAGGACTGGGAGGGGTCTATTGACCCTCTAGCAGACCAACTTGAGGAACCAGAGTGGAGAGAGGAGTTGGGTGATGCCAGTGGTCTGGATACCTCCCCAGACCTTGGTATGCTTTCTCCCCCTACTGTGGCTAAGGAGACGGGAGCCTCCTACGCTGCACAGTCCAGAGATGCTGGCTTTGAGCGGCAGGCAAGCAGAGAATTCTATGGTACAACCTTAAAGGAGTTAACTCCCTGCGGTACTGTGTGCATAGACCCTGAAGATAGTTACGGATTTGATTTGTGTCAGGCAGAAGTTGTAGGACTGCACACTGTAGGGAGTTACCATATGCTAGCTTGGGAGTAATGTTTCAGAATTATCCACGCTGTCTGCTTTCCCTTGTACAAGGGAAGTGTGTCATGTTTTGACATTTCCTTTTATGATGGGTGGATATTTTGCTATTTCTTGGAAGGGAGGAGTCACACGCTGCTTTGTGTCATGTCAACCTTTGCTGCTCCCTTGTGTTTTCATTTCAGGTAATTAGGAGTATTGTATAATGACAAATATCAAATGTCTTAAACAGATGTTAGGAATGAGGTCACTATTGGTGTATTTTAGAATACGTTTAAAATATGTATTATTACATTGCAAAATTTGATGGGGGCGCCATGCATACGTGCATTAATTTTTAGTCCGCTGCAACGAGAGCAGGCATTGATAATGCCAATGGGATTGACTTGTGTGATGCATAGAAATAGACCTCTGCCCTCCTCCAGGTGAGGGTTTCGCGCCTGCAGCCTCCAGCCTTCCGCCTTCCAGCCCAGTGCTGCTCCTGTCTGCCTGGTGTCTCCTTCTCGCACTCATTGGACTCTTTTCTGGTCCCCTTAAGTTTATTTTAAGCTTTCTTTTAAGCTGTATTTCTTTTTTTTTTCTTCCCTTTGATATCCTACC
The DNA here is from genome assembly GCF_964261635.1 of Lissotriton helveticus. Classification (NCBI taxonomy): domain Eukaryota; kingdom Metazoa; phylum Chordata; class Amphibia; order Caudata; family Salamandridae; genus Lissotriton; species Lissotriton helveticus. The sequence continues at coordinate 262,362,838 of NC_136065.1, read as the reverse complement.
GCTGCTGCCCCTGTGGCCCCTCCCCCCATTCAGAACCTGCTGCCACCTCGCGCCCTGCCCACTCCCCTACTTAATGGCGACCGATATGTGGTCGCGCCGCTGGTGGGCCAAAGGCACGCCTAAGGCAAGCCCATCTGCACCCGACCATGGCCAGCACCAGGAACTCTGGAGCTATGCCCCTCCACTGCTACACCGCCGATGCCCTCCTCTCACTCAACCCCAGGCGAGACCATCACTGCCAGAGATCAACGCAGAACACCACCCACAGCCAGTTCTCCTGCCAACACTGCCAACTATCCTTCACCATCAACAGCACTCCCATGACCGCAGAACCCACGACGAACACCCGCTCCACCGAAGCCCTGACGTGTATCCTCCTCAACATACACTCCCCCCTCAGACACGCTTTAGAGATCTGGGACCTGCTCGACACCCTCTCACCGGACGTCGCCTTCTTCACAGAAACATGGACCAACGCCACCTCCCTCACCGACATTGCCACTTCCATCCCCAAAGGATACAAGATCCAGAGAATGGATTGCCCCCTCCGCCCTGGAGGCGGATTTGCCATCGCACACAAGAGCTCCCTTCGACTCTCCACCTTAAACACAAGCGTCCCCCTCTCCAACACAGAGCACCTCCACTTCCAGGTCCAACCCAGCCCCAGAACCACGCTGCGCGGGACCCTCATCTACAGACCCCTGGACCGCGCACCTCTTCTGCCAACACCATTGCCGACCTCACTGATCCCCATGCCATCGCCTCCAAGGACTACATTCTCCTTGGAGGCCTGAATTTCCACCTCTACAACAGTGACCCCGATTTCACCACCCTCCTTGACAATCTCGACAACCTCGGACTGAGGCAGCTTGTCAACACCCCTACACACAAAGCCAGACACTCCCTGGACCCCATGTTCGCAGGAGGGACTAACACCCACTTGAGCCACACCACACAGCCCCTCTGGACAGACAACCACTACGTACACTTCACCTTCACCACCACCACCGCACCCAAACCCGCCCCGCGCCAGCCACGAAGAAACTGGAGCAAGATCACAAAGGAACACCTCAACACCACCCTTCTTCACAACCCCGACATTCACATTCCCCCTCGGCCACGACCAACGCCAACTCCGCAGCCAAAGAATTACACCGATGGAAGATCGCACCCCTCTGCCAGCCCGCCAAACAATGCCCCCCGAAAGCCACCTGGTTCACCACCAACCTCCAAGAAGCCAGGCGCGCCTGCAGACGCCTCGAGAAACTCTGGTAGACCAAGAAAACCACAGAGGACCAGAACAACTACAGGAACTCCATGAGCGATTACCACCAGTGCATAAGAACCACCAAGCGGACCTTTATCAAGAACAAAATCCACACCAATGCAAAATAACTCTTCAACGTCATTCAGCCGTTCACCAAACCCCCAAGCGAAGCCACTGACATCACACCTTCTCAGCACCTCTGCAACAGGCTCAGCTCCTATTTCCACCGGAAAATCAAGGCCCTTACGACAACTTCAGCGAACAGACTCCGGACACCGCTCCCCTCCCCACCACCAGCAACCTGCCGACCATCACCAACTGAAAACCTGCCACCACTGAGGACAGCACCACGACCCTGAAGAATACCCACTCAGGGGCCCCCACGGACCCCTGCCCACCGCACACCTACCACAGAGCCACCTCCGCCATAGCACCCGAACTAGGCCGGATCATCAATGCCTCCCTCAACTCGGGCATCTTTTCTGATGACTGGAAGCGGGCAGAGGTCAAGCCCCTCCTCAAGAAACCCTCGGCCGACCCGACAGACCTGAAAAACTACAAGCCCATCTCTCTCCTTCCTTTCGCAGCCAAAGTCACTGAGCGATTCATCAACTCCCAGCTGACCACCTTCATCGAAAAGAACGCCATCCTCGACCCCTCCCAGTCTGGATTAGCCAGCAAACACAGTGCGAGATCGCCCTTCTTGCCGCCACCGACGACATCCGCATGGTACTCGACCAGGGCCACACTGCTGCCCTCATCCTACTAGACCTTTTCGCAGCCTTCGACACAGTCTCCCACAGGACCCTTGCAGCCAAGCTCCACGACGCCGGTATACAGGGAATTGCCCTCAACTGGATCCGCTCTTTTCTCTCCGGCAGAACCCAAAAGATCAGATTCCCTCCCTTCCTCTCCGAACCTACTAAGATCAACTATGGAGTACCACAAGGATCCTCGCTCAGTCCCACTCTCTTCAACATCTACATGGCCCCCCTCACCGCCATCGTCAGACAGCATGGGCTCAGCATAGTATCCTATGCCGACGACACCCAGCTCATCCTCGCTCTCACTAAGAACCCCGAAGACACTAGACTCCGCTTCCAAGAAGGTATGAAAGATGTCGCAGCCTGGATGAGAAACAGCTGCCTAAAACTGAACTCTGAGAATACAGAGGTCCTCGTCCTTAGACCCTCCTCCACTTCCTGGGACATCTCCTGGTGGCCTCCTGCCCTCGGACACCTACCCACCCCAACGGACCTCTGCATCATCCTAGACTCCTCACTCACCTTGACCCGCCAGATCAACGCCGTCGCCTCCACCTGTTTCAACTCCCCTTGCATCTTCCGGAAGACTTTCAAGTGGATCCACCCGAATGCAGAAAGACCGTCACACACGCACTCATAACTAGAAGATTGAACTACGGCAACGCCCGCTACATCGGAATCAACAAAACCCTGCTTCACAAGCTCCAAACCATACAGAACACTGCAGCCAGACTCATCCTCGGAACCCCACGACACAAGCACAAGACCCAGCACCTACAAGACCGCCACTGGCTCCCCATCGAGAAAAGAGTGAAATTCAAGCTATTCACCCACGCCTACAAAGCCCTCCACAACATCGGACCCAAATACCTCTAAGAAAGAGTCTCCTTCCACGTACCCAAAAGGAACCTCCGCTCCCCCGACCTCGTCTTGGCAGACACCCCGCGCATCCACAGAACTAGAGCAGGTGTAGAGCCTTCTCCTACATTGCAGCAAAGACCTGGAACGGATGTATGACGTTACAACGCAGGCTATTACAACGCCTGCCTTTACAACGCGGTTTTTACATCGCAAACCTTTACAACGCATAGCGCTTAGAGGTGCTGGATAGTGGTAAGTATAATTTTCTATTCCAACTCCAGTCCCCGTGGACACTAGGGAAGGTGTTGGATAGAAAATTAAACTTATTCCCTATCCTAAAGCGCCCCCCAGCGCAATGGGATGTAATGGTTTGCGTTGTAATGACCGCGTTGTAATGGTAGTGCGTTGTAATAGTTTTGTTGTAAAGGTTGTTCACCACCTGGAACAAACTCCCAGTCTACATCAGACGCTCCCCCACTCTGCACACCTTCATGAAGTGTCTCAACACCTGGCTATTCGACTGAGCCGGAATTGCCTTGAGACCCTCACGGGTGAGTAGCGCGCTCTTCAAACCCCTGATTGATTGATTGGTGTTGCGTACGGTGGCTGAGGCCCTGGGCCTCGAGCTTGCTACGGTGTCTGTCAGGAATAACCTCCTGACTGAGGTGCTTCAGCCAGCAACAGCGTCTTCGGAGCCCTTGCTGCCTTTTAATGAGGCCCTCACTGGCATCCTTCTGGGCACTTGGTCCAACTCCAGCATTGGGGCTCCTGTGGACAGGATGATTGCTCGACGCCACCGCCCGGCCCAGGGCGACCCACTTTCCCCCCCAACACTCTTCCCCTGAGAGCTTGATAGTCCAAGCCTCATCCTCAAAAGGCTCATTCCCTACTGCTCCCCCAGATAGGGAATCCAAGAAGCTGGACCATCTTGGGAAGAAGATGTTTTCTAGCTTAGGACTGCGGTCGGTGAACACTTCATGTCTCTTGGGCCATTACTCACACATGGTGTGGGATACGGTTGCGCAAGGGCTGCCACAGTGCCCGGAGGCGGCCTGGACTGTGCTCACCAGCTCTGTTACTGAGGGACGAGACGTAGCAAAGTTCCATACTTAGTATGATAGATCCCGCTGACTCGCTGGGTAGAACTAAGCCTGGGTGACGCCAACGCGGAACTCCGTGAACTGCAAAAAAAACTCCACTGCGCTACGCGTAGCTTTGCAAGCGGCAGAGTTTCTTTAGATAGATGCAGTTTGCTGTGATTTTCAGTGCCAGGTGCTTGTCCACACAGTGCAATCATCGCGAACGGCACCATGCACAGCGCAAGCAGGCGACGCTTCCTTTCTACCGCTCGAGTAGATTCTTACTCGAGTGGTAGTTTCCTCGACGAGAACGGACCGTTTCTCAGCGCGAGCGGTCACGAGCACATGAGGCCACTCGCAATGAGAAATCTGACCGTCCGCGTTGAGAAATCTCGCAGGGAGGTTGATTTTCCACGATCGATTGCCCTCGCCAACTTGATCTTGACGATCGTGAACGAGGAAAATTCACGCCGGGAGGTGGATTTTCCTCGCTCGCGCCCGCCATCCTGAAGTTGATGAACGCGAGCGAGGAAAAAAATTATTCGGGACTCCACAAGCTCCGCGTAACGCGGAGTACGGAAAACTCCTCGAGCGGAGTTCACCGTCCGGATTTAGGTAGAATAGATTCCACGTTGGTTGCCCTGAAACGCTACGCCTGGCTGAGAACGTCTGGCTTCTCTGGGGGTGTCCAATCTACCCTTTTGGACATGCCATTTGATGGCTGTCGCCTGTTTGGTGACAAGACAGTCAACGCGCTCGAGCGTTTCAAGGACTCAAGTGATGCAGACAGGCTCTTGGGCCTCGCAGCTACTGCATAAAGTAACTTGTATAAAAGGGCTTTTCAGGGAATATCCACCTGTATGATACATTCCGGTTCCTTACTGTTTTCAGCCATTTAATACTAACTCCTTTGAACCAATCAGTGGCAGATCCTCCTCAAGGCGGAGAAGCATCGCCTCACTGCTTTTTTGCAATGAAACAAAGGGAAAATAAAATGAAAATAACTTGTGTTATTATCATTTTATTTTCTCCTACTTACGCAGCCTTGTATGAGAGGGCGGGCGGAGGAGGAGTGGTAGGCAGCACCCTCCTAAGTGCGTTATACCTTCTTGGCTGGCCATCTCGGGCCACCCAAAACAATCTAGCACACTTTGCATGTTCTCCATGCAGACTGCATCACAGCCTATGGGGAGAACATGCCCAGTCCTCCAGTCAGTGTCTGAGCGCCAAAACACAGTGCTCAGACCAATCACAATGCTGTTAAGGCAGCGTTGTGATTGGCTGACTGGGATCCTGGATCTGCTTCCTGTTGCCAATTGAGGAAGGACTACGGAGGAGAGACGCTGCGAGGAAGCAGCAAGAAGCTACGGTTTAATTTTATTATTGTACCCGCTTCACCTGCGCCCCTCCACCCGGCCACCTACCTGTGATCCATGCCGGCCGCCACGGGAAACAATACACACAGCACATTTAAAATTAATCTCATGGAAGACACTGCTTCTCCTAGCAATAACGTCAGCAAGGAGAGTACGGGAAATGTAAGCATTCAGCATCAAATAACCTTTCCTCCGGTTCACAAGGAACAAGTCATACAGAGAACCTATTCCAGATTCATACCCAAGGTTCCCTCTGACATTCACTTGAATGAATCTGTCATTCTTCATTTTTTCTTCCAAGCCCATCTGTGTCTGCAGAAAGATAATTTCATTCATTGGACTTGTGTAGATGCCTCAGGCTCTATAGTGACATAACAAAAGACATGATCATCAGATTAGCTGTTCATCTCTTTAGGTCAGCCCCCTGCCCAAACACGTTAGCTTTCAGCCTGTATTACCCTTTGTCACACCAATGCCAAAGATTCACTCCAGGGAAGAGTGAAGGCGCATTCCACCAGGAGAACAGTGTAAACTGCGGGACTCTGTGCAGATGTACCCTTTTGAAATATCTGCAATACAGCCACCCAGAAGAGAAGGCACATATTCACAAAGCACTACTGCCTTGATGTGAGCACAAAAACTGTTTCACCAGTTGGACTGGCAGTCCTTCAAACCTGTTGTGATAAAGGTAAATCTGATTTCCGCTTTTGTTATATTTTATAATGCATACTGCTTACTATTCATAGTCAAGCATGTGAATAAATGAACGATCCAATGTTGGAAAAAAATGTTGTTACTTAGCTGAAACTCCATTTCTCCAACATCTTTATCTTTAATGCATTCACTTGCAACTCCCTGCCCCCAATAAGAGGCTCATTTATAATGTTCTCTTCTCACACTTTGTGCTATGAAACTGAGTTATTGTGGCCTCCAGCAAGTAGGTGCGCTGGTACTTTCACCTCATTGATAAAATGACCAGTCACTATAAATAGAAAAAGACACACATTTGAATGGACGGAATGCAGATCAAATCATAACATTCACCCCCAGTCAAGAGATCTGGGTTAAATCCATCTGTCAGGAATGGCGTATTTGCAGTCCAAAACTCGCCCTCAACATCCTTAAACAAGAGTCAAAGGGTTACTAAAATTCTTAAATTCCCAGCCAGTTGGAGGGAGTTAGTTGCGATATTCCACTCCAAGGTGGCAGAAGCGATTCCCAGGTTAGCAGACTGCATTGCTGGTTAGCGCACTAGTGTTTTGCTCCTCGTGCTGCTTTGTCTATGTGGAGCGCGAGTGAGCGTTCTACTGCGCATTTCAACCGGTAATTCTGAGAGACGGTAGCTCCGTGCTCTCTTTCCTTGAGGTATCGCTTTTCTTGGCGATAAATACTAATATTCTGGCCTGTTAGTCCTCTCCCTGTATTCCCTATCTCTCCTTTGGCCCCCGCCTCGCTGTCAGCTCCCGAGTGACACTAAAACCTAGTGTTATTGAATTCCCCGGCAGCAAGTCGGCTCCTGTGATACTCTTTTCCCCCGAGCCCATTTGAATTCCCCTCTGCAAGCAGCGGCAGCGGACTCAGCAGGTGTCAGCGTTTGAAATATTTACCAGGCTCCAGTTCCTCCTTGTCATTCTCCCTGGTAAGAACTTTCCAGTTACAGTTTGCCAGCAGCAGGAAGGTATTTACAAGCATCTGTACTTCAGCTGGGTTCTCGAGCAGTTCAGTCAGGCTAGTTCAGAGCCGCCTTCCAGAACTATTCCTTTTGAGACAATGAGGCAGGACCTGGGTATTTACAAGCACCAACGCGCCAGCAGCGTTTCTTGAATTCTTCAGATTAGCAATTACAGAGCCTCTTCCCAGAACAATTCTTTTGAAGTTTTAGAGGCAGAGACTTACATTTAGGAGCAGACTTGGATTTCTTGGCGCTCATTTCCAGACTTATTCCTTAGCGCCTACCTGGATTGATGTCAGATGTTTCCTAGTTGTTCCATTGGATTTTCAGGCAGTGACAGAGTACAACTGCCATTCTGTTTCCAGAAGTAGATAGAAATATATATATATATATTTTTGCTTACCACCTTTAGTCTTCTGAAGTGAACTTCAAGAACTGTAAACTTAATCCTTGTGAGTTCCAGCTTCAGGATCAGTCATCTTTATAATTCTCTAGAGAGAGGCTAACGTCCACACACATACAGGTAAAGGAAGGAGCTGAATAAGGGAGATAGCATTTTTTCCAAAAGTCAAAATTGTAAGAATGTAGTAATGGTGTGTTAATTATTTCAGGTGTAGCCTTCCTCTCATAAGAAGAAGAATTGAAGACACCAGTGTGGACAGTCTCTCTGTTTTTTCTTCCACTTCCCCTTTCCCCCTCGCCTCTGAGTGATCTGGTTCAGCGGAGTGGGGGAGTTGGGAGATTAGCTTCGAACTTTCAGTCTGACGTCCCTACGGAATTCAGGAATTTCAGGTACTGAGTTCTGACAGATTGAAGTGCCCGCAGTTGCCTTCCGTCTGGGCGTCATGGCTGAAGGTTTAGATTTAAAGGCTTTGGGTTCAGTTTTGGAGGGTTTACAGAAACAGTTGAGTGAGACTAGGGAGGAGGTTAGGAAATCCAATCAAGAAACTAGTTATTTGCGTCAACGCCTCAATGAACTCTCCACTAGTCCTAGTCCCAATTTTGGGGGTCTGAGATCCCAAACCTTTAGTCCTTCCCCGTCATCTTCTGATCTTACCACTCAGGTAGTGCATGCCATGTCACCAACCATTCCGTTGGCCCCACCTGAGAGGTTCCTGGGAGATCCGAATAAGGCTCGGGTGTTTGTCACTCAATGTTCCCTACATTTCCTGTGCAAGCCCATAATTTTCAAAGAGGACCAATCAAAAGTGGCGTTCATGCTGTCTTACTTGAGTGGAGATGCTGCGGCGTGGTCCATGCCTTTGGTGTCCACCAATGATCCTGTGTTATATAATTTTGAAAATTTCAAAACTGAATTTTTGCGAATTTTTGATCGAAGAGCAATTGCCCAGTCAACTGACAATGAGCTGTTGGATTTGAAGCAAGGGAACAGAGAGTTAGTGGCCTATTTAGCTCAGTATAATAAATTGATTGTGGAAACGAAATGGCCTGAGGCCAAAAGAGCTGCCATCTTCTATCGAGGGTTGAGGGACGAATTAAAGGATGGTTTAGCTCAAATTCCAAAGAGGCCCACTGAAGTATCGGAATTGATAGATTTAGTTCTTCAAATTGATCAGAGACTATCTGAAAGACGTTCTGAGCGTCGGAAGGAAACTCGAACAATTCCACCTAGGTTTGATCGAATGCGTTCTGATTTTGGAAAGACCAAGGAGGAGGTTCCAGTGGAAGAACCAATGCAGATAGGCACAGTCCGAGGACCACTCAGCAAAGAAGAAAGAGAGAAGAGACGTGTAGGGAAGTTGTGCATGTATTGTGGTGGTTCCGGCCATTTTTTGAAAGAGTGTCCAAGACGTCCAAAGACTGCCCCATGGGTAAAAGACAGGCTCCACCAGTAGACGGAGTTGCTCTGGTGGAAGCTGAATTGAAGACAACTCCAAATCCACAAAGTTTAGCCAATACCTTGCAGCCTTCTGCTCCTCATCTCATTCTTTCATGTCAAATTTCTTTTGGAGAAGCAAAATTTGCTACGGTGGCAATCATGATTGATTCTGGTGCCACGGGTAATTTTTGTGGCCTCTTGTTTGCTAGAAGTCTGGGCATCCAGTTTGTAAAGAAGTCTAAACCAGAACCTGTACGAGCAGTTGATGGTACCCCCCTTTCTTCAGGCCCAATTTCTTTTGATACAGAGGAAATCATCGTTTTGGGTCCAGGAGAACATCGTAGTAGCATTAGTTTCAATCTAATTGATGCTCCGCAATTTCAACTGATCTTAGGGCTGCCCTGGCTTACTGAGCACAATCCCAAGATTGATTGGGCAAGGCGTACAGTAGAGTTAAGTTCAGATTATTGCCTGGAACATTGTTTTCATGCAATCTCTAAGGAGAAAAGATCATTGAACTCTTATTGTTTGGCAAATCAACCTCAAATGGTATGTACTGTGGAAATTCCAGAAATTCCGCAAGAATATCAAGACTTGAAATCGGTTTTTGATGAAAAAGAGGCGCAAAAACTTCCCCCTCATCGGGAGTATGACTGCAGGATTGAGTCAGAGCCTGGAGCATCTTTGTCATGTAGTCGGATCTATGCCTTATCTGAGTCCGAGAATTTACATTTGAAAGAATATCTAGATCAGAATTTGGCCAATGGATTCATCAGACCATCTCAGTCTCCAGTCTCCTCTCCTCTATTTTTTATTCCCAAGAAGGACAAGAGTTTGAGAACTTGTATAGACTATAGGGCTTTAAATCTGGTTACTAAGAAGAATCGTTACCCGTTACCACTCATTTCTGAGCTTCTGGATCAGGTGAAGGATGCCAACATCTACACCAAACTAGATTTGAGAGGGGCGTATCATTTGGTTCGGATGGCGAAAGGCGATGAGTGGAAAACGGCGTTTCGAACTAGATTTGGACTATTTGAGTACCAGGTGATGCCTTTTGGTTTATGCAATGCTCCTGCTGCCTTCCAGCATTTCGTAAACGACATTCTTCGGGAGTTTTTGGATCGGTTCGCTGTTGTCTACATAGACGATATTTTGATTTTTTCCAAGAATACTGAAGAATATGTTTCTCATGTACGAGCCATCCTGAAATGTTTGATGGAGAATCAGCTTTTTGTCAAGTTAGAGAAATGTGTATTTCACTCCTCCAGAGTAGAATTTTTGGGGTTCATCCTTTCTCCCCAAGGAGTGTACATGGACGACTCAAAATTGAAGGCAATCAAGGATTGGCCAACCCCCAGATCTGTAAAAGAAGTTCAAAGTTTTTTGGGGTTTGCCAATTTCTATCGTCGTTTCATCCAAAACTTTTCAGAAAAAGTTAGCCCGATCACACGTTTGCTCAGAAAGAACGAAAAGTTTGTGTGGGGGCCAATTACTGAGGAAGCATTTCAATTCCTAAAAAAATCCTTTATCACAGCTCCAATTCTTCAACATCCAGACCCTAAGGAACCATTTTTTGTTGAAGCTGATGCATCAAATTGGGCCATTGGAGGTATACTCTCACAGCGTCACAGGAGCACAGGACAGCTTCATCCGGTGGCTTATCATTCTCGGAAGTTATCTCCAGCGGAGATCAACTATTCTATTGCTGACAGAGAGTTATTAGCGGGTAAAGAAGCGTTTCAAGAATGGCGACATTATTTACTGGGAGCAAGACATGTGGTAACGGTCTTTACTGATCATCGAAATTTGCAGTTCTTGAAGTCAGCTCGAACCTTGACCCCACGGCAACTCAGATGGTCTCTTTTCTTCGCAGACTTTGATTTTGTTTTGACCTATAAACCTGGGGTGGTGAACGGAAAGGCTGATGCACTCTCTCGTTTGAATCCGGAAGAAGATCCAGAAATAAAACCGGAGTCTAAGTCAGAGGAGTTTATTATTCCGAAAGAAAAGATTGTGGCAGTTTCTGTGGTCGGCGAGTTGGAAGAAAAAATTAAGGAAGAATTTCAGAAAGAGAACTATTTGAATTGGGAATCAGAAGGACCAGATCGAATTGTGAAGGATGGAAAACCGTTTATTCAAGGGAAAATATTTGTTCCAGGAGCAAAGTTACAAGAAGAGACTATTGGCTTGTTTCACAATCAGCAATTGGCTGGGCACAAAGGAATAACTAAGACTTTGGAGCTATTGAAGCAAAATTTTGATTGGCCAGGCATGGACGCTCAGGTGAGACAGTATGTTGCCACTTGCGAATTATGTTTAAAAGGGAAAAGTCTCAGACAACCATCTCATGGTCTTCTCATGCCTTTACCAGTTCCCCCTTATCCATGGCATACTGTGTCCATGGATTTTATTGTGGAGTTGCCATCTAGTCAAGGGAATTCAGTCATTTGGGTGGTGGTTGATCTCTTCACCAAGATGAGTCATTTTGTCCCCCTTAAAGGTCTTCCAGATGCGACGCAATTGGCTACCTTGTTTATTCAGCATGTGGTAAAATTACATGGAATTCCGAAGGTGGTCATTTCTGATCGTGGCCCACAATTTGTGTCTCGCTTCTGGAGATCTTTCTTGAGAGGGTTGGGAATTGATTCTCGTTTGTCCACCAGTTATCATCCAGAAACTGATGGGCAGACTGAGAGAGTTAATCAAGACCTAGAACAATATCTTCGATTGTACCTATTGGAACAAGCTGGAGAGTGGCCTTCCTTACTTAGTACTGCAGAGTTTGCGTACAATAACTCTGTACACTCAGCTACAGGTTTCTCCCCATTCTTTTTAAACTATGGTAGGCATCCCAATATGTTGGTGGGTCAAGTAGAAGTGGAGGTTCCGGCAGCAGGGGAGATAGTTCAGAAATTACAACTAGCATATCAGTTAGCTTCTGAAAATCTTGCTAAGACCAAAGCAGCGTACAAGAGTCAGGCTGACAAGAGTCGTAAGGAGGGACCAGTTTTTGAACCTGGGGATCAAGTTTGGGTCTCAACTCGTCATATGCGATTGAGAGGAAACCGAAAGTTTCAACCTAGATTTGTGGGTCCATTTCCAGTGGTTCGAATGATAAATTCAGTGAGTGTTAGGTTAAGTTTGCCTAAAACCTTAAGGATCCACCCAACCTTTCATGTGTCTTTGATCCGACGATCTCCACCAAATCTACGTAAGGTCCTACCCCCAGCCCCAATTCAGGTCCAATCAGCTGAAGAATTTGAAGTCAAGAGAATTCTAGACTCCAAGATTAAGAGAGGTCAGGTGTATTATTTGGTTGATTGGAAGGGTTTTGGTCCTGAGGAAAGATCTTGGGAACCCAGTTCAAACGTTCATGCCCCTAGATTGGTGAGGGAATTCCATAAAACTCATCCACAGAAACCTAAGGAGGGGGTTTTGGTGGGGGGTACTGTCAGGAATGGCGTATTTGCAGTCCAAAACTCGCCCTCAACATCCTTAAACAAGAGTCAAAGGGTTACTAAAATTCTTAAATTCCCAGCCAGTTGGAGGGAGTTAGTTGCGATATTCCACTCCAAGGTGGCAGAAGCGATTCCCAGGTTAGCAGACTGCATTGCTGGTTAGCGCACTAGTGTTTTGCTCCTCGCGCTGCTTTGTCTATGTGGAGCGCGAGTGAGCGTTCTACTGCGCACTTCAACCGGTAATTCTGAGAGATGGTAGCTCCGTGCTCTCTTTCCTTGAGGTATCGCTTTTCTTGGCGATAAATACTAATATTCTGGCCTGTTAGTCCTCTCCCTGTATTCCCTATCTCTCCTTTGGCCCCCGCCTCGCTGTCAGCTCCCGAGTGACACTAAAACCTAGTGTTATTGAATTCCCCGGCAGCAAGTCGGCTCCTGTGATACTCTTTTCCCCCGAGCCCATTTGAATTCCCCTCTGCAAGCAGCGGCAGCGGACTCAGCAGGTGTCAACGTTTGAAATATTTACCAGGCCCCAGTTCCTCCTTGTCATTCTCCCTGGTAAGAACTTTCCAGTTACAGTTTGCCAGCAGCAGGAAGGTATTTACAAGCATCTGTACTTCAGCTGGGTTCTCGAGCAGTTCAGTCAGGCTAGTTCAGAGCCGCCTTCCAGAACTATTCCTTTTGAGACAATGAGGCAGGACCTGGGTATTTACAAGCACCAACGCGCCAGCAGCGTTTCTTGAATTCTTCAGATTAGCAATTACAGAGCCTCTTCCCAGAACAATTCTTTTGAAGTTTTAGAGGCAGAGACTTACATTTAGGAGCAGACTTGGATTTCTTGGCGCTCATTTCCAGACTTATTCCTTAGCGCCTACCTGGATTGATGTCAGATGTTTCCTAGTTGTTCCATTGGATTTTCAGGCAGTGACAGAGTACAACTGCCATTCTGTTTCCAGAAGTAGATAGAAATATATATATATATATATTTTTGCTTACCACCTTTAGTCTTCTGAAGTGAACTTCAAGAACTGTAAACTTAATCCTTGTGAGTTCCAGCTTCAGGATCAGTCATCTTTATAATTCTCTAGAGAGAGGCTAACGTCCACACACATACAGGTAAAGGAAGGAGCTGAATAAGGGAGATAGCATTTTTTCCAAAAGTCAAAATTGTAAGAATGTAGTAATGGTGTGTTAATTATTTCAGGTGTAGCCTTCCTCTCAGAAGAAGAAGAATTGAAGACACCAGTGTGGACAGTCTCTCTGTTTTTTCTTCCACTTCCCCTTTCCCCCTCGCCTCTGAGACTAGAGTGATCTGGTTCAGCGGAGTGGGGGAGTTGGGAGATTAGCTTCGAACTTTCAGTCTGACGTCCCTACGGAATTCAGGAATTTCAGGTACTGAGTTCTGACACCATCATTCTTTTGCTCACCATGACAACCCAGTTTGGACCTGGCCATATGCAAATCAGTCTTGATCCTGTGCCTCATGAGAAAAGACCAGCCCGAACTCTCAAGCCAGGTCCTCCCTGGACCGGAAACAAGCATCCTAGGACCGGTTTCGGGGTTTCACCCCTCATCAGCCAGGATAGCTTGAATCCAGTGGCACAGTGAGCCCGGGACTGATGGAGCAAGGTGGAAACAAACATTTTTGTATACCCCTTGTGAAGATAACTTTCCATAACAGTAATATGTACTAAACGTGTGGTTTTTAAATTAACCAACATCGGACAGAATACACACACACAAATACATGTGGGATATTAATTTGCACGTAATTGCCAAGCATAATTTACTAATTTGTCATGTATCACGTCATAAAAGGTACACATTTGTCATAATCTAATCGGAAATGGCATGAATGTGCTTTCTGTCTGTTTATTTGTGGCACAAATCATGAAGATTGGTAAGTAAATTCACGCATATGTGTTGCTTAAAGCTAGATAAATACTAACTAGGATATTATTAGAAGTGGGGAGATAAACAGAAGGGCTTTATTTCTCAAATTTACATTTATTTGTGTTTGTTTCTATAATAGTTCCTAAATTGAGGCCTATGTGACCAAAAGAAAATGGAAGCTGACTGTGACTCCGAGGTGGCTGTCTAAGAACGCATGCGCCAACTGAAAGCGCGAGCTGCCTGTGCCTGTGCAGTATGGGTCAAGGACAGCGTGGCCTGCCGCATTGAGCAGATGCCAAATTTGATGAAAGTCAGCAGATGAGTCGTGGGAATGGGGCACTGAATAACAATTTAAAGGACACTTCGAAGGAAGTAGAACATGAACAATGGCACCACTATTTTTTCAATCATAATGATGGCTCCGCATAAATTGAACAGTAAGGCAATGAGGTGATGGTCATCCACCTCTAAATTGACCAATCACGGACACTCTAGGACATAAGAGTTACGAATTTAGATAGATAAGTTAGTGAAAAAGGGTATAAAAGAGGACATTTGGGACAAGGAAAAAAGCGTACTCTTCGACCTAATCTTTGCACCCGAGCTACTGTCGGTCTGCGCAATTTTCCTATGGCGCAGGGACTTTGACATTTTTCTGAACTTTAACTTTTGAATGGGTGCGAAGTCCTATAAGAGGGGAACATCGAGAGAGATAGAGAGGTGTTTCTATGGGAACTATTCTGTTCTATGCTGATGTCTGCGTCTCTACATCTTGGAAATATGTTTTGAATTATTTTTCCTAAACTGTCATGCTAATAAATGAATGCTTTAAATTTAATTTTTCTTTCAGGTTATTAATGCATAACTGAATTTTTCTTTCAAGTAAAACGTAGAGATCATGCTAGGAGATTACATCTCTAAATAAAAAATAAATAAATGAAGAATTAAGCAGGTCTTGTTTTCCTTTAGTTAACTTATACTAGTTGATCCATCAAAAATTAATGGTGGGGTGTTTTAAATCTTTCCTTTAGAGAAAAACCATGGTATTAGAATTAAAACTGCAGATGTAAATAATGTAAAAAATCTTAAGTTTAGACACTCCGCTATAGCCCCGCGGCTCTCCTTTGGTCTTCACTGAATCCTCGGAGCAGAGTAAATGTGTGTATAAATGAATTGCAGTGTTTTGGGCCCACTGGTGAGAAATTCGTGAATAGCTGCTTGGGTTAAGGTGATGGTTTATGAAGAATTTCTGGAGCCGCGCTGTGCCAGTAATACTTGGTAGCAGAGCATTGGTTGCCATAGGTTGACTAGGACATATGATGTGCAGAGTAGAATATATAGAACATGTACAGAATTTTGGACTAACATCTGTTAAGTTCGTATTACGTTATATGTAGTCTGGAAAAGGCTTCCGGAAAGTGTGGGAAGCTGGTCACTCTGTCTGCAGGCAGAGGAAGTGTGGCATGTGAAGTCGCACATCACATAGTCTGTTTCAAAGTGGTGACATCGTTGTATGTTACAAGTTTAGGGACCTTTACGTGTAAAAGTGGTGAATGTATAGCGAAGGCAACCTGTGAAATCTTGGGTCTGAGCATAGGGATCATTGTGTATTCTGGCTAAAACTCTACCTGGAGAGAGTAATAAAGTTTAACCTAAGCTTGAGAGAAGGGTAAGGTAGAGGGAAGTGCTACTTTATCGGCAAAAGCAAATATTCTGTGGTAGAGAAGAGGTAAGCGCTGTCTACTGGAAATACAGAATTCTTGTGTGATTGAGGAAACTATCACTTTGGTTTTAGCGAAACAGACAAATGGAGTTGTTTTATGTAGTTACTAACTGATTTTGCTGTATAAAGGTTTAAATAAAGTGTGCTAATAAATTTTATAAAGGAGTGGTCAGTCGAAGCTGCAGAAGCCAGAGCAGGGCTGACGACAAAGGTGTCGCGCTGGGATTGGTCCGTGTGATCAAGACAGAGTAAAGGGCTGACTGGTGCATCAGCGAAAGCAGCAAAATAATTGGTTGAGCACTAATGAAACGTATCTTGTACTAATTTGTGCGTCAGTGTGAACCGCGCTGTGATAGGCTGGTTTTATGAAGCAGTTTACGGAAGAGTGCGCGATCTTTGAAAGACAGGAGATTAACAGCAAAAATGGAATTTTATTACAGAATAGAGAAAGAAAAATCTTCATGGTTCCAAAATTTGAAAAATGTGTTAAAAAGGATAAAGTAAGTGAAACAAGAGAGGGAAAAATAATTCCTCCGCCGAAAACGCCTGCATCATACATGGTGACAAAATATGGCTACCATACATGTATATGGTTAGGAAATTAGGCAAGGTATACTAAAAATTATGGTGCATTAGCTTTCCCAGAAGTAGGATCTTTCAGTCTTGCAGTTCTGAGGAATTTGAGAGAAAAGATGATGCAGCTTGAACCAAGACCTAGACTGATTCAGTTTGAAGTTGTAGCTGAGTGGGAAGATGAAATGCATGATTTAGAGCAAGAACGGTTTGGAGACTACATGGGACCAAGAAATAGAGGTCGTGGATTTTGGAGAGAGACGCATGAGAGTAGAATGCGAAGGTGGAGAAATGCTAACGTGTGATGGAAGGAATCCGGTCAGATTGGTTGATGAGGAAAAAGGGCGAAAATGTACAGAAAACAGGAATAATATTGAAACAGGAAAGAGAAGTTATGAGGATTGTGGGTCCGAGGATGCAGTGCTGGAGGAGATCCTAAATAGGAGACCACCGCCATACCAATCAAATTCTATAGTTACAACTCCGAGTGCTCCACAGTCAGGGGATAGACTTGCAGAAACTCCAAAACGATTTTCAAACTTTAGAGATGTTCCGGAAAGAGTAGAAATTAGATATGATTCAGATGATCCATTAATAGGAACCAGATACACTGGAACACCTAAACAAAGGGATGGAACAGAGAAAATTGGAAATAGAGTAGAGCAACAAATTGAAGCACAACAGAGTACTTCCGAATATATACGTTCAACAAATGAATTGGCTGAAAAGATACAGGAACTTACTAAAAATATAGAAGCTGTAACTGTTCTAGTAACAATAGGTAATCCTAGCGTTTGAAAATCAGAAAATAAAAGAACCATCTTTAACTATTCCTTTAAATCAGAGTCTACAAAAAGTAAAAGAAAAGGTTTACCGAGACTTGTCAGAAATTAAATGTACTAATCAAATGACACCGCCTGATTTGACTTTTAAACAGAGTCTTCAGTATAAATTTCCAACAGGAGAAAAGTCTGGTTCTATAACTCCTGAGAAAAGTGTAGAGAAAATTGATTTAACACAAACTCCAGTAGGACCATCAGAGCAGGAATTAAGTGAGTGGATTAAAACTTTAAAATTGAAAGAAACGGAACCAAAATTGTTAGATGTGGCAAGACTAAAAATTGATATGGAGGAACTAATAATTGGAACGATTGGTACAGATAGATTGAAAAATTATCAGGACGATGAAATAATGTTTATGTGTAAGAGTATTACGTGGAAAACCAAAAGCATGCATGATCGATTTGAAGGGTTGGCAAGTGAAATGGATGTAGATTTTTCAAAATATAAAGCATTGCAGAAACCTTATAGCGTGGATTGTACTGACAAATATATAGAAAATATGAATACAGCAGGGAGAATTACTCAAATAAAAGAGATGATTGCATTGTTGAGAAAATGGGGAGACATTGATAAGTGGAAAATGATTTTGACAAAGAAAAGAGAGAAAAGCAGTGACAAATCCACATTGGCATTCCCAGTAAGAGAAAAGGAAGAAGTGGTAAATGAGTTTCCTATGAGAGAAATACCAGGAGGAGGATATGTGCATGTACCTTGGAGTAGACAGGATATTTTATCATTCACAAATGACTTTACCAGATTGAGAGAGAAACCAGTAGAGTGGTATAGGCAAGTAGATCGATTTGTGAAGGTTTCAAAAGATTTGTGGGAAGACTTTGATGGGTTATTTGACATAGTAGTACCAGCCGATCTATGGTCGGAGTGCAAGATTACAGTGGACTGGCTAAAAGCTGAATATCCACCAGATAAAGTGACAGGTGCTCCTGGGCCTGCGGTAATGCGAAAATCTGAGCAAGTGATAGTGTTTCTGAAAAACAAAATTCCACCAAAAGAGACAGATTGGGTAATAATAGACAGGACAATACAAGAAGGAAAAGAGTCAGTTCATGCATTGTATGAGACACTGTTATTAGTGTTTAAACAGTATAGTGGGATGAGGAACTGAATGAAAAGGATATGAGTCATTTTGTATATCGTTTTGTGTTCGGACTGAGACCAGAAATAGGAGATATGATTAAGCATAATTTAATGGGATGGCAGTCGTGTTCTGTGGACGAAGTCTTGAGACATGCAAAATACTGAAGTAAAACTAAGGAAACTTAAGGAGAAGGCAATGTGGGCACAAGTAAAGGTTACAGAGCATTAAGTAGCTCAACTAGAAAATAAAACTACAGAAGTGAACCAAATTAAAGTAAAGGGAAATTTTAGTAAGCAAAAATTAACTGGAAATATAGAAGAATTAAAGAAAAAATATCCATGTCATAATTGCGGTAGGATGGGGCATTGGAGGAAAAAGTGTAAGTTTCCACCGAAAGTTAATTCAGAAAATACATCATTGAATCCGCAGGTGCAGAATGAGGTAATTCAGCAGCCATCGCCACAGCAACAGGTAGTTAATCCACAGTGTCAGGTGCCAGAACCTCCACTTCCTCACAATGTAAACCTACAGAGGTACAATACAGAGACAGGATTCTGCTCAGGAGATCAGGTAACAAGAAATCCCAGAGTGCATGTGAGTCCGCAATATTGGCTGAAAGAAGTGAGTCGGATAACAGTTTCTGATGGTGCCTGAGAGAGGGAGAAGAGTGCGTACTTGGCGCTACTCTAGAGGTAGATCAGTCTGGTCCATATGTGAATGGGAAGGTGAATGATGTAGATGTGACATTCCTAGTAGACGAAGGTGCTACCCGTTCTACTGTTAGATCAGTGGAAATTCAAAATCTTCCTCTCTCGGGAGAACACTTTCAAGTTGTAAGCGTAGTTAATCAGCAGATTAAAACGTCCTTAACAAAACCAATTGAAATAGAAATTGGTAATTTCAAAGACATGCATCGATTCGTAGTGTGCGACAGTAGTCCTGTTAATCTTCTTGGAGGGGATATACTGTGCAAAATGAACTGTGACATTTACTGTTCACCAGATGGCATTGAGCTTCAAACGACAGATGAGAATAATTTGTATAAAATGACAATGTCACTAATAGAAGCAGTAAACAATAGTATGTTTCCTGTGTTTGATCGAGAGAAAATACCTGGTGAATTGAAAGAGGTAGTCAAAGAACAGGTGTGGGGTTTCACAGGAGAAGATATAGGCTTGATGAAAAACGTAGATCCTGTGAAAGTTTCTGTGAAAGAAGGAATAAGTTATCCAAATATTCCCCAATACAAAATGACAGCTGAAACAATTGAAGGAATAACACCAGTGATAAATAAAATGATTGAGCAAGGGATTTTGAGAGAAATAGAAAGCAGTCCTTGTAATTCGCCTATAATGGGATTGAAAAAGCATAATGGAACATTCAGAATTGTACAGGATTTGAGAAGGGTAAATAAAATTGTTGTTCCATGTTGTCCAATTGTGCCAAACCCAGCAGTAATTCTATACCACATTCCACATGATGCAGAATGGTATACAGTCATTGATCTATGTAATGCGTTCTTCACTGTTCCATTGCACCCTGAAAGCAAGCCAATATTTGTGTTCCGATTCAGAGACCGTATTTTTGCATGGTGCCGAATTCCTCAGGGGTATACTGAAAGTCCCTTTATCTTTAATCAATTATTACAGAAATCATTAGAAAGTTTAAGTATGCCTGGAGAGTCAGTTCTAGTACAGTACATTGACGATTTGTTAGTGGCATCAAAAACATAAGATGCATGTGTTTCAGACACTGTTGCACTGTTAAATCATCTTGCAGAAGAAGGACATAAAATATCACCATCAAAGAAACAATTTTGTTAGAAAAAGGATTGCTAAGGGAATTGGACAAGTCACAATAGAAAGAATTAGAATGATACAAGGAATGAAACCTCCAAAAACACAGGTGAGAATGTTTCTTGGAATGGTTGGATACTGTCGACAATGGATTAGTGGATTTTCACTAATAGCTAAACCCTTTCAACGATTGACAAAAGCAGATGTAAAAGATCCAATTATACTGAATAAGGCAGAACTGGAAGCTGTTGAGCAGCTAAAAACAAGTCTATGTGAGCACCAGCATTGGGAATGTCAGATTATGAAAAAGAATTTGAACTATATTGCAGTGAGAGAGAAGGATGTGCATTGTCAGTTCTAATACAGAAGCGTGGAAAACTGAGAAAGCCAATTGCATACTTTTTTGCTGTTTTAGCTCCCGTTGCAAGGGCGTTGCCGGGATGCTTAAAAGCAGTAGCTGCTACAAGTATGAGTCTTGAACAAAGTGAAGGTATAGTGATGGGATTTCCTTTGAGAGTGTATGTACCTCATTCGGTGGAGATTCTCCTCACTAGAACTAAAACACAGTACCTTACCAATAAAAGAATGACAAAATATGAGGAAACGTTTCTAGGTGCAGACAACGTAACAGTTTCAAGTTGTGTAAATGTGAATCCATATACATTATTACCATATTTCATGAATGTGGAAGAGATGAAGTGGATCACAAATGTTTGGATGTCCTAGAATACTGTACCAAACCAAGGCCTGATATCAAAGATGTACCATTGCCTGAATCTGATTATGTGATGTTTGTGGATGGATCATGTTTGAGAACGGATGAAGGCGTACTGAGCGCTGCATATGCTGTTTGTACAGTAGCAGATGTCCTAGAAGCATCTTGTCTGAAAGGAATCCGTTCAGCTCAAATTGCGGAATTTATTGCTTTGATTCGAGCATGTGAGTTGGGAAAAGAGATAAGGGTTACCATAGTGACTGACAGCCAGTATGAATTTGGGGTTGTCCATTATTATGGTCAACTGTGGTCCCAAAGAGGTTATATGACTTCGACAGGATCCCCCATTAGAAATGCTGAATTTGTGAAAATGTTAATTGATGCCATTCAAATACCAGACAAGATAGCTGTCGTGAAATGTGCCGCTCATAAAAAGGAGATGATTACATCACTCGCTGTAACAAATACGTAGATTCAATTGCAAAATACTGTGCCAAAAATCTTGCATCCATAAATCGGGATAGGCAAACTGAACATGTTTCAAGTCCTTTGATGCTAACCACAGTAGTTGAGACATGGCAGGAGGTAAAACAAATACAGGAAGAAGCTAGTGAAGAAGATAAAGATAATTGGTTAAAAGCAGGATGTAGACAAAGAGAAGAAGATGAAATCTGGGTTTACAAAGATGAAAGACCAGTAATGCCTGATAATATGATCTCAAATAAGGCCCGAATGTATCATGGTCAAGAACACATTGGAAGAGACGCTATGATCAGGATGTTTAGACAGGCAAGGTATAATCCTAAATTTAGGGTGATTGCCGAGAGTCTCTGTCAGAGGTGTCTCGTGTGCCAGCAATTGAACCCAAGAAGGAAAACTGTTGTGAGTTTGGAAACCATAGGACGGGAGGGAGGTCCATTTACAAGAATGCAGTTGGATTTTATTGAATTACCACCATGTAACAGACTTAGGTATGTACTTGTGATCATGTGTTTATTTTCACGATGGCTTGAAGCATTCCCCACTAGGAGGAATGATGGAGTTACTGTTGCCAAACTCCTATTACAAGAGATAATACCACGCTACGGTTTCCCAGAAACATTTGAAACAGATCGTGGAACTCATTTCCATAATGAACTAATGCAAATGATTTGTGAAGCAGTGGACATTCGTCAAAAGTTACACTGTGCTTACAGACCAGAAGCTTCAGGGGTGGTTGAACAAGTAAATGGAACAATACAAAACAGAATTGCAAAAATGTGTTTGGCCACAGGACTAAAATGGCCTGATGTACTGCCACTTGTTCTAATGACCCTGAGGAGTACTCCTGACAAAAGAACAGGATTAAGGCCCCATGAGATTTTGATGGGAAGAGTAATGAGACAAGCATTTGTACCAGTTGATAAACTGTTGAGTATAAATGATGATTTCATACTGGATTACTGCAAAAATCTGTCTGACGTTGTAACTTCTGTGTTCCATCAGGTGGGAACTGAGGCACAAACGAAAGAAAAACATCCAGCTCATGATCTAGTCCCTGAAAATTGGGTTCGGATAAAGGTTCACAGGAGAAGAAGCTGTCTAGTGTCTCGCTGGCAAAAACCTCGACAAGTTATTCTGGTTAGTACCACTGCTGTTAAATGTGCTGGAGTCAAATGGTGGGTGCACGCCAGCCACACTATTCGTGTGCCTGAGCCTGAAAATCTGCAAGATGAAAGTGAAAGCACCACTGACTCAGACTCCGAGGGTGAACCAGAAAAAGATCCAGATACTGAAGCTCGACCTGTTTGTCGACATCTGGAGATATCAGATACTAGCTCTGTATCAGAAGGAGAAAATGAAATTGTTGAAATACCAAATTTTGAAGATCGACCTGTAAGTCGAGATTTGGTAGAGACTGATACCAGTAAGGACACTGAGCTAAGTGAAAATAAAACTGGTAATCAAGAAAATATTGAAGGACAGTCTGAAAGCTCTGAAAGCGGGAACCGAAATCTCGAAACTGGTGAAAGGGAAATAACTCACGATGAGGATGAGCTTCCAAGTACCAGGTACGGAGAAGTTCCTAACAGAGTGAAAGAACTGACCAGAGAGAAAATAAGCTCAGAAAAAGGATCAGATCCTGTAAAATTCACTATAGAAATATCTGAAACAGAGACGGATGACAGTGATGATGACACTCAATTGAGGAAAAGTTCAAGAAAAAGAACTTGGAGAGTGGAGCGAAACACTACTTAACCTGAAATAAAAAGAGTTCGAAAAGGAGATAATGGGCCTAAGGAAACTGATGGACTGAAAATTAAACTGGTTAACAAAGCAAAAGTACAAGACGATCAAGTGAATGAAATAACCAGTCAAAAGAAGTTGTTGGGAAAGAAAATAGAGGTTGTGCAAAGGCCAAAAAGAGTGAGAAGACCGAATCAAAAATATAAATCACCTGAGTGGACCTACATGTTGGTGTCTCCAATAAGTGAAGTAAACAGCAGCCAGGAAAATTTGCATTGTCCAGGTGTTGAAAAAGAAAGTGAGTAAACTGTGACACAAAAAAAAAAAAAATTCTCAAGAGGTTTGGAGAAATTGGGAAAAGAAAGGGTATATATAAATATATATATATTATTTTTTTTTTTCTCCGCAATCTCCGGTTCCTGTCGGTATGCTGTCCCGGGCGGTCCGAGCTGGGACACCGGAAGTCCCTAGTAGACGTTCAGTAGTCGTTCAAATACAAATGACTACTCGGACACCTTCCTTTGCAGATAGTCTCATACATTTAATGGCAAAAACAACGCGTTTCAGTAATTAAGCCTTGATCACCCTTGTAGACATACACACAAAAGAAACATTTAAACCAATAGTCATAGTAATAGACATAGGACTATTTTCCAGGTTAATCCTCAATTGATGTTAATGTCGCGGCCATTTTACAGTGATATATACTATGTAGTAATTCATTCAATATCATAAATACATCACATGGGTTCGTACCTATACAAAGCAAAAAATAATTATAAAGCTTTGACAGAAAATATACATTGAAAATATAGATCATTAACAATATTAGAACGAATCCTGTACATCAACGGTAATGATATGCACCTCCACATGAAATATCAATACATTGCACCAGCCTCAATCACGGCTGCTTTGCACGTGAATCAATGACCTCGGGCCGTGATTGAGGCTGGTGCAATGTATTGATATTCCATGTCATGTGAGCAAGGCACCTGTGTGCCGAAAACATTATGAAGCCGACAAGCGAATAAAAGATAACTGAGCACCGCAAATCTGGTCCGTGCATTGTATTCCTGGCGCATGCTGTGGCAAGCCGTAATCGCGCTGGAAAACTTTGGTTTGGAATATATATATACAAAAAAAAAAATACACAAAGACCCCGTCCATCCACCGGGAAGGCCAATAATATCAGCAAGAGGGAGCCTCCTAGAACATACCTCAATTTATATAGATCACTTTATACAAGGTTATGTTCAGCAATTGGGGTCTTATGTACGGGATACTGGGGACTTCCTAGTGAAAATCAGAGATGTACAAATTCAGGAGGGGGATTGGTTGATAGCCCTTGATGTTACATCATTATATACTAGTATATCACATAATGATGGTCTCGAGGCAATACGGTATTATCTATCAAGAAGGAAACCAGGCAATGAAAAGCACACCAAAATGTTGTTAGACATGTTAAATTTCTGTCTCTCGAATAATGTGTTTCTATACAACTTTCAACTGTATCGCCAAAAACAGGGGGTGGCTATGGGGGCCAGTTTCTCACCAAGCTACGCATGTCTGCACATGGGGGCTTGGGAGGAACTGGTCCTGGGACTTGGTTTCCAACATATCATTAAGAACAACCTAGTAGCATGGTTCCGCTTCATTGACGACTTGTTCGTCATATGGAGAGGTAGTCATGAGGAGGCCCTTAAATTCATTGAAGATATCAATGACAACCCCCTTAACCTCAGATTCACTGCATCACTCAGTCAGGAAACGGTTACCTTTTTGGATGCTGAGCTATATACTAATGGGTGCCGTTTGGAGTCCAGGGTCCATAGAAAAAAGACAGCAGGTAACAGCATTTTACATGCTGCTAGTGCGCACCCGGTCCACCTTATTTCCAGTATTCCATATGGGGAAATGCTGCGATTAAGACGTATATGCAGCAACCCGGAGGAGCTGGAACAAGCACAAATGGAAAGCAGGGAGAGGTTCATTGAAAGAGGTTACTCCGCAAAGGTGATAGATAAAGCTATGCAGAAATCCCTATTAAAGAGTAGAGATGAGCTCCTTATTAGTAAAGCAGATAGGGAGCTCCCCAGTGGAGGCACATCAAAACCGGGCATTGGTGAGCCTGAAAGCTTCAGATTAATCACAGGGTTCACTAGACAACATCAGCAAATTAAGAGTATAGTGAATAAACACTGGCCCATTGTGCTGAGGGATAATGTCATAGGCAAAAGTTTGCCTAAATCTATCTCTGTGACCTACAGCAAAGCCCCCTCCCTAAGGGACCACATAGTTAAAACCAACTCGGACCCTTTTATCAGAACTGAGTGGTGGCAAAGTAACAAGGGCTTTTATAACTGTAAGATCTGTAAAGCGTGCACCCATGGTGAAAACACCAAAACTTATAGAGATGGGTTCACAGGCAAGGAACATCCTATAACCCAAGTGCTCACATGCAAAACAGAATATGCTATATATGTTTTGCGCTGTCCCTGTGGCCTACAGTATGTGGGCAGTACCAGGAATGCTGTCCATAAACGCATTTTGCAACATCTGCGAGCAATAACAAACATGGACAGCACATACCCTGTTGCACGCCACTTCAAGGACCACCATCAAAGTAACAATGGTGGTCTCAAATACTGGGTTATTGATTCTGTCATTAACACCAAAAGAGGCGGGGATAGGGAGACTAAGCTGAGGAAACTGGAAACAAAATACATCCTCATGCTCAACACCAAGGTGCCCCATGGGTTGAATGTGACTGAGGATCTCCATACTAGCCTGCTCTAAACGACTTCAAATATTAGGTATGTGTGCTCTCCCCCACGTGGATAATGTCCATGGTACATACCCGGCTGGGAAAGTGCTGGGACAGATCCCGTGGGGGCTGCGAGTAAACACAATCCACAAGAATTTACATTGAGAATAATAATGCTGCTATAAGAAAACTATTAATGTTTAGTTATTATTGTTTTTTCACTGTGCACGTTTTTCTCTTCAAACCAGGTTAATTACCATTGATATACGAAGGATTGTATAGGTTTTTTAACATTTGGTTGTACACATATATTTATTTATCGTTTGAATTACTTTGGTGTTGGGTTACAGGCCCCGTGTGGACCTGATGTATTTGTCTTAACTCGTTTTAACACATACATATTTTAAACATGGAAACCTTGGCACTCTAGTAGTGATTTTCAGCATGAACTTGTATGACTAATGTGTGACAATTGCGAAATTAGATGTACCCGTTTAGGATTTGAAGTTATAGTAAAATATACTGTATAGATCCCTGTATGAGTAGAGATATATTATCTTGTCTCCTCACCAACATTCGATATACAGGCTAATGTTTCCTGTATCTAAGTGGAATGAATCAGGACCCCAGCATATTGCAGTATATGTATTTGCACATTGCCTATTTTGCACATATTGATGCACTTTCAAAGCACTTATGCACTTTAGAAAGTCAGCACGTAGCACTTTATATGTATTTTATGCTGGGATTCCTGAATTGGAAAACAAAACTGTGAAATTTTTCTCACAGTTTCGTAATTATAATGAACGGGGTTTCTATCAATTTATATCTTATAACCATGGTTTTAAAACGGGTCAGTACAATAGATCTGTGCATTTTACCTTGAAACTTTTTTTAGTCATCAATGTTACTTAATCTGTTGAATGTCACTCTTATAAAATTTGAATCCAAATGTATTTTACATGTATTAGGAAATCTTTTAGAAATCTTACTGTATTTTACATCTATTTGGAAATTGCATTGCTGAGTGTAAAGAATGGTAGTATGTTTTCCATGTTTATTAGCAAGTTTGCACAGGTGTTTTACGTTAATCACTCGCTTCCACTATAAAAGGTGTACCCAGTCAAAAATACGCTGTCATGTGATCAAGGCTCCGTTAGAGCCGAAACGTTGGTGACTCTTTCTGCGTGAATAAAGCTGTTTATACCTCGAGGTCCGTGTCCGGAGTCTGCTTGCTGGGTCTGCGCGAGCGTGCTAGCTGGGAGACAGACGGTGCACAGGATATATATATATATATATATGTCTCCATGATGCCCAAAGTTACAAGGACGCTACTCCACAGAAAACGGCTTAACAAAACCTTTTATTTCCAAACAGATGCTGACCTCCCAATTAATTCATTTCCCAACGCGTTTCGAAGCAAACGTGCTCCTTCATCATGGGGGGAAGACTGGCAAACCGGAAAACACACAACTCGAATTTCCGCTATTTGCATGTGCTCCCTGGTGAGCAGCATGCCGGTAGTTGTAGTGTCACATTAAATCCTCACAGTGAGGTCCCTGATTTTGTCAGGTAAATTCGTGCTTCCATTACAGTGTAAAATATAAACCCTCCAGTGGGTTTCAGAAATTCAGCATCTGTTTATTTCGAAGTCCTCTGTGCTGCCATTCAGCTCGGGAAATTTTCCCAAACACGCAGGTCTGTATTTGAGTCTTTACAGATGGTGCATCCTCACACGGTTAGGCTGCCGTGTTTAAACATGTCTCCATGATGCCCAAAGCTACAAGGACGCTACTCCACAGAAAACGGCTTAACAAAACCTTTTATTTCCAAACAGATGCTGACCTCCCAATTAATTCCTTTCCCAACGCGTTTCGAAGCAAACGTGCTCCTTCATCATGGGGGGAAGACTGGCAAAGCGGAAAACACACAACTTGAATTTCCGCTATTTGCATGTGCTCCCTGGTGAGCAGCATGCCGGTAGTTGTAGTGTCACATTAAATCCTCACAGTGAGGTCCGTGATTTTGTCAGGTAAATTCGTGCTTCCATTACAGTGTAAAATATAAACCCTCCAGTGGGTTTCAGAAATTCAGCATCTGTTTATTTCGAAGTCCTCTGTGCTGCCATTCAGCTCGGGAAATTTTCCCAAACACGCAGGTCTGTATTTGAGTCTTTACAGATGGTGCATCCTCACACGGTTAGGCTGCCGTGTTTAAACATGTCTCCATGATGCCCAAAGCTACAAGGACGCTACTCCACAGAAAACGGCTTAACAAAACCTTTTATTTCCAAACAGATGCTGACCTCCCAATTAATTCCTTTCCCAACGCGTTTCGAAGCAAACGTGCTCCTTCATCATGGGGGGAAGACTGGCAAACCGGAAAACACACAACTCGAATTTCCGCTATTTGCATGTGCTCCCTGGTGAGCAGCATGCCGGTAGTTGTAGTGTCACATTAAATCCTCACAGTGAGATCCGTGATTTTGTCAGGTAAATTCGTGCTTCCATTACAGTGTACAATATAAACCCTCCAGTGACAAAATCACAGACCTCACTGTGAGGATTTAATGTGACACTACAACTAACCAGGGAGCACATGCAAATAGCGGAAATTCGAGTTGTGTGTTTTCCGGCAGCCCCTGATGACGGGAAAAGGTTCCCAGAAACGCGTCGGGCAGGTTTTAAATAATGGAGAGCGGAAAGCATGCTGATTGATAGCCCGCAGGGCGGAGAAATGTCGTGTGCGTCCCCGAAAGCACAGGCACTTTGGATGACAATATATATATATATATACACAAAAGCTGTAGTTGATCTTGAAAGGAACATTGTAAGTGAAAACAAGGTTAAAAAAGAGACAATTTAAAGGGTGAAAATATTGTGAAAATTGCTGTGTAAAAAAAATGGCTACTAATGAAGTGACTAAATCTAAGTGTTCTATTTTTAGAAAATGGTGTAGAATGTGGTTACTTTGCACTGGAATATTAATGTTAATATGGTTAATTTTGCTATTATCGTTCCTTGTAGACTTGATTCTGAAAAATTGAAAGCAAATGAGAGTTTGAAAGATAACAATGAGTTGAAAAATTACAGGTATATAAGCCTGAAATTCATCAAGATAAGTCACTTAGCGATTTTTCTTAAAATACTTTTCCGAGATTATTATCTGAATATGTAAGAACAATGGATGCCAGTGACTGTTATGTTTGTGTGAAATTACCAGCATCTGTTTCTGAGGGTGTGACCTACCATCATTTACCGTTAACATATGGAGTAAACTGTATTGTAATAACAAGTTTATTTTATAGAACTGGAAACTTAGAATATTATTATTCTGATGATGTATTTGCAAAATTTAAAATTGTTGCTGAACTAAATCAAATTAAGCCTGCAAAAATGTTTGGAGAATATTTCTTAGAAACACAAGAATTGACACATGATTATGCCTTTAAACATAATTTGACTTGTAAAATGAGAAATGAAGAGAAAGTTTTTCTAAACATGGTTGAGGAAAGAAGACAGCAATATAAGCAACGGGAAAAAGTGAAACAGACTAAATCTACAAAGTGGGCATTTTCAGACGATAATATTGAGGGACATAATGTAAATGTGGCTATAAATATAGATACACCATTATTAGGGAAATTACGTATTCGAAGGGATAACACTGTGTATGACAATTATTTTGTGGATGCAAGTCAATGTGAAGATACTTATATTATCAAAGGGGGATGGGGATTTAAAGGTGGTAATGACCCAGTTTTTCCGGGAATATATTTTTTGTGTGGGAACAAGGCTTATTACAAATTACCAGATCACTGGTACGGATCATGTTATGTTGGCTTGGTCTTTCCTAAAACCTTACATGTAGATAGAGGTACTAATGGAATTCATGAAATAGTTAAACCATTAAGTCCGAGAAGAGAAAGTGTAATTGAAATAATAGGGGATGTTTTTGGAGCACTATAACCAGTAGTAGGCATATCATTTAATGCAAACCGAATTAGAAAATTGTCAACAATAGTAGACCGATTGTCAACAGACATAGCGGGAGGATTTTTAATGGTTAACACAGAAATGTTTGCTATGATAAGCATGCTAATGCAAAATCGACTTGCTTTAGATATATTTTTGGCAAAAGAAGGAGGAGTTTGTGTAATTTTAAAGGTGCAACACTGTTGTACCTACATTCCTGATAAAAGTCAGAACATCGAGAGATATATTACAAATATTACACAATTGCATACAGAAATAGAACCACTGGAAGTTGAAGGTGTTCTTGAGAAACTTGATAGAAGTTTATCAGCAGTTAAAAAATGGTTTAATGAAATAAGTAGATCTATTATAGGAAAAATACTAATACCAGTGACTGTAATAATAATAGTGATCCTAATTTTGAGATTAAGTTGTCAATGTAAAAAGAGAAGAAATGTTAAAAGGTCTTTGAAGAAGGAGATTGAAGAAAAACAAGACAGGGAAAGGGAAAAAGGTGATATCGAGATGGAACAGTTTAAAGAGAAATGTTATCAAGATAGAAAGAAATTAGAAGAAACAGAACTGTAACACATACTAATTAAAGAATTTGAAACATGTTGAGATAAAATTTTCTAAATGTTGGGAGATATTAATCACGAAAGGGGGAAGTTGATGGAGCAAGGTGAAAACAAAAATTTTTGTATACTCCTTGTGAAGATAACTTTCCATAACAGTAATATGTACTAAACGTGTGGTTTTTAAATGAACCAACATAGAATAGAATGCACACACACAAATACACATAGGATATTAATTTGCATGTAATTGCCAAGCATAATTTATTAATTTGTCATGTATCACGTCATAAAAGGTACACATTTGTCATAATCTAATCGGAAATTGCATGAATGTGCTTTCTGTCTGTTTATTTGTGGCATAAATCATGAAGATTGGTAAGTAAATTCACGCATATGTGTTGCTTAAAGCTAGATAAATACTAACTGGGATATTATTAGAAGGGGGAGGTAAACAGAAGGGCTTTATTTCTCAAATTCACGTTTATTTGTGTTTGTTTCTATAATAGTTCCTAAATTGAGACCTATGTGACCAAAAGAAAATGAAAGCTGACTGTGACTCCGAGGTGGCTGTCTAAGAAAGCATGCGCCGACTGAAAGCATGAGCTGCCTGTGCCTGTGCAGTATGGGTCAAGGACAGCGTGGCCTGCCGCATGGAGCAGATGCCAAATTTTATGAAAGTCAGCAGATGAGTCGTGGGAATGGGGCACTGAATAAGAATTTAAAGGACACTTCGAAGGAAGTAGAACATGAACAATGGCACCACTATTTTTTTCAATCATAATGATGACTCCGCATAAATTGAACAGTAAGGCGATGAGGTGATGTTCATCCACCCTTTAAATTGACCAATCACGGACACTCTAGGACATAAGAGTTACGAATTTAGATAGATAAGGTAGTGAAAAAGGGTATAAAAGAGGACATTGGGGACAATGAAAAAAGCTTGCTTTTCGACTTAATCTTTGCACCCCGAGATACTGTCGGTCTGCGCAATTTTCCTATGGCGCAGGGACTTTGACATTTTTTGAACTTTAACTTTTGAATGGGTGCGAAGTCCTATGAGAGGGGAACATCGAGAAAGATAGAGAGGTGTTTCTTTGGGAACTATTCTGTCCTGTGCTGATATCTGCGTCTCTACATCTTGGTAATATGTTTTGAATTATTTTCCTAAACTGTCATGCTAATAAATGAATGTTACAAATTAAATTTTTCTTTCAGGTTATTAATGCATAACTGAATTTTTCTTTCAAGTAAAACGTAGAGATCATGCTAGGAGCAGGTCTTGTTGTCCTTTAGTTAACTTTTACTAGCTGATCCATCAAAAATAAATGGTGGGGTGTTTTAAATCTTTCCTTTAGAGAAAAAGCATGGTATTAGAATTAAAACTGCAGATGTAAATAATGTATAAAATCTTAAGTTTAGACACTCCGCTATAGCCCCAGGCTCTCCTTTGGTCTTCACTGAATCCTCGGAGCAGAGTAAATGTGTGTATAAATGAATTGCAGTGTTATGGGCCCACTGGTGAGGAATTCGTGATTAGCTCCTTGGGTTAGGGTGATGGTTTATGAAGAATTTCTGGAGCCGCGCTGCCCCAGGACCTATGTCTGGGCATACCCGGTGCACTTAGGGCGAGAAAGCGAAAGACACTATGAATAGGAAATCATAGTACAGTATCACCTATGTGCTCCACATGTGAGACCTGAGACAGAGATGGTAGTCCTCTGTCACTATTAAGGTGTGCATGGTGCACCCCTCTCGATTCAGTAAAAGGTCTGGAACCTACCTTCATCAAAGACCGAGCTTAGGACACATAAGATTATTGTGTGGCATGACCAACAGTAAAAAACACAGTATCACAGGTAAATGCAGTTCAGTCACGCAGAGTAGGAGGCATGAATGTGCATCATGCAGAGAACATTCTTGTCTCTACAACATTCATAGGAGAACTGTAAGGACAGTGCATACAACACAGAAAAAGAAAACATTAGTACATTTTAGTATGCACATGCTTATTTAAAAGTTGTGGTTAAAAGCAAGATTTCTATAGCCTATCTTGCTGCAGTACTTGCCTTTCTTCAAATTATCAATTACTGTACCATATAAATACTTTGTATTTAACAGTAAAGAACTGGGATTTATGGGTCTTCCAGAATGCACGTTAAAGCAACAAAGGGTGGTGCTTTAGTAACAGGGCGGTCAGCAATAAAAGAAACATTTGTTGACATACTGGAGTATTTCACACTGTTGGCTTTATCCGGTCTGTTTTTTGTCATTAATATTTGAAAGCGGTGAATGGTAAAGCTTCACTGACTATGGCGTCAGCAAGTAACAATAAACGTTTGTCCTATTTAATGCATTTTCACTTCAAAGTTCAAACACGCAGGTCAGCAGGCAGGACAGGCGATCACCATTACACAAAAGTGTTCCTGGGGCAGAGGACAGCTCTTAGAAGTGTGAACACCAATAATGTGGTCTTGGGTTTCAGTTGTCCTCATAGCTGCCAAGTTTACCGGGTCCATGCGTGACCAGTTAGGCAATTCCGCTTTCTCATAGAATCATGGGACTTGTAGTCGTCAGTGGCGGCTCCTCGGCTAAGGGGGAGGAGCAGGGAAGAAGTGGTAGGCAGCACTCTCTTTAGTCAGACCCTCCAGGATATTGCGGCATGGATTAGCAAATTTAGTGGCACAAATATGGAAATTTAGCGGCACAAATATGGAAATTTAGTGGCATTTTTGCGGCACTGTATTTTACACATAAGCATTCATTTTCAGCCTTAAATCAATAGAAAATGTTTTAGCAGAGTATTCCACTTTAAAATAGGTATGTTTACAGCTCTGCTGCTCTGCGGAAGCACAGATCCAATCCTAACCTCGTTTGAGGGGGTCCTATTTCTCCCCGGGATGTTCTACACCCTTGTACGCACCCCCGCTGGGGGTACCACTGCCTCCTGGACCCATGAGGCACGACACCTCTTCCTCAGGTGCCCTAGAGCTCAGGCTCTTAGTGGGTGGAGGTGCATTGCCACGGCTAATGTAAGAATGTTAAATATTGCTCAACGCCATGGTGGACATACTGAGTCCAATAGATGGGAAAACGTGTAATGTTTTGTTCACTGTTAGTAAATATTGCATTATTGTAATATGCTACAGGATGGATCTGTTCTAACCTTAAACTGAGATGGGAGATGCAATGTACGTGCTTTTTGTAAGATCAGTAATATTATGACCCAATAAAAAGATTATCAAAATAAAATAAATAGTGCTCTATGCCAATCAGTGGCATGGGGAGGGTGGTGGGTGTGAGCCCTCATAGAATACAGCCCCCACCTCAATATGACTTACAGGTGATGTGTGTGCAGTCTACATCCCAAATATGAGACTCTCCCCACCTCCTCTGCGAGCAACCCCCTCCCCAGCCTTTTGGCACAGAGATCTTTTTGTTACTTGCAGCTCGTGCCTTGCAATCTTTCTAATACAGCGAATGCTTTCCAGTATGGATGATAGGGGAATGTGACACATTGTAACCCTTTTTTCCAAATGCAACTTGATATACATTTGCATCACATGTGTTTAATTTTATTGTCTCTGTTAATATGTGGGTGTGATGATGATAATTTGTAAGTGCATTTGAAATTGTTGTGTAATTAGTCACACAGATCCCCCTCCTTTCGTGTATGGAGGTAACTATTTCACTTCTACACATGATGGTACCCAACTTTCTCTTTAAAAAAATATACCTCAAGTGGTTGTTAACAACACAATAGAAACTGTTAGTCTTGATAGTCTTAAAATAAATGAACATGCTTGGCTTGATAGCTTACTGTTTGAAGATTTTTCTTGGAAAACGCCCTCAGGAGGCGAAGGAGAATGGACGGCTGAGTAAGCCTTACATATCCTGCACAACTTCATTAAGTTGCAGAAATGCAATTTAATACGGTACTTAGATACTTTCCGGCTCACTCTGCATATTAACTTCAAAAGTTGACAGAGGTAGCGCGTCCATTTTATGCAAGGGCACTGGGATTATTCGCACGGTAGGCACAAATTAAGCAGGTGCATTCTCTAAATTATTCATCAACAAAAGCAAAATATGTGGCGTAACGTGTGACATTTTGTGACAGTAGTTTTGTATTTTTTACTTTTTAATACTCTCTGGGCAAAGGTGTCATCTTAATCCTATCAGTTTGACACCTAAATACTGCAGTGAGCGACTAAAAAGGCCTCGAAAGACTGTATCTGAATCGCAGGATGTGACTCTCACGCCCAGCAGTAGTAAGCCTCTCCTGGTGAGCTTTCCCTTTTCTAGCCTCATCCACCTGCCAGACTTTCTCCCTGCTTCGTCTCCTCCGTCACCCTGGGCACTACCTTCACTTCCTCCTCTGCCGTCACCTCCGCTTAACCTCCGCTCCCCACCTGTCTACACTCACTACCTCACCCCTCCTGTAGAAGCAGTGAGGTTCCGTGATTCTCGGGACTAGACTCCATTTTGTTTGAGTTGTTCATGACGCCATTTTGTGTTGCCCTCACATAGGCCGTGGAGGTAATCGAACAAACAAAGTTGCATGGGCTTCATTGTTCATGTACGCATTAACTAGGCCTTTTCTGACTTGCGAGTGAACTGCAGGACGCTGACCCCGTCATCTGAAACTGACCCTTTTGCGAAGCCAATTTCTCTAGCTGATCGTTGTCTGAAATTGCCAATCAATGTTCAGGAGATCATTAACTTTAGTTTCCTTGCACATATCTTATCCTATTCAGCATCTGAATTGTTTCTTTTCTTACGACTTTTCATTACATGGGTAGTGCTTTTAATTATGGGTTTGTCCGGCTTGTGGAAATTGAATTTAGGACATTCCTAATAATTAACTTGTGGGTTGGTACAATGTAAACTGAGCTTTTTGCAATGTGATAATGTGAGGGAAAATGTATTTCATTTGTCAGTATTTGTCGCAGTGGGTGTGCATTTATAATGAGAGAAATATGTATAAAAAGTGATGTTTTGCTCTACGAATTTGAGCAGTTTCCTGAGTTGTACACCGTGTTGTATTGCTTGGATTACTGTTAATAGCTGCAGCTAATAAATGTGATCTCTGACGCCACCTAGAAGTATTCCGTGTCTCTGTATACCAAGACAGGTGAATCCGAAGACTTTGGGCGTGCCCCTGGCGCCGCTGGGTTCTGAACACCCGGTTCTTCAGTTGGCGCCCAACGTGGGGCGACTTTAGCGGTACCGGTCCAAGCCCGAGGATCGTGAGGAGCCACGTGAGGAAATTCTGGAGGAAGGCCGCCACTTCATTGACCCCTGCATGTCGACGTGGACTGAAGGTCTTTTCTGCGAGGCTTCCCGCTTTCCAACGGCTACGAAGGACTGCTGCCCTGACTGTCGCCCTGTTTTGAACCTTGATTGATCCTTTGTAAAGCGAGACGATAGGCGGTCTTCTGGTGGCGTGACAGATATTTTGGTTAAGTATAAGTGGGTCACTCCCACGACTTTGTTTTGTTTCTTGGTTTTGATTCGGTCGTTGCAACAATCGAAGCTGAGGGGCTCGTATATTTACTCGTATATTTACGAGTGTATCGATAGTTGATAACCCCTTGAAGTTTGAAGCTAGATTAGTGAGCTATAAGATGCCTGGTCTTAGCAAAATTAGGTAATGGTTTAGTTGTGGTTGCAACAGGGATTCCCGATTGGAGGATTCGTGTCCGATACCTCCGGTTGGAACTCCGACTTATGAGCTCTATTCAAAACACGGAGTGGGTCCTATCACTTATAACGAAGTATGGGTCCGCTATACAAGGAAAGATGGTATTTTACGATGGCCCCAATATGGTAGTTTCTAATTAAATATTTTAGATAATTTGGAAATTGAGCTATTTAGGAAGAAAGCCCGGCCGGCGATGTTTGACTCTTTCCGCCTTTGGCGTAAGGAAGCCAAACAGCGAGAAATTAAGCAAGCAAAGAGAGATAGGAAAGATAAGAATATGTCAGTACTACAAGCTGCTAGGCAGTTTAAGGAAGATGGAAAAGAGCGTGCGAGTGAAGTCTCAGATAGACAACGTTGCATGGCTATCGATAAATGTTATCCGGCCTTGCCGCCTTCTCCTCCAAAAGTGACTGGAGATCCTGAAAAAGATCCTTTGATGTCTCATTTACTGAGATTGCCCCCCCCCCTTATGTGCAGGGTGCTACTGCACCTCCATTAACCCTGGTTGTTGCACCCTTTGTTGTTCAGCCTCCTGCTGTTGTTCAGCCACCCGTTGTTACACAGATGGTCCTCCCTCCTACTGTGCTTTGTTATCGGCTTTGCCTCAAACTCCTTTGCTTTCCATTCCTGTATCTCCGACTCCTGCTACTTTTGTCCCTACACCTCTCTTGCCTCAAAATACTCATTCTCCTGTCCTTATGTCTGCTTCTTCTCCTTCTGCTCGAAAACGAATGACTGAGACTGTTGCTAATCTTTTGTCTCCATTGTTTGGGTCACTGAATATGACCCCTGTTTCAGGGCGTAAGCAGAGTCGTAGTCAGCTTCCTAGTTCGGAAGAGCGGACAGTGTTGGATCTATTGGCTCGTAGATGGGTTTTAAATGCTTCTAGGTATGATTTGCAAGCGGTTATGGATGTTTTCTTTCAGTGGGATCCGCCTAAGCAAAGGTATGTTTTTGATGTAATGTGTACTTTTCTTCGTCGGCAATGGGAAGATAATGAGTTGGCTCAGATTCCGCAGGAAGTGCTTGATGTCCAGTCAGAATTTGCTAAAGGGACGATAGTGGAGTCTGACGTTGCAGACGCCGTAGAGATGATACTTGCTCTCAGATCTAGGCTTCCGCCTCAGACACTGTATGAACCGGATTCCTCTGTTAGGAGGAAAGTGAAGCAGTATCCTATGAGAGAGGTTCCTCCTGTATAGAGAGAGGAAGTTGTTGCTAATCCTAATCAGGGTATTGTGGCCGTACCGGCACATTTTCAGCGAGTGTGGGTACATGTCCCTTAGAAGAGAGCAGAGGTCTTGGCTCTTAAGCAGACCTTACCTGATCCCCGTAAAAATCCTGCTGGTTATTACAAGGAGTTGTCTCAGACAGTTGATGCGTGTATTATGAATTTAACTGACATAGATATTTTGATGGGTAATGTAGTTCGCTCGGGCTTTGTGGGCAAAGATCCGCCATGAGGATCATGCGCCAGAGTTAGGAGATACGTGGGTTAATATTGCTGCTGCAGATGGTCGGCAGGTAGGAGGTGCCAAACCTGAACCCTTAGTTGTAGAATTACCTGGTAGGATTATTAATTTAATGAAAACTATGATGCGCCCTTTACGAGTGAATTGGGATAAGTTAGCAGCATGCAAACAGAAGAAAGATGAGAGTGTGTCTGATTTCTTCACTAGATTTGAGGAAACGTTTATCGATCATAGTGGTCAGGACATGAGCACTGAAGGTGGTCAAAGGTTGTTTGTGGACAAATTTGTCTTTAATTTGTTTCCCGAACTTTCTAATAAGTTAAAGGACTCTGAGAGTTCATGGGCTGTTTCTTCGTCGGCCCAGATATTGGCTACTGCACAATATTACGAGAATAGGGATAAAGATGAGAAGGATAAAGTAGAGAAGAAAACTAGAGACCTAAAGACGAAAGTTCTTTTACAGCAATCTTATCCGCCTCGTCCGAATCAGCCTCAGTTTCAGCAACCCCCACAGTTTCAGAGACTGTTACAGAAGTCCGAGTTTTTCGCTCCGCGGCTCCCGCTAGGACCTAATCAGTGTGCTTACTGCAGAGAGGAAGGTAATTTCAAGAATAGTTGTCCGATTTTGTTACAGCGTGCGAATGGTGTATGTGGTCAAAGAGGTCGTGGTGGTTTCCAACAAGCTCCTAGGGGTAGGGGACGTGGTGTGTTTTCCCAGAGTGAGCGTTCCTTTCCCCCTCAGAATTCTGTGAATTATTTTGACAGACAGAATGTTCCGACTGTTCAGTCTGTCCAGTACTACGCTGAGGATTATTATGTTGAAAGTGAGTGTTGGTTATAATGATAGTTAGGACAGCCATGGACAAAGTGAGGGAGTAGTGTCAGTTCCAGTAGACCAGAGTGGACCTTATGTTGAAGTGATTACATCAGGTGTGGCAGAACCTTTTCTTTTGGATACTGGTGCGACGAAGAGTTCTATTATGCACTCTAAACTTCCTGGCGCACCTTTGTCTGGCTTGACCAATGTTTCAGTAGGATTTTCAGGCGCCCTAGTTCGTAATCCGGTTTCTAGTCCTTTGCCCCTTTCTATTGGTCCTTGTAAATTGGAAGCTCCCCTTATTCTAACAACTGGTTGTGGTGAGAATCTGTTGGGTTTGGACTTGCTGAAAAGATTGTATGCAACATTACATTGTTCTCCTTCGGGAGTACATCTTACAGTGGGTAAGAAAGTGATTTCTCCGATGTATTTGTCTAAAGATTGTCTTCCACTGGAATTGCGTTCTCTTCCTGATACACTTTGGGCTACAGGTCCCAATGATGTTGGTCTTTTGCAGATTCCACCCTATGTTGTTACCCTTAAGTCGAATGCTAGGCTACCTCGTATTCCGTAATATAAAATATCTAGTGATGGCGAGAGAGCTCTTCTAGCGATTATCTATGATTTGGTTGAGAAGGGTGCAGTTGAAGAAACGAGAGGTAATGTGTGTAACAGTCCTGTTCTGCCTGTCCTTAAGCGTACTGATGCTTCTCAGCCACCTGTGTATCGGTTTGTGATCGATCTTCGAGAGGTAAATAAGATTGTCGTGCCACAGTTTCCTGTTGTCCCTGACATCACTGCTTTGTTGACTCTGATCCCTGCGGCTTACTTGGTTTTCAGTTATCGACCTGAAGAATGCTTTCTTCAGTATTCCGATTGCTGAGGAAAGTAGAGATATTTTCGGCTTCTCTTCAGGAGGACGAAGCTTCCGGTTTAAACGTGCTCCTCAAGGTTATTGTGAAAGTCCCTCCATCTATAGTCAGGCGTTGAAAACTCAGCTTGATGATTTTGTATTGCCTTCTGGTGCTACTCTTATCCAGTATGTTGATGATCTGCTGGTTGCTGCTGATGACGAAGAGATTTGTAAAGAGGCTACTCTTTCTTTGTTATGACATTTGTCTGACCTTCATCATAAAGTGTCACCTTCAAAGTTACAGTATTGCCGCCAAGAAGTAACCTACTTAGGTCATCTCTTGTCGAAGGAGGGAAGACGATTGACCCCAGAACGAATTCAAGCGATTGCCCAAATGAGAGTGCCATCCACACAGAGAGAAGTGCGTGCTTTTTTAGGTAACACTTCGTATTGTAGACAGTGGATCCCAAATTTTTCCCTGTTAGCGAAACCTCTGTTGGCTTTGACTCTTAAAGATACTCCGCATCCTCTCCCTTGGTCTGACGAATGTCAGAAAAGTTTTTCTGAATTACATGATGCATTGTGTTCAGCTCCGGTGTTGGGTACCCCGGACTACAGTAAGCCTTTTACATTGTATGTTCACGAGAGAAAAGGTTGTTCATTGTCAGTGTTGACGCAACAATTTGGAGACAAGCAGCGTCCATGCGCGTATTTTTCAGCTACGTTAGATCCGGTAGCTAGGGTGTTGCCGAGTTGTTTGAGAGCTACAGCGGCAGCGGCTGTTTCTATCCGACAGTCTGCTGGTTTGGTATTGGATAATACGCTGATTGTGATGGTTCCACATGCAGTGGATACTTTGTTGAATAGGACCAAGACACAGCACCTTACTAGTGCGCGTTTGTCAGGTTATGAGTTGACGCTTTTGGCTAGCCATGTGCACATTAAAAGATGCAATGTGTTGAATCCAGCTACGTTGTTGCCGATTTCTGTAGAGACAGATGTTCAGGAACAGCATGATTGTCTTCTCCGGACAGAGGAGGAAACGAAGGCTAGAGTCGATTTAAAAGATACTCCCCTTCGGAATGTTGATGGTACCTTATGGGTAGATGGCTCGTGTTTCAAGCTTCCGAATGGAGAGACAACTGCAGCATATGCTGTCACAACTTTACATACAGTTGTTGAAACAGCGCGTATAGCACAGAATTCAGCACAAGCAGCAGAGTTGATTGCATTGACTAGAGCGTGTGTGTTGTCAGAAGGAAAGCGAGTGAATGTTTATACTGATAGCCAGTATGCGTTTGGTGTGGCCCACAGTTTTGGACGTTTGTGGAGAGAGAGAGGATTTCTTACTTCCCATGGTACAAAAATTCAGCATGGGCAATTAGTGAATGAGCTTCTTGAATCACTTACTCTCCCAAAGCAGATTGCAATTGTGAAGTGTAGTGCCCATAAGAAGGTTGTGGATGATGTGGGCCGAGGAAATGCGTTTGCGGATGAAGTTGCGAAGGAAACGGCAAAAGATATGATGAGTCGAATGTATGTTGCAGGCCCTGCTAACTGGGTTATGGCTGGTGGAATGTGTGAAGACACAATAGAAAGTGTGAAGTCAATTCAGGCTGAAGCTACGGAAAAGGAATTGAGTACGTGGAGAGAAAGTACGGGTATGTTGGATTCGACAGGTTGTTGGGTTGAGTTGTCGGAGCACCAGCGATGGTTGTTGCCTGATGCGCATGTGCTCCCAGTGGTTACTATGGCTCATGGAATGGCTCACATTAGTTCGAAAGGGATATGCAAGTTGTTGGCTCCAGTATGGCAGAATGCTGGAATTCAGAAATGTGCTGAGAATGTGGTGAAGCATTGTATGATTTGTCTGATGTATAATCCTGGAAAGGGAACTCCAACTCCAGCTGGTCATTTTGCCCCTCCAACGTATCCATTTGAAGTGATACAGCTAGATTACATTCACATGGAGAGATGCAACAATCTAAAGTATGTCCTTGTGGTTGTTTGTGCCTTTTCCAGATAGATAGAGGCCTACCCCCTAAAGGATAATACTACCTTGTCTACAGCCAAGGTTTTGCTTAAGGAGTATTTCCCTAGATATGGTTTGCCGAGAATTTTTAGGGAGCGACAATGGAAGTGAATTCGTGGGTCAGATCATGAAAAAAGTGTGTGCGGGTTTGGGTATCAATCAGAAATTCCATGCTGCGAATCACCCCCAGTCTGCTGGACTTGTCGAGTGCTATAATGGCACTCTAAAACTGAAATTGGCTAAGATACAAGCGAGCTCTGGTCTTACATGGCCAGATGCCTTGCCGTTGGCTCTTTTGTCAACAAGGACGACAGTACATTCTCGTGTGGGACTTAGCCCATATAAAAATTGTTTTTGGTCGTCCGGCCAATGTTTGGGGTGTGCCGAGGCCTAAAAAATATAGTGACATTGAGTACCCTATGTTGGTGGATTACTTACATGACTTGACTGCTAAATTACGTGTTCTCCACCAACAAGTCTATGACAGTTTGCCGACAGTGACTGCGGATCCAGGCCACACGATTCAACCTGGTGACTACGTGCTCACCAAGAACTTTCAGCGAACTAAGAACTTGGAGCCAAGGTGGACTGGACCGCGTTTAGTGTTGTTAGTCACTCGAACTGCAGTTAGAGTAGCTGGTAAAAAGAATTGGGTACATGGTACCCATTGTAAGAATGTTCCGTTGCCCTTACCGTATGACAAATGGGTGAGGGAAGGTATAGCAGATTCTGAATGTGAGAGAATTCCTAGATTTGTACCTTTTAGTGACGCACATTTGGTATGGACTCAGTCAGAACGTGCAGATGACGAAACCTTGCAAGCTGCTGTGCCATCGCATCGAAAATTGAATACCACGGATCCAGAAACACTTTTTCAAGAGCAAACTGTGCCTGGCAAAGAGCGTTACAATCTGAGACCAAGAAAGGATAAATCAATGGACAAATACAACTTGAATTTTTTGTTGTGAATTACACCTTTTTCAGATCAAGAGACTATTTTTCTTTTTCTTTTTCGAGTCTCCATCCGGACTCCGCTGCAGGGTCGCGGTACAGTCTTAAGGGGTGAGCCGCGAATTGACGAAAGGTCTGTGGTTCATGGTCGTTAGTACGATCTTGACGCACACTTAAGTGAAGAAGGTAATAGCCGTGAGCAGCACGTTAGAGGATGGAGTCTTTTGAATCTGATAAGGGTGTTAAGAGAATTGATTTTAAAATGAGAATGTGTACATTGGTCCGTAGCAAATGTTTTTTGATATTGTGTGTTTTTAATGCTTTTGAATATTATATTGGCTTGTGTGGGTTGGATTGTCTATGTTACACAACAGACGCTTGCAGTTACGTCCCAACCTATTCTTTCTTTTTCTACTGTTTCTCCACATGAATTTCATACGTTGCCTGAACATGAGCAGACACGAAGATCAGAATTTGTTAACAATTCATTTATACAGATGTTGCATCAGCATCAGTTAGTTGTAAATACTACGAATTCCTGGGTGTGTGGTCTTATGCCGCATACGACAGATAAGGGAATGCCATATTTAGTTTTGCCTTTTTCGCCTAATGGGTCAGTATTCGCACTCCAAGCAATGTTTATCTATGCGAATGAAGCATCTCCTGTACGTTCCGTTAAAGATAATGCGAGTAATAATGCCTTGATACAGG
This sequence comes from Lissotriton helveticus, assembly GCF_964261635.1. NCBI lineage: Eukaryota > Metazoa > Chordata > Amphibia > Caudata > Salamandridae > Lissotriton > Lissotriton helveticus. The sequence continues at coordinate 262,319,794 of NC_136065.1, read as the reverse complement.
GAATAGTAGATATGATCAGAGATGTTGATGCATATAATGCTAACCCTAAGGATGAGGTACGAGCATATATCGGTTGGAACAAGACTGGATATAGCATTAGCCTGACAGAGAAGGAGAGACGAAAAAGGTCTCCCCCTATTTGGATTGTACCCCACCGAGGTCATTTTTGTCTGCAAGGTAATGGTCAGAATCCGAGAGCTCAGCTTGGTAAGAGTGTGTGTGCTCACACCCATGTCTATACATCCCAGAAATCTCCACCGTTCGTGCCAGCCAAAGGCACGTATTTTGTTTGTTACGACAGAGCATATACATGGTTGCCTCCTGATTTTTCAGGCACATGTTATGTGGCATTTTTGCTTCCCCCTACATACACTGCTGTTTTCAATTACCATAAGACAAGATATGGTAGAGGTGTCATTGATGCAAGAGACACTGTTGCACAAGAAGCTGGAGACTTCTTTAAGGGTTTTGTGCCCTTTTGGGGTCCTATGGCTAATAGTAGGAATATTCGTCAGCTTACGAGAGTGGTTGAGGCCACTATAAATGAAACTGCAGGTGCCATTAGCAATATTACAGCTGAGCTTCAAGCGGATCGTCTTATGACATTACAAAATCGTATAGTTTTAGATATTATACTTGCAGATAGAGGTGGGGTATGTAAATTGATTGGGTCTAGTTGCTGTGTTTTCATTCCAGATAATGCTCCGACAGTGTACCAAGCCATCTTGAAGTTACATAAGTTTGCTGAGTCTATACATGTAGACGAAGGGAACTGGTCATTGATGGAATGGTTTTGGAGACTGTTGTCCAGATGGGGATGGAAGATTCTGATGTTCCTTGGTATGGCTTTAGCTATCCTTTTCTCGTCTTGTTTATGCATCCAGTGTGGTCCCGCCATTTGTAGTCTTTGTGCTACGATCTGTGTGAGAAGACCTATCCCGAGAGAAGCAAGGGATAATAAGATGATGCTACAGCAACACCTTGATGACCTGATGAGAATAGATATAGACCTGGATTCAGATTGACATGAGTTTAGGTTATTGCCTACGTAATGGCAAAAGGAGGGTCGGAGGTTCCATGGTTCTCGGGACCAGACTCCATTTTGTTTGAGTTGTTCATGAAGCCATTTTGTGTTGCCCTCACGTAGGCCGTGGAGGTAATCAAACGAACAAAGTTGCATGGGCTTCGTTGTTCATGTACGCATTAACTAGGCCTTTTCTGACTTGCGAGTGAACTGCAGGACGCTGACCCCGTCATCTGAAACTGACCCTTTTGCGAAGCCAATTTCTCTAGCTGATCGTTGTCTGAAATTGCCAATCAATGTTCAGGAGATCATTAACTTTAGTTTCCTTGCACATATCTTATCCTACTCAGCATCTGAATTGTTTCTTTTCTTACGACTTTTCATTACATGGGTAGTGCTTTCAATTATGGGTTTGTCCGGCTTGTGGAAATTGAATTTGGGACATTCCTAATAATTAACTTGTGGGTTGGTACAATGTAAACTGAGCTTTTTGCAATGTGATAATGTGTGGGAAAATGTATTTCATTCGTCAGTATTTGTCGCAGTGGGTGTGCATTTATAATGAGAGAAATATGTATAAAAAGTGATGTTTTGCTCTACGAATTTGAGCAGTTTCCTGAGTTGTACACCGTGTTGTATTGCTTGGATTACTGTTACTAGCTGCAGCTAATAAATTTGATCTCTGACGCCACCTAGAAGTATTCCGTGTCTCTGTATACCAAGACAGGTGAATCCGAAGACTTTGGGCGTGCCCCTGGCGCCGCTGGGTTCTGAAAACCCGGTTCTTCAGCAGTATCTCTCTCTTTTACAGACCCTTTTATTGCATCTCTCCTCTTCACTCGCCCCCCTATCTACTGGTCCCCCTCTCACACAAGGCCCTGTCTTCACAGCTCCCCCCTCCTCTCCAGCTCTCCTTTCCAGCACCTCCCTTCACAGCTCCCCTCTCCTCTCCAGCATCTCTCCTCACTGGCCCCTCTACCTACAGAAAGGGAGCAGAGGATGAGAGGGGGCCTGGGATTTCAAAGGTCACTTAAGCCAAAGCCAAAGTGACGTGCCTAAAAAATATGACGTGCCTGCTAATTGTGATGAGCAGGCTTGCCACAGGTACAGCCAGAGACTGGTTGCGTTGACTGTGCTTGTGGCAGTGTGGATGGAGGAAGGAGAGATATGATGACGAACTGCATTCATTTCACTATATTCCTACCAACATTCCAGCAGGTGGCGCTACCTGATGACTTGCATCACAAAAACAGCATTATCAAGAGGGCAAAATAAACGATAATTTAAATTAAATACAGCAATCGGCGCTACCTTTCATTCTCGCAGCTCCCCACTACTCTGCCCCTCCTTTCTCCACTGATGTTTGTGGACCCCATGTGCCGAATGGTGTACGCAAACATGTAGTGACGTATTTGCGTACATCCAATGAGAAGCCACTATTTTTTTTAAATTGCAGCTGGGACACCTATTTCGCGGCCGAAATGGTAAATATCGCGGCCATCGCGCTTCCCAGCTGATTTCGCGATTTTTTTGTGAATCGCGAAATCGCGAAAAGCTGGAGGGTCTGTTTAGTGCGCAGTGACTGCTTGGCCGGCCCTCTCGGGCTGCCCAAAACAGTCTTGCTCACTTCTCATGTTCTCCCTGCTGGCTGCAAAATAAATATAATGATGCCTCTGGTATTTCTTTTTAGGAAACTTCTAGTCGAGGAGAGACACTACAAATTATCTGTCCTTGGTTTTTAATTTCCACACAGAATAAATCTACCACATAGTATTTTTTGTTCATCTAATCGCTATCAGAAACTTTATACCAAAGCAGGGAATTTCCTTTTGCACATGGCTGTTACGGCAGCGATTAGGAGGCACTGGGGCGAAGGGCAGGGAGAACCGGCGACCACACTGGCTTGCCAATATGTAGTGATGGCTGCGGGGACAGTCAAAGCGATTACGTGTCTCCAATCACGCATGCTCCGTGAAGGTCTGTCGACCCTTCCTGGTCTGAAGCAGAAGTGGGAGGAAAGTATAGGGAAGCCCATTCCGGATGCAACGTGGGGCCATCTCCTGCAGAGAGCAGGGAAAGGCTGCAGAAATGGGCGCTTTCAGCAGGTGCATTTTTTTGTGGTCCACAGGGCCTATCTTACTCCGGGGAGGGTGCGGAGGCATTTCAGAGTGGCGGGGGCGGCTTGCCCTAGGTGTCTTCTTCTGGGGGAGGAACTGGACCATATGTTCTGGGACTGCCCGAAACTGGGATCATACTGGATAGACGTGGGTGAGCTCCTGAACGAAGTAACAGAGAGACAGGTGACCTTTGATAAAGCCGCCTGCCTACTGCTATGGTTTCCCCACACGAGGAAGGCGAAGGTTACCAACAAGTTTATTGACCTGGGGTTAATACTGGCTCAGAGAGAACTGACATGGCGCTGGAAGTCGACTGAGGGCCCTTCTAGTAGGCGGTGGGCGGTGGAATTGAGTAAATGGGCCAAGACTGAAAGTATGATCCGGCTTAGACAGGCAACGCGCACAGCGGATGAGAGGGAACTGGAGGTGACACGAGCATGGGAATGTCTGGTACAAGCGTTGGAGGACTACAGGTCGCAGGAGGAGAATGGGGAAGAGTGAAGCGGGTGATGCATTCCGGGATGGCGCACAGGTGCCTGAGTGTTGTTCCCTTAGCTCCTGTACCAAGATTTAATATTCCGGCAGTTGGCACACACCAGCGGGGTTTTTGTTTTGTCTTTTTCAGGGACTGGGTGGGAGAGGGTGGGCGTGGGGGGGGGCTCCTAGGGAGATTAGAGGACGATCATAGTGCGCGAAGACCGCGAGCTGCTGCAGTTACACGGGCTGACTCCGCCCTGTTTCCTTGGGGGGAGGGAGGGGGCTGCCCTGACTCGTCATACCTTGGAGCTTCCCCAGAGGGGAGTGATATCGGTTTGGGGTTGGGGGAGGGGGGGGAGTAGGTATTGGAAAAGCAGCGACATCTGATGGGCCGGCCAAGAAGATTATTGAATTGTTGTGCACATAATTGTTCTATCACCTAGCGCCATCCCAGGTTGAAGATTTTTGCCGCCCAGCCTCCGGGATGTGGGCTGAATGGCCGTGTGAGGCAGGCGGAACGATTGGGGGGTGGGCGTAGTGTGAACACTGGCTGGGAACTGTGTAAGCTGTGTGACTTTGATGCTGCAATAAAAATTGTTTAAAAAAAAAAAAATCAGAAACTTTATACCAACAAAATTAAACACAAACACAAAAAGTTGGTTTCAATTACTAGTTTTAATCAACCAATTCTTCTTTTCACTGAATATTATTATCAGTTCTTTCCATTTTTTTCATTTTATACACGTTTATATACAGACGTCATATATCTATACACAATATTTACAATGTGCAACAAAACATAAGCATGACGCAAGGCAACCAGACCTTTGTAAAACTCTATTTCCACGGGTTTAACTGAAGCCCAATCTTTTACATAAGGAAATTTATGGCATTATCTTTTATAGCCTTAATTCCTTTCTTACATTCACCATATAGTCATAGAGCCTCGGAAGCTAAAATGTCTTTATGCTTCTTTTTTTGAAAAGCTCTCGTAGGATTTTTCAAAATCAATTCCACTTTTGTATGGTGTCGGATTGTAATAACTGTCAACGCGTTTCGGCCTATCAAACAGTTTTAGGCCTCCTCAGGACTTTGGGCAACAAGTACAACGTTACTTACAAAAATAAATACATATCTATATACATATACGACTATTAACGTCACGGACACCAACACCCAAAGGTGCCCCTAGAGCTACAGAGGAAAAGAAGATCCTCGAGGTCTTGGCAACATTCTTTTAATAAAAAGATGAAATGAAAATAACACCACCTAATGTGCACAGGGAATCTCTCTATCAATCTGACCAAAGTGCGACAGACCCAAAAACCAATAGTCCACATGGTGTAAAATACACCTAATACCTAACAGTGCACCCAAAAACAAGGTAAACTAAAAGATACAAGCAATTCCACAATTCCAAAAACGTACCAGCAATGAGCTGTGTTCCACCTCTTAGCGTCCTCCACCTCATAAAGTTGAGGTCAACCGGTCTCTTGCACCTACCAAGGGTAGTGCTCAATTATTCCATGACAAGACTCTGCTACCCAATCTTCTAAATGCAAAAATCAAGACAAATAAAATAAACTACTGTTACTTCAACCGCATATATACATTGCCTCAGCAAGGAAATGGCAAATGGATCTGAAGCGGGCCAAAGTACTTACAAGTCAGGTCATACAGTTAGAAGAAAGAACTGGCGTCAATCACTCCAATTCTGCGGGGTCGCTCCAAACAAATCACCGACCCTTTCACTCGCCGTAACCAACTCTATTGTACGACCGTTACAACGCGCCTTCTCTCCCTGCTGGCTGCATCACAGGGAGGACTACAGAGGGGAGATACAGCGAGGAAGCGACTAGAATGTATGTTTTTATTTTAGTATTTTCTAATACCCACTTCCCCCCACGTCCCCCTCTCCCACCCAGCCCCCTACCTCTCATTCGTGCTGGCCGCCTCTCATAGTCATAGTTTTATACTGGCTTAAAAAAACTGCATGTCCCAGAAGGGCCTGGTCAAATAAGTCAATTACAGATCTCTAAGGCTTGGCAGCTTGGTTTACATAACATGTTTTGTTAAAAGCACACAATGTAGTAAAGAAAACTAAAATGCAAAGCCATAAGTCACTATCGTATATTTTCCTACCTGTACTATTAGGAAACAATTTAGGGCCAACCTGAAGGCTGACTGTAATTACACTAACAAGCACAGTCTAATGTACTATTAATAATAAATATTAAAGGCGGCTACATCCCCACCTGCATTACATAAGAAGCAAATGGTGGTCATGCTTTAGGTGGAGTCTCTGAGAGCGGCTCAGTTGTACTTTACAGCCCAATACATCTAATCATGAGCAGCGGTCTGACCCAAGGAGGGGGGGGGGGGGTCATTAGGGGACCGGGACAGCCCTCATTAACCTTTGCCCCAAACCCCCAAACAAGAGCCAGGCAACTGGCACAGTATTTATCAAAGCTCTACCAATTTAATATTTCGGTTCGAATTGTCAAAGCCTTTTTGACATTCTTCCTGGAAACTCTGCCTTATGCACAGATGTGATCACAAGGGTGTTCACTTTTACATCACTAGTATTAGTAGCTTGGAATGATTTTCATTGAACATAAGTAGCTCTTGTTACAGAAAAGGTTGGCGACGCCTCGTCTAGAGGACATAGAATAAGGAATTACCACTGGGACCAGAGAAGCAGCTGCAGCACTGTCTAGAGAACTTAAAATGAGGACTTACTGATGAGACCAGAGAAACAGGTAGCAGCACTGTGTAGAGGACTTATAATGAGGAATTACTGACGTGACCAGAGGAGTTAGAAGCACTGTCTAGAGGACTTAGAATGAGGAATTACCAACGGGTCCAGAGAAGCAGCTAGCACTACTTCCTAGAGAGCTAAGAATGAGAAATTACTACTGGGAACAGAAACTGTTGTTTTAATAATAAAAATTCAATCTGTTATTTAATGAGTGCTAACCCAGCACTGGCTTTTCATGCAACTGCAATGTCACAGCTTGCAGTAACAGCCCACCTTCTACAGCTGAGCTCACTGGACTGGACCCAGGCACAGAGCTGGTCAGTCTGCACTCCTTGCTCCCACAGATATCCTGACAAAATGTTACCTGGAAAGCGGGCCATGTTTGGGGTTGCAGGTTTGCTGGAAAAAGCACAAGGAAGAATAGGGAGGAGTGAAGCAGATAGACTAACGGCCAAAAGAGAGCAGTAAGGAGCACGGTAGGGAGGACAAAAGCAAACTTACAAAACAGTAACATGGAGGGCTGGGATGCATAGAAGCACACAGTACTTAGCAGCAACACTGGCACAGAGAGAGAAGCATACGAGAGAGACCATTGTAGATTCTTTTTTTTTGTGCAAATTCTTTTTATTGAGAATAAGACCAAACAGTGGCCAACATGGTCACATTTAAGGGTTACACACACGCACAGCAGATCATACAGAGGGTCCAGTGTTACATCATCATTATGGCAATAAGACTGCAATAAATTGTAGCAATTAGTCGCCAAACTCAAGTACCGGTTGGCGAGGCTAGGGGGGTTCGCAGACGTTACCTCTGTATTCATTCCATTTGTCCCATATCTCCCCCCATTTGTGGGTGCACCCTCGGGCTAAATACACTGTCTTCTCTTGCAACATACACCAGTCCATGTCTCGTTTCTAGTCAGAGAGACGTGGAGGCGTGACTGCCCCCCAGAGTCTTGCAACATTACGCTTAGCCACCATTTGACCGAGCGTTACCCAGAGCCTGCCTCTAGCTGGTAAGTCCGTTGGTTCCCATATGTTTAGAATGCATCGCTTCGCCTCCGGGCGCAACTCCATCCCCCACACAACTTGCATGCAGCGCACCACTTTCACCCAGAAGGCCTGCAATATTGGGCACTCCCATATCATGTGAAAGAAAGAGCCAGCCATTCCGCACCCCCTCCTACACTCATCACCCTCACATCTGCCCATCCTTTTCAGCCGTGTGTTCGATATGTACACTCTATGTAGAATCTTAAGCTGGATGAGCCGCAGCCTAGATGAGGTAGCCACCTCCTTTGGGGAGGCTAGCGCAAACCTCCACTCTTCCTCGTCGATTTCTAGACCATCAGCCTCCCACCTTTACTTAAGGTCGTGGAGCAGATCGGGAAGATTATTTATCAATTTCTTGTAGACGAGTGAGATTGTGTGTTTTGAATGTGCCCATCTAACAGTCTATCTTCAAGGGGGGATGCTTGTGGGGATACAATGCCCTGTGGAATGTTTTTCTGCAGTGAGTGACGGACTTGTAGGTACCGAAAGTACTCAGTGTCTGCTAGTTCATATGTAGTCTGTAGGGATGGAAAGGATTTGACCCCGTTAGAGTCCCAGAGATCTCCTATCCGGGAGATACCAATAAGGTCCCAGTTCCGGAACCCCTTTGTGCGGCCCAAGAGGCCAAGTCGTTCTGAAACCCAGAGCGGGGTGGCCAGGGTGAGCCTGTTGTGCCAGCCCATATTAATTTGGACAATGTGCCATAATTGCACTGTGTGGAGAGTTGGTCCCGTAAGCGCATGTCTACCTGGCCGTGAGTACAGCGCTGCCTCATAATTCCCCTCCGGCAGGAGCCACCTGTCCATGCCATACCCGGGGTCGTTACCGTCGCAATATGTGCCCTGGTTAATGGCCGATAGATGTGCGGCCCATTAGTACCTACGTATGTCGGGCAGGGCGATCCCTCCATCATACCACCCCAGCGTCAGTTTCTGCAGGGCTATTCTGGGTGTGCCAGACCACAGGAGGTTTCTCTGCGCCTCCTCGACAGCCGTGAAATATGAAGAGGGAATCAGGTCAGGGTAATTCTGCAGGGCATAGAGAAATCGGGGCAGCGCCATCATTTTGAAAAGTGCAGCCCGGCCCAACAGGGAAACCGGGAGCTTCTGCCAGGCGGCAGAGTCGCGCTTAAGCCTCGTGAGGGGCGGGAGCAGATTTCTATCATACATCGCGGTCTTGTCTTTCGTTACAAATATGCCCAAATATGTGAAGCCCTCTGTGACCACCTTTATGGGACAGTAATAATTCTGAAGCTTATAAAGCGCATGGTTACACTTACCAGTGTGTCCCCGCGCTGAATAAACCGCTGAGGAACCCGTCCTGGCCTGTTCCTGTGAGGCGCCTAACTTCTGGGCATCTCCCTGGTGAATCCAGGTATCCTTAGCGATTAGGGCCGGTGTGGAGACTAAGCAAGCTATTGCCCAGAGTTGCAACGTGGGGCCCTATGATTAGAATAGGCACCGTGCCGAGAATTATCGGGTCCGCAGACATTTGAGCTCAAGACCCTGCCGCGATGGGAATTGAACCCTGGTCCCGGGCCAGACCTCTGCATCAGGGTCTGCCGCTCTAATCAGTGAGCCACACTCCTCCACCTCACGTGGAAGTGCCGGGGTGGCACCATGGAGGACGTACAATAGGGATTTACTCCAGTTGATGCTGTAGCCAGAGTTCTTGCCAAAGTTTGTAAAAATATCCAGAGCCACGATCAGCCTTCTCCGGGGCCTCGAGAGGTAGAGGAGGATGTAATCTGCGTACAGGGAGATCCTGTCCTCCCAGCAGTCAGCCCATCGCAATCCTTTAAGGGAGACGTCCTGTTCGATCCAGGTGGCCAGCGGCTCAAGGGAAAGGGCAAACAGAAGGGGCGAGAGCGGGCACCCCTGGCGGGTCCCCCTCTCCAGGGTGAAGGCGTCTGAGACCTTATTGTTCACGACCACCTGGGCAAGCGGCTCGGAATAAAGGAGCCGCACCCAAGAGATGAAACTGGGGCCAAAACCCAGTTTGTGAAGGACCGCCATCATGTAGGGCCATTCGAGGGTATCGAAGGCCATGGTAGCGTCGAGCGATACCACCACTGCATCTTCACTTATCGTATGGCATCTCCCCAACACCCCATTGAGCCGACGGAGATTAAGCGCTGTATTACGGTGGGGCATGAACCCGGATTGGTCCGGATGAACCAGGGTGCTGAGGACCGGCTGGAGCCTATAAGCAAGGACTTTCGCTAGTATTTTGGGTTCTGCGTTCAGCAGGGAGATAGGCCTATATGAGGCGCACAGCTCCCTAGGTTTCCCTTCTTTAGGAATCGCTATGATGGCTGCTAGCCTTTGGTCGCGGGGTAATATCCCCTTGGACTTGCTTTCGTCAAACATGCGCTTGAGATAGGAGCTAATGCCATCCGGCTTGAGCTTGTAGAGCTGAATCGGGAGGCCGTTAGGCCCGATCGCCTTACCAGGATGGAGATCCCCGATGGCATGCTCCACCTCCGCCGCGGTGAGCGGCGCCTCCAGGAGATCGCGCTCCATGTCAGAGAGGGTCGGCATCCTAAGGCCAGCTAGTAGTGCGACCGAGTCTTCTTCCGGCCGGTCGGACCCCCTGCCATAGACTGCCCGAAAATGCAGAACAAATTCTGTGACTGTCGTGTTGTTCTGTTACAACAGAGCCATCCATTGTACGGATTTCAGCCACTTCCTAGCTCGCTTGTTGTTTTTTGTCGAGCAATGCCAGGAGCTTACCCGCCTTGTCTCCCTGGTCATATATCCTGCCCTTAAAATGTTAATATTTCCGAAGTTTCTTTATTTATTTCGAACTATACCTCAGTTATTTTTCGTCATTCTATTTTACGAAAATCGATAGAATGGTATCCAGGTTCCTTTGGGGCTATCATCGTTCAAGGGGCGCTCTAAAATGGTGTACTCTGCCAAGAACAAGAGGTGGCTGGAGAGTTCCTAATTTTCGGTTGTATTATTGGCTTATTTTTTTAAGACATATGGGTATATTACTGTTTAGGGATGTCATCATTGAGGAATCAGTATATTCGTCAGTTTATGACTTATTGTTAAGGGAAGAAGTAACACAATGTTTAGTAAAAATCTTAGAACCCAGTTATTATAAAAAAAAACAAATTTAAAATAGTATTAGCGGCATTTACTGTTTGGCAGCAAATTAGAAAGAAAATAGTATGCTTAAAACAAATTCATTATTATTCTCCTATTCTAAATAATCATAGTTTACCAGTAGGTTTTCATGACCAAATTATTAAAAGATGGTTTCAATCTGGAATTTACATACTAGGAGACTTATACCAAGACTCCAAACTTATCTCATTTTCAGATCTCCAAGTTAAATATGGTTTATCTAAATATGATTTCTTCAAATACCTCCAGATACAGAGCTTTTTAGAATCTAAAGGTCTTTTAGATCATAGTTCCATGAATAAAAATTCTATTCTAGAAATTAGTAAGAAAGCTAAAAAAATAGGTCTAGTTTACGCTACTGCTATAAATCAATTAGTAGATTATCTTTTGTTAGTAGAGAGCAAATGGCAAAGGAAATTTGAAATTGAGAATGTCGATATAGAAAGATCTATCGATTTATCAATTAAAATTCTTTTTAATGGCTCACTTCAAAGCCAACATTATATGTCAATCTTTGATTTGTATTACTCCCCTATTAAAATAGCGAGATGGAAAGCAGGTACTGGCGATAGCTGTAACCGATGTGATGAGACCGGGGCTGACTCCATTCACATGTTTTTTAAATGTATGAAACTCTCCCGCTTCATCGGTGATATAGAATCTTTCATTAATAATGGCCTAGGAATTGATGTAAAGCTAACCCCTGAACTAGTAATCCTAGGCATTCAAACGGATCACATCGGTATTAGACCTACAGCCGAAGAAGCCTTTTTGTTTATCTGTATGTCAATTTTTCGTTTTTGTATTACTTCCAGATGGATTGATATTGAACCCCCTAGGTTTCATCATTGGCGATCTAAATTGCTCTCTATATATCGATTAGAAATGGCAATGTATAAACTTAAAGGAATAAAAAAACGGACACAAGGTCGAAAAATATGGGATTTTATAGCTAATTGGGTTTAATATGATTTAATTATCTTATAAGATATCGTTTTCCTTCTAAGAAGTATTATTTATCATGTGATGTCCATTCTTTTTCCTGGCCAATGATATTCTTCTTTTACCTGTGTCTGATTGTGATATTTACTTTGTTCATTGTCCGGCTAACTGTTGAAATAAATGCTTAATAAAAAAAATAAAAAAAAGAGATAGGAGCTAATGCCATCCGCTTTACCAGGATGGAGATCCCCGATGGCATGCTCCACCTCCGCCGCGGTGAGCGGCGCCTCCAGGAGATCGCGCTCCACGTCAGAGAGGGTCGGCATCCTAAGGCCAGCTAGTGGTGCGACCGAGTCTTCTTCCGGCCGGTCGGACCCCCTGCCATAGACTGCCCGAAAATGCAGAACAAATTCTGTGACTATGTTGTGTTGTTCTGTTACAACAGAGCCATCCATTGTACGGATTTCAGCCACTTCCTAGCTCGCTTGTTGTTTTTTGTCGAGCAATGCAAGGAGCTTACCCGCCTTGTCTCCCTGGTCATATATCCTGCCCTCCCTAGTGGCAGCCATCTTCTTCGCTGCCTCCATCACTGTCGCTTGGTATTCCGCGGTCTTGAGGGACAGCCGATGATGCGCCCCAGACGTATCTTCAGTACGCGGCACCACCTCTAGCGCCCCCAAGTCCGTCTCGATTGCCACAATTTGTGCCTCCCTCTCCTTCCGCCGACCCGCAATTGCCGACAGGGCCTCCCCCCTGAGGAAGGACCATTTTAACGGCCTCCCATAATGTAATTGCCGACCCTACTGAGCCTTCGTTGCTCTCAAAATAATTAGTTATTGAAAGGGACAGTGCCTTACGTAGGTCCTCACTGCGGAGGTACCAGGCATTAATAGGTGCCATGCACCCCTCTCGCCTATTGCCCACAGTTAGGTGGACCAAAACCGGCGAGTGGTCAGAAACACCTCTTGCCAGATGTGTTGCTGTGCGCACTACCGTATCTCAGTGTAGAGGAGTAAGGATGTGGTCCAGGCGGGAGAAAGAGTGGTGCGGCCCCGAAAAGTAAGTATTGTGTTTCAGTGGGGTGTGTCAGACGCCATATGTCCGTGAGGCCGAACGTCTCCAGGAAATCTCCCAGCCACCTCTGTCCCCGAGGTATGTCCCTGGGTGGGTGTCTGTCCAGCATACCGGTGACTACTGCATTGAAGTCCCCCCCTATGAACAACTGCCCATCCGGGAGGGACAGGAGGAGTTTTCCAAGGTCAGTGTATGCCTGCGACTGGAGACCTGGTGGGACATATGTGGATATTAGGGTCAGCCTGCGCCCCTCCCATTTACCCGAGATTGTGACAAAGCGGCCCTGCGGGTCTATATCAGTGTGGTCGGGAAGGAAGGGAAAGGTGCGTCGAAGAAGGATGCCCACATCCCGAGACCCAGTGGTCAAACCAGAGTGGATTACCAAAGTGTAACCATACCTATTCAGAGCGTGGCAGGCGTTGCCCAACAAATGAGTCTCTTGTAATAGCACAGCGTCTGGCTGGGAGCGCTTGATGAATTGATGTAACATGGTGTATTTAAATTTATCCCCGAGCCCATTCACATTCCAACTCAGTATCTTGAGGCTTTTATCCCATTTATTAGCCATAACCACAGTTCACACCCGGCGTGGACCTTGGGACCTCTGTACTCCACCAGATCTGCTGAGGACCTCTTACCTGTGACCAAACAAACAGTACCCCCCCCCCAACTCTCCACAACATCTCTCCCAAACCCATCCCCCCACCCCCCACCCCCCCTCCTCCGGCTCCACCCCCTTCCCCCCACTGCCCCCGCACAGCCCCGCATCATCGTCCCTTCCTAGCCCAACTGGACTCATGGCCTCCCCACAAAACAAACCCCTCCTCCCTGCTCCCTGCTCTGTAGGTTTCAAACTACCCACTGCCCCAATTAGCAGAGCGCCTTTCGCCCAGCCGCCACCCAGGAGCGAGGAACCTCCCTCTCCCGAGGAAACTCTGTTAGGGAGAACGTATGCCGGCTCCAACTCCGGCTGCCGTACCTCCACAGCCCCCAGACTAGTAAGTCCCTTAAGTCATGGAGCACCACTAACCAACAGCGAAGTCCCGGAGTTTTTGGGCAAATATAAAGACCTTCCCCACATTAACTCAACGGTCATAAACATCACCACTACAATATACGTTACAGTTCAGCAGGGTATGGTTCCGCACTTAAGGTCCTCAGCGTGCAGCCGCGTCCCGGCCTGAATCCCATCGGGGACTGGCCGATCTGGAGCACCATGATTGCTGGCTTCGTGCGTCCCCTTCCGATTTGTCCGCAGCGGACCCAGGGGATGGGCCCCGAGCCTCTCGCCATGTGCCATGATCTTGCCGCTCCTGGGCAGCCGGTTCGCCGTGTCGAGCCATTCCTGGACCGCCTCCGGCGTGGTGAAGAACAGTGACCTGCCTCCCACGATGATTTTCAGCTTGGCTGGGAAAAACATCATATATTTTATGCCCCGGTCCCGTAGCACCGCTTTCACCCCCAAGATGGAGCGCCGTTCCTGGTGGACCTGTAGGGTGAAGTCTGGAAAGAAACGGATGGTGGCCCCCTCGCACTGCAGGTCACCCTGTTGCCTTGCCACCTGGAGGATAGCATCACGGTCCCTATAGTTCAATATTTTGGCAATTATCGTCCTGGGCGGGGCCCCCAGCTTTGGCTTAGGGACCGGTGCGCGGTGGGTCCGTTCAACCGTGAAAATTTTTGACAAACGTTTAGGCTTCAAATGTTGGAGGATCAGGTCTTCGAGAAACAGTTCTACACTTGGCCCTTCCGTTCCCTCCGGCACACCTACCACGCGGATGTTACTTCTCCGGCCCGCCCTTCCTGATCTTCGAGGCGGAGGGCCATTTGGCGATGTTGGTGCACTAGCTCGTTAATCCGACATTCCAGCCGTTTTTCGGAAGTCTGCAATGCTTTGATGTCCGTCTCATTTGATTTCGATCTCTCCGTGGTCTTACTCAGATCTGTGCGAAGCAAGTTCACCTCAATGGAAATTTTGTCCATTTTGGTTTCGAGGCTGGTACCTAGCGTTTGAATCGCGGCCATTATTGACATTAGGGATGGCTTCACCTGGCCCGTCTGGTTCCCATCAGCCGCTCCCGGTGGCCCCTGACCCAGCGGCACCGCATACTTGTCTAGTTTATTCGTCTGGGTGGCCGCACCTCCCTTCATGGTGATGAGGCGGTGCCCCCGCGGCCCAGCCGCCGAGACCGCGTGAGCAATGGACGGCTGTGGGGAGTTCCGGCGTTCCCGCCCCTTAGGTCGTGTGGCAGGTACCTTCCTGTGGCTGGGGGCCCCAACTCGTCTACTTGTAACAGGCTTGCTTGAGGTTCACCACCTCCGGCCACAGCTTGCCGACCTCGGCCAAGGGTGTCTTCTCCCGGTTCCCACAGGCCAACTCAAACCGCCCACGAGTCCAGTGCGCCGCCACTTCAGGGAATGTGCCACCAGGGGTCCAGCTCCACACCGCTACACCTATACGCAGACGACGTTACCACCGGCCTTCACACTGCCACCGGGCCTCCTCACCTCCTCTGGTACCAAAATCCCGTGTAGGGCCCAGCTACGTCCCACCTCACGCTGCAGGGGACACGTCCCCCCTGGGCCTCTTACAGGATCCGGCTGATGTCGCCCTGTGATGCCAGTCTGTCAACTTCGCCGCCGTGGGTTCCCAGCCCCCTTGCCGTCGAGTTATGAGCCCTCCCCCCGCTCGGGGGTGCTCGTGTGGGCCTCGCGCAGCTCACCCCCCCCGTCACTGCAGCTCTCAAGGCCCCTCCGGGTGTCCGAAAAGTGGCGCGGTCCGGGCGCCGTGTTCACAGGCTTCTTGACGGGCCGGCGGCCCTCTTCCGGCTCTCTTGGTGTAATTAGGCCCCAAGCCGGGGCCTCGAGTTTAGCTCCACCCGGCCCGTGGGCTCCAGGCAGACAGTTCCGGGTCTGCCGCGGCTAGAAAGGCGGCCGTGGCCCGCTCCGATCAAAGGCACTACCATTCAGGGGTCAGGGCGCCGATATAGAAGCGCCCTGGCCAGGATATTGGGCGGATATGCACGGGGGCAGTCTCGGTCCCGGCGGAGCTCGGGTCTCAGGCGGCCATCATCGCTGGCGCCTGGCCACGCCCCCGACCATTGTAAATTAAGTGTGCTCCCAAAGAGTGTTCCACCGGGAAGTAAACCAGGGCGGGCATCTACCTCTGACTATGCTCCGGTGTCCAGACCTGTCAGTCACGGAAGGCAGGGCCGGACTGGGAACCACAACCGACCCTGGCAAAGTGCTCGGCCGGCCCCCCTCCCCACTCGGGGGGTTGGAAGTGCCGCCAAACTCTTTGCCGGGCCGGTTTTCGGCCGATTTTGGTACAGGGCCAATTTTGCAGCTACAGCAAAAACGGCCCTATAACAAAAACAGCCCCCAGGGGCCGAAAAACAGCCCCCACCCATTCGGCCCACCGGGGATTGCCCGCTATGGCCAGTCCGGCCCTGACCGGAGGCACAATCCTGCTAGTGTGTTCAGCTCTGTCAGTGCCATACGTATATGGATCCGTCCGTGCCCTACAGTCAGCTCCACTGCACTGCCCGTGCCCAGGTGCAAGGTTGGATTGTGATTAGAAATCGGCCCGGGCACACAAAAAAAGTGGCCCATATTTGCATATTGCCGTTCCCGCAAAACACTGCTTCTGTGAAGTTTTATATACACCTTAAAACAAGTGAGGCCACTTCTGCTCAGGCCCCCTGCCTCCGCTCAGCATGCACACATTAATTGGCCCGCCCAATGATAGAAAGGGAGTGACATTTCTGACTGTTAATAAAAGGGAGGTAATGGACGCCCATCTGCCTCCAGACAGGCCACTCAGGGCCCCACTGGGCCGCGGGCGACATCTAAACACACCAGACGCAGCCCAAATCGGCCCCCAGGCTGCCAAACAAGCAGCCCACATATGGAACTTCGATAGCGGCCCCTTGGAGATTGCCCAAGTGCCCGCATCACCAATCCGTCCCTGCACAGGTGCCCATCTGCTGCGTAGCAGAGCCTCTGTGTCCCATGCAGGGCGGCTGCTGTGAGGGCCGGGCACAGAGTAAGGCTCAGGATGTGGTCTCGCTGGGATGAAAATAAAGAGGGGCTGCTTAGGAGGAGAGGGGGCAGGGGAGGTGGGAACCTGGGGCAGGGGAAGCTTCAGGATGGGGCAGGCGGGGAGAAGCCTAGGGAAGAGGCGGACCTAGCGCTATGGAGAGGCGAGTTCGGCGGGAGCAGGGCTTTAAGTGGGCCGGGTCTCACAGGTGCCGAGCACCTGCAGTTTTTTTAAGGAGGCCTCAAACGGGTCTCTATCTGGTTCTGTGTTGTGTCCTGGCACAGGCGGACCGTTTCTCCCCGGACTGCAGTAACAGCAGGCACATGGATGTGCGCTAGAAGTTACTGCATGAGGTCATGCCAGGTGAGCGTTGTAATGAAAGGAAATCATTTAAAGAGAGTCAATATCTCTCTGGATTTCCCTTCTCTTTTTGAAACTCAGGAGCAGCAACATTTTCATGTTGTCACCAGGGCTTTAAGTGGAAGCTTTTTCAATATTATACAAGCCACAATTGCCCCAGTATTGGAACTTTCATAGATTCCCATGCTTTGTATCATTCCCTGTCGTCAGCCTGGGAGCCTCGGTAAATAGAAAATACCATAGCAGTATGTACAAAAGAGAAAGTAAGGCCTAGACCTCATCTCATTTTGTAGCCTATCTACCTCTTTTTGTAAAAGAGACCAACATTTTGCAACAACCAATCAGTTTAGCCTCACCCCATAGAACCCTCCTGAGAGAGCCTCAGATTTTCTACCGCATGTTGTGCTAAGGGTGTCTCCACTGAGCTCTGCTCAGTTTTCTCTTTAACTTTGGATTTCTACAACTTTTTCTCTTCAGGATGTCTGAAAAGAAAGCTTTATTCAAAGCCTGTGCTACTTGCCCAAAGAAGAGACTATATGTCGAAGATAAGCATAAAGATTGCATTTATTGCTTATATCCAGATCACAAGGCCACTGAAAGCAAGATCTGCAGGACCTTCTCGACCAAAACTCAGAGAGACCGAGAAGGAAGACTTCTGACTTGGCTACAGAAGATGAAGTCTCGAAAGGAGGTTCTGTCTAGTGACAGTGAAGATTCTTTCTCAGCAACATCTTCGAGGAGGTCTACAAAAAGGGGTAGGTCTTCCCCTTCTACTTCAGCCGAACCTCCTGCTATGGCCTCTCAAAAGACCTCTGAAAGGTCTAAAAGGCTTAGTCCCAAAGATCTCCCCACCATTCAAAGGAGAAAGAGGGACTTCTTCCTGAGGTGTCATCTGGAAAAAAGGCAAGCCAAGGCCTTTCTGTTGCCTCTTCGCCGTCGGAAAAAGAAAAGATCTTTTAGAAACCTTCAAGTAGGCGAAAGGAGAAAGGAAAATTCATCCGTCGACGACAATCTCCTCAGGTACGTCGACGATGATGTAAAAAACTCAATTGATTTCGATTTCTGCTCCGTCCACGGACCCGTCGTCGAGAGCTTCGCCGACGACATCGTCGACGACATCGTCGATGATGACTTCTTCAACGACACATCCTACGTCGACGAGACTAACAACCTCGACGTCGACGGTGACGACGCCCAAGATAGTGTCGACGGCGACGAGGACGACGATGTCGATGACTTCGGCGACGATGATCCTGACGTTGACCTCGTCGCCACCGTCGACGGCTACTCCACCGTCGACGACAGTTCCAGCGACGATGATTTCCTCGTCGACGACACCTATGACGATCCAAAAATGAACATTTCTATCAGGAAAAGACTAATTACTCCGGAAATGACATCACCCCGTAGGGTAACACCATTGCCTCCACCTCTGCTTCTGGGGAAGGAATATTCTGACGAGGATTGTAGTCCATATGGGGATGCTTATAGTCCGTCACAAATTCAGGTAAAGTACCAGGACTCAGATTCAGATGACTATTACCTGGATCAACATCATCCAGAAACTCAATTCACTCCATGTGATACACATCAGGAACCATCAGGAAAAGGTATGGTTGCCATGCCGTCTTCACTTATAAATGACCTACAGCTGATGTTGCTGGATTACAAGAAGAGGTTCCCATCAGAAACCTCCGAAACCATACAACCTTCCCCGCCACCACATCAGCAACCTCCTCCAGCTTCCGTGGCATCAACCTCTCAAAGGCAGGGAGAACAGCCTTTGATAGAAGGGCATAATGTGGTTACGGTGCCTGATGATGATGATTCATCAGATGAGGACCAGAATGTGGAACATACCCAAAATCCTGATGCAGAATGGGACGATTATGTTATCCCAGACCCCGCTTCACCATCTCCGGATTCGCCTCCAGTGGACATAGGAGGTTTCCATAATCTGATGGAAAGGGCATCTAAAAGATTTGGCCTTCCTGTTCCGGTGTTACAATTTAGACTGTTTCCTCTATGATTTTAAAGAGCCCTTCAAGAAATCTATTCGTTCCATACCCATTGTAGAACATGTTTGGAATGAGGGCAAGAAGGTAATGCAGTCTCCAGCTACTGTGACTCCGGTTCTACCATGGCTGGAGAAAAAATATAAGGCTGCCTTTCTTATTGGGCAACCTAAACCGGACTCGGTTATTTCTCAGGCGGCCCAAAGAAAATCAAGAAACCCGACGGCATATCGTTCAATTTGGCCATACACTAGAATTCCAAAACCTCCCACCTCCCAGAGCTCCTCTTGCCACAGAATCAAAACATCTGCATCTTCTCTGTCACGAAGTTTGTCATATGCTCAACAAAGGAGCGATAGAACCAGTGCCACTCTCTCAAAGAGGAAAAGGGTTCTATTCAAGATTTTTAATCATTCACAAGATAGAGGAAAAGTGGCGCCCAATCTTAGATCAGAGGGAGCTCAACACCTATCTCATAAAACTCTTCTAAATCCAGGGGATTACATGGCGACCCTGGATCTCCAGGACACATATTTCCACGTTCCCATCCACCCAGCTCACAGAAAATATTTACGCTTCACAGTAGCCAAGAGCCACTTTCAGTTCAAAGTACTACCGTTCGGGCTCAGATCCGCGCCGCGGATATTCACGAAGGTGTTAGCCCCGGTAGTAGCATTCCTAAGGAAACAATCGCTAGAAGTTTTCTCTTACCTAGACGATTGGTTAATAAAAGCTCCGTCTTCTCAAGCAACGACAAAGGCAGTCGAAAGTTGCATCCAACTTTTCAATCACCTGGGTCTGCATCTCAACAAGGAAAAATCAGTCTTTGTTCCATCCGGAAGGTTCAAGTTCATGGGTGCCATTCTGGATACAAGAAGCTGCAAGGCTTTTCGTTCGGAGGAAAGACAGAAAAAACAAATCTTCTCTGCCAACCATTTACGGAAGAGACGATCCCTGACAGTTCGTCAATACAAGTCTTTCCTAGGATCGATCTCATCTTGCATACCAATAGAACAGCTGGACATACAATGGCGCCAGGTGGAAGGTTCTTTCGAGGACAAGATAAGGGTCACTCTTCTCATGAGAAAAGCTGCTGGTTGGGGGGCTATCAAGGAGAACATCTCAAAAGGTCTCTCTTTTAGAATGGCTCCATCCCCTCTGATACTAACTACAGACACCTCAATGGAAGGGTGGGGCGCTGTCTTACAGGACCTCCAAGTCAGCAGTCACTGGAACTTAGAAGAGCGTTTTCTTCATATCAATCTCTTGGAACTCAGAGCGATTCGCCTAGCCTTGCAGGCTTTCAGGCCGAAGGTTCAAGACGCAACCGTGCTGGTCAGGAAGGACAACACAACGGCCATGCATTACATAAACAAGCAGGGAGGTACGAAGTCTCGTCTGCTCTCGAAAGAGGCCCAGGAGATATGGAAATGGGCGATTCTCCAAAATGTAATTCTCTCAGCAGAGCATCTACCCAGCACTCTCAACACAACAGCCGACACCTTGAGTCGTCTGAAATCAGCCTGTCACGAGTGGGAATTGGATCAAGACATTCTGGAGGAAGTGTTTCAACGCTGGGGAACTCCAACAATAGACCTGTTTGCGACTCCAGAAAACAGGAAATGCAGACTCTATGCAAGCAGGTATCAACATCGAGGGTCACTGGGGAATGCTCTTTCGATGTCTTGGTTAGGCGCATTTGTTTATGCCTTTCCTCCAATTCCCCTAATCCCACGGCTTCTCAGGAAAATAAAGATGGAGCCTTGCAGGATGATCTTAATTGCACCAGCGTGGCCTCCCCAATTCTGGTTCACAGAGCTTCTCCTACTATCTCAGGACCATCCATTTCACCTGTGTCCCATTCCAACTCTATTAACAATGTCCCAGGGACAGGGGCAAGATGGCCACTAGTAGGTTGTAGAGCACAGTTG
Organism: Lissotriton helveticus; assembly: GCF_964261635.1. Taxonomy (NCBI): domain Eukaryota; kingdom Metazoa; phylum Chordata; class Amphibia; order Caudata; family Salamandridae; genus Lissotriton; species Lissotriton helveticus. Next base: position 262,298,868 of record NC_136065.1, on the reverse strand, counting down.
CACTCGACTCCCTCTCCCGAATAGGAGAATGAAGAAGCAGCCCTGAGACAACTATGAGGCGGATATGCGGGTGATCGCGTGGATTACAAGGAGGCATCAAAAAGCCATCAGCACCGCAGGATTCCGCGTTCATCATCAAGTTTTTTCAGCATTTAACATTGTGAGAGAGCGCTGGTGGAATCTATACAGCAGCCTGCGCACAATGTCCCAACGAGTGAGAGGCGAGAAGGAGAAAGATAAAGGAAAGGTGGTACCGGCGGCAACCAGCGCAATCAAGGTGCTAGGAACCGGGACTATCCCCAAGATCCCGCCACCAAGCAAACGATCGACCCCGGCTGCAAGTGCGGCTCAGAAGGCACAGCAAAGGAGAGTCGAGAGGGAAAGGAAATTGGAAACTAGGGCGGCCCAAAATCAAACGCCGATCGCAACACAAGGGTTAAGTAAAGATCCTGCCATCTCCGGGCGCAACAACAGACTGATGGCTGCCAAAGACGCGAAGGACTCCAACCTGAGACAGCCCACCCTGGCGGAGTCGTTCAACGCGAAATCAGCAGCAGGAGCAGCAACCAGGATTCCGGCGAGGCTTTCCCCTGCCGAGAACGCTGCTGTAGACGCCGGTATAGACGCGGGGTGAGAGACAGCCGTCCTCGAGGACGTCGGCGTCTCGGTTACCGAGCAACCAGAAATGACGGACACAGTTTGCACGCTCCCCGCGGACACATTGGAAGCGGGGGAGACGGAGACGGAGGACATGAGCAGAAAGCAGCCGGTGAGCAGGGGACCTCTGTTAGTCATAAGCGGCGCTACTGGGGGGGCGGAAAATACAAATAATGCCCAGATGCTGGATGCTCTGTTACAAGTGGAGACTGAATTAAGCAATGATAAAAGACAAAATCAGTGTGCAAACTGGGGGAGCCTGACAAGTTTGGACTCACAAAATGAGCGCGAAGGGGATAAATAATTTTCAGTAAACGAGGGCTCGGCCTCCACCTCAAGCGAGGGCGGAAGGTAAAGACTCCACAGAGATCAGCTCGGACTCAGAGGGGAGCAGCGAATTTAAAGATAAAAATACACAGAAAAGGAGGAAATCGACAACAAGACGAGGAGGAGGGGGTGGAGGTTCCCCAGTAAATACAAACAGAAAACTCCTATGGGATTATTCTGCAACCCCCAGTGTGCATCAGGACGGCATGCAAGGAGCAGGAGCATCAGGAGGGGGGGAAAATGGAGTTCCACAACATGCTACACTGGATTTGATGTTTAACACACTAAGACAAATGCAGGCTGAAGCCAGGGCAGAGAGTCGGAGAGCCAGGCATGACACTAAGAAAATACAGGCATCAATCAGGAAAATGAATAAAAAGTACGAGGAGGTTGAGGAGCGAGTGGAACAGGTAGAGGAACGGACGGGCAGACTCGAGGATGAGATAACGGACTGGAAGGCCTTGAAGATGGAGCAGGCTAAAACGGTGGAGGATCTTCAATGGAAAATTGAGGATTTTGAAAATCGCCAGAGGCGAAATAATGTGAGACTTCTTGGACTAGAAGAAGGGATTGAGGGGCAGGATGCAAGAGGTTATGGTGTTAAGTTGCTGAAAGGTGCCTTCCCGGAAGCTCAGTGGCAATGGGAACTAGAGGTCCAAAGGGCACACAGGTTTCCTCTGTCAATTAAAAAGAAGCGGGATGGGGGCAGGATAAATTGCAGAGAGCTATGTTAGTGTTTCTCGGAAATTTCTTGGCAAGACAGGAAATCATTGAGAAAGCCAGACCAGACTCTAAAAAAACTTTTCAGGGGGTAACGTTCTTTTCAAGGCCTGATTTTTGCCACGTAACTGTGGAGAGGCGGTGGCGACTCAGGCAACTAATTGCCCCCTTTCAGCGACAAGATGCAGAGACCTACCTAATGTTCCCGGCAAAGCTAAAAGTTATCGTAGGAGGACGCACTAGGATGTTTTTTTCAGAAGTGAAGAGATTTTAATGTTAATGGCCTGGAGGGGCTGGGTTCGAGGGGTGGGGGAGGCTGTGCTGGTCGGAAGAGGAAAACATGCAAGGCTATACACAATTTGGCGCAACACAATGCTTTGGTGGACGTGTGGGCGAAGAACAATCCAATAGGGACAGGGAGCACCTATTACTCAGCACCTCATGGAATGGTTGCCAGGCTAGACTACTTTTTTATCTCAAACTCAATAATAAGTGGAGTCCAATTAGAACGGCTGCCAAGGATAGTTTCGGATCACAATCCGCTGGTGTTGGCCCTGCCACTGAATAACAGGGGTGGGAGAAAAAGCAACACATGGACTTTTGAGAGAGGATTGCTGAGGGAACCAGGATATATTAGCCACATGCAGGAATGGATTCCACAATTTTGGGAGATTAATAGGAATTCAGCTTCAGCTGACATAATTTGGGATGCGTTCAAGGCTCGAGTTAGGGGGGAAACGATGAGTTATACATTACAGAGGACCAAGAAGGAGAAGAACAGGATGGATAAGAGGCTGATAGAATTGGGGATGCTAGAAGAACGCCTAATTATGGCCATAACCAAGCAAGAAGCAATAGAGGGGATATTGCTGGAAATAGAATTGAATAAAGCAGAGGCAGGGGAAAGTCTGGCGCAGAAGGCGGCGGGAAACTTTTTGGCTAAAAAAGAAAAGTGTTATGAATATAACGAAAGAGTAGGTCACCTATTAGCAATCCGGACTAGGCAAAACTTAGCAGCAGGCGAAATAAAGGAAATTAGAGATGTCACAGGGAAGGTAGTCAATAAGGTGGAAGAGGTGCAGGAGGTTTTTAGGAAATTTTACGGAAATCTGTATGATCAAAACATAAATAATACAGATCTGGGGATTACGGAGTATCTGCTAGAGATACCACATCCAATGTTAAGTACAGAGGGGAAACTGAAATTAGACTTCCCTTTAACCTTACAGGAAGTAGGTGAGGCTGTGACCAATTTACCATCGGGGAAGGCCACAGGACCGGACCAAATTCCGGCAGAATTTTATAAAGCCTTTTGGGATATAGTGGGGGAGGATATGCTGGAAACTTTTAGGCAGGCACAGCTAGGCAGGGCAGTCCCACACTCTTGGGCAGGGGCGGATATCATAGTGATATTAAAGAAGGATAAACCGCCATTAGAACCAGGGTCTTATAGGCCAAGCACTCTTTTAAATGCGGACGCAAACATTTTCTCCAAATCACTGGCGCAAAGATTGAGCAGGGTTATTGAGGGATTAGTCATCGCCTCTCAACACGGATTCATTCCAGGGAAAGGGACAACCCAGCACAGCAGACAAATGATTACCATCTTGGATGCCGCGGAGGTTGCAGGAGACCCTGTCGCGGCCATATTTCTTGATGCAGAGAAGGCCTTCGACAGGGTCTCCTGGGACTATCTGTGGAAGGCCATGGAGTGGTATGGGATAGGCGGGGGCTACATTAAAGCAATTCAGGCCTTATATGAACAGCCAACGGCAAGGATAAGAATTAATAGAAGCTACACAAAGGCAGTACAGATAAAACGTGGGACTAGGCAGGGCTGCCCAGCATCGCCCCTGCTGCTCGCTTTATATTTGGACCCTATGCTAAGGAGATTAGAAAGCAACAACAACATCTCTCCGGTTAGGCTGCAAGGAAATGAGTATAAACTTTTCGCATATGCGGATGATGTGGCTATTGTAACACCGAAACCAGGGAGAGCGATAATTGAAATAGAGCAAGAGGCAATGAACTTTGGAGCGATAGCTGGATATCTGATTAACAAAGGGAAGACTCAGATAGTGCAGAACAGTTTTACAACATACCAGGATGTTAGAGTGGTACCTGAAGCAACATACCTTGGGATAAAAGTGACTCAGATTTAGATAGCCTTGTGAGAATAAACATGGAACCGCTATTAGAAAAAGTAAAAGGAAACACAGAAAGGATCAATAATTTACACCTGACTCTAATGGGTCGTATAAATGTGATCAAAATGATCAAGTTTCCGATTTTTTTTTATTTTTTTAGAGCGATACCATTATTTTTTGATCATGTATGGGTTAGTAAGCTGGAAGCAATACTCAATAGGCTTATCTGGGCGCAAGGGAAGACCAGAAGAGCTTATCGGTTCATGGTACTCCCGAGGGAAAAGGAGGGATGGGGGGCCTCAGACTTCAGACTTTACTATTGGGCAGTGGCCCTGTAATACTTTCAAGGGCTCCTAGGAGGAGGGGGAACTGACCAACGGGATGGGAAACCTGGATTCACGAATGTATATAGAGCACTGATGGGGGGAATGCTGAGAACGGCTTACTAAACACGGTTGATTATGGTTACTTTAAACATACCAGGTTTAAGACTCTACGCGCGGCTTATAAAATGTGGAAGGTGGTGGCAATAAAGCTTGGAATAGGCAGATATAATAGATACACCCGATTGTACACAAATCATTCACTTCCAGGAGATATTTTTAGAGATACAATCATGAAGGAATGGGATAACAAGGGGATCAAGAAGATAGGGGACTTATTGGATATTGAAGGGGGGGTTTGCAATTCCAGGAAATACTAAGGAAATATGAGATAACAGGTAAGAAGCTAGGTGGCAAACAAAGCAGGAGGCCTGTTAGGGTTTAACCACTGCAGAATGCTGGACTATATTGAACGGAGTAACCAGTGTACAATCCGGCAGTTATATGCGGAGCTATATGTGTTAAAAAATGATGATAGAGAAAAATACGCCAGCAAATGGACGGAGAAAGTGAGAGCTGGCCCTAAGGGATTACAGACATCTTTAGACTTAGGGAGGACAGTTCTATGCTCAGCGACGTTACAAGCGCAGCATTATAAAACACTGTATTCTCTATATCATACTCCGGCCAGAATTGCACAGTGGGGAGGGGGATACAGGAATAACTTGCCCGCGGTGTGATTCAAGAGATGCGGATATTGTCCATATGTTCGCGCAATGTCCACAACTGCATAGAGTAAAGGGGGCAATTGAGGAATTCTTGGAGAGTTCACTGGGGATTAAGACCAAAATGACAGATGAATTAATAATGTTAGGGGTGGCTGCGGGTGCAGAGGACCTCCCTATAGAATTTTTGTTTATGGTAGCGGCGGTATATCGGAAGGTATTGCAAAGGCGTGACTAGATAGGGTACCACCGACATTTCAAACATGGATAGCAAGGTTACTTTCCACATATAACCTGGAAAAAGCTATATATGAAAAGAAGGGTAGAAGGGCGAGAACAATGGGAGGAAGGATATGGCAACCATTAGATCGGTGGAAAAAGAGGGCAGATTAGTGGAGGGATCTCCATTACCGGGCTGGGAGAGGAAAGGATATGTATTATATGTACTGTATCAAAGTATGTCTTCATTCTTCTTTTTATTTGGAATATTACTTGCATTATATTTTCCTTGTATTCTTTTCTGTATGTGCATTTATGCTGTAACGTGTATTGGAAAACATCGTAAAAAGGGGTAAAACTTTAATAAATATATATTTTTAAAAACACACGGGGGAGGAGCCAAGCTCGCGTCTGAGATGGCCGCGTTTTAGCTCGGCTCCGATCACTCTCCTGTCTACAACAAATATCCTGTACTTTATCCTGCCCCGGGAAGTATTCCACGATGTGCAGTGGAACGACGATAACTCACAGGCACTTACCGTTTGCTCCGGTGATTCCTGGGTGTCACGGATCCTGAGTTACGCCCCTGTCTGCTTCGGGGCCTCCGGAGCGGCCGGGCCTGGCACTCCTTGGCGGCGCCCGGGCTGGACGGGGCGCGGTGGCCGGCCCTTGGTGGTGGTGTGGAGTCGGTCGGAAGGGCCGATGTGCTAATAGACTGATTGCGGCCTCCCGGGCCTGGTCCGGCGGTCCTGCGGCCTGGTGTTGGGGAGCTGACTTCCATGGACGGGGTTAACCGTACATCTGGCTCGTCTCCCCTTTGTTCTCCGGCCCGGCCATTTTGAGTTCCTCCGCCCGGACTCGGAGAACGGTGCCGGCGGCGTGTGGGGTGCCGGCGCATCGCCTTCTTCTGGTGGCTCCCCTTCCTGCCCTGGTGGCACTTCCGCTGGTGGTTGCCGGTGTCCTGTTTTGCCCCGCTGATATCCGGGCGGGGGTCGGTGTTTGCAGCGGCCCCGCCGGGCTTCTAAGATGGCGGCCGGCCCCATGATTCTCGGCCTTGCGGGGACCGGCGACGCGAGTCCGCCGCGCGGCACGTTTGCTGAATACTGTAAAGGTGAGCCTACGCTCCGCGACATCCTCGCCGCCCTGCGCTCCTGGGGGGCACCCATGACCGCACCGACTGCTATCCTGGAGGGGGGTCCCTTTGGGCCTGCCGGACCCCCCTCGGTTTGTGAGGCTTCATCTCTGTTGTGTGCTGCTGGAACTTTCCTTGGGGTCGTGGACCTGGAGGCTGCTGATGGTGTGGATGTACGGGGGCCCGCTGCCCTTCTTCGTCCTGTGCCTCCTTCTGCTCCGGAGGTTCCCCGGCTGGATCCCGTCTGGACCGACCTCGATGGGTCTCCTTTTCCTCTTTTGCCTCACATGGCCGTACGAAGATCCTGTGACGGTGCCGCTGGACCGGCTTTCTCCGTATTCTCATCGGAACTTTGCCTGCTTTGCCTGAAGTGGCTACTGTACTTTCTGGATCATCCGGGTCACGATCGCTACAACTTGAGTGTATTTTTGATTCGATTCCCTGTTATTCACCTCCTGTTTTATGTGATCTGGTTCCTGGTGCGCTGGACGATTACAGTTTGCGAAAAACGAGGACAGGGTTGAGCTGATCTTGCCTCTGTGGACTGTTATTTTGTGGTATGGTTGGGTGATCCGTTCATAATTGTATGATTATGTTTGATACGTCTTTACGTTCCTGGAGCTTATCCGTGTGTTTATTATCTTCCTGTGGGCTCTGATTATTTTCGGGCGGGGGGGTGGGAGCTGAAGGGGTTTTGATTATGTGGCTCCTCTCCCGCTGTTTTTTCCCTGTTTCCCCTTCCCCCCTTTTTAATCTAAGTGATTCTTTCTTTCTTATATTTCTCTATATTTCGGGTTCTAATTAGGGCGACAGGCACGCTGCTGGGGGGTAGGCCATAGCCTTCTGCAGGGGTGCAGGGTGGGCTGTGCGGGGTGGTGGGGGGGTCTGTTTATTGTATCTTTCCCTGTTCCTCTTTTTGGTTCTATGGCTCTTGTGTATCCCCTAATTTCGTGGCGCGGTGTCGGCACGTAGCCCCCAGGGGTGTTAGTGCTGGCATGGCCCTTTTGGTATGTCTGCTGTCACGGCTTACTACGCATTCATTTCTCCTGTTGCCGCTAGTTCCATGTGCCGAATTAGTATTGGGTGCTTTGTTAGCCGTGGGGGGCGTGCACTGACGCTGCGCCCTCACTTTCCCCCTCCCCCTTTTTTGATGTCCTCTTCCTCCCCCTTTTTCCTTTTCCCCACCCCATTTTCTTTTCCTCCCTTGGGTTGTTGTAACGGAGGGCTTTTAGTTTTGTAAACGTATTTTTTGCTGTTTTATTATTATGTGCCCTGATAGTGGTGGGTGGGTGCTGAGCAGCGATTGTGATTGTTCTTGATGTGGGACTCACGTTCTGCCTTTGCCGAAATGTATTGTTCTGTTGGTCTTTTCCTGCATTCGGGACTTCGGCTTGCTCACGGCCCACCGCGGCCCTCTGGACTTTACAGATTGACATTATCCTGTGACACCCTTTTTTCTATTATAAAATTAACCTACTTTTATCCTGTCCGTGATGGCGACTCTAAGACTTGTTGCCTTTGCCTTTCATACGAGCTATTTAGAAATCCTGTTGTCTCTCCTGTATTGCCTCGTATGTTTCTTTATTGTGGTGGCCGGCCCGGTGGGTTGTAGGCCCGTATCTGTACGCGCCTTCTGTACAATAAAGGTTTTAAAAAAAAAAACACACAAAAAAACAATGTCCCAGGGACAGGTGGTACATCCAGATCCGAGCTCTCTCCATTTGAAGGCCTGGATCCTGAACACAGAGAACTAGACATCCCTCAGGAATGTAGGGCGATATTTAGTCAAGCACGCGCACCAAGTACAAATAAAAGTTATCGTGCTAAATGGAAGCGCTTCAGCCTGTGGTGTCATCGGGAACACATCCATCCATTCTCTTCAGCCCCTCATCAGATACTGCCTTACATTATATTGCTGGCCAAATCAAGCCTTTCTCATCCTTCTGTCAAGGTACATCTGGCGGCTATTTCAAGATTCAGAACATCAGCTTTGGGTCCTTCTCTCTGGTCGGCCAGAATTATCAAACAATTCCTAAAAGGTCTTTTCAGGGCTTTTCCTCCAGTGCGGCCAGCACCTCCGGCTTGGAATCTCAATCTGGTTCTGGCTCATCTCATGAGACCTTCGTTCGAGCCAATCCGTAGGGTGGACTTAAAATTTTTGTCTTGGAAATTAGCTCTCCTTTTAGCCCTCACTTCAGCTAGAAGAGTAGGAAAATTACAAGCTCTATCCATTCCAGAACCCTTTCCTCAGTTCAAGAACGACACTGTGATTTTAAGGACCAATCCAAAATGTATTCCAAAGGTCCCTTCGGATTTCCATTTGAATGAGCCAGTGGTTCTAAAGTCTTTCTTCCCTCGGCCTACATCCCCTGCAGAACAGTCTCAGCATTCCTTGGATGTCCAGAGATGTCTCAAATTTTACCTTGAAAGCACAAAGGATTTTAGAATATGATCTCAACTTTTTGTGGCTTTTAGTGCACCTACGAAAGGACTTCCTCTCTCAAAACAAGGAATCTAACGCTGGATTTCAAGTTGCAATTCATTATTGCCACAAAGCGGCAGGAAAGCCACTGGAGAGACATGTAAGAGCTCACTCCACAAGATCACTTTCATCTTCAGCAGCTCTCTTCGCTGGAGTCCCTATAAAAGACATTTGTAGGGCGGCCACATGGAGCAGTGCCCATACATTCACAAAGCATTACTGCCTGGACTCTTTCATGAAGAACGAAGCAGCAGTAGGACAAGCAGTCCTGAGGAATCTTTTCCAATGAGAGGTGAGCTTTCCCTTCTATCCCTCCTTCCTATGATTGCACATTTTTTATCACATAATTTTACTGATGTATTGTTACAAGGTATATATATATATATATATATATATATGTGGTCATATAGATACAGTTATAGCAAAATGTGCACTTGTGACTTACTGTTAGCTACTCTGATACAAAGCATGGTAATCTTTGAAAGTTCCAATACTGGGGCAAGAAAACAAGTTACTTACCTGTAACTTTGGTTCCCCAGTATTGGTAACTTTCATAGATTCACATGCGCCCACCCTCCTCCCCTGGGAAAGCTCAGCCTTCAGCAAAACTTGTTACTGTTACACAACGGCTACGAAAATCTGAGCCTCTCTCAGGAGGGTTCTATGGGGTGAGGCTAATCTGATTGGTTGTTGCAAAATGTTGGTCTCTTTTACAAAAAGAGGTACATAGGCTACAAAATGAGATGAGGCCTAGGCCTTACTTTCTCTTTTGTACATACTGCTATGGTATTTTCTATTTACCAAGGCTCCCAGGCTGACGACAGGGAATGATACAAAGCATGGGAATCTATGAAAGTTACCAATACTGGGGAACCAAAGTTACAGGTAAGAAACATGTTTTCTTGCAGCTTATTGATCTAATGCAACTAACAAGCATTGACAAAGCCAATAGTCCTGACTTGTTGTAAGTATGTTACTTGTTGTATCATATATCTGGATGCTGTGACAGAAACAGCAAAATACAAGTGGGGCGGCAAACTAGGCTTAGCACAGAATTTTAGCTTACATGTTTTTAAACCGCACCCTTAATTACATAGGCCACGCCCCTTTGAGTGACCCCCCAGTTTTTTCAGCCCACTTAAAGCCCTGGGCGGGAGCATGTTGCTGGTCTGGCCTTACTTTTATATGTCTTATATAGCTTGACAAGAGTGCTATAATGTGTCTTGCCAATCAAGTTATTTTGCATTTGAATTGCATTTAATAACCAACCGAGGGAGGAGACTCGTATTGAGTGTGGCTTGAGACAGAAAAAGCGCCTGGGTCGGAGAGGCAGGTCTGGGAAAAAGTAGGAGAAGCGACAGGCATGGCAGTTTAGAGCACATTGGGGACAGCGGGTGGTCCTAAGAAGGAGAGATACGGGAGTCGATCCATTCTTGGGAGGCAGTGAGTGGTAGTTGGCACAAGGAGGGGTTGGTAAATTCTTTGACTATTTTGTAGAGTTCCTTGTGTGAGTTGGAAGCCTGATTAATTCTGTTTCCAACGTATGTTTTCTTGGCTGTGGCTACATGGTCCATGTATAGCCAATATGTGCTGTTTGTCTGTTTCATTTTTAGTGTGTCACCATTTACGTTCAGCTTTTTTGACGGTTAGTGTGTCAATTTTTAGATCTGGAGTGAACCAGGGGGATAGTTTAGCCGGGCACCTAGTGGCCTTCTTAGGAGCAATAATGTCCAAAGTCTTACTGATGGCAAGTTCTAAATCTCTGGCAGCTTGATCAATGTGGGTGATCTCAGATGGGAGAGGAAGGGAAAAGTGAGTGGAAAAGGATTCTGTGTGTATCTTGTTCCAAGATCTACTTAGCTTCGATTCTCGCTTAGGGTGGGGTTGGTCTGCGTCCCATGTACCAAAAACCTTATTACATGGTGGTTGGACCATAGGACTGGGAATAGCTGGTCGATCAGGACATTGGGGGAGTTGGTAAATAGAATGTCCAGGGAGTTGCCGCTATGTGAGTGGGGCCCTTCACCAATTGCTCCAGGCCCCATGTACCAAGACAGGTGATAAGATCTTTTGTGTGGGGATCCGGCGAGGGTTCAGCATGGTAGTTAAAATCCACTAGTAGGAGGAAATTATCAGTGGCCAAAATGTGTGCCGCGATTATTTCTGTTAGATTATTGATAAAGTGAGCTTACCAGGTGGTCGGCAGAAGAGGGCGCCTTTCCAGGATTCCTTGTTTGCGTGCACTGCTTTAAAGATGCATATTTCACTCCAGTCTGCCTGATGGGAGTCTACAATGTGAGTTTTAGCGTTTGCTTTAAAGGGGATCGCTATTCCGCTGCCCCTTTTGTCTTTCCTATCTTGTCTTAACAGCTGATATCCAGGTGGAAGTACTATTGCTACGTCTGGTAGGGAAGAATCCTGCAACCAAGTTTCTGCGATGAAGAATAGATCGGGTTTTTCTGAGTCCAATAAGGACCAGATATCTAATGCATATTTTGGCAGAGAGCGTGCGTTGCAGTATAGACTGGTCAGGTGTTTGGGCATGCTTGAGGAATTTATTATGGGGCTTTTGTTACTACTGTAGGATGTTTTGGTTTTTCTGCTTGGTGAACGATTGTCGTGCGTAACAAGACTTGTTGATAATCGCTGGGTGGAGGTGCTGTCAGGTTTTTTAAGGGGAGCTTTGTTAAGAAGGTGGATTTCTTGGCTGGTTTATTTTAAAATATCCATCCTTTACTGAAGAGAGACTAGCTGATGGGAAAATAAATAAAAAGGGCAGGGTGTCTTACGTCTGGTGTCGGTCAGGCGTGGACGGGCGCAGACGGGCTTGCCTTTGGCGTGCTGCTGCGGGTGTCCGCTCGACACACTTCCTTTTATGCTAGGAAGTGGGCGGGACGGCAACAGCGTGACTGGAGCGCTGACCTGCACCAACCTGCTTTAGGGAGAGAGACAGCATGAGGAGGAAATGAAGATGGTGCCTGACCCCTCCGCTCAAACAGCACGAGCCGTGGTGGACCAGGGGAGCACACAAGCAAGTAAGTAAAAACGAGCAGTTAAAACAAATTAGCTTTAAAAAGGATTCTGCAGTGTTAATACTGATTCTGACCTGCCTTAGTGGTCTCTTGTTAGGTTACTGGGGATGCTCTGCGCGTGTCCGCTCAGCGCACTTCCTTTTATGCTAGGAAGTTGGCGGGACCGCGACAGCGTGACTGGAGCTCTGACCTGCGCTGACCTGCTTCAGGGGAGTGACAGCGTGAGGAGGAAATGAAGATGGCGCCTGACCACTCCGCTCAAACGGCACTAGCCGCAGCGGACCAGGGGAGCACACAAGCAAGTATTCATCGCTGTTGCTCATTTGCGCTGTCGGCAGCTGGCTCGGAGATGCCTTTTATCCTCTTTCTCCTTGCCGGAATCTCACTGATGGGGTGTCTCAGCTGGCACTGAGCTTAGAATCCTCGTTGTTGGCATCATTGCCCCATATGGTCGTAGCTCATTTTGTTCAAGTCCTGCTGATCTGCCTCTTTTGAACCACAGTATATTCTTGGATACTATAGATTCCCTCTTTTGAACAGTTATCATTCTCCCTTGAACTCTGGTGACTTCCCACACCTCCTTCTCAAAGGGGGTGCGAAACTTCCATCCAGGATGACGGTCCTTATCACCCATACTGATGTCAGGTTCCACTACCTTGGGATCTTTGCTGGCCTTCTCGTTTGTGGCTCGGCGCTTCTCCTGAGTGGCTTGTACGTCGATGACTACCGGCTTCCAGCTCAGCCTTGCGGGAATGATGTCTCAGGCACAGCTCTGCATTAACAGGTCCCTTGAAGCGCACCCTGTTGTGCTGTGGGGTGTTTGACGGTACACTCTCAGAAACCGGTACAGGTAGCTTTCTGCATCCTCACCCTTTCAACTCCAATCCTGAGTGCACAATTGAGTGTTCGCATAAAGCCCTCAATTTTTCCATTGGCATGGGGCCATTGGGGGGTAAACGTCTGGGGTTTTATGTTGAGGCTGTGTAGATATGTCTAGAATTCCTGCCATTCCTTAATGATGAGGGGGGTCATTGTTTTTTTTATTTCCAAAAAGTAAAATCCTGCTTTGGGATTTTGTTTTTGAAAATAAAAAAAAGATATAGAAAGGGTGACAGACAGCCCCTTCATATTAACAGAGGTGCACAGTGCAATTTCAATAGATTGACAGGAACCGTCATGATGGTTGGGGCGGCAGACATCTCTAAACCGCGAGTACAGCTACTCCACCATGCGCCTTAGTATTTTTCTCTGTTGTCTTGATGTAGAAAAATCCGTACTTTGCAATCTAAATCAGCCCCTTTGTTTCCATCACACCTCAGAATCACATAAGATAATGTGCTCCGTTTAATCTTTCATAACTGCTGCTATATTTTGAAATATTTGTACATTTCATTTACAGGTGTTTAAATGTTGTTTGTGTGTTAGAAACAAATTGAGATCATAGTCTTTTTTTCCACACTCCATGGATCCCAGCAATTAAGCATCAATTTGACAGAAAAAGCATAGCCTGACATTTGACCTCTGTCTTTAAACCCACAGTAAATGTGACCAAAAATGGAAAATGTAAAGTTTTTTTTATTTGTCATTTACCTTCTGAACTCCAGCATGGTTATTATGGAGTACTGCAGCAAATTCCTGCCCCCCTCCACCTACACCCCATACACCATTTCTTCCAGCGTTTTCGACTAGATAGTATGCATAGAGATAGGGGGGGCTGCGGGGAAGAGAGAGACACTTGGAGCTCTGCGCACCGTCTTTTGCGTCAATAGTCATCCCCTGAGGTTAATGCTCCTCTTTTTTCATACCACTGAGTGTGAGAGGGTCCTTTTTGTTGCGACATATTATTGTCATTTTGGTCGCTCACGATGGCTAAAGCCCTGTCTGCTGTATAAATAATTCCACGAAGTTACAGGCACATTCAAGCAAGGCCAGCCAAGTTGCAACTTCCTTAATCAGAGTGCTTGCGAAACGATGATTAAAAAAGTGAATTGCTCCACTGACATCTGCCATACTTTCGGAAGTGCTCCGTTCCATTGTGTGCTTTCTAGGTGGACCACACCTAACGCTCAGCTGGCACGTTCTAAAGTTCAAATTACTGACTTGCTGAAACTCATCACGGTCACCTATTATTCTCTAAATTGCTTGTCGCAGAACAAAACTCCCATGTCGTTCTCAAGGTGAAAACATGGCTGCATTGGCCACCAAGCTGAAGAAGGTACAAGGGCTTAGTAAATATCCATCTTTAATACAATTCAAATAATCAAAATACTTTATTTGATTATACATCCTTAAAGTAAGAAAAACCAAGGGGGAGGGGTGCACAAACAATTTCTGGAAAGTCGACCACTTCCCTCGATCGCCCTTTTGGCTACCTTTGTGGCCTCTCCTTGATTGGGGGTTTCAAATGAAAACTTGTCTGGGCCACTTCCTTGCCCCTTGTTTTGTCGGGCTCCTTTTTCGCGCCATCCGCTGCCATGCCCTTATGAAGCTGCCCTCGGGGGTGGGCGGTGCCGCCCCTCTAGGATCAGCTGCGCCTTCCAGTCCGGCGGGATAAATTGTTCTCAAGATGAAAATATGGCTGCGGTGGCCACCAAGCTGAAGCAGGAACAAGGACTTAGTAACTATCAATCTGTAGTATAATTCAGTTCAAATAACTTAATTTTATTATATATTGTATAATCATAAAAGTAAGAAATAAAACAATTATATTAAACAATTTCTTAAAAAAGCATTGATTGACTGCATTTCATAACAGATTTAAAAAAAGAAAAAGAACCAGCCAAAAAGCAAACATCATCCTTGTTCAACATCTGTAAAAAAAGACAGTGCAGGTCTCCATTGAATGAATATATATTGTTCCAACAGAGGAAGTAAAAAACGTTTAGGGTCTTATTACGAGTTTGGCAGCCTTCATTTGGGACCGCCACCGCCATGGTTCCAGGAAGACCCCCAAGCCAGTGGCACACCTGCCTGCTCCATTGCGAGTTTAATCCAGGGATGTCAGGTGGTGCTGCAGTGTCTCACATTGGCGGTATGTGAGGCTCATAGGAGAGCCTAACAAGCATACCGCTGCCGTAAGAGAGCCTGCAGCACGTTCCTGCACGGTGTGGCATGCACCACGTCGCGCATGCCACACCATACAGGAACAAAGGTGCAATTCCAGGGGGCACAACATGTGCCTCCCCCGCACGAACCCCTATGCCCAGATTCATCCATGGGCCCTGTTAGGGTCCCCTTACCTGCATTTCCGCCACCCTTTTCTAGGCGGGGTCTGTGCCATGAAATGGGCGGTGAAAATGCATGTTGTAATATGCTCGGTGGTGCTGGCATTGGCACCGCCAGCAAATTCAGGCCCTTTGAAGACTGCCGCAGCAGGGAGATCCTTGATCCCGGGCAGAGGCGGCGGTCTTGTGGTAGTCTCACCGCTACACTCGTAATAGGGTGGACGGGTGGTGGTGGTTGGGATGCCACCGCGAGTACGGTGGCCTCAGGACCGCCGTACTCATAATACAGTCCTTAGAATAAATATCATAACATTTGCAGAAACAACAAAATGCTGAGGTGTCTGGCTGAAAGACCGTCACAGTGACACACACCTACATTAGAACAGTCATATTGGCCAAAAGGGAAAACATAACTGAGAGCGTTTGACCCGTGCCCGAAAACAAGAGAAAAGAGCCATTTTAATTGCCTTTTATTTATTTATAATAGTGGGGACAGCAGCATGCTTCCAATTGCAGTAGGAAGATTCAATAGAGCACCCACAGGTTGTTTGAGTTTTTGGCTCATAACAGACGTATTAAACTCCATAGGTCAGAGGATTCGAAAATAACCCGCAAATTAGGAAATTGAAAAACCTTTAACAATTTGTTACCTTCTATGGAAAAGGTTTGCAAAGCAGAGCTACATGGACAACATGACATTAAAATAGATTTATTAAAATTAGCCTCCAAATCAAGCTCCAACATAAAGTTCGTAAAAGCTCTAACCAACAGCTCCAGGCTGTTCGGAGTACTCACCAATAAAACTGCGTCATCTGCATATAATAAGACTGGGACCGGTGTATATTTCATTAGAAGTACATTGTTGAAAACAGGAGTCAAAGTGTGGTAAGTAAACTCCTGTTTATTTTGTAGCATTGCCTCACAACCACTGCAGCTCAGGAGCTCAACAAACTGTCACCAATGGACATTGAATGTTGGTGACAGCGGGAGCAGCTTGCGGCACGAGAGGGGAAGGAACTGTTGGACCTGTCAGCCTTGGGATGGTCTTCCCCTACATTTTTGCCTTTTTGCATCCCATTTTTCCCTTACATTTTAATGGACTTAGGACCCTGGGTGCCTTACCACTGCTAAACAGTGCTGAGGTGCAGGTGCTCTAGAGGAGAGATTTAACAAGACCCTCAAAAGCATGATCAGGAGTCTGCCTGAGGGCCTGAGGAAAAAGTGGGACATCCTCTTGCCCTGTTTGTTGTTTTCCTACAGGGAGGTACCGTAGCAGGGGTGGGCTTCAGCCCCTTCAAGCTTTTGTACGGTCACCCTGTTAGTGGACCTCTCAGTTTAGTGAAGGATGGTTGGGAGAAAACTCCCAGGAGGCTTCCCCAAGATGTAGTGAGCTACATGCTGGCCTTCCACAGCCAAATGGCTAAGTTGTGGAAGCAAGCTTCTGACAACTTAGAGGCCAGCCAGGCAGTGATGAAGGAATGGTACGACCAGAATTCTCACCCTGATGGAGCTAGAACCATGACAGAAGGTGTGGGTCATGGAGCCTGGAGAGCTTAGTGCCCTCCAGGTCCGCTGGACAGGCCCTTAAGAGATACTTGAGAAGGAGGGCAAGGCCACTTACTTGGTGGACAATAAGACCCCCAGGCAGCCCCACAGGTTACTACACGCCAACCGCCTCAAACCCCACCATGGGAGGTCTGAGCTCCCCTTACTAATGGTGACTGATGGGGCCGAGGAAGAGGAAAGCGAACCTCTCCTGGACCTCTTTGCTTCTAAAGAGAAGGACGGATCGGTGGAGAGAGTAGTCCTCTCCCCATCCTTGCCTCCTGAGTAACAGAAGGACTGCTGCCAGGTCCTGGGGCAGTTCTCCTCAGGGTTTTCCCTTATCCCTGGGATTACCCATCTGTGTACCCATGATGTGGACACAGGAGACCGCTTCCCTGTCAAGTCCAAGTCTTACAGGCTGTCAGACAAGGTGAAGGCCAGCATTCAGAGTGAAGTCACTAAGATGCTGGAGTTGGGGGTGATAGAGCCCTCCAACAGCCCCTGGTCCAGTCCAGTGGTTCTGGTACCAAAAGCTGCCCCAGCGGGCACCACACCCAAACTTAGGTTCTGTGTGGATTACAGAGGGCTGAACTCTGTGACCAAGACTGATGCTTATCCCATCCCTAGGGCGGATGAGCTCATTGATCGGCTGGGGGCTGCCCGGTACCTGAGTACCTTTGACCTCACGTCCGGGTACTGGCAGATCGCCGTGACGGATGGAGCTAAGGAGAGGACCGCCTTCTCCACCCCAGAGGGCCTCTATCAATTTAGAGTGATGCCCTTTGGACTCGAAAATGCTCCTGCCACCTTCAAGCGGCTGGGGAACTGGGTCCTCTCCAGTTTAGAAGCCTTCTCCGCTGCCTACCTGAATGACATAGCTTCAGCAGCAGCTGGGAAGACCATCGGTGTCACCTCCGGGAAGTGCTTTGGGCCCTACAGCAGGCAGGCCTGACTATCAAAGTCAGAAAATGCCAGATAGGGCAGGGGTCGGTAGTCTACCTGGGACACTTGGTGGGCGGGGTAAGGTGCAGCCCCTACAAGCCAAGATAGAAGCCATCCAGGCCTGGGAGCCCCCCAAAATACAGAATGAGGTCAGGGTATTCCTGGGCCTCATAGGGTACTACCGCAGATTTGTCAAGTGTTATGGCACCATTGTGGCCCCCTTGACTGAGCTAATCTCCAAAAAACACCCTTGGAAAGTAATCTGGACAGAGGCTTGCCAAAAAGCCTTTGACACCCTAAAGCAGGCCATGTGCACAGCTTCTGTGATCAGGGCCCCTGACTTCTCCAAAGAGTTCATTGTCCAAACGGACGCCTCAGAGCATGGCATAGGGGCGGTACTTTCGCAACTCAATGAGGAGGGCCTGGACCAACCAGTGGCCTTCATCTCCAGTAGACTACTCCACCGGGAGCAGTGATGTTGTGCTATAGAGAGAGAAGCTTTTGCGGTGGTCTGGGCTGTGAAGAAGCTGAGGCCATACTTGTTTGGCCCCCACTTCCTGATTCAGGCTGACCACCGGCCCCTCAGGTGGCTCCTGAAAATGAGGGGCGAAAATCCCAAATTGTTAAGGTGCTCCATTTTCCTACAGTGGATGGACTTCAGGGTGGAACACCGACCCGGTGTAGACCACGCCAATGCTGACGGTCTCTCTGGGTTCTTTCGCCTTAGTGATGAGAACTCCCTAGAGGTCGGGTAGTTCGCCCCACTTTCAGCTGGGGGGGGCACGTGTTGGACCTGTCAGCCTTGGGGTGGTCTTCCCCTACATTTTTGCCCTTTTGCCTTCAATTTTTCCCTTACATTTTGTTGGACTTAGGACTCTGGGCGCCTTACCACTGCTAAACAGTGCTGAGGTGCAGGTGCTCTCCACTAAAACATTGTGACACTGGCATACCTGCCACAGGCCCCTGCTACCGCAGTGAGGCCTAACCCTCCTTAGGTTAACATTGGGGACACCCCTTATGGGATAATTTATGACTGGGACCTAATAAGTATGTCATGTTTGGTCTTGTTTGAACCGAGGCGGGGAACCCTTTCCAATGATATAAGGGTTTTGAGCACTACTACTTTAGAAATCCCACTTTTAGAAAGTGGACATTTTCCTGCCTACACTTAGTCTAGGCACTGCAGACTCCCCCCTTCCATCTACACACTGATAGCTGCCTGGGCTATGAGGAGGGAGTGGTAATTCATACCATCTCCACTTGACTGGGCTGTGACTGGCTGACACCCCCGTAGCCTTAACGTCCCTGCCTTTCGTCACTTTAGACAGCCAGGTCAGGGAAGGCAAGGAACATCCCAGAGCCCTCTAGACCCTTCCAGAACCTTCTGTCCCCTTCTAGTAACTAGACAGCAGGGTACAAAAGGGAGGGTCCTGGCCACACATCCTTGTTACACTACTGGACCGGGAGGAATCTGCTGGAGTGAGGACTGCTGGCAGGAGGATTGCCACTTGTGTGGAGGCTGACTGCTCTAAGGAACTGCTGCCCCAAGCTGCTGAGCTGCCCTGCTGCTTGCTGATCCTGCCCTGCTAGGGAGACCTGAAGAAATACCTCGAGAGTGTCTCCACCACTTTCTGACTGGCCCCCTGACTGCTGGGGGTTCACAAGGACCATAAAGATTCATAAAGAACACAGCATTTTTCATATGGGAGTGCCCCTGGAATGCTTTGTCTTCAATCAATCAATCAATCAATCAATCAATCAATCAATTATAGCATTTGTAAAGCACACTACTTACCCCTGAGGGTCTCAAGTCGCAGGGGGGTGGAGAGTGCTGCTACTGCTCGAAGAGCCAGGTCTTGAGGAGTCTTCTGAAGGTCAGTAGGTCTTCGGTCTGCCAAAGCTGGATAGGGACGGTGTTCTAGATCTTGGCGGCAAGGTGGGTGAACGATCTGCCGCCAGAGGTCGCTCTTCGGATGCGGGGGACTGTCGCGAGGGCAAGGTTGGCGGAGCAGAGCTGGCGGATGCGGGTGTAGAAGCTGAGTCGTCTGTTGAGGTACTCTGGTCCGGTGTTGTGGAGTGCCCTGTGTGCGTGGGTGAGGAGCTTGAAGGTTATCCTCTTGTTAACGGGGAGCTAGTGAAGGTCTCTCAGGTGGGATGTGATGTGGCTGTGGCGAGTGTTGTCGAGGATCAGGCGTGCAGAGGCGTTCTGGATGCGTTGGAGCCGTTTCAGAACTTTGGACGAGGCTCCTGCGTAGAGGACCTTTCCATAGTCCAACCTGCTGCTTACGAGGGCCTGGGTGACCGTTCTTCTAGTTTCAGTAGGGCTCCACTTGTAGATCTTGCGGAGCATGCGGAGGGTATTGAAGCAGGAGGATGAGACGGCGTTGACCTGCTTAATCATAGGGAGGGTGGAGTGAGGATGACCCCTAGGTTGCATGCGTGGTCGGTGGGTGTTGGAGCTGTTCCCAGTGCGGTCGGCCACCAGGAGTCGTCCCGGGCCGAAGGGGTGGAGCCGAAGATGAGGACCACCATCTTGTCCGAGTTCAGCTTCAGTTGGCTTTTCCTCATCCATTCAGCGACGGCCTTCATACCTTCGTGGAGGTTGATTTTGGTGGTGTGGGGGTCCTTGGTGAGGGAGAGGATCAGCTGGGTGTCGTCGGCGTAAGAGATGATGTTGAGTTCTTGCAGTCGGGATACCTTTCTGCACCTTTGCCTGCTGAACTGTTCCTGTATCAAGCGCTGGAGGACTGGTATAGCGCTCCGTGTACCTGTCGAAGCGCATCTGTAAGCGCTACTTTTCGCCGGACCCGCTCCGCGGGTCCCGCTTCACCGGAGCAGCTTATTGCTGTAACTGACATCTCTGGACTAAGGGCTTGAGGCACTCAGGGCTGCGAGCGAGCAGACTGCTGGACTCCAACTCCCAAGAGTCCCAGCAGCTGCCTCACCGATCACACCTGGTGACGCTCTCCCTCAAGGCCACGCCCCCTTCTTCCCTGCAAAAGGCGCCGGATTTCCACCAACAGCGGATACCTTTCTGCACCTTTGCCTGCTGAACTGTTCCTGTATCAAGCGCTGGAGGACTGGTATAGCGCTCCGTGTACCTGTCGAAGCGCATCTGTAAGCGCTACTTTTCGCCGGACCCGCTCCGCGGGTCCCGCTTCACCGGAGCAGCTTATTGCTGTAACTGACATCTCTGGACTAAGGGCTTGAGGCACTCAGGGCTGCGAGCGAGCAGACTGCTGGACTCCAACTCCCAAGAGTCCCAGCAGCTGCCTCACCGATCACACCTGGTGACGCTCTCCCTCAAGGCCACGCCCCCTTCTTCCCTGCAAAAGGCGCCGGATTTCCACCAACAGCGGATACCTTTCTGCACCTTTGCCTGCTGAACTGTTCCTGTATCAAGCGCTGGAGGACTGGTATAGCGCTCCGTGTACCTGTCGAAGCGCATCTGTAAGCGCTACTTTTCGCCGGACCCGCTCCGCGGGTCCCGCTTCACCGGAGCAGCTTATTGCTGTAACTGACATCTCTGGACTAAGGGCTTGAGGCACTCAGGGCTGCGAGCGAGCAGACTGCTGGACTCCAACTCCCAAGAGTCCCAGCAGCTGCCTCACCGATCACACCTGGTGACGCTCTCCCTCAAGGCCACGCCCCCTTCTTCCCTGCAAAAGGCGCCGGATTTCCACCAACAGCGGATACCTTTCTGCACCTTTGCCTGCTGAACTGTTCCTGTATCAAGCGCTGGAGGACTGGTATAGCGCTCCGTGTACCTGTCGAAGCGCATCTGTAAGCGCTACTTTTCGCCGGACCCGCTCCGCGGGTCCCGCTTCACCGGAGCAGCTTATTGCTGTAACTGACATCTCTGGACTAAGGGCTTGAGGCACTCAGGGCTGCGAGCGAGCAGACTGCTGGACTCCAACTCCCAAGAGTCCCAGCAGCTGCCTCACCGATCACACCTGGTGACGCTCTCCCTCAAGGCAACGCCCCCTCCTAAGGTCAGTCTATAAACAGAGACTCCGTGCACCGCTGCGCGGGAGCGCGCGGGTAGCGCCCGGGAGAAGCCCGGGACAAGGGCGGGCCCTCTGAGGCCCTCAGAGGCACGAGAAGGCTAGGCTAGGCCCATCCCCTTAGGCCCGGTAAGTCATACCTTATTGTAAACTACCTGTGAGACTGCACCTAAAGCTAATCTGCAGCCTGGGAAGGCATTTAAGCTCCTTTCCATTAGAAACACTTACTTGCAGTGTAATCACAGAATTCCCGATCGACATAAAACTCGCTCCTTTACAGCGCACTCACGATAGTGTTCCCCAGTCAAGATGACAAAGAAACTAAGATCTGGTAAAATAATAGTAGGAAGATCCAGCTCCAAAACAAAATCAAATCCCCTTCGAAACAAACATAGCCAATCTACCAACATGAAAAGTACCTGCCAGCTTTTTAACTTCTGGGAAAAGGGTAAAAACAAAGACTTAGGGTTGGCTAATAAAGCAATGGACCCAAAAGATCCCGGAGTTATCCATTTAGACTATACCCTAAATGATGTTTCAGAAAATCTTGAAATTAAAAAAGCTAAGGCGGACTCAAGTCCAGCTAGGACGCTACAATGCCCCCCCCAAGAGTGAGTTCTCACCCCCTCTGTTTTCTACTCTGAAAAATAATATTGACCTAGTACCAGAGGTAATTATAAAAACAAAAAAAGATATAGAGCAAGATAATTTAAACATTATGGCAATTCCCCTCGATGAAGCTACTCAGCCTGTAAACAGTTCTCTAACCAAAACTTCATTTCACAATGGTTTGTCTCCAATGATTCTAGATGAAGTCCTATGTCAACGGTATTTAGAATCCGATCCTACAGCAGTTGAGTTACCCAAGAATACTCCGCTAATGTCAAACCATGCCGGCCTACAACTTTACAGCAGTACCCCTTCCAAAACCTCACACTCTCACTTTTCCTCTAGCCCAACTTTAAATTTGTTCGGAATAAATTCCTTCCAATGTAAGGGGCCCGACAAACCGCTTTCTGACTCCCTCGGCATCCTAGAACATTTATTGGCCTCTATCTTACACTTACTGGAAAAATTTGTGGGGGGATCTGATTGTGTGCTCGACACAGTGACCCAAATTCTAAAAATCCTGCTGAGGTCCCAAAAAGAGAATGAAGCGGGCGGGAAGGGGCCCTCCTCCCCTCCCACGGCCCCAGATCAGATTGGCATAAATGAGCAACCCCTAGTAGCTACAACTACTTCAAAAATAGTGCAAGAGAAAACAGGTGCTTCCTATCCATTTTCCAATTTAAATGGCTCAGTAAATCACGATTTTGTAATAAAACCCCATGGGGAAACCCCGCTAAAAACTGGAAATAATTTATTCCCAATTTTTAAGAAACAGAAGGGGGACGGGGAAACAGAGGAGGAAGCTATTCAGGGGGAAACTGATAATAGAGAGAAAATAGGGCCTTTAAAAAAGAACGGAAAGCACAAAAGGAAACTGTTAAGACGGATAGATAAAAATAGGCGGAGGAAAATGTTATTCAGGAAATACTTAAATTCTCCCCCACTGGAAGTGTCACCTCAAGCACAGATGGCAGCGGGAAATAACAAAAACCCCGTCAATATGTCAGCCAAAGAAAACACTTCCTTAACATCCAAGGCAAAATCACCCTTCTTACCTACCCATACATCCCCCTTGTCAGCAATTACTAACATATTTACCTTTGGCCAACAAAGCAATAATACTAGGGTTATAAAAGTGGCACATAAATCGACCTCCCCATGTCAGGTTTTAAAACCACTTACCCAAGCAACCATGACACTTAATCCCTTCGCATCCGTCTTCCAGGGTGTAACAGCTCAGGGTGCTCCTCCCCAAGGCTCTATGAACCAAGAAGCAGATAAACCAACTCCATTAGGGCAAGAGCATAATCACCCCGCCGAAAAAATGTCTTCTTTCAATCCCTTTGTAATTACACCCACGGAAGCTCCTGCAAAGGTTACCTCGGGCAAAGAATACACAGAAAATAATATAGATACTGTATGGGTAGACTTCTTTCCCCTTTTTGAACCTGACTGTATTCTGAACAGATCCCTCCTGTTGAAATACTTCCAAGAATCCGCCAATCTGAAACGTATCCAATCAGCCGACCTAGATATAGTTCTGCAACAAGAGTCTGAAGTGGGGAAGGTTACGAGGGTGAAGTTTTACTCTAAACTGGTAGCTAACCTCATCTTGCAACGGGCTGAAGACCTCCAGAGTAGGGGAATAGATGTAATTCCTGTTTTAATGCCCTCCTGTCGGAATAAGGCTGTTAAAACGCTAAACCAACGGAATCCCCCGTCTTCCCTGCTGCTTGCCGCAGCAGGCAATATAAATAACTTGGGTGAAATCAAAGAATTAAAAATAAGCAAGTCTAGTGATTCTCGTGTGGTATCATATGCTCAAACCTCCTTTTTAACTTATCAAACTACCCCCAGAGAGGAAAAGGATCTCTGGAATTGGCTGCCCAAAGTATTAGCCGAGAAATCTTCGGGAAAACCATTATCTAATCAGTTCCTTTAGCACGGATTTATCTATAATATCGTGGAATTCTGCAGGTCTAAAAAATAATATGGAGAAAATACAATTTCTCCTATCCCTAGAAGCAAACATCATATGCCTCCAGGAGACATGGTGCAATGAAAATATCCAAATAGGGAAGGACTATATTGTTCTAGAAGGCAGCGCCACTGCGAATAAAAAAGGCCACGCCAGCGGGGGCATAGCCTGCCTATTATCCAATCGTATAAACTGGGACTACAACCACTTCCTGGACCCGAGTAAACTTTTCCAGGTAGTTACCTTGTTTGGGTCAGGCAACCTTTTAGCTGGAATCCACCTGGCCTTGATAAATGCCTACATCCCTCCTGAAACGGGTTTTAACACAATTTTAAATAAAATCTTCCTCCATATACAGAGCATTAAGGAGAAAGATCCTGGAACGGTTATTATCCTAACCTGGGACTTGAATTGTAAAATCTCCAACTTTAGCTTAAATCTATTTTCTGACAAAATAAGAGAAGAAACACTCCATATTCCTCGGGCAACGTTCCCTGAAAATATATTAACAAATAAACGGGGTAAATTATTACTAAACGAGTTGGCAGAAATCGATGGGATAATCGCAAACGGGCGTCTCCCCTCGGACTCTCCAGCAAACTTTACCCACAGATCGTATCAAGGGGAATCGATTCTTGATTATGTTATAACAGGGTCTCATTCATTTGAGTTATTAAAGGATATCGCTGTAATCGATACCATCTTCAGCGATCATAAAATCATTTCAATCTTAATGAACGTACATCCCCCTAAATGTGACCAATGGTCCTTGAACAGTAACCAAATAAATTTTGGTAACAGTTCGGGAAGATGTTATTGGAATGCAAGGGCTCATCGTTACCTGGAGGATATGCTAGATATAGCAATCTCCGAGCTCCCCTCTTGGTATGGCCGTGAAAACGAGCTTTTTTCCTTATTTCTGAATTCAATAATAACAGGGGTTGAAAAGCAGAATAAGAAAAAATCCACCAAAATAACCTACTGTCCTCTGAAATTGCTCAATGTAGACCTGAATAAACTTATAAGGGCCCAGTACTTAAATAGAACTGAGGATAAATCCCGACAAATAACAACACTAAAAAGGAGAAGGAGGCGACTCTTATATGCTCTTCGAAAAGAAAAAGAGGATACCATCTGGGTAAAAATAAGGGAAGCTGCATCTAATGGAGAATTGAGACAATTTTGGTCCCTTATAGGCGAAGGGTGCGGAACGAGATCCATTCCACTCCCTATCCCCATTGAGGAACACATATGGAGGGATTTTGTCTCTAACCTCTATGCCAGTAACCATTCAGTTTCCCCTCAAGTACGGGTTTCAGATATTAGCCCACCGACAGAGTCTTTTTCAGAAAAAGACATAGAACTCGCCATTGGGGAAATGAGACGCTCAGGGGCTATGGGCCCCGATGAAGTCCCAATTAATGTGTTAAAGCAGAACAGGGTCAAATGGAGCAAGCTCTTATGCCCTATCTTTAATTCCTGCATATTTAGCGGAAAGGTCCTACCTTCCTGGAAGGGAAGCATCCTGGTCCCATTGTACAAAAAGGGTGATCGTCTTCTCCCCCAGAACTATCGCCAGATTGCATTGTTGGATGCAATCGGCAAAGTTTTTACTAGATGCCTGCTCAAACGGATAAATGCTTGGGTTGAATCTGCAAATATCCTTCCACTTGAACAGACAGGCTTTAGAAAAAACCACGGGACCATGGATAATCTAACTGCCCTCCAGGTAATAGTTGATAAGTACATAAGAGCGAGGAAGGGAAGAGTCTACGTGGCTTTCATAGATTTCTCCACGGCCTTTGATAAGGTCGACCGTCAGGTATTGTGGAGAAAGCTACACATCTTAGGAATGCCACACAGCCTCTTACGCTTGGTCCAGGATCTGCATGACGATACATGGTGCAAGGTTCTGTTGGGAGGAGAAAGAGGTCTCTCCGGGCTCATTCCATCTGCAAATGGCCTCAAACAGGGCTGCCTACTAGCTCCCCTCCTATTTTCCCTTCATGTTAGTGACCTTCCCCTTACTCTATCAACATGTGTAGGAATTGCTCCACGTTTAGGCGAAAGACACATCCCCTGCCTAATGTATGCAGACGATATTTTAATATTAGACCTCTCCCCTAAGGGTCTTAATAACCGTCTGCATGCACTACACATCTTCTCTGAAGAGCACTTTTTGAAAATAAATATCTCTAAAAGTAAGATAATGTGCTTGGAGGGACGAAACAAACTAAAACTGGACCACATTAGTTGGGAATTGGGAGGTCAGAAATTAGAAAGAGTAAAATCGTATGTCTTTCTAGGTATGGTAGTCACTAGTAACTTAAGTAATAAATTACACATTGAAAGCAGTTCTCGAAAAGCAAAGTCACAGGGTAAAGGCCTAAGAACTCTGTATAAATCAACAGGTCAGAGACACTTCGTTCATCTGTTGGAGGCCTTTCGGGCAAAAGTTCCCCCGACTCTGCTCTACGGGGTAGAATTAATTGACCTAGCGGAATGGGGCTTTTTAGACACAGTGGAGGGCTCCCTACTGAGAAATTTAACCTCGGTTAATAATAGTTGTAGCTCTGCAACCCTGCGTCTAGAACTCGGCCTTAGGAGTAGCTGGGCTCAGGGACTTGCAGGAGTGATTCGCTGGGTCATTAGTCTGATTAAAGGAAAGCCATCCACTCTCAGATCTCTTATTACAAAAGAGTTGATGGGCCCCCTAAATGCATACTCGATCCTAATAAAGAACTATAGGAAAGCTATCACTCTCTTGGAGTTGGAGGAAGCTTCCATCTTAGAGCTTTCCATGAATCAATTGAAATTACAACTAAAACAAGCTACATGGAAGCTAAGCTACAAGAGGGATCGGAATTTAACAACACAAAAAAAGGGGGCCACTCAAGTTGTTGATTCCTATTCAATCAGACAGATACAACCCTATCTGTCATGGAACATCCCGCATGGCTTACACCGCTTTTGGCTACTTCTCAGGCAGGACCTGCTCCCCCTGAACAAGTTGTTGGCCAAATGGTACGGAATATCCAATGTATGTAATTTCTGTAACCTAGCAATTCAAGACTCCAAACATGCCCTGTTAGCTTGTCCTGCATTATTGACTTACCGGCGCCTCTGGATAAAACCGGCTTGTATTCAGTTTGGTATTTCCTCTGCAACAGCTCTGTTGGATGCTATTCTTAGCCCCCCGAATGGAATTTTTTGTAACAAAATTTTTAATTTTTTTAAATGTTTCTTAGAACTGTATTAATAGAATGGTAAATTACTTTTGTATAATTACTGTCTGTATGAGTTGTTTTATTCGGCCAAAATGTTCCACTGTCTTTTGTAATTGTATAATATGTGGATCTCCACGGAGTTCCAAACCATATTTAATAAAATTGAAATTGCAGTCGGGCGACGTGGGTGAGCGGTGCCATGTAGATGTTAAACAGCGTTGGGCTGAGGGATGAGCCCTGGTGTACGCCGCAGACGATCTCGGTGGCTTCGGAGTGGTAGGAGGGGAGGCGGACGCTCTGTGTTCTGCCGGAGAGGAAGGAGGTAGTCCAGTCCAGGGCCTTCTCTTGGATCCCGGCGTCGTGGAGGCGTGTTCGTAGTGTATGGTGGCAGACCGTGTCGAAGGCGGCTGACAGGTCCAGGAGGATGAGGGCTGCGCTTTCTCCATTGTCTAGCAGGGTCCTGATGTCATCGGTGGCGGCGATGAGGGCAGTTTCGGTGCTGTGGTTGCTGCGGAACCCGGCCTGGGACGGATCTAGGATGCCATTCTCCTCGAGGTAGCGGGTCCATTGTTTGTTGACGTTCTTCTCGATGACCTTCGCCGGGAACGGAGCAGGGAGATGGGCCGGATGTTCTTGAGGTCCTTGGGGTCCGCCTTGGGTTTCTTGAGTAAGGCGTTGATCTCGGCGTGCTTTCAGCTCTTCGGGAAGGTTGCTGTCTCGAAGGAGATGTTGATGGCTTTCCGGAGATGGGGTGCGATGGCGGTGCTGGCTTTGTTGAAGATGTGGTGTGGGCATGGGTCTGACGGAGATCCGGAGTGGTAGGTGTTCATGATCTTGATGGTGTCGTCGTTGATGTTGGTCCAGGAGAGCAGGCGGTTGGTGTGGATGGTGGTCGTGGAGGCGGAGGTCTCAGTGGTTGTCGGGTGGTCGTGGCGTTGAAGCTGTCGTGGATGTCTGCGATCTTGCGGTGGAAGAAGGTGGACAGTGAGTCGCACAGGTCTTGCAAAGTTGGGATGTCGTTGGTGTTGGAGCTGGGGTTGGAGAGTTCCTTCACGATGTTGAAGAGCTCTTTGCTGTTGTGTGCGTTGTTGTCTAGGCAGTCTTTGACGGATCTGATGAGGTGGTGGTGTCTGCAGGTGGCGTTCTTATGGGCTGCGTAGCTGTCCGGTGTTCGTTCACGGGGCCAGTTGTTCTCCAGCTTTCGTCAGGTTTGCTTGGAGGCCTGGAGGTCTTCAGTGAACCAGCTGGCTTTCTTGCTGGTGTGAGTGTTGGAGGGTTTCTTGAACGGGGCGAGGGTGTTGTCGCAGTTGTCGCTCCACTGTCTGAGGTTGCGGGTGGCGGTTTCGGGGTCGGTGGGGTTGGCGGGTGGGCTCTGGGCGATGGTGGTGGTTAGCTGGTCTTCGGTGACTTTGCTCCAGCAGCGGCGAGGGATCTGTTGGGTGCGTGGTGCGTGGTGGGTTTCTGGAAGGGGAAGTGGATGCAGCAATGGTCGGTCCAGTGGAGTTCGGTGGTGTGGTTGAAGGAGACGTGGGGGCTCGCGGAGAAGATGGGGTCAAGCCTGTGGCCGGCGGTGTGGGTGGGTGTTGTGACGAGTTGTCTGAGTCTGAGGTTGGCGAGATTGTTGATCAGGGTGGTGGAGTTGGTGTTGTTGTTGTTGTCTAGGTGGAGGTTCAGGTCCCCGATGAGGATGTAGTCCATGAAGGCGAGGGCGTGTGTGCTGACGAAGTCTGCGATGGAGTCGCTGAACTGTGGTCGGGGTCCGGGGGGTCTGTAGACGAGGGTTCCTCTGAGGGTGGTGTTGGGGTCGGTGTGGATCTGGAAGCGCATTTGATCGGCGGTGCTGAGGGTGTCGTCGGTGCTTTTAGGAAGCTGCCTTTGCCACATTGGGTGTGGAAACCATCTGTGTAATATCCCCAAGGACACTGCTGCTAGCGAGGACTGCGTGCAGTATTTAAATAACCCCCGGGTGGTGAGAGCGGCGTCTGCACTCCCCTGAAGACTGGACTCAAAAACTGCCCTGGGATCACCGCCGCCGATCTGAGGGGGGCGCACTGTCTAAATCACCCAGCCGAGCGTGTCAAGCAAATCACTTCAAAAGTCACCTAGATTGCCCCTAAGACCACCGCCGCGGCCCGAGTGGAAAGTGCATAAAATCACCCCTGAAGTCACTGCCGCGGCCCGGGGGCCTCAGGAACTCTGTCCCCGTCACTGCTGACGTGGAGAAGGGGCCGCGCTGGGATTGGTGCTGCCGCGGGGTTTTACCTGCAACGATGGGCTCATCACCAAGAGGAAGCCATGCTGAGTAACGGGAACGCAAGGAACCCCGCCGCGTTCCAGAGAACAGCTGCTGCGCCTGGGGTTGCCCTACACGGATCCTTACGCGGCACCAGGTAACTCCCCGAACAGGGCGCTCGCATTGCCAAGGGCGGGGCTGCTGAGGGACTGTCTGCTGGGACGCTGCCTACCGGGGACCATCTCTTTTTAATTTCGGGCTGGCCCAGTTGAACTCGCACTGCACGAACTGGCAAGATATTGAATTAATCGCACACCCGCTCTCGGTAACCCTCACCTGCCGTGGCTCAATCTTTCTGGCAATAGCGGGACTGGGAGCATCGGCTTATCTCAGTTGCAGGCCTATTGCCCCTGTACCTCTTGGGCCCCCAAAAAGATAAAAACGCACCTTTGGGAACTGACTTTGCTTTGGGGGCACTCCAGAGAGCAGACCTGCGGGAACCTAATTACTCTACCTTGTATGGGCAGGGGAAACATCGAGTCAGGAACTGCTTACGCAAAGTTCTGCTCTGCCAAAGTGGTGCAAACTCATAAAGACTGTGAACAGGGCCTAAGCCACCGCACTTAGAGGGAACTGTCTGCTTGAGAGGTTCTCCCTCTGAAGGACGAACAGTGCTAATAACAGGGGCTGGCTGATTCTGCCATAAGTGAATGAGGAACTGTTTTTGCCCTAATGTTTTTCAGCTAAAAGGCAGCCCCTACTGGAATAATTGTAACCACTCGTTTGACTGACAACTTTAATTGGATATGCTGGATTCTTGTCGTTTTGGATTTTGTTGAATTTTAGCTAAAGATACTTATATTTTTCTACAACTGGTGTATTATCCTTTTGTGAGTGATTTTACTGTGTTACTAGTGGTGTGTATTGCATAAATACTTTACACATTGCCTCTGAACTTAAGCATTCCTGCTCTGCGCCAGACTACCCTGTCGGAAGCGGTGGTCCCTACTTAGACTAGGGTGCCAACTAGAGATCCCGGTTCTAACAGGAACCATAACACTTTAAGTGGGAGAAAGGAGGACGACAAGATGCAGGGCAAGGCAGGGGGGAAATACCATTACAACACTTCTTCTCCCTTATGAACAAAGGAGAACCAGGAATTAATCAGGTACAAGAGACATCCATGGGAAAAACAAAATAGAGAACCAAAATAGATGATTACATTACAAAATTGCAGAAGTTCTGGAAGTGACACAACATACCAAATCCCACATCTAGCACGATACAATGCTCCCACAACAACATCAGAACTGTAGATCAGTGTGGAATATAATCTCTGTGCCACTCCGGAACTCTATGTGGCCTCATGCTCCTGCGACCATATTTTCTACCAGTATCACCCCTTGAACACGGGAAACATCCTTTACAACACAACTTTTACCACGCAGTGCTATTACAACGCAGGTTTTACAACGAAAACCATTACAACGCATTGCGCTGGGGGGCGCTCTAGGATAGGGAATAGATTTAATTTACTATCCAACACCTTCCCTAGTGTACACGGGGACTGGAGTTGGAATAGTAAATTAAACTATTCACTATCCAGCACCCCAAAGCGCTATGCGTTGTAATGGTATGCGTTGTAAAAACTGCATTGTAACAGCATGCGTGGTAAAAGCATGCGTTGTAACGTCATACATCCCTTGAACACACCTCATTAATGTTTTTTACTAAGAAAGGGTGACAATCAGATAACCTACCCACACTCCAAGTGTGTTCGTCATTCAGGGTAATTGCATTTTTGCCTACCTTGACCACTTTCATAGGCTCTGAATACTTACTTCCCCCTCCTTGATGAGACACTGGTAATTTGACCTGGTCAGTGTCTCCCACTTTCCACCTGCCCTCAAAAACACACTGCTTTGAATCATACTTCTCTTTGTAACTACGCTGGTGGAGTTCCCTAAGCCTGTTCATCTCATTTTTATCCACTCATCAGCGCTCTCCTCCACCCAACCAGTTAGGAGATAGCTTAGTTCCGGGTAGCCTTCCTATTAATGCCAGAAACAGTGAGATGTTGGTAACCATGTTGGGTGTGGTGTGATAAGACCACAGCATACTTTGGATAGCCTGAAATAATTGCAAACATTCCTTCATCATCCTATTGACCCTTTCCACCAGCCCATAGGCCCAAGGGCAGTTTAAAGCTGTCTTGTAATGGTGAATAGACAAACTCTTCAAGAACGCCTGCATCTCTTCGGATGTAAATTATACCCCATTATCCATGACAATGATACTAGGAATCCCTTCCAATATACATACTGTATATTCTCCAAATCGAGAAAGACACCTTATGCAAGGGTGTGGATTACCCTAAATGCAACATTTCACTTGATGATATCGAAAATGATGTGCTGGTGGACTTGTGCTATCCATATACTTTAATTGATTATGACATTTTTGAGGAAAAATTCCTTGGCAGGAATTACACAATGTACGCACCTGATATAGAGCCACGAAGTTATAACAAGTATCCCATTCCTCTTGTGGGCATGTTGAGTATGCAAATTTAATTTAAAGAACGTTCAACACATGGGAATGTTTTCCACAATCGTCACTAAAAATGTTGAAAACAGGAGTCAATAATAATAATAATAATAATAATATTAATTAAGACATTGATAGAGCACGCAGCTACCTCGACTAAGGTGTCCCAGAGCTAAAGTGGATAACAATGTAGCCCTGTTGGCAGAGAGCTAGTCACTAGGGCTAAACAGCCAGGTCTTCAATGCCTTTCTAAACTCCTGTTCAGAGTGCATCATACGTAGACCTAGGCGTAGGACTACGCTACGCTCGCGGAGCTTGCCTAGTTTGAGCAACTACACGCTACGCGAATTGCACATAGCACAATGCAAAAACGCATAGTGGGCATTTTTTGCTTGCTTGCGGCCCTCAACATCAAGTTGGCGACCGCGAGCGAGTAACACAGCATCCCAGCAAGACTTTTTCCTCATTCGCGATCAGCAACATCAAGTTGCTGATCAAGAGAGTGGAAAAATAAACCTCCCGGCGAGATTCTCAACGCGGGGAGGTCAGGTTTCTCATTGCGAGTGGTCGCATATGCTTGCGACCGCTCGTAACGAGAAACTACCAGTCTGCGTTGAGAAAGCTGCTGCTCGAGTACAAATCTACTCGAGCAACAGAAAACGACTGCTTGCACTGTGCAAAATGCGGTTTGCAATGATTTCACAGTGCGGACAAGTATCCGACACTGTGCAATCAGTGCGAACAGCATTTTCCCTACTTCACTACTCAGTTCGCGTAGCTACGCGTAGCCTGATAGTGCGAAGTGCACTTCGCATAGCTACGCGTAGCGCTACTACGCTAACTACGCCCAGGGTTGTACGTAGTTGAAGGGGCAGGTCATTCCAGCCTTTGGAGGTTCCCACCTTGAACGTTCTGCCCCCCCATTCTTGCTTTAGCAAAGCGGGGAATGAAGAGGTAGTGTTTCAGGTTGGACCTCAGCGATCTGCCTTGCTGGTAAGGGCGAAGTCTCTTCCTCAGATAATTGGGGCCTCTTCCCTGGTAAGCCCGGAAAGCAAATGTGAGGGCCTTGAATTCAACTCTCTTGGCCACCAGGAGCCAATGGAGTTGTCTAAGGTGGGGGGGAGATATGGTGGCGGAGAGGGACCTTGCGGACCAGCCTTACTGCAGCCTACGGATCAAGCTGCTAGGCAGACCCAGATAGAGTCCGTGTGCATAGTCTAGATGGGAGGTGACTAACGCATGCACTGCAGTTGTATGAGCTATCTCTGGCAAGAAGTCGATGAATTTTCTAATAATTTTCATCTTACCAAAGCAGGCCGCAGATACATGCTGGACATGGGCGGAAAGGGATAAGTCATTGTCCCATCGGACTACAAGACTCTTGACCGAGTCCTTGGGTACAGGAGCCGTTCCCAGTTTTACCGGCCACCACAGGGCTGCCGGGGGTGGGACTGCTTGGTGAAAAAACAGAACCTCCATTTTGTCGGCATTGAGCTTTAAAACGTTGCTACTCATCCAGAAGGAAATGCTTTTAAGGCAATCTCTGAAAGAGTCAAAGACTGATGCAGACACTTTACTGAAGGAAAACATCAGTTGGGTGTCATCAGCCTAGGATATCACCTTGATCCCCGTGTTAGCTATGAGTTCCGCCAATGGTGCCAGATAGATATTAAAGAGAAGTGGGCTGGGGCGGATCTTAGAGGTTTAGCAGCAGAGGAGAAAGGGTGGAGAAAGACCTGTTGGTCTCGGCCATGAAGGTAAGACGCGATCCAGTCCAGCGCCGTCCCACGGATGCCAATTTGCTTAAGACGATCAAGCAAGATAGAGTGCGACACAGGGACAAACACTGCTGAAAGGTCGAGGAGCACCAGCATGTTCGCAGCAACCCCATCCACCGCCCAGCGAATGGAATCAGCAATCTCAATCAGTGTGGATTAAGTGCTATAACCAGAGCGAAAGCCAGACTGGGAGTCATGCAGTAGCCCGTTGGATTCAATGAAGGCATCCTGCTGCTGATGCGCTAATTTCTCTAACGCGGGGGCCGAGAGAAGATAAATGGGCCTGAAATTACTGGCGACTTCCGGGTCAGCATTGGGTTTCTTCAATATGGGGGGGAGGAACGCATGTTTCCAGGCAGATGGAAAAACCCCTAGCCTGAGTGAGAAATTCCAGATGGCATTAATGGGGGGGGGGGGCTGAGGCAATCTGCCAGTAAGCTGTAATGTCTAGCTGGCCAGGGATCTCTAGGTGACCCGGATTTGCATTTCTGAAGTTTGGCCAAGGAGGCCTCAACTGGAATAATAGTGAACTCAGAAAACACCTGCCGGTTCTGGCTGTGGCCACGGAAATCGTCCTCCCCACTAGGGTGGTGAGCTGCAGGGAACAAGGCATAGATCTGTGATATTTTCTCCTCAAAGAAATTCGAGAGATTGTTGTACATCTCCAATGAAGGAACAACAGGGTGCATAAGTGCCGAAGGGTTGGTGAAGGATTTCACAACCTTGAAAACTTCCCTGGAGGAATTCCTAGCGCTGACAATCCGATTGGCCAGGAAATGTCTTCTCTTGATGATGAGAAGTTTGCGGTATTCTTTCAATGGCACTCTATACCCAATCTTATCCTCTGTAGCATATAATCTTCTCCACTTACGCTCCAATCTTTTACAGTCGCTTTTTTTTAGCTCTAATGTCCTCTGTGAACCAAGGAGTGGAAGGGGTTACTCTAGAAGAGCTAACAAGCTTCTGTGGTGCAATTTTATCCCGGGCCTCCCTGAACCAGGCAGTCAAGTTTACAATGCTCATCAAGATTATTCGAGAGGAGGAGCTCAGAATCCTTAAGA
The DNA here is from genome assembly GCF_964261635.1 of Lissotriton helveticus. Lineage (NCBI taxonomy): Eukaryota > Metazoa > Chordata > Amphibia > Caudata > Salamandridae > Lissotriton > Lissotriton helveticus. The sequence goes on along the minus strand of NC_136065.1, from coordinate 262,263,956 downwards.
AGAAGGGTTAGGGACTCAGGGAAAACCCTACTCCAGTTCCTCCTCAATTCCTTAGGGAGAGAGGTGACCCTGGCCCTAACTTTCAGGTGTATCTGGAAAGGGACCAGAAAGTGATCCGACCAAATCACCGGGGTGGGCGTATTCACTGTAACTTCCTTTATATTCAAACAAATAAGGTCCAGTAAATGACCCACTTTATGCGTTGGGGAGGAGACGAGTTGGGTCAGGCTAAAATCCGCCAGCGACTAAACAAAATCTGAACTTTGAGAACAAGAGGGATCATCAACATGTAGTTTAAGGTCACCTAGGACTGTCAAATTTGAATGGCGGGTGCTAGCCTGGATGATAGTCTGCCAAAATGTGGGTGGAACCATGGCAGTAGCCCGGGGGCCTGTAGAGAAGGAGCTCCACAAAGGAGTCCGAAGAGGAAAGTTTAATGCAGAAGGGGAGTCCTTCGATACTGCCTATCTGACCGAAATTGGTAGTTGACGTCACCCAGATGTCTTTGTGGATAATTGCCAGACCACCCCCGGTCTGTTATCCCATCTATTCGCACAGACTTTGCCATAGCCCTGAGGAATAGCTAAGACCACTGCCGGGTTTGAGTCTTCGCGCAGCCACGTCTCCGTCAGGAAAATAAGGTCCCAGTTATTGTCCACTAGGGATTGGTGTTTGTCAAGTGCATGTTTAGGCATCAACCTGCAATTAATAAGGCAGGTTTTTAAACCCCAGGGCCGTACTGGCCATAGCGGGCACTGGGCAAGGATGGGGGCTGGTTTTGAGCCCCTGCGGGCTGTTTTTCTTGCCAGGGGCCGGCAATATCGTCCCCCTGTAACAAAATCGGTCGATATCGGCTCTAGCAAACAGCTCGGCCGCACCCCCCTAGCCCCCTGGGGGGGGGGGAGCGGTAGGGCAGTTTGACAGGGCCAGTTTTGGTTCCCAGTCTGGCCCTGCCCAGGGCTTAGAGGACTTTGGAGGGGATGGATGCGCCTCCTTATCCAACCGAGGGGTGTGGCTGGGATTAAAGGAAAAGTTGCAGCAGGGGCAATAAAAAGACCCATCTAAGTCGCTAAGTGGCGTGACCACCTGGCATGGGCAGATGGAAGGTCTCAATGCTAAAAGCTCTTCTCTGTCCCAGCCACTCGGAGATTCAGCATAATTTTTGGCAGCTTAACTGGCCTTGGCCCGGATGCGTACGGGTGCAGACGGGCTTGCCTTTGGTGCGCCCGCTGCACGCATCTGCTGCGTGTCAGTGCCATTAGCCCTGAAATAGTCTGGAAACAGACTCAATGGAGGGAGACTAGGGCGTCTCACCTCCAAGATGGCGGCAAATAATGGTCCACAGGAAGTGAGGGAAATTCAGGAAGCCCTCTTCCCAGGAAAGAAACTCCCTCCACTCAATCAGCAGACTATCAGCTTTGGTGGGCCGGGGAGCGGGGAATGCGGCCCTAAAATGTGCGTCAATGAGCAATAAGTAAACTCCTGCTTATTTTGTAGCACTGCCTCACAACAATCACAGCTCAGAAGCTCAACAAACTGTCACCAGCGGACATAGAATGTTGCTGAAAGCGGGAGCAGCTTGCAGCACGAGAGGGGAAGGAACCATAACACGTTAGGGGGGAAAGGAGGACAACAAGATGCGGGGAAAATACCATTACAACACACATCCAATCCACTTCGCATCAAATGTTGGTCCAAAATATTTATAGATAGTAGAAACATAATGGGTGCTGAAATGCAGCCCTGACATAATCATCGATTGAGTTTAAAAGAGGCTGAATACTCTCTGCGTTCAAAATGTACTCTAGCCTACAAATCCGAATGTAAATATGTGAGAAAATGCACCTGTGTGTCATTCAATACTTGCTCTAAGCTTTTAGAGAAAGAAATATGCTTTCCTTTTCCTTGACACAGCCTAAGCATTGCAATGAATATTGAATAACGTGATTGTGGATGTTGGGTAATGGGGTGTATATTTGGATAATTAGCCCAACACCAAAGGGCCTATTCATAAATGTATTTTGAAGTACATAAAAATGTAATTCTGTAGTACTATTTTACATACTCTTACATGCCTTTATGAATTAGCCCCAAAACATCTAAAATAGAAATAAAATAGCAACAATCAGAATCTGATCCACAAAGGCACAACGATTTACTCATGTAGATATTTACTAATACACCTTTGTGTAATGCTTCACTTTGTTGCTGTTCACAATTCAAAGCATAGATTTACAACTAGATGTAGACGTGCATGTTTTCACCTTCTCGAATTAGGGTATGGGGCCTCCTACAACAGGATTTACAAGAGTAAAGTTATTACTAGTATTTCTACATCTGTATTTTACGTTCTGTGTACTTGGTAGATATGGCCGCCACTGGGGTGGAGACCTCTCCATGTAAGGCAGAATTTCCATCACAGAATGGTGACCATTGCCACAGCGATAGAAACTTCAGAAGGGAAAGTAATAGGTGAATACTATACACATGACTCTAATCACATACCTGACACCCATTCATTTCAAACCACATAAATACAAAAAGTGTGGCACTCATGTTGAGGCGCGCATGGGCAGATCCACGGGGCAGGTTTGCAGTGGCAGAGACGTAATGGGAGGGCAGGACACTAAATGTGGTCTCAGTGTACCTCTCCCTGGCAATCAATCAATCAATCAATCAATCAATGACACTTGTAAAGCGCGCTACATACCCGTAGGGTCTCAAGGCGCTGGGGGGGGGGGTGCCGCTACTGCTCGAACAGCCAGGTCTTCAGCTTCCTCCTGAAGGAGAGGTGGTCTTGGGTCAGGCGCAGGTCGGTCGGGAGGGAGTTCCAGGTCTTGGCAGCCAGGTAGGAGAAGGACCTTCCTCCTGTAGTCGCTCTTCGGATGCGGGGGACGGCGGCGAGGGCGTGGTTGGCTGATCGAAGGTGGCGTTTGGGAGCGTAGAAGTTGACTCGGCTGTTGAGGTAGCTCGGGCCTTGGTCGTGTAGGGCTTTGTGTGCGTGGGTGAGGAGGCGGAAGGTGATTCTTTTGCTGACGGGGAGCCAGTGAAGGTCTCTGAGATGTCCGGAGATGTGACTGGTTCGTGGGATGTCGAGGATGAGTCTGGCTGAGGCGTTCTGGATCCGCTGGAGTCTCTTCTGGAGCTTGGCGGTGGTACCGGCGTAGAGGGCGTTGCCGTAGTCCAGTCGGCTGGTGACGAGGGCCTGGGTGACGGTCCTCCTGGTCTCGGTGGGGATCCACCAGAAGATCTTCCGTAGCATGCGTAGGGTGTTGAAGCACGCCGAGGAGACGTTGTTGACTTGCCTGGTCATGGAGAGGGAGGAGTCCAGGATGAAGCCCAGGTTGCGTGCATGGTCTGTCGGTTTGGGTGCGGTGCCCAGGGCGGGAGGCCACCAGGAGTCGTCCCAGGCGGAGGGTGAAGAGCCCAGGATGAGGACCTCCGTCTTGTCCGAGTTCAGTTTCAGGCGGCTGGTCGTCATCCACTCGGCTACCTCCTTCATCCCTTCGTGCAGGTTGGCTCTGGCGGCGGCGGGGTCGTTGGTCAGGGAGAGGATCAGCTGGGTGTCGTCGGCGTAGGAGATTATGCTGAGGTTGTGTTTGCGTACGATGGCCGCGAGGGGGCTCATGTAGACGTTGAAGAGGGTGGGGCTCAGAGATGATCCTTGAGGGACGCCGCAGATGACTTCGGAGGCCTCTGACTTGTACGGTGGTAGGCGGACTCTCTGTGTTCTTCCGTCGAGGAAGGAGATGATCCATTCCAGCGCCTTGTCCTGGATTCCGACGTTGCTGAGGCGCTGCACTAGGGTGCGGTGGCAGACCGTGTCGAATGCCGCGGAGAGGTCTAGGAGGATGAGGGCCGCTGTTTCTCCATTGTCCATCAGGGCTCGGATGTCATCGGTGGCGGCGATGAGGGCGGTCTCGGTGCTGTGGTTGGCTCGGAAGCCGGACTGTGAGGGGTCGAGGGATCCGTTCGTCTCGAGGAAGGCGGCCATCTGCTTGTTGACGGTCTTCTCGATGACTTTGGCTGGAAACGGGAGGAGCGAGATGGGGCGGTAGTTCTTGAGGTCGGTGGGGTCCGCTGTTGGTTTCTTGAGTAGAGCGCTGAGTTCGGCGTGTTTCCAGCTCTCAGGGAAGATGGTGGTGTCGAAGGATGTGTTGATGATGTCTCGCAGATGGGGTGCGATGACAGCGTCGGCCTTGTTGAAGACGTGGTGAGGGCAGGGGTCGGTCGGCGATCCGGAGTGGATGGAGTTCATCGTGCGGATGGTGTCTTCGGTGCTGATCGGGGTCCAGGCGTGGAGGGTGGTGGTGGGGGGTGGTTGTTTGGTCATGGTGTGCGTTGGTTGGTTGTTGAAGCTGTTGTGTATGTCCGCGATCTTGTTGTGGAAGTATGAGGCGAGGGAGTTGCAGAGGTCTTGCGATGGGGTGATGTCGTTGTTTCCTGCGCTGGGGTTGGAGAGCTTTTTCACGATGTTGAAGAGTTCCTTGCTGTTGTGTGCGTTGTTGTCCAGCCTGTCCTTGAATGCTGTTTTCTTGGCGGCGCGGATCAGCTGGTGGTGTTTCCGGGTGGCAAGCTTGAAGGAGGTCCTGTTGTCCGGTGTCGGATCCCTTCTCCAGACTTTCTCGAGGGCTCGGCAGTTCTTCTTGGAGCTCTTGAGTTCGTCGGTGAACCAAGGGGCCTTCTTGCTGCCGGGTCTGCTGGGCGGGGTCCTCAGTGGGGCGAGTTCGTCCGCGCAGTTGCTGATCCACTTCGTGAGGTAGTCGGCGGCCTGGCTGGGGTTCGCTGAGCTGGCAGGAGGGTGCTGGCTCAGGGAGGTGGCGAGCTGGTCTGCTGTGATCGTGTTCCAGCTTCTGCGGGCGGCCTGTTGTTGGTGGTGGTGGGTCGTCGTTCTCTTGAAGGTGAAGTGGACGCAGCTGTGGTCCGTCCATTGAAGCTCTGTGGCGTGGCTGAAGTCGATGTCTGTGCTGGAGGAGAAGACGGCGTCGAGTGTGTGTCCGGCGAGGTGGGTGGGGGTGGACACCAGTTGCTTGAGTCCCAGGTTGGCGAGGTTGTCGAGCAGGGTGCTGGTGTTGCGGTCGTTGTTGTTCTCCAGATGGAAGTTGAGGTCTCCCAGGAGGATGTAGTCAGCGGAGGGGAGGGCATGCGGGCTGACGAAGTCGGCGATGTCCTCGCTGAATTGTGTGCGTGGTCCAGGGGGTCGGTAGATCAGGGTGCCTCTGAGGGTGGTGTTCGGGTTGGCGTGGATCTGGAAATGCAGGTGTTCGGCGCTGGTCAGGGTGTTGTCGGTGCTGGTCGTGAGACGGATGGTGTTCCTGTGGATGATGGCAATGCCTCCTCCCATCCGGTTGGCGTTTCGGTCCCTCCGGACGATCTTGTAGCCCTCTGGGATAGCGATGGCGATGTCGGGAGCTGAGGAGGTGTTCATCCAGGTCTCCGTGAGGAAGGCAACGTCAGGGGCTGTGGTGTCGAGGAGGTTCCAGAGTTCGATGGCGTGTCTGTGGACGGAGCGGGTGTTGAGCAGGATGCACTTGAGGTGGGTACTGCTGGTGTTCGATTTGGCGGGTGCTGGTGCGAGGCTGGTCCGGATGCAGGAGAACTTGCAGGCGTGGCAGCTGAAAGGTCCGTGGGTACGTCGTGGAGTGGCTTGATGGCAATCTGGGAGTCGGTCGGTGTTGAGAGCGGTGAGGGTGGCGGCGGAGTACGTCAGGCGGGTCGGTCGGGCTCTTCGGGGGCCAGGGGTCCTGGCACTGGGCGCGGTCCAGGCGCGGACGGGCGCAGACGGGCTTACCTTTGGCGCGCCTTCGGCGCACAATCGGCGCGCCCGCTGCGCGTGACTGCTGCGCGTTCGCACGGTCGCCATTTAAGGCGAAGTGCGCGGGTGGGCGGAGCAGCTGGGAGGCGGGAGCGGGGAGGGAAACAGAAGAGAAAAAGGGGCGGGGCTAATGGCGGTGGCGGGAAGCGGGAGCGGGGGGCGGCGAGGTGGGCGGGGAAGCAGGAAGGGGACAGGCACAATTTGCAGAGGAGTGCAAAACACGATGGGAACGGCAAATACAAAAAACAAGCACAAATTCAAGAAAAAAAACGGGGGAAAGAGACGGTAGCACACGATCTGGGGCACAGGGAGAAAACAAGCATAAATACCAGTCAAAAACGGGGGAAAAAGACAGTAACACACGATCTGGGGCACAGGGAGAAAACAAGCACAAATACCAGTCAAAAACGGGGGAAAAAGACAGTAACACACGATCTGGGGCACAGGGAGAAAACAAGCACAAATACCAGTCAAAAACGGGCGAAAACCAAAGGAGAGCGCTCAGGGCGGCAGCGAGGCCGGCGCTGAGGCAGAGGCAGGCACTGGGGGCACACGCAGCAGCTGGTGGCCGTGCGGCGCGGGGGTGTCCCACAAGTAAGCAATGGGTAAGGAAGCGCTTGTAGATCTGGGCAGGATACTAGCACACCTTCCCATAGGCACGCTAATAATGGGGGGGGACTTTAATATGACTATGACTTGGCCACACACGTATATGGAGGAGTTCGCCACGGCACTGGGTCTCGTAGACGTATGGCGTTCATTACAGCCGGACAGAGTCCAGTATACATACTATTCTAATGCCCACAAAAGCTCCTCCAGCATTGATTATTTCCTAACACATGCAGGATCCCTGAGCCACTTTCAGAATCCCAGGGTACTCCAGAGGGGCATTTCGGACCACTCCCCAGTGATAGTGGAACTTACATTTTTTTAGCGCCAACTGCGATCCACATTGACTCTCAGTCACTGGTTGCTGGAGATCCCTGATGTCAAAGATGAACTACCGATTACTTTAAAGAAAATGTAGGATCGGTGGACTCAGCACAGATGATTTGGGAGGCCTTCAAAGCAGTGGTGAAGGGTCAAGCCATGGCTCTTTGGGTAGGGTACACTAAACAAAGACAACATCATATCGTCCAGGTTGAGTGCGACCTTCAATGATTAGAAAACAAATACAATACTGCCCCTTCAGAGGACGCTAGACACCGCCTGGAGCTCAAGCAGGAGGAATATAAGATTCTAATTAGGGAAAAGATACAGGCCAAAATCCTCCATACGACACATAGACTATACGAGCTGGGAGACAGAGCGGGGAAACTATTGGCGTGGTAAGAGAGGAGGGAGCAGGGCGAGAGTTGGGTGCCCCAGTTGACTCTTGGAGACTGGTCGCACATTACTCACCCAAGAGATATCACCAATGCATTCGCGGACTATCTGGAACAAGTTTACACCCCTTTGACTCCTTACAGAGGACTCCCCCCAACTCCTTGAAGATAGTGATATTCCAACATTGTCCAACAGTGATAGAGAGGCATTGGACGGAGATTTGACAGATCTAGAAATCCAACAAGCAACAAGCAATGAGCAAGATTCCGTCGGGTAAGACGATGGGACCCAATGGGCAGTATCTGGCGGTATCGGACAGTGACTGATGGGTATCCTTATTCACTAAGGGGTACTCCTATTTCATCAGTTATACCTTTAAGATCCTCTTTTTACACTTCTATTGTGTTTATTTTGTTGGTTCATGTCATACCAAGGTTTACTTACTCTAGACCCTTGGGCACTCTGTGTTTTCTAACCCAATGGGATCCCCATAGAATTCCTAAAAGTAGCAGCCACTCAAGTGACGCCCTATCTGCGGGCCATGTTTGAAGAGATTTATGAAATGGGTCTCCTACCGGAGGACCAGCGATTGGCATCTATCATGGTGCTCAGGAAACCGGGTAAACCCCCAGATGTTTATGGCTCCTATCGCCCAATTTCCCTAATTAATGTGGAAGCAAAGATCTTAGCAAAAGTCCTTGCCCTATGCCTGATTGCAGTCATTTCCTCGCTGGTCCACCCAGATCAATCGGGCTTCATGCTGGGGAGGAATACGGCACTTACCATCAGACGCCTCCATAATGTACTAGCACGCTAAGAGTTTATCGAAGAAGACGCATTGGTCCTCTCACTAGACCCCTCCATGGCATTTGACTTCATAGAATGGCCATATTTATTTGAAGTCTTGAGGCGTATGGGCTTCGGTTCCAAATTCATAGGCTGGGTGAGATTATTATATACAGACATTCGGGGACAGGTTAGAGTAAATATTTATACAACCAGATCTTTCCCACTGAAAAGGGGCACTCGGTAGGGCTGCCCTCTCTCCCCCTGCTCTTCTCTCTGATGCTGGAGCCGCTGCCCGCTTGGGTCAGACGTGATGTCATGGTGAGGGGTGTGAAATGGGCGGAGGGGCACGACAATAGAATATCATTATATGCAGACGATATTTTGCTCTACCTTGCCTCCCCCTACAAATCCCTTCATGGAGTTTTGAATATTTTCACGAACTTTGGGAAATATTCAGGCTGTGCCATAAACTGGAATAAATCAGTGTTTGTTCTGAAGGGTCAGGCTTCCCAACTACCAACGGGATGAATGGTGGAGGTCACCACGTAAGGCTTCCTCTATCAGGGGATCTTTGTAACTCCGGACCCCCAACTTTTCTATGACCGTAAACTCGCGGACCCCCTAGCTCGTCTGCGGGCAGATGTTCAACACTAGCGTTCCCTCCCCTTGTCCCTAGTAGGGCGAGCGGCCCTTTTTAAGATGCTTGCCCTTCCCCGATTCCTGTATATTATTCAAAATTGTTCCATCGGGTCCTAGACGCATACTTCTCTGAGGTGAAGAGCAAAATCACAACACTGTTATGGGATGGCGGATCCCCTCGAATAGCCATGAAAAAGCTGACCAAAGGGTGGTATGATGGGGGCATCACCCTCCCAGACCTCCGCCTTTACTATTGGGCATCACAGCTGGTGGTGGTAAACCACTGGATCTACAGATCCCCAGTGGATCTGGCATACAAGCTAGACAGATATCAGATGGGAAGGGCGGGATACCTGGAGGCATTGTACTTTACGGCTCGGAGAAGTCGATATGTCGGCCCCACAGTTTATATACTGACGATATGGTACCAGGTGAACTCCCGTCTGGGATGGGCAAAGACCCTCACCAAGGCTACACCTCTGTGGTGTGCCCAGAGATTGGGTCTTCTTGGCCGCTATCCCAGGTTCGACAAGTGGGACATAATCAGCATCTCTACGCTAGGGGACTTGGCAAAAAAGGGGGCACTCCTCAAATTCGGAGATTTACAGAAGACATATGACTTGGCCCAAGGGGAGGTGTTCAGATATCTTCTAATTAGAAACGCCTTCACCACAGCACCTCCCAGACATGACAGATATCCCTGACTCATCCCCTCTGGAGGACAGGCTTCTTGATGGACCATTGCTCACCAAGGCCATATCGCTCACGTATAGAAAACTATGCAACAATCTGCCGGATACATTCCACAAACTTCAGGAGCGATGACAACTGGACTTAGGGCCTATCGATGATGATGAATGGCAGGCAGCATTGATGTCTTTTCGTAAGGCAGCCATAGTACTCTGATATAGAGTCATTCAACTAAAAATCTTACGTAGATTTTCTTGACTGGTATAACCCTGGCGCAGATAGGTTTGAGGACGGATACGCTCAGTTTCGGAGGCTGTCAACAAGATGCAACTTTTTACCACATGCTATGGGACTGCCCAGGGGTAAGACCATTGTGAGAGGGGGCCACGGAACAAATACTAGAGGCCCTGGGGAAGGAACACACTTACGCTTTGACTGGGTCTCTTGAATATATGGGAGCCGACAGACCTCATGGAAACTGAACAACAATTCATGACACTAGGCTACACATTGCTCAAGAGGGAGATAGCGAGGAAGTGGGGAATGGCGGACAGACCCTCACTCCGGACGTGGGTTAGAGAATATGATAAATGCATGATCGCCGAAAAAGAGGTGAACAAAGTAAGAGGGTGCCTTTCGAAATGGGATAGGAAGTGGGGCAAGTGGAACGCCCACCAAGGTGATTTATGTGTGTACCCAACAACAGAACTTGAACTGCAACGTACGGAAAGGCGACTTCTCAATGAACTCTGATTGTAATAACTATATTACCCAGATGACTGTTAAGTATGATGAAATATGCCAATTATCTCTTGATTCTCTATGTGATTTGTGTTTGTTCAAATTCAATAAAAATACTTATAACAAAAACAACACCTAAATACAGACCATACTCTAAGGTCTGCCTTTTTCCACTTGGACTATGTAACCTTGCAGTCAACGGGAACTACATTCATGGCCTGAGTCACAAAGGTAAGCTTACACTTTTGTGTAAGTTTATGATTGTTTTCTATTCTCAAAGGTATTTTACGAGTAGTATCTTTATAACTACTGTGTCTCTGCACATAAAAAAGATAGGACACTCCTATCTTTCTATGTGCAGAAACTGTGCAGTCATAACGTTACTACTTGTAAAATACCTATGTGAATAGCAAGAATTGTAAACTAACACAAAAGTGTAAATTTACCTTTGGGATTCAGGCCCTCAGTCTCCAGGATGCAGACAAGGCTCAAGAGAAAGAGGAATTTTCCTGGATGTGGAAGCAGCCCTTGGAGTGCAATTTGTGGTAAAACACTAAATAGTCTGCCTCCATTCACTTTGTGTGGAGCTCAAACGGCAGCATTGTGGTAGGAGATCACATACTCTTTAAATGCATTTGTGGAGGAGGCACACACCCTTGGGGAGATTAAGAAGACATGGGAGGGTGAGAGAAGGTGAGTGAAAGAGAAGCTCTCCTGGATTCAACTGGCAAGAGCTATTCCTTGAGGTACACCTGGATTCCAGCTCCATCTCACTCCTCCTTGGAGGAATCTGTTTTCTCCGCAATGCACTCTCACTTCTATGTGGGCTCACTGTTAAAGAGCATCCTAATGCTATGCTATGCTCTGCTATGCGGCTTTATAAAGCGCACAGCCGCCCCGGCAAAGGGGCATCCAGCGCTGAAACAAAAAACAGCAGAACAATGGACAACATACAACAGTCTATATTGGAGGAAAGAGGTCGGTTTTTATAGCCTTATGGAAAGCCAGGTAGTTTTCCATACTACGAATGGCGGTGGGGAGCGCATTCCAAAGTCTGGCTGCCAATACACCAAAGGAGCGTCCACCAGCGCGAACCCTCCTCGCCCGCGAAACAACCGCCAAATGCTGGCCCATAGACTGGAGTTGGCAGGAGGGGGTGTAAGCAGATTGGACATCATGTCTGGAGAGGTAAGATTTAAGATTTTAAAAGACATGCAAAGAGTCTTGAACTCTATGCATTTTGCCACTGGCATATGATGTAGACGACGGATAGCACTGGAAGTGGGGCATGTCCTGGGCAGACCTGACAAGGCTCTAGCTGCAGCGTTCTGGACCCTTTACAGTCTTGTAATTTCCGCCTTATGCCAGATAAGGACTAAACCAGTCTGTGCCTCTAAAAATGTATAAGACAAGCGATCTCACAACTCTGCCCTTCCACCAGCCACAAACCGTTATGCAGACATAGCAATCATATCCCTCTACCACGCATTCTTTAAATAAGATGAAGTTTGTATTCAATTTCTTTTTTATCCCCTCCCATACAGTCACCATTACAACTAATTTGGTTGATGCTGCGGTGGCAGAAGTACCTCAGAATATGTCTGGATAACACACAGCCCCTGTCTCTACTTGCAACCTTAAAACCCACACAGGTATGTCCTTTCATTATCCATATCACTTACAAACTGAAAGTCTTTTCTATACCTTTGTTTGTTGTACCCTAAGGAATTTAATAGTTGTTTTCTTTACTAATTAGTTTACTCAACTATAACTTGTATATTCATATTCTTTACACCATTATGCTTTTGTACTTTTAATTCACTTTAAGGGCATATGTTTTGCCCATCCACCAACTACCACTACCTGTGCTTCTGCCCATAGCCCTATACCAAAACCTGAACTTGCAGATGGATGGTTGAAACTAGTTAGTAAACATCTGTTCCTTGGGGTTTGGATCTGACCTATTTTCTCTATTTATAAGTCACAGGGTAGGTTTAGATATATTGTCCTATGTTCCTATGTTCAACCCTGTCCATATTCAATTGCATTGTTGATTGTGATATAGTTTTTCAGTTGTAACTATCCTTAGACTTGGCATTGCATTGTATTGGCACACACAAACATTTCTGTAAGACCTTGCATTATCCTTCCGGAGTGTGCCATACTTTGTGTCCAACCATAGCAACAAGAACAAGGAGCAGGGGATGGTCGAGTAGAAGGATGATGAGGGGGAGGCCATTGTTGCCTCTGCACAGAAAAACTTAAACAACTCTTCATAACCAGGCAGCAGTCTTTCTCCAAGAATGCTTCTGAGGATTACTAGTCCCCACCGACTAAGTAAGCAGCTCTGAATGTTTGTTCCATCTATGGAAGACTCACCTCCTCACTGACATCCACATGCAATACACCTGCAGAGTCAGCTACACTATCCTCCCATGGAGGGGCATTTCCGGTCTTCTCCAAGTCATCTGAGGACAGGAAACACCTGATGAGGAACAGCTATACCTCTCTAAATTAACCCCCCACAACCTCCCAAGTGGCAACCAACACTAGAATGGATATTCTGCCATCTCCAATGGCCACGAATACGGGTTGTGAGGCTTGGCGTGTCCTTGTTCTTATACTATACCGTGGGAGGATCAATTATTACAACATCATTCTACTGTACAATGGGGGTGACTCACTGTGAGATTGCGGAGCTCCTTAAAAGTCTTCCTAAGGGGCTTGATAGGAAGACCTGTTACTTGAATAACATTGTAAAATGTTACCAGTGTTACTATGATTACCTTTGTAGTCTGCAGAAGGAGATTGCATGGCAACATACTATGACCATGAAGATGATCGACACAATAACAAAAAATATCATTGTTAATCTTCAGGACCAGCGCATGCACAAGATTCTGGAGCGATACCACCACCTATGAGGCCCAAACCACCCACAAACCTAGATGTGAATGCCCTTGCAACACCCACAAACCTACCACCTACCCTACCAACACTTCATCCACCACCACCAAAAGACACAACAGACAGGTAAAATAACATTTGTATGCAGCATTCACAAAGCTAACTGTGTTTAAATGCCATCCATGACCAATTTTGAAATTAAAATAAAATACAAAGTAATGTAAAATAATGTAATTTTTTGGGTATTTGTTGAAAGTTTAAGGACTGATTTAGTACATCTGTGTGAAGAAAATGTGTAACAGCATCTATATAACAATGTATTTTACAATCCTGCTAGAAATCACAATAACAACATGTTTCTTAAATATTTTATTATAAACCAAATAATATTTTTATAATCCTTTGAAAAAATAATATATACTGATCTTGGGGTTGAATAAAAGGGAAACAAATAGTGTCTTTGCTCAGAGTGGAAATGTAAACTTGTAGGGGTGTGGGCAAATAATAAAAAACATGTTGGGACACGCGAGGGAGCAAGTCTATCTAGAAAAGAGAAAATTAAAAAACTGTGCCCAATATAAGAAACTCACAAAAAAGGTAAAGTTCTAAACGAATGCCAAATGTTCCAAACAAAGGTCAAAATGCCAAATGTCCAAAACAAGAATAACGTCCCCCCATTCCAGATGGGGGTATGAGTATCATGTTTCTGGCTTGTGGGCAGATTTTTCTAGGCATCCTCAGGCTCACTCTTTACCACTACAACGTTGATATCCTCTGCTGCGGATGTTACATAGCTGGCCATTGCAGGACCAGCAGCTATTCAGAAATGTGATACACGGGTGGTTGGGAAAACATGTAAATGGACAAGGTGGGAGACGACAGTGCAGGATGTGGGATGGGGTGTGTAGGCAGTTGACATGTTATGGCTGTTATCATTGAGGCCATGAGGCTACACATAGTAAAATGCTGTTCTGACTATATTAACTGCACCTATCAACTTCTGCACATCCTGAGAGATCGTCATGAATTCCTCGAGAGCTGTCACAATGATTTAAACAGGGGAAAGGGAGTGGGCAACACATGGGGGCTCACGTGTGTCAGGGACAAAAGTGCCCATCGATTGCTGCTGTGCCTGTTGTGGGTGGGCAGGTGGAGTAAGAAGAAGAGAAGAAGGTTGAGCAGGGTATACAGCTAGAGACCCCAATGGTATGGGGCCTCTGGAGTAAATGAAGCGTTGCATGAAGAACCATATGACAATGGGGGCTGCTGTTCGAACACCTCAGAAAGGTATTGGTGAAGGCCATGAGTAGCCCTATTGGCCACCTCCTCCTTAATGGTGGTGTCCAACACCTCCACCCTCAAAGTAGATTCAACACCCTCCAACTGGAGTTGTTTGGTGGTTGAATATGTTTGTCTCTGAGCCAGCACAAACTACCTACTAGTGGATGGTTCTTCCTCTCTGGTTGTTGGTAGGTGTCATACCTGCCATGCCGTCAAGGATTTGGAAGTTTGCCCTAGCTCAACTGAGATGGTGATTGGTCAGCTCTATCTGCTGAAAAGGAATGAGGACAAAAAACAATATTGAGTGCATATGTTCACTGCTTTTTTTTGTTAAATATTTTTATTAGGTTTTAACAATTTAGATACACTGGAGCATAAACATTTCCCGTACTTGAATGATATGCATAGATATTCAAAAAAGAAGGTTAATGAAGCACACCCTAATTTCAGTTATACAGAGTCTTGACAATCACAAGAATGTGAGATCAAATTATTATATGATACACATATATATATACACAGTGTAGTTAATGACATAAACTGATCCAAATTCCATCAGGACAAGATGACTAAGTCACGATGCTTAAATGTATAATTTTCTTTATTCCTTGTTCTTTTGACACTTATATTCAGACGTGAAATGCAGCCAACACCTGTTTTGTCTGCACACAATTAGTACTCAGATTTTCTCAAGGCTATGATGCGATCCTATAAAGAATCATTAGCCATGTCGTAGTTGAAACATCAGAAAGAAGTGTAATGGGAACCAATCCACATAGCAGACAGTCTAAAACCGGAACAATCTTGTCCGAAAGTAGATGCACAGAAGGGATGGACCCCCCTATACTAGATGGAGCTTCATATAGTGTAATGGTCCCCTCAGTACTCGATGTGTAAATGCTCCAGGCTGAACCTGATGATTCTTAATAGGATCGCATCATAGCCTTGAGAAAGTCTGAGTACTAATTGTGTCAGTTAAGTCAATAACTACACTGTGTATATATATGTGTATCATAGATTAATTTGATCTCACATTCTTGTGATTGTCAAGACTCTGTATAACTGAAATTAGGGTGTGCTTCATTAACCTTCTTTTTTGCATATTTGCAAAAGCAGGTAGTTTTCAACCTGCTATTAACACTCTTTGGTAGTGAGTGACACCCCCGCTGTACTTACAGCAACCTTATACTTAATACGCTCCCAACTTGTGTGATCTTACACTCATTCTTGTTTTGATGTGCGGTTTTTCCCTGTCAGGGAACACTACTACCAGTTTGCCCTTGGACATGCATAGATAGACTGAGATGGTTTAGGCAATTGATTTTACATTGGTGGTTATCTTCATACTTATCTGCCACTAAACATCTTTACAGTCCCGGTATTACAGATACATTGAGGCCATCTATGTTGATTGTATGTGTCCTGCAGTGTGCCTGTAAGCCTGTATACTGACTGAGGAGTTACTTCTACTCATGGTGCTTGTGGGAGTCGTAATATTCTGCCCATGTGTTTAGGCTACACTCCCTGTCCACTAATGACGTTATCAAAGCTGCTGACTTGTATCCCTAACTTGGACCCTGGGTGTTGAACGGGGGTATTAATTCAGGGCAGTGAGGGGGTGTGTGTGCAGAAGGGTGGGGGAGCAGGTCAGCTCTGCAAGTGTACCTGGTTACTTGGCGACTGATGACTAGAATGCTCACTGCTTTATATATAGATGCACCTATCTTTTATGCCATTACATACAAAAAATAAGAAAAAGTTTGGTATCGTCTCTAACTTTTGTCCTGACAAAATATGAGCCAAAGGTTTATCAGTCAGACATTTTAATACATTTCTTAAATCGGGCACTCAGTGCTCCGCTTAAAGTTTTGATTAAAGACATGGATATATGAAGTAATCGGGGGAAAATAATGGTAATTCTGAAAAATTACTGTTAGCAAGCATCATATCACAGGAAAAAGTATTTTTGAAAATCCTCTTTATTATTAGTTCGGTTTATATTTTAAAACAATCTTATGAAAGGGGTCTTTCATTTAGCAAATATGATGTAGGTGTTTAATGGATTAGCATAAAAATATAGCATGCTGGATAGTGAGCTCAATACACAACACTAGCCTTATATGCTATTATCTTGTAAAAATTGAATAAGTTACTTACATTCAGTAACACTCTTCTGGTTGATACGCTGTCCGACTGCATGTTTCTTATCTTTAGAATATTCCCCAAGAATCAGACTGGATAAAGAGATTTCAACAGCAGTGCTCCCACATTCTCTAGGTGGGGTTATGCGGCTCTGCGTTGGCCTTGTTCCACCCCAGAAGTGACATAGTGCAGCCACATGTGACTCTCTGCACCCTCGGACATGGAGCACAAAACAATAGACTGTATCAGTCTGCAGATCTCTAATTTAGGACCTTTTTAGATGTCAAAAGTGATCACTCCACGGAGCAGGGAGGTGTAAGGGCACTGAGAGATTTGATGTTAGAGTATCCACCAGAAAAAGCATTACTGAATGCGAGTCAACTGTTCTTCTGATAGATACTTCTGATTGCAGACTCCTTACCTTTGGAATAGATACCAAAGCAGCACCAAGGTGACGGATCAGTGGAGTGGGTTCAGACCAAAAAGTCCTGTAGGACCAAACAGGTGACATGCCCTTACTGCCAGAACTGGCTGGCAAGGCAGTAGTACTTTATAAACATGTGCACTGGTACTCATGTCGCCGCCTGGCGGATTTCAAGACAAGCACTCCATCTGATAACACAGTGGTAACAGCCATGGCACTGGTGAAATGAGTCCTCAGTCCTTCTGGCGGGTGCTTCTTGGCCAGTTCGTAGCAGATCCTAATGCAGAGGACTGTCAACCTTGATAGAGTCTTTATCTACACTGCCTAACATTTCTGAGCCTCGGCGAACCCCCACAGAAAGCTGATCATCCACTCGATGTAAAAGCTCCAGGCTCTTTTGGGGTCCACTCGATGGAGTCTCTCCTCCTCTTTTGAAGGGTAAGGCAGGGCAAAGAACGTTGGGAGGGTGATGGATTGCCCGATGTGAAAGGGAGTTTAGGCAAAATGCTTGTCCTGGTCCTCAAAACCAGTTTGTCTGGGGAAAAAAGGTGATGTAAGGCGGATACATCAAGAGAGCCCGGAGCTTATTCGTGCAACAAGCTTAAGTGATCACAGTGAGGACTATAGTTTAGAGTAACAGTAGATGCAATAAACAGCTGTGTATTGGCGTGAGGGGGGTCACATGAGGAACACATAAGGAAAGTCCATTAAAATCCCACTGTGGCATCACAGTTTGAGAGGGACATGTGTGTCAAAGCTTTAATAAACCGTGGCACAACAGATGATTCAAACAAGGGCAGCTAGTCTGGCAAAAGCAAAAAGGCCAAAATGGTCGACAAATAACCTTTAATGGTGCCCACTGCAATGTTTGTTAACTGGAATCTCATAGATTACCTTAGTAGGCATGGATTTTAGTGATAGTTACCTCCTCTGACAAACCATAAATATAGAGAATTGCCCTGTGAGAATCCTTGTTAAGGCTTAGTAGAAGAGATAGAATTATGCATTGCCAGCTGTAATTTTGTATACATTTGGATTCTCATGACTGTATGACGGTGGCTGATGCGTACAAGAGGCCTCAGTTGGTTATGGTGTTAAGCCAATGATAAAAACTACAACCTTGATTGGTTCACTTGAAAAATATTTCTGTTGCTATAGTGTTAAGCACGTACCTTTTATATTGATCCTGTGAGAGTGATAAGGGCTTATCGGGTGCTAACTCCCAAATCCTTTCTAGTGCAAGTGTCCCCTTGTGACGGAATTAAAAACAGTAGGTACAAAAGCCAAGGAAGGGAAAGGGGAAAGGGATGAGAGAAAGAGAGAGAGAAATTGGAAAGTGTAGTGAACCTCTTCCTGCCTCTTACTTATTCTGCGCTGTGAACCAGTATCATGGGAAACCAATGGACTTGCCTTGTGATGTCTATAAAACAACACTGAAAGATTATGTACCTTTAGATTATTCTCTCTGGTACTGTCTACTGCACATCTTTCCAAACTGTGTGGCGCGACACGTTATTTGTCGCGCCCCATGCGTGGGTTCGTCGCGCGACGCACTGACATCTGCGGGCCGATATTAGGGGAATGCGAACCTCAGTCAGGACGTGTGATTGCGGCGTGCAAGGCGGAAGGCGGAGCAGTAGGGGAGCGGAGCCTCATGGTCCGGAGCTCGATTCCGCTATACCGAGACTCAGTGGGGGCATTGTCCAAGTCTCAGTGGCGGTCTCAGCGGTGGAGTGACGTGGGCCTGGATTTAAACAGCGAGAGGCCAGTGGAAGTATTGACCCCCCACTCCCGCTCCGGGAGTGCTTCAACGCTGCTCAAGGCTCTGCCCTGAGCTTCGCGGCCTTGTTGTGACGCAGAGGCCTCGGAGCCGTCTCTAGCCCCATCCCAGGCACTCGGTAAGTAAATAGTGAGATTTGCACAGTTTAAAACGCTGATGGCATACAATTCAAATGGCTCCAATCTTAGAGACGTAGTTTGTATCCCCTCCCTGGTGCTAGGTTACTTAAGTAGTATGGCGCCAATCTCGGAGGTGTAGTTACTACACCTCCGAGATTGGCGCCATATAGTTAAGTAACCTAGCACCAGGGGATACAAACTACTCCTCTAAGATTTGAGCCATATTAATTTTATGCCAGCAGCGTAAATGCATTGGCCTTTATGTTTGTTTCTTTTGTTTCAGCCATTTATTGTTAACGGTGCCTGAGATATTAAACTGAGCTAAGGCCCGGCCCTAAATTAAAATACACTCGCACACATTTGAAGCTTGTGTGGATCAGTCACACTGATACTACTCATCAACATGTCGCACGACGTAATGAAATATTCCTCACATTAGCGTTAACTAATTGCTAATTATGCTTTGAGTATGCCGAAGGCCTAATTGGAAATTATGTTTAGGACAATGCAAATGTGATTTCAAAGTGTCATAAGCAGCATCCTAGCTTTCGCGTTGAATACTTGATGCATGTATATTTTATCGCTGGTAAAGGAGCAACATATTTCCACAGGCTCCTCATTCAGTTTAACTCAATTACCTTCAAACGCTTATCACTTCACTGAGATCTGCACTGTGATTCATTTGCCTGCAACGCACATGTTTTTTTCATAAAGTAGCGCTTAACTTGGGAATCATGGTAGAGAGGTGAAGTGAGGAGCAGAGAGAGAGTAGTGGAAAGGAGAGAGAGGGAAAGTGAGGAGAGGGGAGGGGAGTGGTGGGGACTGGGGTATAAGTTTGGTTCTGGCAGAGTGTTAGATTTCTGGTAAAAGGGAATGTAAAACACTGGCGGAAATTTGTCCTTCACTGGGAACCAAACACCTAATTGTAGCACTTGACTCTCAGAGGGTAGCATTGCAGAGCAGTCTGAGGCTTACTCAAGGGAGGTGGTGTGGGCTAGTATCGCCATTTGCAGGCGCACAGAAACAACACTCAACGCCCACTGAAGGCCATTGTTATTAATAATACCCAGCTATAATTGCTAACGCTTGCATGATATGATCAATATTGCGCATATTATTTGAGTGTTAGTGTGGGAGAAAG
The DNA here is from genome assembly GCF_964261635.1 of Lissotriton helveticus. Classification (NCBI taxonomy): domain Eukaryota; kingdom Metazoa; phylum Chordata; class Amphibia; order Caudata; family Salamandridae; genus Lissotriton; species Lissotriton helveticus. The sequence continues at coordinate 262,244,162 of NC_136065.1, read as the reverse complement.
TGAGAGATAGTGAGAGGGAGAATGTGCGTGTGAACGAGATAGGGAAAGAGTGCGTGTGTGAGTGAGAGTGCGTGTGTTTGTGTGTGAGGAAGAGAGCGAGGGTGTGTGTGTGTGAGTGGATCTGTGTGTGCATCTATCTGTAAGTGTGTCTGAGAGGGAGTGAATGATTGTATGTGTGTGTGTGTGTGCACGTATGAAAGAGAGATAGAGAGAGAGTGTTCAAGTATATGTGTGTATGCGAGGAGATGGAATGTGCGTGTGTATGTGTGTGGGGGGGTGAGATAGAACTACACAGAGAGAATGCGAGCTCAGAAGAGTGAGAGCCACTGACAGACAGAGGTGCACATCTGCAGTCGCCTCTAAGTCTTGCCCCATTCTAGTTCAGATAGAATGCCTAGACACTTCTCTTGCCGGTGCAAAACATAAACTCGTGGATCAGTGGTAGCACGGTAGCATGATAGGTATTCACTTCTACCTCCATGAAAGAAAAATGTGTGACACAGCCCTGGCGCAGGACTAATATATAAAGAATGGACCAGTATTGAACTGTCTGTACAGCTAATAACTTGGTAACTTTGTAATGAGATTTCACAAGACAGGTTCATCCCTAGTTAAAAGAGGCATATTATACTAAATGAGACCCGACATACCCCACTCTGATTGGCATTCTAAACTGAGATACAGTTAATTGACACAATGAGCACCTAGTTGTAACTACACCTCCGAGATTGGTGCCATACTAGTTAACTAACCTAGCACCAGGCATACAAACTACACCTCCGAGATAGGCGCCATATTAATTTTATGCCAACAGCGTTAATGTATTGGCCTCTATATGTGTGTTTGTTTTTTTAGTATCTGCTGCTATTTGCAATTTAAAGGGCATGTTTAACTACGAATTAAGGAGGATAAAGATGAGAGGAGAAGTGTCGCCCTTTGTCTGTCTTTGCATGATGTGCATAATGTGCAAGACGTGCTTGAGTCGGTAAACTGGCAGACATCAAAGGCCAGTGTGGGTGTACCCCTCCACTCGTGCCCTGCTTGGCTCGCACAGCAGAGCCTTGACACCCATGTTTTTCTGTGCTATGCCCAAGGTCAGTTTTCATGTCCATCCCTGCCAAAGGCCTTTCGAGCTTATAGTTGCACTGGCCGCAACTTGATCCCTTCTTGTGCTTGTTTTTAGCGAGCATATTGAATACCTTTGAGGTGAGTTTGCCCTATAAAAGTACAGCAGCGCATGTCCAGGCCTGTCTGCACAGACACAGCCAGCATCTACTTATCTAGGTGCATAATGTTCCTGTGTGCCACCAGTGCTCACATGAGAGGCCAAAGAAAAACCTTTTTACTACCCGACCCGTCCAGTCAATTATGGGCTACATGCGCCTTTATTTTCAGAAGGACCAATGAAGTGCTATTGAAATAGTCAATACTTTATTGGACTGCACAGAACAAAGTCTGTAGTGTGACAAACATATACAAAGTGCCTTCAAAGCTAATCCCAAACCCTCAGGCTCATCGCCAAATAACTGTCCCACACAAATATTGTAAATGATCAATCCTGAGGTAATTGGAATCTAACCTGGTCGATCAGAAGATACTTTTTCACTAATGTGGATCATGTAGTCACAGAAGCAAGCTGCCTCAGTTCGGCTTCTCTAATTCTAATCCAGACATTCATTTGTAAAGCTGGAGACTTGAAACACCATGTTCAAATAACCCGAGTTACATCCTTACCATCCTATGACTGCTCAGTTACTTGTGCACTAAAGTGAGCCTTACTGTATGCTGGAATGAGATGTTTGTGAATTTAACTGTAAAACTAGAGTTGTTCAGTTAACCATTAAGATAGTGTTGCACTCTGGTTGTTTGTACATTCCAAAAGTCACGTTTCAAGCACACATTATTTTTCTGTTAAGGAAATGCTTTGGTAGTATTTCTGGCTTTCAAAACTGGTTGCGATTCCAGCTCTGTGTTTACTGCTTACTCTTCTAGTGTACATTCATTGTCATATAGCTGGGGCTGAACTGAGGTGGCGAAGTGAGCTAAAGAATGATGATGGAGTCAACACAGATCTGTGCCTGGGGGGAGTGTCTCCTTGTGTTTACTTTATTGTTTTATAGGCCAATCTTAAGTCCTATGATATTATTGACTAGATTCGAACTAGATTCTTGAAAGATGGCAGCCATTATTTTCAACACAGCTTGGGCAACAGTTTGATTTCCCAACCATTTTAGAAGTTTCAGAAACGTGGTCCTCCAACTTTATTAGAATTTCCCATGGGCAATGTTGGCGTGGTTCTTTCACCTTCAATGGCATGTTTTCCGTGTGCCGCACTGCTACCTCATTTAGATTGCCTGCCTGGTCCAGTCAAAAAGGCTTCAGTGTCATAGCAGAGCAATATGTGGTTGTTTATGTGATTATCTCTTGATTGCTTCCAGTTCAAATAAATAGATTAAAAATGTGACATTGATTTGTTTTTTTAGGAAAGTAAGCAATCTAGTTTGGCGGGGAATACCATGGCATGGAAATGTAAGGGCCTTCTGATAAAGGATGGAATATAATTGTGGGTTTCGGACAGCTCACTTGGCAGTCTGCCAGAGCCAGCGTCAATGCAGTTATTACTTCTGTCCCACCTTATGCTCAGAGCTCTGATTTCACATAATTATCTACTACTCAAATCCTGATATGTTACTGGAGAGAATGAAGACTGTAAGCAAGGCGTAAGATTATTTAACTTGGTATCTCATGTTCTTCCTATCTCTAGGTTTCCACATTTCCTCATTTTCCTGGAAGGCAAACAGAAAATCAAAATGGATAACTTTATAATTCGGAAGCGAAAAGCTGATGACGATGACGTTTGTGAAGAACCAAATGTAGCAGCTATTGAGCAAAGTACCCAAGAATCAACTGAACGTACGTAAGAAGCGTAAAGGGAATATCGCCAATCCCCGTTTTTATAATAAAGCTTATATGGAACTGGGGTTCACATTTTCTGGTAATGAAAACCATCCTTGTCCCCAGTGTTTAGTTTGTGGGGAACTATTTGCAAATGAAAGTATGGTACCAAATAAATGAAAACGCCATTTTACCACAAAACACAGCCATTTGTCAGAAAAACCAGTAGAATACTTTATTGAGCTTGCAAAATCTATAAGGAAGAAACCTGCATCATTCACAAAGAGAATGAAGACATCAGAGAAAGCTCAAAAGGCAAGTTACTTGGTTGCTCAAATAATTGCCAAAAACAAGGAACCACACACTGTTGCCGAAACCACCATAAGGCAATCTTGCTGTGCTATTGTTCAAACAATGTTTGGGCCAGAATTTGAGATTGAAGTTAATAAAATCCCTTTGGAAGATAAGACAATTGGAAGACGGATCCAAGATATGTCTGCTTACGTTAAGCTGCAAATGAAGGATATTTTCAAGACGACAATATGATCTTTACATTGCAACTAGATGAATCAACAGATGCCAGTGGGTTAGCTCAATTACTGGCTTTTATACGTTTCATTCATACTGACAACATTATTGAGCAATTCCTGAGTTGCCTAGAACTTCCATTGAGATTTAGAGGTGAGGATATATTTCAAACTTTAGATTGTTCATGAAGGAAAATAATTTGCGCTGGTTAAATTGTGCCAGGATATGCACGGATGGTGCACCCTCAATAGTTATCTCAACGAAAGGTTTTATAGCTTTAGCAAAGAAAGAAAATGAAAATATCATATTTGCTCATTGCTTTTTACATCGCGAGGCACTAGTAGCGCAAACCATTGGGAATGAATTAAGGGAAAGTATGGACAAAGTGGTTCAAATGGTCAATTACATTAAAAGCCAACCTTTTAAATCAAGAATATTTGCTCATATTTGTGAACACATGTGGGCAAGTTTTAAAAAGCTCCTACTGCACACAGACATTCGTTGGCTCTCAAGAGGTTGTGTGCTTTGTCGTGTATACGAATTGCAGGAAATGATGCTTAAACCTTTTGAGGACAATAAACAGCACAATTTATGCGGTCTAATTCAAAACTAACTTTGGTGCACAAAATTGGCTTATCTTGCTGACATATTTGAACATTTGAATAAAATGAACACCAGTATGCAAGGAAAAGGAGAAAATATCTTAACAGCAGTTGATAAAATTTGTGCTTTGAGAGACTAAATAAAAATTTGGGAAAGGAAAGTGAAAGAAGGCAGTTTTGAAATGTTTTCCAAAATGGCTGAGTGCCAGCTGAAATGTGATATCAGTCCACTGATTGTTAACCATTTAACATTGCTCGGAGACAACCTTCATCATTACTTTCCAAATGTTGAAACCCAAGACTATGATTGCATCAGAAATCTATTTCTTTCAACGGCAACTGGGAACTTTTCACTTTCTGAAAAAGAATTAGCTGAAATAAAACATTACACTGAAAGTGGAAACTTGAAAATGCTCAATGACGAAATGCGAGTGTCTTTATCTAATATTCCACCAAATATTGACCAGCTAAGTTCATCCTATCCAACTCATTCATCTCAATAAAATAGTAAGTGCTGTTGTTTTTATTCAAAGTTTTTCATTCATGCACATATTTACATATTGTTACTCATAAAGGACATCATGTTTGGAAATGTATGTGTGTTATAATACAAATCATATATTTTTTTTAAAATCAATGAACGGTTTTCGGGAGATATGTTGTGTCCCCATACATTTTGATATTTACAATTTCTATGACATATATGTATTTGTACGTATCTCTTATGTGCAGTTAATTTTACCTCAAAGTGCTGAATGGAAAACATACGACTCGTCTTATTTTCTGTTGCATTTCGGCGCGCTGCACAGAGGAAAGAGGTCCCAGCTGAGTTCCATGCGCAGAGACCGGCTGATAAGTTGCATGATTGTTTTATCACTCACAATTCCCCCTTCCTGAACGGATTTTTGTATAACTCTTATTCAGCAAGACAGCAGGTGGACTTTGTGCACGGTTGAAAGGGTTGGCAGTGCATGCACCCCCCCTTTTTGTGCCGTAAATCACTGGGGCATGTGTCAATGTGTGCATGATTATATTCTTGTTTTATGCACAAACCTAACCTTGCTTACACTCAGTTTGCCAGTCACTGTCTTTGTTAGAACAGATTCACAATTGCTTTATTAACCTTCCTGCTTTCTCAAATTTGCTTGGAAGTGCACCATTTGCCCACTACTTTTTCAAAAATTTCTCGGTGGGAGAACGCCCCAGAACCCCCTTTGCGTAGACGCAAACCTGTTGACATAATCCTATGGTGGATTCAGTCCTGTATTTGTGAAATTAGAAGGACATCTAGGCTGAGACCCTAAAGAATCATTTCATGATGTGTCATTTTCAATGACAGAGTATATTGCCTAAATCTTTCTCTCTCTTTTTTATGTTAGTTTGTATTGTGATTTGTGTCCTGTATATGATTGGTACTCCTGTGATGAAATGTATGAAATATAGGTGTAGAAAATGTTTTTATCGAATTGGGAAATAATCTGTTGATGATAATATTTTAATTAAATTATGTTTTTTTAAATGCAAAAAATATCTTCTTTGAATTTTTCAGTGTTATTTTAACATTTGTGCTATGTGTTGTTTTTAATTATTGTGCGGGTGCTGTTAGGAAATAGACAAACTCCAACCCATTAATGGTTGAGGTGGGATTGTTATTTCTTTCCTGAGGGATATTTTACTTCTCTTTGGGCTGGCAGCAATTTATCAGCAAATCTCTGGGATTGAAGGTCCACTGCTTACAAAATTTGGGATGCAGAAGATTCACAACCAGAGAGTGATGACGGAGATCCTCTCTGTGTGAGTTCTTAATAGCAAGCATCTTGCTGCAGTATGAGTGCGGATAAAATAGAAACCACGTGGATTAAATAGAAACCACGCCCAAAATGGCAACCGCCTCTTGCGAAATTTGTAAATCTTGTGAGAGTTTGGATTCAAGACAGTTCTCTTCTTTAGCAGCAATATCCTCATCTGCTCCCACAGTATTTCCCCAGACAAGAGACTGATCTGTTTTGGAGCCTCTGTGGCCCACTTTCCCTTCATGCCAAACCCCTCCCAGTATGCAGAGAGGATGTTTTTTGGGCATTTTCCTGCTGGGTCACTAGGTAGAGCTTGCAAGCCTGATACATAGATCTAGTCTGTTTATCAAGAAAAGTAATAATAAGCGTATTAGGCCTGACATATTGATTGAGAAAAACATATGTCAAAACCAAAGAGCTATTAAAGATGGATTGTTATTTCTCTTCATTAAAGCCTTCAGATGGCTATTTTGTCTTATGAAATCACAGATTTCCCTTGTAGCTAATGATTTCAGTGTTGGTCACTGCCTCTGACACACCCCAGGGGAGAAGATTATAACTGTAATAATTCTTGCTAGAAACTCTTCTTAGCCATCTTCGAGGATCTTGCAATAAAAAATAAAATACATCCATATACATAATTATTAGGGTGAGCGCTAAACTCCGCTCTACAGGTGGAGTTTGCAGAGTTTTGACCACTCTGCGCTCCGCTTGGAGCGTGGTGTTAGGTAAAATCTCTGCCAACCGCAGCGTGGCAGAGTTTTTCTTGTGTGCGGCTAGCGCGAGTGAGAAAAAACGAGAGCAAGACCACCTCCTGGCGGGATTTTTCAACTCGGGGGTGGGGGGGTGGGGGGATAGTCGTATCAGGCTGCTACAATTCACGTTGAGGAAGTTGCTGTTTGTGTTGCAAATAGCTGCCTCTCCAGTAGCAAATCTACTCAAGCCGTAGAATGAAGCAGCACACTATGGTACTTCTCATGGAGCCATTTGCGCTGATTTTACAGTGCTGGACAAGCTCCCAGTGCAAAAAATCAGCACGAGCAGCGTGACGGATTGGAATTCCACCGCTCGCGGAACTCCGTGGAATTGGGCAGAGTTTTTAGGTAACTCCTCAGAATTCCACAGAGTAAAAGTCCTTGAGTTCCTCCCACCCCTACCAATGATATATGCATACATAGATTGCATTTGAGTCAACTCTGTTCTGCCATTGATCTGTCTGAGTGTCAATTACACACTTCTTCCATCCATGATAGCTAACTGCATGGGGTAGTGGTTCATTCCACAATAGTCATTGGCTCCCTTGCCTTTAGATGGATGGCATTTTGTGATTTGTGTACATCCACTTGAAAATGAGTGAGCTTTAGTATCAAGGCTGGGTGGTAGTCCTTTATTTTATAAACTTTCTCCTTTCATAGCTCCCCTTTAATATTTTGGCTTCTCTTTTTAATTTAATGTTTTTTTAAGAGTAAACTACAGCTCTCCAGGCAGTGCTAATGGGTCATTTGCTTGCCGCTCATTTTATCTGCTTTGTGCACATCCCACAAGGTCACTTCCTCTAAACCAGGAGACCCTAATGGAATGCTTATGTCCATAATGTGTCATTGGTTTACCATTCCAAGATGGCCAAAACATTGGTTCTAAATATGGTGACCCACTAGAATTTAAAAACAATATACTATTTCCAATACCTTTGCAAGGTGGACAACCACTGCTATGTTTGTTTTTGTTGTTAAAAACATATGTCTTTTGTGCTCGGATGGCAAAATGTTTTCTTTTTTGTACTTATATTCTTTATAATTTATCTTGCATATGTTGTTAGCTTTGTTTGTGATTTATTGTGATTGTGTCAGGGTGAATGTAAGAATGAGTAGATGGATGGTTGAATGAATGCACGAGTGCAAAGACAAGTGACAGAGTGCATGCATGATGACTTATTGAGTGCCTTAACCCATGAATGACAGAAAAGGTACTTTCATTCATAGACCTATTGACATTGCAAATGCGTGTTACGGTTCCTCCCCGTAGCAAAGGGTCTCAGAGAGGTGAATGCGATTTCACCTGCTGCAGAACCAGTGTATTTCAGAAGCTGTTTTAGGCACCTAGGATTAGGAGAGGTATGTAAGGCTGATGCTGTACAAGCCCTCCTAGTTAATGAATAGATGTTGACTTTAATATTGTGGCTCTGGGTGCAGGTAGATTTGGGAGAAGCTAAACAGCAGAGCTGATGCAAACATGTTAAAGGGGTCTCTATGAAGGAAAAACTGAAAATGATTTTTTTTAATTTCTGAACAGAAACACCTCTTACCAATTATGTGCCATAGAACCGATGATTGAAAGACATGAGAAGTAAACTACAAATACCCTTTTTCCAACCGTTTTCTTAGGGTGTGGGATTCTTTTGATATTTCAAGCAGAGGAAATGGCTATGTAACGCAGAGTATATAATCAGAAATATGGATATGTGCCCACCATGTGTGTGTTTGTTTGAAGCATTTTTTACTTTTAATACCAGCAAATAAGCAGATAATGGGTTCTAAAATAGTTTAACTGATTGGGCCTTGGGATTTGAGAGAAGATGCATTGTGTACCTGTTGACTGGGAATAGGAGGCTAGGAGTAACAATTTAACCACAAAGGTGACTTTTCTCGCACATCTTTGCTTAGTTGATCTCCATCCACTTGTTTCCCTTTCCCTTCTGAATTCAATACCTTTCAATATCCTGGCCTGTTTTCTCTTTTGGTGTCATCTTTCTGTGGACCATCTAATCCACCTCAGTCCTGATTAATGCCCGCTTACTTACCAGTAATCTTCATTACTCTGAGTTCATGCCTTCCTCATCAGTCCTTATGTATGAGTTTATCTCCATCCATGCAGAACCTAATTACCAAACTTGACTTTTCCTTCCCAATCCAAGATGGCCCCCATACCAAAGGGTATCAATACATCACTTCCTGTGAAGGACTTCCTGAAATAAAGCCAAGAAAGAAATCAGTTGAACAACAGGGAGAGGCGGTAGGGAACGCAGGACGCAGGACAAATCATCGGACCCAAACCAAGCAGCCACTAACCTCACCCAATGGATCACCCATAGCGCCGACGAACTTGCACCCTTGAAAAACCAGCTTACCAAGCTAGGTAGCAAAAAAGCCCACTGGTTCAACGATGACCTCAAGAAATCCAAGAAGTCCTGCCGTACTCTCGAGAAAACCTGGAGAAAAAACCCAACCTCTGATAACCTAGCCACCTTCAAGAACGCTACCCGCAAACACCACCAACTAATCCGATCTACCAAGAAATCAGCCTTCAAGGATCGACTGCACAACAATGCCCAAAACAGCAAGGAACTATTCAACATCGTCAAAGAATTTACTAACCCCACCGCCGGCACCAACGACATTTCTCCCTCCCAAGAACTCTGCGACTCTCTATCCTCATTCTTCCACAACAAAATCGCCGAAATTCATAACAGCTTTGAAATCCAGTCCGAAGACCAGTCCACTCCTCCCATTTCCGAATCAACACCGCCCTCTAACAACCTTTACGCCTGGAACCCAATCACCACCGAAGACACCATCCGCCTGATGAACTCCATCCACTCAGGATCGCCAACCGACCCATGTCCTCACCACATTTTCAACAAAGCAGGCTCCATCATCGCTCCCCATCTCCGAGACGTCATCAACTGCTCCCTCAACTCCGCTACCTTCCCGGACATCTGGAAACATGCCGAACTCAGCGCCCTCCTGAAGAAACCCACGCCTGACCCCTCCTAAATTAAGAACTACCGCCCCATCTCGCTCCTCCCATTCCCCGCCAAAGTCATTGAGAAAGCCGTCAATAGTCAGCTCGCAGCCTTCCTCGAATACAACAAATCCCTCGATCCTTCACAATCCGGCTTCCGAGCCAAACACAGCACCGAAACCGCCCTCATCGCAGCAACAGACGACATCCAAACACTACTGGACAACGGAGAAACAGTTGCCCTTATCTTACTTGACCTCTCCGCAGCCTTCGACACAGTCTGCCATAGCACCCTCATACAACGACTCAGCATCGTCAGAATACAAGGAAAAGCATTGGAATGGATCATATCGTTCCTTGCCGGAAGAACCCAGAGAGTCCGCCTCCCCCCCTTCAAATCAGAGGCCACCGAAGTCATCTGCGGCGTACCTCAAGGATCATCACTCAGTCCCACCCTCTTCAACGTATACATGAGTCCCCTCGCATCCATCGCGTGCCAACACAACCTCAACATCATCTCCTACGCAGACGACACCCAGCTGATCCTCTCCCTCACCAAAGACCCGAACACCGCCAAAACCAACCTACACGAAGGAATGAAAGAAGTAGCCGAGTGGATGAAGAACAGCCGCTTAAAACTGAACTCGGACAAAACGGAAGTCCTCATCTTAGGCTCATCCCCCTCGGCCTGGGATGACTCTTGGTGGCCACCAGCCCTGGGATCCGCACCCACACCAACGGATCACGCACGCAACCTGGGCTTCTTCCTGGACTCCTCCCTCTCGATGACCAGACAAGCCAATGCCGTCTCATCATCCTGCTTCAACATCCTACGCATGCTCAAAAAAGTCTTCCGTTGGATCCCCACTGAAACAAGAAAGACGGTCACCCACTCACTGGTCACCAGCCGACTGGATTATGGAAACACCCTCTACGCCGGAACCACAGCCAAACTACAGAATAAACTTCAACACATCCAAAACGCATCAGCCAGACTCATACTGGACATCCCTCGCCATGCTCACATTTCCGACCATCTGAGAGATCTCCACTGTCTCCCCGTCCCTAGGACCCGAATGCCTCAACACGAGAGTGTCCTTCTACACCCCCACCCGCCAACTACGATCATCCAATCAAGCCCTCGCCGCAATTCCGCGCATCCACAGATCCACCATGGGAGGAAGATCCTTCTCCTACCTAGCGGCCAAGACCTGGAATTCTCTCCCCACCCACCTCTGACTTACTCAGAACCACCTCTCCTTCAGAAAGCAACTAAAAACCTGGATATTCGATAAGTAAATGCACCCGCCTCCCCAAGCGCCTTGAGACCCTCTGGGTGAGTAGTGCGCTATATAAATTTCTGAACTTGAACTTGAACTTGAACTGTGACGAAGAAGACATGAACTCATAGTACTGACAATTACCAGTAAGAAACTGGGAATTACCTCCTCGTCCTCTCAAAGTCCTTACGTATGAGTACATACCCAAGCCAAAAACTGATTTAGACAAACGCAGCACAAGTGAACCAAAAACAAGCGAACGCAAAGCAATGACACGAACACAGGACACTGCTAGAGAACCCACGAAACCCAAAATAGCAGACCCAAAAGCAGGAACTCATTGCCCTTCAAGGGAAACCACTAATATGTCATGAAAGGACAACGCAAAGCCCAAATGGCAGCAAAGCAAATGCCCCAAAAGGAAGCATCCGAAAAGCTGTTCAAGAGGCAGAAACACTCCCAAAAAACAACCCAGGAAAACACACCGGAACAGGTAGAGCTAGCACCAGAAAAAGAAAGAGAAAAGGCCAACCCAAACTAACAGGACCAAGGAGAAAGAAAGAGATGGTGAGAGCCCCTCTCTGCCAGACAAGGAGACCAACAATTGCCACAGACCTGGAAAACAATGCAGAGTGCCGAAAAAACACAAAGGGGTTTATTAGGATGGCGGCCGGGCTTTGCCCGCCCTCCACCCTTTCGATAATGTGGACCGCCCGCCTACAGGGCGGGGGTCCCGATTTTGGCATTAGGATGCGCTCGCCACACAGGCAGGCGCATCCTGTATATTTACCATTGCGGCGGGCGGAGCTGAAATCTCCGCCTGCCGCAATGGTAAAAATGTACGTTGTGCATTTCAAGGCACAACATGACAGGCACCACGCGGTGCCTGCCATGTTGCACTTTGAAATGCGGTGGGTACCATAGGTACCCCCCATGTGCACCCCTCAAGCCCGGACTCCCAGGGGGCCCGCAAGGGGCCTCGCAGGGAGTCTCTGCAAGCCTTTCCGTGGCGGAAAAGCATTTGTAAATGCCCATAGTAATATGGCGGGCGGTGTGTAACAGACACCGCCACCATGTTACTCATTTTCTGCCCCGGCCGCAAGGTGACCGGGGCGGACAACAGGCGGGCGGTGTTTGACAACGCTGCGGTCCTCCCCGCCATCCAAATATGGCGGGGGGGAGTTTTTGCAGTGGGTGTCGGGCGGATTTCCTCCGCCAGGCTGGCGGAGGAAATCTGCCCGACATCGTAGTGGACCCCAAAGTACCTGAGGCACACCCAGAAAATGAAAATGCCCCACAGCGCCAGACACAGGCGGAGGACCAAAGGCGGCAAGACTACCTCAGAATCCAAAGGAAAAGAGGAAACCACCATGGCCAGAAATCAACCGAAGGAGCAGAGGGGAGGGTAACAAAGCCCCAAACCTCCCCACCTGCCACCCTGCAGACACAGCCATTAGGAACATAACAGTGGCAGAAGGAAACCAGAAGGTAGGCGATCACAAAGGATCAAACGGAGCATGCCGCCAACTGAGCCAAACCAGCGGCAAACCCAACCAAGCACTGGGAAGGGAACATCAAAATGCCATAAAAAGCAGGGCCGCAGTCAGCGAGCCACCAGAGGAGCCTATACAGAGCAGCCGCCAACCGGCTACTGGGACAGACACAGCCAAATCCAGCAGAAAACTGCCCTAAAGTGATTCCCACATGGAGGCAGAAGCACCAGACGATGCAGACACCAGATGGGAAACCTCCGCCAAACGATGGCCAGAAGCCGCTAGGCCATACAGCTGAAAGGACTTCAGGAGCAGGGGGCGCAATAGCCAAAGAACACCCACATGCCCAGAAGGTCTGCCACACAAGTGCCAGACCACAAACCTCAACCTGAGATGCGTAGCCAGAGGAAGAAGTGGCAGACACCACAGAGAAGGAAGAAGCAGCACCACTCCAGATGGCTGCACCACAATCAGGAGAAGACAAAGGAACCAAGGGCACTACGCAACACTACCAGGACCCACAACACCATTGGAACCACTTTAGGGAGTCAAGGAACAGGCAAAAAAACAAGAAAGAACAAGGAACAGCCAGGGAAAGCACATCCCGAGCACATGTGGATGTGAACAGCCAAGGGAGACGGAACTGAAAAAGAAATGATCGAAACAGTCCAAATCTAAACCAAACAACCTAGAGAACAGACCAACACAGGGCATCGGCAGGCCCAAACACCCTCCCAGAGGACAGACGAAAAGGAGCAAAGAAAGGCAAAACAACCCAGAGGAAAAATCTCTGGGAAAAGGAGAAAACAGATGGGGTACACACCGCCCCACTGACGCACAGAGGAACTCACAAACTGTACACACGCCAGAACACTGACTGCTATGGGCAACAACAGGGGATTGAAAACATAAAGGCCAACAGAACAGCTGCCAGCCCATCCTCAGTGAAAGACAGAAGTGACCTCAACCGAAGCCACCACCGCAGAGCAGCACAAACCCCCAGAGGGGCACCCCACTAATCCCACAGTCTTCGGCTGTGAGAACCAGACCGGGAAGAAGAACCAACGAAAAACGCCCGGACAGAAGAGCAGGGCCCAATCACTCATGGAGGATACTGCGGTATGGATGAGGCATTGGAACCAGCAACTCACGCACACAAGACAATGGTTCCTGAAGCCATATGAGATGGTGCACCAGGGGAGACAGGCATTCCCCTGAGGGAAAAAAGGCCTCATTCCGAGGCCAGCACCCTTGAAGGAGGAGACACAATCCCACAGATGCCTAGGGGAAAAGAAGGCAAGAGGCCAAAAGGGAGGGGAGATGTACACAACGCACCACCAACAAAAAGAGCCCCCCAGCCCCTCTTGTAGCAGACCCCCGGGAAGAGGAGATCCTAGGATGGCTGGACCAGGGTCAACTTCCCCAGAGGCCCAAGAAGTCGTAGCCCTGCAATAATGGGCACTGAGACCCGAGAACAGGTCTCAAAAAAAGCATAGGAGTCAAGCAGCCAACCATTCAGAGAAGGGAAGAGGTGGATACCCGCAAATGCAAAGCACCCACCAACTGAGCCAAGCGTGCCAACACCCTAGGTGCAGACACTAGCCTGCAGTGCAAAGGGACCGGAGTGCGACTGAGAATCAAGCACTGGAAAATGAGGGCCAGCAGAACCCACATAACTGAGACCCTGGGGCTGCAGCTCCTTTGCCAGCCGCAAAAGCAAAATCCACCAGCAGCAGTCAATATACTCTGCAGCAGTTCCAGAACAAGTGAGGAGCCTCCCCCCTCACCAGAAGCAAAAATCTCTGGGAAAAGGCACCACGTGTGATGCCCCCTCAGCCTCCCGAGGAGACCACAGCATGGTGACACATAGAAGTGTGGGACCCCTCCATTGTCCCAAGAGAACAGAAGAGAAAGGATAACATGTAGCCAACTAACCGGGTGAGCCCACACCGCCATGGTACCCAGCAACAGAGAGGAGGCTACACCCATCACGTTCCACACAGTCAAGTAAGAAGGACAAGAATGAAGTGGCTACTAGGCCGTGCACTCGAGAGACACATTGTGACCTCCCAGAGCCGTAGCAAAGCGCGGACCGATAACCCAGCTCCTCATCACAGCAGAGGAGTGGGCATTCCAGTCCCAGGAGTGCTCCAAGAGGAGGCCACCTTTCTACAGAACTGGCCCCAAATTGCCCAGCAAAGAGAGCAGCCCAGCAAAGAGAGCAGCAATCCGGCAGTGGAAGCATAAAGGAAATACTAAAATATTTAAAACATGGACAAAACTGTGCCCTGCACAAATAGATCATAAGTGCCGTGGTAGCACACCAGCCAACGGGGGATGAACCAACATAACACCCCTGATGTAGAAGAAGGATGGAAAATACCAGGAATAAAACCCATAACTTACCAAGGAAGAATCCAAGACTTGAATTAGTAGGACCCCAGTGACCCAGAAGCAAACAACACTCCCAACACAAGGAGCAGTGAAGCAATAGAAACTGCAACCAGCATGGCACCAGAAAGTAATCCCATCAGGTTGCGGAAACAACGCAACTCTTGTCCCAGAAAGACCCCCAATAGCAAGCCACCATCCGACAAGACAGGGCCACACAATTTCCCCGTGGAGGGGTAAAGGGGGTATCAAACAATGCATAAAAAAAGTAAAATGGCCTGTTATGGAACCCCTCCCCCCCACCACGGAAGGAAGCAATCTAGGAGGAGGAGCCCCCCAGCCTGAAATGCAGCCTTGACCGCAGCCGCATGAAAGTCCTGGAGGCCGTGGCAAAACAGGACTAGTAGAAAGGATCACTCATGGCAGACAGGTAATCCCAACAGCATTGAAGGCTGCAGCAATGAAGCAGAAACCAGACCGGCACAGGAAAACTCTTCCTGGAAAGCTGGCCAGTTGCCAGGGCAACGCTGTCCTCGAGCGCGCTCTCCCCACCTGCCGAGGACAGGCAGAGGCAACCGGCAGCACTGCATCACAAAGCGTAGGCGCCATTTTGAGTGCAGGCAGATGCCACGCATCTGCCAATCCTATCCAATGTCGCACTGGGCAGACAAAGAAGTGCTGTACACTTCTGAAAGCCCTAAATGCCGCATAACAGCCAGGATAATCATTTGCACAAATAAAATAAAAAGAAAGATATAAATAAATCACAAAACACCTATAAAATATCTCTGAGGTCGTCTCAGGCTGCCTAGCAAGCCACAAACGCCTCCTGTGGCCTTGCATGCCCCACATATGAGCTGGACCACCAAAAACAAAAATAAATCACTATAGCAGTTCGAAACAACCTAAGAAAGACAGAAACACATGCCTGTAGCCAAGATGGTAATCAGCTGCAGAAAAAAGAAACAGTAAGTCCTTCCCAGGAAGTGATGTATTTATAACCTTTGGTATGGGGGCCATAGTGGATTGGAAAGGAAGAAGTTAAGTTTGGTAATTAGGTTCTGCATGAATGAAGATAAACTCATAAGAAAGGACAATGAGAGGAAGACGGGCAAAGAGGTAATGCTCTTTACAGCCCCATCCACACTATACCTATTGTTAACTCCAGTCAGAACCGTCTTCTTTCCCACCTTGACTGTTTTTTGCTGTATTTCGCGTAATCTTTCCCACCAAGTTGTTGATCATAGGTGCTACACAAATTAAATGTAAAAAGCAAAAATGATAGATACGCTCAAAGGGATAAACAGACTGAAAGGCAGATTGAAGGGGAGATAGAAGGGAGATCGAACGATATATGTGTGTTGGGCGAGAAGGAGAGAAATAGAGACCAATGAACTACATAGACATGCGCAGGCAGATTGATGGATGGATAGAGCTATTGATTTTGGATGGACGAAGGGACTGAGAGGCCACGAGGCATACATGCAGATATCTATAAACAGACAGCCATGCAGAAAGAAGGGCACACATTGGCTTTTAACGTTATCAATTAAGGGCCAGATGTACGACTCCAATTTTGCATGAGCAAACGGATTTGCGACCCGTTTGCGTATGCAAAATGTGAAAGGGCTATGTACAATTCCTAAATAGCGAGTCACAATTTATTTGCGACACGCTGTTTAGGAATTGCGAGTCGCTATTAGGAAGGGGTGTTCCCTTCCTAATAGTGACCACAACCCCATGTATGAACGTTTTGCGACCTCAATTGCGGTCACAAAACACTCGCAAATTACCAACCTCTTCAAGAGGGTGGTAATGCAGACGCAATTTGGAAGGGGTCCTGTAATGAAGTACAATGGTAGGCAGGTTGATGATATGAACTTCTTCTTTATTGTAGGATCAAGTAATGAAAGCGTCCTTCCTACAGGACACACAGCAGCAACTGACACTAGAGAACTTGGTAGCTAGGTACCAAGTACCTTCCACATTCTAAAGCGGCCTCCATAAGCTATACACATTAACTAGACAAAGAACAACAGGTGCAAGCAAAGCAGTAACATAGGTGAAAACCACTGTAACCCTTCCACTTTGTGACTGTCTCTAAAATATTTTTAAGGGCAGGCAGTGGTCCCAGGGACCACTACCTGCCCTTAAAAAATGAAAAGAAAACGTTTCATTTAAAAACATAAAAATGCATCCGGTTTTCCTTTAACCCCACCGCTGCTGCCGACGTTCAGAAGACATCGCGTGCACTACCTCGGTAGTGCTGCGCATGTCCATTGAACGTCACAGCCCCGCCCGCGTAATAGAACGTTCCGCACTAGCGAGGAACGTTCAGCGCAGGCAAGGGGTTAAGGAAAATGGGCTGTATTTTTTTTTAAACTGCTTTATTTAAAAGTTGTCCCTGACATGGTAGTCTGCTGATCCCAGCAGGCCACCATCCCTGGGATGGCCTGTCATTCCCAATGGGCTCACAAATTATGAGAGGCTCATTAATATTCATAAGCCTCGCAATTTGCGACTCCATTGGGAATTGCAAACAGCGTTAAACACACTGTTGTACATGCCAAATAGCACCTTGCAAATTGCGAGTCACAAATGAGTCACAATTTGCGAGGCGCTCTTCTGCACGTCGTACATCTGGCCTTAAAAGTTTTATATTTTAATATGAGGGAAGCAGCAGCATTTTAAGTTGCTTTTCCATTCCGTGGCTAATTCGAGTAACAAATCTACCACTGATTATTGGAGAATACCGATGCTGAAGTGTGCTGATTTGTATTATGCTTCTAGCAGGACTTCTGGATGCTTTCTTGCATCTCTATTTTATGCTCCATTTTCTATTTTTATGCTGCTCTGCTGCAGTACTCCGAAGACAGCCAAAGCTATCACCATGACAACTAGTAAGTTCAAGATGTCAGCAGAACAAAATTTAAATTGCAGATTTTTCTTACCCTGCCTTATTGAGTGAGAAAATAAACGTGGCTAATGCACTCTTATGTGGAGGTTGGCACATTTTTTTTCTTTTTACAAACTGGATAATATGAAGTCCTGTCCGTTTAGTGAAGAAGAGGACTTCGCCCCAAAGAGTCCCTCCCTCCTTTTTAGGCGTTCTCATTTTTGATGACCGGGATCCTTTGGGAGCAGTTGATGTCCTAGATCCTTGGTGACCAGGAAGGGCATAATCTGCAACAAAGTCACATGCTGCCTTCATAGGGAGGAGACACCGTGAACTTTCTCGCTCTATAATGGAAATAACCGTGTTTGTAGCTCGATTTCTAATGAGTATTTAGCACTTACCACTACTCATATTTTAAGGTTAAGAAATGTTTTTAGAGGCGTAGTGACTTTTGTAAAATCGACACAGCAGAGAAAGTGGAACGTGTGAATACTATAAATGTGATTTCCCAAAGATTTTCTTGTTTTTGTGAAGGTTTTAAGAACTCTTCTTTTTGTTTCAGCATTTGTATAGCGCACGTTCTTCCATTGGTCTATTGGCCAGCTCCTTCAGTAATCTGTCGATTTTGGTTCCGAGGTTCATTTAACAGACCAGAGTACGATTGAGTGTATGATGAGCTGTTACAGGTATTGTGTTCTGTCATTTTCTCGGTTATGTGACTGTCCTAATAATTGAGATGTGGGTATAGGATTTTGGTATTTAAATGTTTAGGCTGGGGGGTTCTGTTTCATCTTGTCAGGGGCGATAGCCATGCTCTTTGCATGGTGGACGATGTGTCTATGTTTTCCTTCTTGGTGGAGAGTCCTGTAGGTAACCTGATTGCATTCTAAAGGATATACCTCAGCCATTTTGGACTACAGTTAGAGATTATGGGCCAGATCTACGACCATGTCATTTTTCGAGTCGCAAATTGCGCTCAATTGCGAGTCGACATGTACAACAGCTTCAGAGACACTGTTAGCGATTCTCAATGGGGTCGCAAATTGCATGCCTCATCAATATTGATGAGGCACTCGCAATTTGCGACCCCATTGAGAATGGCTGGCCCTCCCTGATATGGTGGCCTGCTGGGCTCAGCAAACCTCCATGTCTGGGACTGCTTTTAAATAAAGCAGTTTTTTTAATGCAGCCCGTTTTCCTTAGAGGAAAGGGGCTGCATTAAAAAAAAAGATTAAACATTTTCCTTTAATTTTTAAGGGCAGGTAGAGGTCCCTGCCTGCCCCTAAAAAAAAAATCCCCTGCATTTGCAAAGGGGAAGGGGTCCCATGGGGGCCCCTTCCCATTTGCGAGTGCATTACCACCCTCTTGAAGAGGGCGGTAAATTGAGAGTGTTTTGCAACTGCAATTGTGGTCGCTAAGCATTCTTACATAGGGTAGCGAGTCGCAATTAGGAAGGGACGCCCTTGGAACGCCCCTTCCTTAGTGCGAGTCACAAATCCATGGCCTTGTAGGTTTTTGCATGCGCAAACGGGTCGCAAGCACGTTTGCCCATGCAAAAACAGGTCGGACATCTGGCCCAAAGTACAATTATTTTCACATCTAGTGCGTTGTGTGTGTGTCATAGTGAGAAGTACTGTACAATAAGTTTGCGTACATGGCCCTGCTGCTTGCCCAGCGGCGCGTGGCAATGTTTTGTTTGGATGGCGATGAAGGCGCACATGACAGACCAGTGACTCCAGGACGTGGTCTGCTGAAGAGATCACATTGAAGTCTATGTTACACATGTACACCCTGAGAATCTACCAAAGATTTTGAGGGACTACTCATATTCCGCTTGTTAGGAAAGATGGTCATTCATGGCCTTTGAAGTATATTTTTATGCTATGTCACCGCATATGTTGATGTACCCTTATGCCAACTGTCTTCACAAATGTTCACTTATTCACGATTTGATGGACTGCGAGAACTGTATTGAAACCTGGAAGCCCCGTGGCACTGCTCACTAGGTGTTTCTGACTAAACACAGCTATCTGCTATAGCCTGTTACAATTTGTTAATAAACACTTTCAGAAAACGGTCTACATGTGCATGGCTGTCATGTGGTAGCGCCATGAAGCTGATGTCTGCAAGCTGAAAATACACCGTACAGCTGGCACCGCTGTGGCAGAACAGTCTTACCCTGAAATGGCTTGAAGCGTGTGAGCCGCGTAGATTGCAATCCCTCATTGCCTATACATATGATGTAATTGGCACACAGCCCACAGGAGAGGCGGTGGCAGCTCAGTGCAGTGTGGAGAAACCCTATTCTATCTCTCGCAATGGAAAATCGTGAAAATCCTGAGTTGCAGGTTTGTCTGGATCATGATCATGAAATGCTGCAATCAAGGAAAGAGAATGCACATGTAAAGGCAGCTCCCAAGCCTATTCTTACTAAACAACAGGGAAGATGAGTGTGAAAATTGTGATTAAGTCCCCAACCCATCCTTTATAATAGATGCAGCTTATTTTGTGCAGCAAAAACATTTCTTTTGAAAACCCAGTAGTGAATTTTATCACGTGACCAAATACGACTTTCCCTTGTAAAATATTTTTTTTACACTGTTTTTATTATTTTTCGTGCTTACAATAACAAATACACATGACATAGTATCCCGCGCCCTCCCTCTTATCCAGCTATCATCAATCAATCAACACAGGATTTACAGTAGTTGGAGGTGAGGGGTCGGGGTCCCACCATAACCAGTAGCACAATCTTAGTAACAAATATGTCCACCCGTGGCAACAGAGGTGGTCTCAGTCGGTGGGGTAGCCATAAGCCAGATGGAAAGAGCAATATACTCAAACACATACTTCATAAAAGTAAAATCTAACTTAGTTAAACTAAAATAATATACATCCTGCTGGAGCGAAAGTAGAAGTGTAAAGTAGCACCAGTAAGGGGCGAGAGGAATATTAGGTCTGCTGGTATGTTGACAGGTTTGAGGTGTAGGAACCTAGGACATCACGGCGTGTGGAGTCAAAGAATTGGTCTCGGGTCGAGGAGCATGCTTCTTCTTTGACTTCCTCCTTGCTATGGGGCGAGCAGATTTTGCCTGAACTGTTCAGTTGGTGGCAGTCAGGCCGGGTTCCAGGAATATATATTTGGGTGGGCCAAGGGTGCTTTCGGGTGGGCCACTACTGGCCCAATTTGTCGCTTTTGGAGGTAGTCTACAAGCCATAGATTTCATCATATCTACTTGCAAACAGTCACCAAGATACAAGGATTGCTTCTGTGTGTATACAGAGCATGTGGAGAGTTATTTATTGGTGTCCCACCACTAACTTCTTTCTCTGTAGATACCTTTACTACCATCCTCCAACAGTGCACTCCATCTCTCTGTAGCCGCTCCCCCTCATGACCTCCTCCTCAGACTCCCTCACTACCACCCTCCACCAGTGCCCCTCATCTCTCCGTATCTCCCCCCTCCCCCAATGACCTCCTCCTCGGATTCCCTCACTGCTGCCCTCCAACAGTGCCCTTCATCTCTCCAAAACGATTCAGAAAAGGGGGTGGTGATGGACAGAGTATCTGAATTAAGCAGAACACTCCTACCCAGTCAAAAGATCAGGGCTTGATCCATCACCGTTTTTTAGCTCACTGCACCATCCCAGCTCAGAACCCGGCTATATGCAAATTAGTCTGTCCCTAGCCCAGTGCATCATGGGAACAGGGCAGACCAAACTACCAAGCCAATTCTTTACTGGAAAGGAAACAAGCTTCCGGGGACCGGTTTCTGGCATTACAGCCGTCTTCGGCCCGGCTTGCTTGAATCCTGATGGTGCAGTGAGCAAGGGACTCATGTCTGAGCATACCCTTCCACTCCTATAGTGGCCAAAACGATTCAGAAAAGGGGGTGGTGATCGACAGAGTATCTGAATTAAGCAGAACACTCCTATCCAGTCAAAAGATCAGGGCTTGATCCATCACCGTTTTTTAGCTCACTGCACCATCCCAGCTCAGAACCCGGCTATATGCAAATTAGTCTGTCCCTGGCCCAGTGCATCATGGGAACAGGGCAGACCAAACTACCAAGCCAATTCTTTACTGGAAAGGAAACAAGCTTCCGGGGACCGGTTTCTGGCATTACAGCCGTCTTCACTGGGCCAGGGTCAGACTAATTTGCATATAGCCAGGTTCTGAGCTGGGATGGTGCAGTGAGCTAAAAAACGGTGATGGATCAAGCCCTGATCTTTTGACTGGGTATGAGTGTTCTGTTTAACTCAGATGCTCTGTCCATCACCACCCCTTTTTCTGAATCGTTTTGGCCACTATAGGAGTGGCAGGGTATGCTCAGATGTGAGTCCCTTGCTCACTGCACCATCAGGATTCAAGCAAGCCGGGCCGAAGACGGCTATAATGCCAGAAACCGGTCCCCGGAAGCTTGTTTCCTTTCTAGTAAAGAATTGGCTTGGTAGTTTGGTCTGCCCTGTTCCCATGATGCACTGGGCCAGGGTCAGACTAATTTGCATATAGCCAGGTTCTGAGCTGGGATGGTGCAGTGAGCTAAAAAACGGTGATGGATCAAGCCCTGATCTTTTGACTGGGTATGAGTGTTCTGTTTAACTCAGATGCTCTGTCCATCACCACCCCCTTTTCTGAATCTTCATCTCTCCAAAGCCCCTGCCCCTCAAGACTTCCTCCTTGAATCCCCTCAGTACCACCCTCCAACTGCACACTCCTCTCTCCAAAGGCCCTCTTCCTTATGACCTCCTCCTTGGATTCCCTCATTGCCACCCTCCACCAGTGCCCCCCATCGCCCCATAGCCTCTCCCCTATTGACCTCCTCCTTGGATTTCCTCATTGACACCCTCCAACAGTGCCCCTCATCCCTCCATAGCCCCTCCCCAATGACCTCCTCGGATTCCCTCACTTCCACCCTCCAACAGGGACCCTCATCTCCCAAAAGCCCCTCCCCTCATGACCTCCTCCTTGAATGCCCTCACTGCCACCCTCCAACAGTGCCCCTCACAATCTCTCCATAGCCCCTCCCCCACATGACCTCCTCCTCAGTCTCCCTCACTACTACCCTCCACCAGTGCCCCTCATCTCTCCGTGTCTCCCACCCTCATCCATGACATCCTCCTTGGATTCACTAATTGCCACCCTCCACAGGGGCCCTCATCGCTTCATAGCCTCCCCCTGTGACCTCCTCCTCGGATTCCCTAATTGCCACCCTCCACCAGAGCCCCTCATCGCTCCATAGCCTCTCCCCTTTTTGACCTCCTCCTCGGATTCCATAATTACCACCCTCCACCAGTGCCCCTCATCGCTCCACAGCCTCTCCCCCTCATCACCTCCTCCTCAGACACCCTCACTACCACCCTCCAACAGTTCACTTCATCTCTCCGTAGCCCTCCCATGACATACTCCTTGGATTGCCTCACTGCCATCCTCCACCAGTGCCCCTCATAGCTCCATAGCCTCTCCCCCTATTGACCTCCTCCTCGGATTCCATAATTGCCACCCTCCACCAGTGCCCCTCATCGCTCCATAGCCTCTACCCCTCATCACCTCCTCCTCAGACTTCCTCACTACCACCCTCCAACAGTGCACTACATCTCTTCGTAGCCCCCCCATGACATAATCCTTGGATTCGCTCAATTCCACCCTCCACCAGTGCCCCTCATAGCTCCATAGCCTCTCCCCCTCATCACCTCATCCTCAGACTTCCTCACTACCACCCTCCAACAGTGCACTTCATCTTTCTGTAGCCCCCATGACCTCCTCCTCGGATTCCCTAATTGTCACCCTCCAAAAGTGTCCTTCATCGCTCTGTAGCCCTTCTCTCATATTCGATTTCATTTGTTGTATAGTGCTACTCATAGTGTAGGGTGTCACAGTATTTACATCATGCAGAGACAATGAATCATACAAGTATGTAAATCAGTCTATAGGGAATGTCACTTAAGTCAATGAGGATTGCAAGGTGTAGGTATCACATGTCATCCACACTGGTGGGCAGCATGTTTTAGGAGGGTTTGGTCTGGAGAAGCACACACACAGGACTTAAAGCATACCCCAGTGGTTGCGGAATTGACTTTACTGAATAAAATGTACAGCTGCCAAAACAAACTCCTTATAGCAACATTAGAGTAATGAAAGGCAGGGTAAATTCTAACTATATTGCAACACCAAAAATATAAGTTCTAATTATACCATTCAGGTTTGTATGCAGCTCTTTCATGTCAGTTCATAGGTCACTGTCCTATTTTAGGATTTTTTTAAACATTTTTTTTATTGTCCTCATACAAGCCTACGGGTACATGCTAAATGTAATTCCTCCACACCTTCTCAGCTGACTCAGTCGATGCCACCCTTATGTAATGCCAGCGGGAGAGGAGCGAAATCATCCCTCAAAGTAGGGCTGTTTCCCAGTCCCACTCCCGATCACAGCACCTGGGAAACTGTGTATTACTAGGAAGGACCGGGCCAACAGCACCCTGGCATAATCATTGGACCAACTTATCTTTACCTCCAGGCCACTAGAGCTGCCCAGATCATACGTGTACTCCTTTCATCACAGGCCATGTCAGATTGGCTAATCAGGATTATGTGCTTCGAGCAGTCCGCAATGGCAGGAGGAGTTTCAGATTTCCAAGCCCTGCATATTTCCCTTCTGGCAATGATTATTACGTAGAACACAAATTTTGAAACCAAAGTATTCATACCATAGTCGGACATTAGACCAAAAAAGATTAACCTTGGACTAACCTCAATCCCTGGAGAAGCACGTCCTCAAGGAACCCACTAACCTCAGTCCAAAAAAGCTGAATTCCTGTCCTATTTTAGAATTGTAACTTCTGTACTGCAAGTAACCCACTGAGCTATCTACATAAATACAGTTTATCTGCATTTAAAAATTAGGAACAGACAAAATATTGCTCTCCAGCAGGATCATTATCACCCGAGTTATCTGGACATTTTAGTAGTTGTGTCATGCATCCATCATGATAACGATACAACGTTATAAAATAGACACAGCATACACGAAGTATGTGTCATGCTGGGCCCTCACAGATTTAAAAAAAAAAATAACTAATACACACACATCCTGAAGCATACATCTAGTTGGGCCTTTGCAGATTTTTAAAAAACGGAACAATACCCACACATTCTCTTAACTGCTCCATTCAAACTCTGTGGAACAGCCCGATCTCATAAACAGCTGAAGGGGTCAGGAAAGGTGAATCTGGATCAACAAACTCCTTTTCTCCAGCTGAAATATTCACGCAGTAGGACAGTGCGCACACATTACCCGGTGCCAAAGAGGATTTCTCCCCTTCGCCATGCCCCTGTACCTGCACAAGTGGACAGGGACACAACCCACCTTCCTAAAAGGAGATGCGTGAGTGGGGGTGCCTGTGAGAAAAAGCCCAGGCCCAATCACGAAACTCCTAGAAAAATAAGAAAAATAACGTTCAGATGAACATTTTAATTGCCGTGGCCATTTGCTGTTACCCCCCTGACGTCAGGGCCACGGTTCATGTTTGGGTGGGCGAGACTCATGTTTGGGTGGGCCTGGCCCACCCGCTAGAACCGGACCTGATGGCAGTCCTGTCATATAGTGCTCCTAGCATGTGCATGGTTCAAGGCCCTAAGGCCATGTTGTGCCTCCCTCTGAAGTGTCACCCCTCATAGGGTAGGGTGACCGGACGGTCCCTGTTTTTCACCTGCTGTCCGGGCAAATTTCTGGAAATGTAGCTCCTGTCCCGGTTTTTAGAGAGGGGCGACTGAAAACTGTGGGAGGTGCTTTTTTATGTTTTACAGAGCAGGGATAGTTAGCAGCTGTTTCAAGAAAGTAATCTAATTAAAAGGCAAGCTTCTGGATTTAAAAAATGCATTTTATTTATGTTCTAGCTGCCTGTTCTGTAATTCTCTGCTGAGGAGCGCTTTCATTCTGTGCGCTCGCTTGAAATAAAACTGTAGTCCTTCTTTTATTTTTGTGAAATGTCCCGGTTTTTGGCTTCAAAATTCTGGCCACCCTATCACAGGGCATCTGCGTATATCTGAAGTGTTCAGTCACCCCCAGCTCATATTGGTGTTGCAGCGTTTCAAAAGGTAGCACTTGCCCTCTCTGCCATAGATCTCCAACGGCTGAGATGCCAATTGCATACCAACGGTCGAAGCCCTTAGATTTCCTCAATTGTCCAAGTTGTTTTACGTCCCACAACGGGGTGAGCTGTGTCAGCACTCCCTGCCATTTCAGCCTGCTTATCGCCGCATGCCACACGGTAAGCGTGTGACGTAGTGGGCCGATCTTCGACGAGATTAGTGATTTATCGTATAGGGGGGTCAGCATTCCAGAGAACCCCAACTGCGCCCTGTCCGCCTTTAGGGCCGGCTCAGACTGGGGAAGATGCAGCCATTGATTAAGAATCTTCAAATGTGACGCCCAGTAGTAAAGACCAACATCTGGGAGCGCTATGCCTCCGTCGTACCAGCCACGCGTGAGCTTGGCTTGCGCTATTCGAGCAGGTTTAGAACCCCACAGTAGCACCGAGAGCTGCGCCGCGATGGACTTGAAGTACGCGGGAGGGACAGGGTAGGGTGTGTTTTCTAGAGCATAGAGGAAGCGGGGCAGGGCCATCATTTTGATCAGGGCCGCTTTACCTAGCAGTGTCAGTGGTAGCGACTCCCAGTGTCGAATGTCACGTTTGAGGCGGTCAAGAGGGGGCTGTAGGTTCTGTGTGTGGAAGGAAGCGGGGTCCGCTGTGACGTATATCCCCAAATATTTAAACCCGGCGACCGCGATCCGCAGCGGGCAGGTGTCCGGCAAGTGCGGTGCAGGACCGCGCAGTATGTGCATGGTGGATTTGGACCAGTTGATCGAATAGCCGGAGGCTCGGCCGTAGACTGTGCAAACATCCAATAGAGTGTTAATGGAGCGTTTGGGAGCGGTTAGATAGATCAGCACATCGTCGGCGTATAGGGATATTTTATCTTCCCAATCATCCGTCCAGCGGATACCACTGATCGTGGGTTCCCACCTTATCCATTCGGCCAAAGGTTCCAGGACCATGGCGAACAGTAACGGGGAGAGGGGACAGCCCTGACGCGTGCCCCTATACAATGGAAAGTCCGCCGAGATGTGGCCATTGGCAGCTACATGTGCCATCGGTCTTGCATAGAGCAGACGGATCCAGGAGCAGAATTTCGGGCCGAAACTGAAGTGACGCAGTACCGCAAATAGAAAGGGCCAGTGGACTGTGTCAAACGCCATATGGGCGTCAAGGGACAATATCACCGCGGGCTCTAACAGATACTTCGCTCTTGCAAGCACACCGTGGACTCTGCGCAAGTTAAGCGCCGTGTTTCTGCCCGGCATAAACCCGGATTGATCTCTATGTATGAGTTTGGTCAGATGCGGCGTGAGACGATGTGCCAACAGTTTCACAAGTATTTTGGCCTCCGCGTTAATAAGGGAAATCGGGCGGTAAGATGTACATTGGTCCGCAGGTTTCCCTGGTTTTAGGATCGCCACAATTGTGGCCGTTCGCTGATCTAATGGAAGTGCACCTGTCTCCAGGCTATCCTTGAACATTTGTAGCAAGTGCGGTGCGAGCGTTTCTGCCTGTTGCTTATATAAGTCTACTGGTATCCCATTGGGTCCCAGCGCTTTACCCGTCTGTAGGGCTTTAATCGCCAGTTGTATTTCCTCTGACGTTAAGTCTACTTCCAAGGCCCTTGTCTCCTCCTCAGTCAACACCGGCATTTTGAGATCTTTGATGTAAGTGTATGCCTCGTCTTCTGAGATCGTGGACACGGACGGGTATATCGTTTCGTAGTGAGTTGCTAGTGCTTGCACTATTGCACTGGGATCTCTAATGGGGACATCTCCCTCTACCGTCAGTTGTGCTATCCACCTGTCTCGTCTGTCCCGTCTGTCCAGCCAGGCCAGCAGTTTGCCTGCTTTGTCCCCCATCTCGTAAACCCTGTGTCGTGTGGCAGACAGTTGTAATTTGACTTCCTCTGTTAGATGTGCTTTGTGACGTTGTAGTGCTATTTGCAAAGTGCGTGCTGTAGTGGGGTTTGGATCCGCCGCATGCTGCGCCTCAGCTCCCGTCACCGCTGTTTCCAGGGCTAACAGTTCCGCCCGTCCCTCCCGCTTAAGCGCTGTGATGGAGACTATCGCACATCCTCGAAGCACCGTTTTATAGGCCTCCCATAGATTGGCAGCCGAGGACACCGAACCCGCGTTGTCCCGGAAGTACTGTTTGGTTCCCACCCTCAGCTCCTTTCTGACCTTAGAATTGTGAAGGTATGCTGCGCGGATAGGATAAATCCGATGCCGCGTGGGTTGGTGATGCGTATAGGTAAGTAGCAGTGGGGAGTGGTCTGAAATACCTCGTGGCCTTATCTCTACCCTCGATACAGTACCAGGACCACCCGGGTAACTAAGGAAATAGTCGAGCCTGGTGCGTGTATTATGGACGCCGGAGTGGTATGTGTATTGTCGGCCCTGGGGGTTGTATTTTCTCCACTGGTCTTCCAGTCCCATCGCAGTCATGAAGCCGGCCAGCCGTGTTGCGCCTGCCGGAGCCAGCCTCGGGGGGGCCCTATCTTGCAGGCTATCAGCTACCAGATTGAAATCTCCTCCCAGAAGCAAACCTCCCTCGGGGAGCCCAAGTATAAAAGTGCTAAGGTCTGCTAGGGCTGTTGCCTGTAGTGCAGGTGGAATGTATACGGAGACGATGTTAATGGGTGTACCCTCCCACTGTGCGTGTATAGCGGCAAACCTACCCGCCGCATCCAACCTGACAGATTGTACGAGTAGGGGGAATTGTTTCTTCACTAAAACTCCGACTCCCCGTGACCCAGAGGTGAACTCAGAGTGTGCCATCATCTGGAAACCCCAGCGATCCATAGCTTTGGTAACTGTGCCAGTGAGGTGCGTTTCTTGTAGGAGGACCACTGCAGCCCCCTCCCTCTTGATGTTTTTCAGGACCAGACCTCGCTTGACTTTGTCCCCTAGGCGCCTGACATTCCAAGAGAGTATCGACAGGGACGGTGTCACAGTAGTCCCATCTCTCTGTTGACCCAAGAGTGTGTCAGCCCCCATCATCATGAATCAGTGTGCTCAATAGACAAAGACTCGTTTCCGTGGTTCCCAACATCATGCCACTCAGTGTAGTTAAGTGTATCGCAGTAACCAAAACCATAACCAACAACATAAAACATTCCCCCCTTCCCTCCCCCCTCCCTGCCTCCCTGCCTCGCGGACTCCAAACTGCCCGCCACCCCAACTCAGCAGAGTGCTTACTACCCCAGTCAAAAGGCAACGTTGCTTACAAGAGCTTAAGGAGGGGTGAAAGTACAAGGGGGACCAGTAGCCCCTGACAGTCTCAGAGTCCCAGTACGTTTGCAAAGTCTCAGTATTACACCAAGGAAGGTGAGTGTTCATAAGGACGAGTTCGACGCATCTGCTATAGTTCTCAGCAAAAGAAGAAAGAAAAAGGTTTAGACACTTCCCTTAATGCAGCAGGAGTCAGTCACCAGAGTCCTCGGTCGGGTCGGTCTCGGCCTTCTCCTCTTGTCCGGTCAATTCACGCTCGTCGGGTTGATCATGTCTTCTTCGCTTGTTATTCTGCTTGCCAGAGCCCTCCGCCAGTCTCCATCCTTCGAGCCAGTCGTGCGCCTCTTCCGGCGTGTCAAAGAACCAAGTTTTTCTCTCGGCCACCACCCTGAGGCGCGCCGGGAAGAGCATGGAGTATGGCAACTCGCGAGATCGCAATGTTTTTTTCACCTCGATGAAACTTCTACGTTTCGCCGCCACCGCCGTCGTGTAGTCAGGGAAAATTAAAACTTCAGAGTTCTGTATACGTATGGGCGGTGCGACCCTCGCCGTTTGAAGGATGACATCACGGTCCCTAAAATTGAATATGCGCGCTATAACGGGCCTTGGTCGCGCCCCGGTGCGCGGACCCCCCCCCCGGGACCCTGTGCGCTCGTTCCACCGAGAAGAACTTGGAGAGGCCTTTAGGCTGCAGCACATTCCTGACCAGGTCTTCCACATATAGGTCCATGGCGGGCCCCCCTTCCGATTCCGGCAGGCCAATAAGGCGGATATTGTTGCGCCTGGAGCGCCCTTCCTGGTCCTCCATCTTGTCTGCCAGGTATTTATTGTCCTCCTCCAACCGCGCCACCCTTTTCAACAGTGACGCCGTGTCCGAGGTAAGGGTCGTAGTGGCCTGTTCCACTTCTGAGACTCTCGTTGACATCTTTTGTAGATCAGCCCGCAAAAGTGTGACATCCGTTGATATGGAGCCAACCGTGGTCTGCACCTGCGTCAGGGCCGCCATAATGTCTTCCAGGGTTATGGCCGAAACCGCGCCACCCTCTGCACCCTTTACGCTGGTTCTTTTTTGTTCAGGCAGCGGGGGAAAGTCCTTGGTGTACGCAAATTTATCCAATTTGCTTTGCTGGGTCCCACGATTGCCCCTGCCGCCCATTGTGGTTCAAGGGGAGGGGGGGGGGGCGCCGGTCCGGGTCACACCGGGGCAGGCGAAGGGATGTGCAGCAGTCCGGAGCCGGGCTGGTAGGCCAGGAGGGCAAAGGCTGTCCCCCCACGTGTCGTCAGGCGCCTCCCGGGAACTCCAGTCCCAGGCTTCTATGGCAGTCGATGTGGCACTGGTAAATAGGGGGGGAAGGTGGGGACCCTCCGCTATGCGTGCGCACTGGCCGCTGATGTGGAAGCAGGAGTGAATTCCGCTGCTGCGGGCTGTGGTGGGGCTCTAGGGTCGTGATTCAGGCCGCGGCCTGGCCTGGAGCTGGCAGCTGTCACCGGCGTCTTCGGCGCCTTCCCACCGGCGGGGGGGGGAGCAGCGATCTCTCCCGCAAGGTCCCCGTAAGAGGAGATGTCGGGCGGGGGGGGGGCAGGGGGTGGCAGCCGTGTCACCACTCACCCGCCGTCGGCCGTGCAACACAGCCCCGCGCCTCTACACGATGGTAGCGAACGGCGCCCCCTCGGTCGCTCCCTCAAATCGAGTCCAGTGCTTTTGGCGCCGATGCAGGCCGCAGTCCCTCACACGATGTAGCTCCGGGCTCCGGTGTCGTGGCGAGCTCGGAGAGGGGTCGCTGCACGTCGGATCACCTCCGCTATCTGGTCGCTGCTTCTGGGACACTGCTTGACAGGATAAGTGAACGGATTAATAGTCGGCCACGGTCTCACCCTCGGAGCCTCACCAGAACGCGGCCATCTTGGTCGATTGCCGGCCACGCCCCCAACTATACACAGTTTTAACAAAATTTACTACATATTACTTTTAAAGGTTTGAGATCGTGGGAATTTTGAAAATTATTGTTAGAACGCCATTTATATATTATATTAATATCTATACCTTTTTTATTAACTATTTAATACACATTTAATTTGATCAGTTAATGTGCTGTAAAATTTGAATTCATTAGTTGTAGTTTAAAATTACATGTTTAGAATTAATTTACATTTATATTTAACATTAAAAAATGTTGATTAATTTTCTAAAAAGATTCATAAACTTTAATATTTTTTCCTATGCTTTCTCAGTAGGAGATCACTGCCACAGTGCAAAGACCTCCTCCTACATGAGCAGTTACTATTAGTAACTCTCCACTCATAATTCCTGTTTTGCGAGGCTCCATCCCCAGCATTTGTGGGGATTTGAAACATGTAAGTCCAGATCTTGGTGTAAATCTACAATTGGTAAATAGTAAAAAAGTGAAGAGTTACACATATGTCTAGTAGTAGATATATATGTGAGTAAAACACATATCTGTTTATCTTTGTGAATGGGCCCTAATATGTTTGAACCTATTAGAATGCACTTGCAAACTTGTACATTAATGGAAACGTTAATAAAATTATGTGAAAAACATACCCAATTAAGTGATGTCTACACATCTGTGTGAGCTTGAGAAAGGCTTGTGGAAGGTGGAACACTTTAACTATTCGATTCTTCTTTATTTTCGAATAAAATATTTGGGAATTTTGGAATCCCAGTGTGGCGATTTTATTTGAACAATAATATATATAGTTTACATGCAAATACACAAAGTGTAATGTGTTGTTTATTGCTGTATTTTTGTGGAGAGCAGTCATGCGTCACGAGACACAAAGCATTGAATGGTTTAGGCTGCCCTTGTCCTGCCTCGACAATGGCAATAAATAGCATGTTAAACTCTGTGTGTCCGCATGTATGTTTTATGCTTTGCTGTTCTTTCATGAGTATTATTTATAAATAGCATATCTATGCAGATGTGCTGAGTGTAATGTGCTATTTATTTCCACTACTGAGCGTGAGCAGGGACATGATGCACCCCTCCGCTGTCAACAATTGTAATAAATAGCATAGTGCACTCAGTGAATCCATGAGGATCAAATAGACAGATCTGCACCAAACTTAGCATGCGCAACTAAGTTCTGTCAAGGGAGAAAAGGTTAAAAAGGGTTGGTCAAAAAATTATGTTTTCTCATTTTGGCTTCCTTAGGAAGATTTGTTTGCAGTTACAGCATGATAACACCAGTGCAGTTATGGTTAGATCAAAGTTTCCATATGAAAGGCATTTTTTTCTTTCTTAAAACCAAAAAAACACTGACATTTGCAAATTATGGTTAGGAGCACAATGTTTAACTTGCAAATTCCAGGCAAACCATAACTCTCACAACAAATGCTATTCTTGTGACCACACAATGTTTATACCAATAAATATCAACACCTAAAAGTGAAATGTAATTAAGCAACAACATATAATGAAACCAATTAATGAGACTACATTCATGACCTTCTCTCTAAAAACGATAAAGGTTGTATGATATCTATTTCATTAAGGCTGAGGTCATGTGCATTGAATTTGGTGTGTGATTTATGGTTTGTATCGCTGGTGTACCAGTTTGGGATTTTGCTTCTAACATAAGATGAAGATTTCAGTGCGACAGGGATCCACTAGGCAGTAAAATGAATATTAAAAAGAAGTAATTTTATTGTGAAAATCCCAAGTCTTATGCACAGTGGTGGCTGGGTATGAATGATTGGTTTTGAGCAGGAAACTTTGGCGTGTTGTATGTGGCCCAAAATAAAATCACTGTGGTTAAAGTGAAGTTATGATTAGCCTTGGTTTAAACACATCAGATTATGTTTAAAAAACACTTCGAAATTCCTTTAAAAACACAGTTAAACTGCATTTATGGCTTTGAATCAAATCGAAACAACACTGAAATTTGAAAGTTATGATTAGGACCACAATCCGTTACTCAGACAACAACGCCTAATCAGACAAGCAAATGATACTACATTCATAGTCATCTCTGTCAAAGTGGTAAGATTAATGTGATTCCTTATGATTTTAGCTAGAGATTTGTCCGTAGCCGCGTGTCTATCTGAAAGCTACCCTAAATATTTAGATATTAGATGACAATAACTTGTAAGCTACAGAAATAGAAAGATATTGCTCCTTCAATTGATTCCAAATATTTTTGGTAAAGTAGAAAAAGATAGTACACTATCTTGTTCAAGCAGCAGATCCAATTTTTGTATCCCAAGTTGTTCCTTTCCTCTCTGACTCTGAGTAACGTCTGGTGGAAGAGTTTGATTACTTCAAATGTGTTGGCATCCTAGTCTCATGTCTGATTATATTTCTTAAGTCATTTTCCATACCCATGCCAAAGTTCTTGTAGAGTTTGAAACGTGACTTTCTTACATTTCAAGGGTCTTATGTAGTAGCCATCCACCAACTTCTATCCTGGTGCAGAGCTTTGTTCTTGCTTCTCTGTAAGTCTTTTTGTCCCAAATAAATGCAATCATGTGTCTTTTTAGTTTAATAAAGAAGTAATTAGTAAGGATGCATGGGAGTGTTGGAAAAGAGAAAGACACTTAGGTAATGTAAGCATTTTGACTAAAAGTGATCCTCCAACCAAAGACTGAGATATATGGCGCCAGGTTTGAAAATCCTCTTGGATTTTATTTAATAGACTCTCATAATTGACCTGAAAGCCTGGATTTTCCTAGTTATGTTTGTCCGCTGGTACTTTTCTGGCCCCTCACAATGACTAACCTAAAGTTATAGAGCAGACAACTTTTATTGCATAGCATATAATCAATATCCGCTTTTGCTTTATTAACTATGTAGCCGGATGTCTCTGAGTATTCCACTTTTACTATAAATATTGTGTCAATGTTATCCACAACAGGCAGTAAGAAAAATGCCAGCTGCACTCTGCATTGTCAGCTTGCACTCTGAGCTTGGCTGCACCTCGTACATAGGGCGAGTTGGAGGAAGGGGCCAGGACCAGTCATGGTGAGACTCCCCATCTGACCCCACAGGGGAACCATTGAAGGGTAGGGGGAAGCATCGATACACAACTCGCCCACAGGCTGAAGGTTGTGGTGGCAGGGGGAGGAATCAGCGACTAGGTTCATGCGTGCGGAATGCAAGCATTTGCACGGGTTCTTGGGGGGGCTGCGGCTGGCTCTGAGGTCGAGGGGCTGAGGGCCCAGGAAGGTCTTCCCTTGGTGTGAGGAGTTATAGGCATCATTGTGCCATCTCCATAAGTCTCTTCTCCAAAGGGGCCATTGCGTCCGAGACCGCCCTGACTATGGAGGTGTCCACCGCTTCAGAGAAGTCATCTGTGACACGGGAAATACTGTACATCCTCCACTTCTTCATAATAGTTCCCAAACTCCTCCATGAGTTGAGTGTAACAGCTCACAATCCATTTGTAGCTGGTAGAAATGGGTAATGGTGGCCACCCACCAGGTAAGAGGGAGCAATATGACTTGACGAGCCCCAGAAATTAGTAGTAAGCGCCACAGACCTTGTGAGGTCTTCACTAACACTGGTACTTTTAGTCCTTGTAAGGGTGGTGATAACCCAGGGCCCACAGCCTTAAAGGCTCTAGCAAGGGGTGAAGGGACCCTAACAGGGGAGGTCCTAAAGAGTCAGTGTAGTCCTACTACCTAGTAATGCTACTAGGACTGAGGCATACCAGGTTCCTCAGTGTAACGCACGGGCACTACAACAGGAAACACACAGCCTGACCCATGGCAATACGAAACACGGGCAAATGTGCTCAGCTAAAGCTGGAACTGACGCGCCCTCCGCTCCGCGCTGAGATAATCACATCTTGAAATTGACGCAGGAGGTACGCAACCTCTAGTGGCTGACAGATGACCACGCAACTTGGTCCCGGTTCCCTGACAGAAAAATTGATCAAAGAACAGCCGCGAAGGAGCGTCACAGAGTTCCCACGGCCACATTAGCAAAGTAGATCATTCGCCCTCCCAGATACCTGCAAACAGAGCAATAAACAAGCTTAAACAATAGAAATAGTCTAAAAAAGGGAACCAGAGTCCCAGTACTCATCTGACACGGCTGCAAGCAGTGTAGGAAGAGAGATGAGGGACAACGCCATTTACAGAGGCTGAAGGCACCAGATTGGATGGATTTATTTTTGTTAGAACTTAATGGTTTCCCTGGGAACATGGGAAATTAAGTCTGTCTTGGTAACATGGCTGTTATGCAAAATAAATCAATAAAGAATAGCCTAATCCTCGCCTCTGTGTCCTTAATAGAATTGACATTTTCCATTACAATAGCTAGGATATTTTTCATTCTTCCTCAATACATAGACATTTTGATTTGATTGAACTAAAAGTCCTCCTCCACTCCAGGGGAGCGGCTGCTGCAAATATTTTTTTAATATAAGGTCGATGAGGTAACAGGCCATCGCCGACAAGACTCCAACCTTTTTGGTTCAGCCCTCATCTCTAGCCCTCACCACATGGACCTTCCATGACTCCTGAAACGTTTGTGGGGCACAGGGAACAATTTCCTACACATATTTCTCCTTTACACAATAAATGAATTGCAATATTATTGACCCTGGAAGGAATGAAGAGTGAAAAACAAATTATAATATTAAGTAAATAAACAGATAATGAAACTCCACACAGTTCACCTTTCACCCATCCCTGACATGTAAAATATAAAATGTTTTAATCTGTGGAGCAGATCGACCAGTTAAAGTCACAAAGAATATTTCCACTATCGAGTTTGTACTGCCAGTCTGTGTGGTCCAGAGTGCCCTAGTATTGATATCAGTCGTTGGAGTATCTGATTGTTCTGAACTTTCTTGCTGATCTCCATCTCTAGGTGTAGCCTTGGAAGTATTCCTACTGCTGCTCTTCAGACCTTTCATTTCTGGGCCACCCATTGCGCTTCTGTAGTTTTATCCTCACCTACCCTCTTGTTTCAGTACCGAGATGCTTTACTCTTTCCCTTTCACTTAAAATGTTTTCATTTTTCTTGTCTGTTACTTTTACTGTAACTTGATTTGATGCTTTCGTCTTTCATTAGTGTCCACCATAACGTCAAGTTGTGGCGTGGCTTGAGTACTGTTATAAGTTCAAAAGGTGAGAAACCAGAAGTCCCAATGACGATGATGCGATGAGCTACTAACATTTCTTGCTTAATTGTTTCAGTCTCCATTTGGTTATTGACCACCATTTGTGTACTGGCGTTTGTCAGTCTATTCATTCTTTCCCTTAACCCTTTTTCCAAAAGCGGACCATGGGACAGGCCTGTTGAGGCTTATCCAGTGATTCTTTACGAAGCTCTTCATATCATATGAAGTCAGTTGTACCCTATTGTATGTACACGTTTTTGAAGCATTCCTTTCCTTTGTGGTAATTTCCTTTAAAAGCTGTATAGTATTTATGTCAGACATGAACTTGAGCTCAGCCGTTTGTTCTGGCAGTGAACAAGGACCTCAGCATACCTCATGTTTTGGGGCAGCACATACATAGCTGACAAGTTTTCAGTTTGCTTAAGTGTGACACTTCTGAGCTTTAAGTGTGCTTAGGTGAGACATTTCAATTCCTTACTTCTGACACCTTGAGTAACACTTTATCATATGTAGCACACAGCAGTTATCTCCATATAATCACATTAATATCATAAATATCCCCCTGTGCAATGACCTTGCCTTCAAAGAATTTAAAACGGCAATGCTCTATAAGTGCTTGTACAAGTTTGCTAACCTACTTTGCTTTTCTAACAAGATAATATTAGAAACATTTTCGTTGTCTTATTACACAATATGCAAAAGTCCCTATTATGATTGGCTCGGTAAAATCTCCAGAAATTCCCCCATTATAACGCTTCAATTACTTACAGGTAACTGCATTACTTTGAGTCCTCTTCCCTTGCTTCTATTCACTACTTTGAGTCCTCTTCCCTTGCTTCTATTCACTAAAACATTGAAGCATTCCTGTCTCACCAGACACCCACACTGCGTGAATTATTCACAAATAAAAACTACTCCCCCTCCTTCCTCCTGTAAATACCACATAACCCAACTCAACACCCAAGATTTGTTGTCATGGACTACATGGGAGGGTATGCCAATCACTTCTGCTGCTGTCTGGAACTTTTCGTGGTGATTTGTCCATCAGGGGCCGGGAAAAAGGGGGGGTCCTAAAATGCGTTTTCCCCATGCGATTTCCCATAGGGATTTTAGACATAACTATAGCCCGAATAGCTGAACGGAATTACACCAGATTTAGCAGAAAGCCAGAAACTTGGTCTAGAAAGATCTTTTTGTGATCTGGTGTAAATCCATTCGGCAGTTTTGGAGTTATTAAATATTTTTTTTATGTATAACTAGGGACGCAGAGCCTACGCCGATCTGACGGATCTAATGATGAGATTTGATTGGTTGCCAACAGTTAAACCAGTAAGTAATGTCAGTAAGTAGTGGCAGCCATCTTCGGACTCGGGATTCATCCTATGTCCCAAAAAAACCTGCAATAAACCAGATGGGTGTAGGGTAGGAATACCCTCTAGGCCTGCTGGTGGATTACGCCTGAGGCAAAAAGTTTTTTTTAATTGCACAGCAAATTCATGAAGAATCCTTGAATCCGCCGTAAAAAGTCTTTTAAAACCATGATTGGACTCCTGTGCTTGCTCTGTTTATGCTAGGTCAAGTCATCAGGGGTGGATGGATACATTTCATTGGGGGAGGGGGATGTTTGTGGCCTCTCTGCCCAGCCTTATTATAACTGCGAGGGGGCATGCGGCCTCCTTACTGGGCCGATTTTGGCCTCAGAGACCCCATCCCACGGGGCCCAGCTGAAGGACAAAAAACGGGAAGGGGGGCCCTCAGCCCACCTCCCTGGGCAGATTTCAGCCCCGAGCACCCCACCCCCGGGCCTGGTCATAAAAGCAAAGGGTAGGGGGGCTCC
Organism: Lissotriton helveticus; assembly: GCF_964261635.1. NCBI lineage: Eukaryota > Metazoa > Chordata > Amphibia > Caudata > Salamandridae > Lissotriton > Lissotriton helveticus. The sequence continues at coordinate 262,206,287 of NC_136065.1, read as the reverse complement.
CTCCCAGAGCCATTAATGGTCCACTGGACCCTACCTCCAGGACCCGATCCAGCTATGCCCCCGGGTGCCCACCCATGGGACATAGTGGTTTCTCTGCCCACACTGGTGCGGACAGGGAAACCTGTGCTTGCTGTCGCTTGACTGGAGGAATTTAAAGCTCTCTCCAAGTGAAAGCAAACACCAGCTCGCGGGAGCTTTACGAAAGCTCCCGCAAGCTGAGAGTGAACTTCAGAACTGTTTCCCACAGTAATGGGGGCAGTGAACCAATCTGAATATTGCTCCTGCCTGCAGCATTTTTAGCTGCTCCCTGCGGGTGGGATCAATGTCGTCTTCCACTGGAAGTGGGAGCAGGTAGGGGCACTAAGTGTCCCACCCTTTGTTGGCCGGGTACCTGGGGATGGGGTCCCTGGGGCCGAAATTGGCCTGGTGGGGTGCATGTCCACCTCCCTCTTTAATCATTACCCAGGTCCCAGGAGATGGGGTCCCTGGGGCCATTTTGGCTTGCAGAAGTGGGCTGTGTGGCCCCCCACCCCCATGAATCATTCACCAGGCCCTGGGGGATGGGGTCCCTGGGGCCAATAGCGGCCTGGGACAGGTGGCTGCATGCCCCCCTTTACTAATTGGCCAGGTCCTGGGGGAAAAGGTCCCCGGGACCCAAAATGGCTCAGGCAGGGGGAAACATGCCCACCTCTGTTACAGAATGTACTGGGTCCCAGGGGATGGGGTCCCTGGGGCAAAATCAGTGCAGGGAGGTGGGGTGAGTTAGTCCTGCCTGGGTTGGCTTCCTTTAAGGGGGTGACCTCAGGGCCATGCTTGGGCCAGGGGCGGCAGCGGTTGGATTAACGTATGGTGATTAATATTAATTTACGTTTAAAAAAAACTAGAAAGTCACTGAAAAAAACAAAGGTTACAAGCATGTTATGGATTGGAAATAGTTTTAAAAAGCTGTCGAAATTCACTGAAAGAAACAAAGTTTACAGGGATGTTTAGGTTAGGATTTTTTTTTTAAAACCTAAAAAATTCACTAAAAAACCAAAGGTTACAGAGACTTCACGGTTACGTTCAGATTTTACACACACAAAACCATAGAAATTCAGCATTTATAGATAGCTATCTATGACGTGTGCCCTATGGAAACGAAAAGTCGCGCCTTCGCCATGCACTGCAAATTACCCTACATATCACACCACTCATGACATCTTCCATAACATCATTAATAATATGACTGCAACATTTGTAGTAAAATTATTAATGAGAAAACTGTGCATGGCAGGGGCATGAGATATAGTTACCTTAGGGTATGAGTTATAGTTACTTAAGATAACTCTAACTATAGCTGCTAAATTTCTATGGTGTTGTATGTATAAAATCTGAACCTAACTGTAACATTCTTGTAACCTTTCGTTTTTTAGAAAAAAATAAAATAAAAAATAAAAATATATATATATCAAACAATGTTCCTGTTCGTCAGTGCACGACGAAGAGAGATCAGGTGCAGACCTCACATTCACCATCCGCGCTCGCACCAATCAGAGCACAAAGATATAAATCCTCAGATAGGTAGCAGAGTGATAAATTTATTTACAAACAAATAAAAGGACTGATGTCCATCCAAGACGCGTTTCGCTCCACAAGGGAGCTTGGTCACATGATGCGCGCCGGAAAACATTGCCAATATATAGTAAACATAGAGATAGGAAAAAAGTGTTGTACACACCCATAACGTGAGTAAAATAAAAATAAAAATAAATAACGGACTTTCCAAGTACATCTGTTTGTGACGAAAACAGCATAGTGCTGATTAAAGGTAGAGAACTTCTTTGAATTAAAACTGGCCAATTGCAGTGTAAGGAACCTCTAAAAAATATACATGTAATTACCAACATATTGTCAAGACAAGTGTCAGAAACAATAGATAAATGGGAGAATAATCAAAAAATATCCGCAAAAATGGCAACTGTTACATGAAACGGGTACAAAAAAATATATAATAATACATCCTAATAATGACGTAAATATGTAAGTATATCACAGCTTCATGAACTGATAAAAATCACATAGAATGTCATAAATAGTAAACCATTATTAAATGCGTTTGACGATTAATTCTCCAGATTACAATGATTACTATATACACCAATGGGGTTATTCATAATGCAAGGCCATAAGAAGAAAAAAACTTTCAGGATTGTCCACGATGTCGACTTTGTCCGTATAAAGTGCAAGCGTGCTGTAATAGTTGGTACAATTATTCATGGTACAACCATTATGTAAAAATAAAAATAAAAAATATAAAGAATAATGCGAATATTAACAGCTATTAAGGCAGTTGAGAGAGCAGACTTAGATCAAATGGTCTTATAGTTATATCTACAGATTTAGATACAAACTGAATACTTTTTCTCACTAATTCATACTGAACAGAAAAGTGCATGTAATATGGTGCTTTCAAACGGACCGACTGCCTGCTGCCTGTGGGTGAATTTGCTTTTCTGCCTGTTTCACGCCCCACGCCCCCCGCTTCGCGGGCCCCGCTTGAGGCACATACTTTGCCGGATTGAGAGGTGACCGTCGAGGGAGACCGACAGCTTCAGGGACTGCGAGGACCAGCGGGCGCAGCGTTTCCTAACTCGCCGCAGCTGGTCCTCTTCCCGCCCCCTCCCGCCTGGACTTCAAGAGCAAAGGGCTGGGAGAATTCCGTGGTGTGCTTTCAAACGGACCGACTGCCTGCTGCCTGTGGGTGAATTTGCTTTTCTGCCTGTTTCACGCCCCACGCCTCGCGGCCCCCGCATCGCGGGCGCCGCTCGAGGCACATACTTTGCCGGATTGCCGGATTGAGAGGTGACCGTCGAGGGAGACCGACAGCTTCAGGGACTGCGAGGACCAGCGGGCACAGCGTTTCCTAACTCGCCGCAGCTGGTCCTCTTCCCGCCCCCTCCCGCCTGGACTTCAAGAGCAAAGGGCTAGGAGAATTCCGTGGTGTGCTTTCAAACGTACCGACTGCCTGCTGCCTGTGGGTGAATTTGCTTTTCTGCCTGTTTCACGCCCCACGCCTCGCGGCCCCCGCTTCGCGGGCGCCGCTCGAGGCACATACTTTGCCGGATTGCCGAATTGAGAGGTGACCGTCGAGGGAGACCGACAGCTTCAGGGACTGCGAGGACCAGCGGGCGCAGCGTTTCCTAACTCGCCGCAGCTGGTCCTCTTCCCGCCCCCTCCCGCTATTTAGAATCAGCTACTGACGCGCTAGCGGGACGCGCACGGAGCAATGCGCGGAGCGAAGCCCGGGCAAAGGGCAGGCCCTCTTAGGCCCTCTGAGGCCTGAGGAGACTGGACTGGGCCGGACCCCCTGGTCGAGTGTCCCCTATTGTCGGAGACTTGGAGTAAGTTGATCCGCGCTTATCTTCATTTCATTACTGTGCTCTGCATTGCATTAGGAACTCAAATACGTCAATGTCGACCGTAGTGCTGAGTCCCGAAATTGTCGTGAGTAAAAGAACTGGGGGCTTGACCAATGGAACTTTGGGCAATTATATAATTAAAACTCCCGCAGAAAGTTCTAAAGAACAATTCCTAGCAGAGCGGCGAGCCGAGCGCCGCCGTTCGATTGGCAATCTTAAGAATAGGTCTGTGACTGAGCCAATACAAGCTTTAGACTCTAACATCATGCATAGTTCAGACTCTATTAATGAAATGTTATCTATGGACAATGTACCCTTACTGCTTAGAGAATGTTTAGCGCCCTCCATCTGTCCTACCCAAATCTGTATCAGCACTTCAGTTCCTAATTCTAATAGCACATCCAGTCTATCTGAGGCGATTATTGTATCAACATCCACGCCCCCCAAGCCAGCTAGAGGTAACGGTAAGATTAAGAGAACCATCTCACACAAAACTTACGGTCCACCACCTACTAAAGAAAGACGCAAAAAAGCGGCCTCAACTAAACAGAAGCTGAGTCATACTGAATTTGGCAAGAACTTAAAATCTGCTACTTCTAATGTTATGGGTACTACCGTTGCTATGGACATTGTTGAAATTGTAGCTATTCCTCCATCATTGCCATCTTCTTTACCATCAGATAGTGAGGTTTATACTGATTCTGCTCAAGCGGGGGATGGGTCACAATCAATTCCAAATACAGACCTACTTGATAGCATTGAATTAATTATGAGAAGCTACACCCTAGCAATCGTAGAAAGGCTCAAAAACATGGAGGTTAGACTAGGAAAAATTGAGTCTGCTTTAAGTAATAAGGAAAATTCATCTAGGATAGGTGAAAATAAAGAATTAGCTAATGTACCAACACCAACTCAAAGTACAACATTTGCCCAACCCCCCCCAATTGTACAAAACAAAAATACATCCTCTACAACCACTTCGTCCACCATTGCGTTGCCGGTTTTGCCACCCGCACCTAACCTTATGCCTATCAGTATAACACCTGTACCGAACATCCCCCATATAACACATAGAAATCAGCCTAAAGCACCCCCTACTAGATCAACAATGAAATCTAATTCTATTCCAACCATTCCCGCTATTAAATCATCAAGGGATTTGGGTTTAACATTGAATGGAAAACTAGGGTTGGATGAGGGAAGCAATAGGTATCCTAGGGGGCACACGTTAGGAGACCTCCAATTGAACTTCCGCCGGAAGCTGCACCTTTTGTGGTGGTTCTCACTGGGGTACCTGAGTTGTCTGAGAACAAGCGGGAAGGCTTCTTTCAACTGAAAAATAAGGTAATGCATTGGCTGACTACATATAGGCCAATTGCTAGTCACATTAATGGTGACATAGTTCATGTACGTCGCCTTCAATGGTTAGGAGGAAGACCAAAAGACATTGGGGGAGATGTGGTTGTGGTTAATTTTAGGGACCAGAACGCAGTTCGTTACATTTTAAACTGGCGACAGGGTAGTGCCACTAATAACATCATCCCCCGCCCACTAACATACTTCTATCCAAGAACCGCAGTCTTCCAACCACAAATTTCACAAAGTAATGCCATCTCCACTAACCAACTTCCAAATATGGAGTATATCAGCAATGCACCTACTGTGTATTTTCCAATCTCAGCTCCTATTACACCAGGGTGGGACATCATACCCCCCAGGCATAATCAAGCAGCACACAGTAGGTTTAACTACCTATTACCTCTCACACCACTGGAGATATCTAATAGGTATGATATATTTAGCGGTTTGGAAGATTGCGATTGAAGATTAATGAAAAGAGGGGAGAGGGGAGGAGATGCAAATATCCCCATTACTGAAGGATTTAAGGTGGTTGATGGACTAGGAGTTCTCAAGGTAGATACTTTAAATATTGCAATTAGTCCAGTAGCAGAATTGCTAAATCCAGCCTATCTTCCCCGGTGTGATTCCGGAATTCAGGGCTGGAACAATGACAATGATATAGTGAGAGCGGAGGAAGTAGTGAACGCATCTCCTAATTATTACATTGGAAATGTCCATCAATCAAACTATTTATCTGAGAATAAACTGCTTGAATCAATCAATATTGCTGTCAGTAAAAGGGTAACTTGGATTGCTCCAACCAATATGTGTGCAAATATTGATAATTCTATATGTTGTGTGATCAAGGATAGGGAATCATCGATTGAAGGAGTGCAGGTTAGAAGCCAGATTGAGCTCGGGTATTCTTTGACCGGGGAAGGTCGTATATGCAACAACTGGGTTCAAAATCAAACGCAGTCACATAAGGGAGGCCAATATGTGGCATCCTGGAACGTGGCAGGACTAAAGAGTAAGCTGGCATCCAGGGATTGGGACACTTTTATAGACAATTATATGATCATAGCCATGCAGGAAACATGGGCCACCGAACCACAATATAGACCCGGGTATCTCCACTTTGCGAGAGCGGCAACACACACATATAAAGGCAGACCAATGGGGGGCCTGACCACTTGGATCAAACAGGATGATAGATATTCAACTACTCAACTTGAAACCAACTCCAGAGATATACTGGTGGTTAAGTTGAAATCCCCTTTATTTGGTGACCTTATAGTTTTCAATGTATATGCTAGGGGGAAACCAGGGGGGGAAGACGTCAGAGGTAGTTGAGGCATTGGGTCAATATGTTAGAACCTGGAGAGGAGGCGCTAATCTACTTATATGTGGAGATTTTAATTGTACCTTCGAACCTCTGGATCTCAGTGACCTAGAGCTCTCTGAGGAGGAAGATACTTGTTGGCAAATTCCCCCATTAGATCTACCGCCAATAAAAAAGTGGACCCAAGCAGCACTCCAACTTAAGTCCTTTACCCTTGAACATGGGTTACGAGCAGTTAATGGGAGAACAGCAGGGGACAAGCAGGGTGAACCAACATTTAACAACGGTATGAGTTCAAGCAGAATAGACTATATAATAGTGAATCTTGAACTCTGGTCCTTTGTCTGTGAAATGTGTATAATTCCACGACCTGAGAGTGACCACAATCCGCTTAGTCTCGAGTTATTGCTATTTAAAGGACAAGAAACAGTGAAAGTTGACTCAACAGATGATATTGTTATGACCAACGACACAAGGCGACTAAGATGGGCTGAGTGCTTGGGTGACCCAAATACTATTAACGAAATGGAGGTTCTGGTAAAGGAAGCAACTGCTGAAATACAGGGACAGTCATCCCAAGTAGATTATGATACCAGGGTAGTTCAGATTCATTCGACCCTTTTTTTTTAAATTAAGTAAATTTTTTAGCATTCAAAGGAAGAAATATTCTGGCAGAGGAAGACGGAAACCCGAGTCTTGGTATGACAAAAATTGTAGGGCAGCGTATAAATCCTTAGCCTCAGCAGTACGATCGACTGACAGAGTGATCATACAAGAAGCGAGGAAACATTATAAAAGGACGCAACTCGTAGCAAAGAAAGTTTGGGATAACAAATATTGGGAGGAATTATTGGAAGCTAGCAAATCGAAAGATATGACGGCATTCTGGCATTTGGTAAGGTGGGGTAAAGGGAACCAAAAACCAGTGCCTGAAAATCTTGTCTCTCCAGAACGATGGGTAAAGTACTTCAGGACTCAGTTTGCCAATGATAATTGCTTCCCACCAACTGCTTTGGACCCAATTACTCGTCCAGTATCTACTAGTATACTTTTGTTTACTACGAAAGAAGTTGACAATGCCCTCAATTTAATCCCCAAAGGTAGAGCCCCGGGCCTTGACAAAATTCCAGCTGATCTCTTTTTACACAACAGAGAAGTCTGGGTCCCGTATATTAAACTGTTGGCAAATGCCATTGTAAAAGGCACTGCTTTGCCGGACACGTGGCGGGGAGCAGAAATCATACCGATCTATAAAAAGGGGGACCGTACTGATCCAGCTAATTATAGGCCAATAAGCCTCATAGCTTGTATCCAGAAAGTTGTGGCCAGAATGTTACTTCTCAGGATCCAGAACTGGATGGAGGAATCGGGGGTCATGTCCAAGCTTCAGGCTGGCTTCCGACCAGCCACCAGTACAGTGGATCAAGTTTTTAGGTTTTCCACAATTTATTGGAAATGGGTGATTTTGGGGGGCGGTACACTTTATGCAGCCTTTGTTGATTTGAAGGCTGCTTTTGACCTCGTCCCACGAGATAGGCTGTGGCGTGCCCTTTACGATCAAGGAATGCCACCAGAACTGCTTACAGTTCTGATCAAATTACATGACGATAATTATGCGCAGGTGAGATGGGGTAGCCAGAGTCAGGTGACTGATAGATTTCCAACGGCAAGAGGTGTCCGGCAAGGATGTGTTTTGGCACCCACATTATTTACCTTATACATTAACCGGGTAATTGAATATTACAAAGACTCCCATACAGATGCTCCTAAACAGAATGGTATCACGGTCCCTTTGTTAATGTTCGCCGATGATACTCTTCTAGTATCAAAAACCCAGGAAGGGCTACAGAAATCAATCGGCTGTTTTGAAAAATTCTGCACTGACCATGGGTTATTCGTAAATGTATCTAAGACTAAATTCATGGTCATGCATAAGAGTAAGAACATAAGGGGTAGAGTTTTTATGAATGGGGAACCCCTAGAACAGACGAACAGTTTCAGCTATCTGGGCATAATACTAGGTTCTAGGCTTCAGTGGAAACCACACATGTCATATCTAACCACTAAGCATGCTCAGCTGACTGGTGTTTTAATAAGAGAATTTAAGTCCTCAGCCACCAAACCACTGGCCCCAGTACTTAAAATCTATGACACAAAAGTCAGGTCATCTATGTTATATGGAGCTGAACTTTGGGGGGTCTCTGACATCACGAACTTGCAAATGTCACACAACAAATTTCTTCGCTGTATAACAGGGCTCCCACACTCCACACCTCTTGTACCATTACGTTTGGATTTGGGGTCCAATAGTATACAGGACATTTGCAGGTACAGACCACTCGCATATTGGAGGAGATTGTGGGTGACTCCTGAACTTTCTCACTATGCGTTAGCTCTGCTGGAAACACGAAACATGGATACAGGGGGTAAACTTTTATGGTTTAGGAAGGTCAAATCTTTACTCAAGGCCATAGGTATGAGGGAGCTATGGGATAATCCCCAGGAGAGTACATTCCCTTCAAAAATTAAGCTAAGAGAAGCGTATTGGGCGATGGTACTACAGGAGGTGTTTCAGTCACACATTGATCCTACGCTTACCAGGGCTTTCCTGGAGCTGAAACATTCTCCCTTGTATGAGAGATATTGGGATCTAATCACATCGCCTCATGATAGGAAATTGTTCCATCAATTTAGGGTTGGGACCCTCCCTCTCAACCAAGTTACCAGCAAATGGTCAACAAGTAAAAATGATCACTTGTGCCCCTTCTGTATATCACACACTGAAAGTATAGCTCATGTCCTGTTTGAATGCCCAGAGTATAAAGCTCCTCGCCATAAATGGATTAGGTCGCTCTGTATCCAAAAGGGGATTCAGACTGGGACAGTAGCTCTGAGGATTTTCCAGACTGATTGTTCCGATGTTTTTGTGATTGCACTAGCAAAATTCCTAAAGTGGATGTGGTTAATCCGCAGTACCAAAATGAAAGCATTGCAGCCCTTATAAATCTATTATGGTACGAATTGTGGAATATCTTTTAACTTTTTTTAATGCTTTTTATCTAAACACATTATTTATGTTTTTATTGGTCAAGATGAAATACCCTGTTTGTGGAAATAATAATTTGTAATCCCCAAAGATGTACTTCCCTGTAAATATTAATGCCTTAAAATATATTTTTAAATGTTTGTGTCTTTTGTGACTCAAAAGTCGAAATAAAGACTAATTGAATGAATGGTAATTAGTCCTATTTCATTCAAAATAAACACATAAATGAATGCATTGTTCACCAATTGATCAGATAATTAGATAAACTCGCCTTGCAGAACAGACAGAATTCCTTGCAAACCCAGCCTATGTACATTCAATCTATGGTTAAATGATTGAATACGTTTCTTTATGGCTGTAAGGCTTGGATTTGGACATGAAAGATGCAGTAAAATAAATAAGGTTCTCTACTAAATGGTCAAAGGAAGTTATGTACATCTTCCGTTAAATTTAATCCATTGAGAGCCTTGGTAACTAAAGATAAAATAAAGTGCGATTCTTTCTGTCTTAACAGTTTCTCACGATCCCCACCCCGTCCGGGCTGAGGAACAGAACATAAGACAGTGTATTCCAGGTCTTTTAGTTGATTGTTATTCACAGACCTGAAATGTCTCGCCACAGGGTAATTGCTATCAGAGTTGACAATAGCCCTTATGTGCTGCAAAATTCGTTTATGCACAGGGAGTTTAGTGCTCCGGCCCCTATGTATTCAAGATTGCAGGTACATTTAAGTTTGTACACCACAAACTCAGACCTGCAAGTTAAATATTCTTGAATTGGAATTTTGACCTCACTGAAAGCTGTTACATAGTGGGTACTATTTCTTGCAAAGGTGCAGGCCCGGCAAGATGTGCATTTGAAGAATCCCATTTTACTAAGTCAGGACTTTTTGGGGAGAACCTCAGGCGTGGGTCTATCTAGGGCATCACGCATAGACGGTGCCCGTCTTAATGTTATAGCTGGTAAGCTGGGCATAATAGGGCCCAAAATTATATCAGTTAAGATGATAGGCCACTCCGCACAGATGATACGGCGGATTTTCCTTTCTTCAGCACAGAAAGTGGTGATGAGTCTATCTGAGCATTCAGTAGTGTTAGGAATAGGATCTTTAGAAGCAAGTAGAGATTCACGATCACAAGACTTGGCCTTAATTAGGGCCTGATCCAGAGTTCTTTGGGAATAACCTCTATTAAGAAAACGTTGTACTGATTCAGTTAAACAAACATCCAACGAGGCCCTATCACTACAAATCCGACAAATTCGGATAAACTCCCCATAGGGGATACTATTAATTGTGTGAATAGGATGGGCACTCCGGGCATGAAGGATCGAATTGCCCGCTGTGGATTTACGATGTAGCTTAGTCTTAAGCTCATCGTTGTCTATATACATATGTACATCTAAGAACTCAGCCATTCTGTTGTTGATTGTGGCAGTGAATTTTAAATTTAGTTCATTAGTGTTGATGTCATTTACAAAGGTTAATGCATCTTCGGAGGAACCTCTCCAGATTAATAGGTGATATTGTGTTGCCAGTGTTGGTGTGTGACACTGAGCACGTGCTCCTCCCACCAGCTAACATGCAAGCATGAATAGCTGGGGGAGAAGCACGAACCCACTGCCACACCACGTAGCTGCTGGTAAATGTTGCCCTGAAACCTGAAAAAATTTGAAGTGAGACAGATCTTAATCATCTCAGTTAGCATCTCATTGTGACCACGAAAACACACATCTCGCTTGCTCAGGTAGTACTTAGTGGCTAGAATTCCATGCTGATGGTTGATGAAAGTATAAAGAGATTCAATATCCATCACCAAAAAAAAATAATCAGCACACCACTACACATTCTTGATTTTAACTAGAAAATCAGTTGTATCTTTCAGATAAGATGGTAAATCTGTCATATGTGGTTGGAGATAAAAATCTACATATTTAGGGATGTTCTCATTCATACTACCAATTACAGAAATGATTGGGCGGCCGGGGACAGGTGTAATCTGTTTATGAACTTTAGGGAGGAAATACAACATTGGAGTAATTGGATGTTTGACATTTAAAAACTTAGATTCATCTTTAGTGATTAAGCCCATATATATGTGTGTGCATGTGCATTTATATGCGTTTGGAGTACCACCTATTCAACATTTATCTGATCCCATTGGCATCCCTAATTGATTCTCATGGAGTGGCTAAGATTTTGTGCGCAGATGATACTCAGTTGCTACTTACTTTTGATCATTCTCTCCTTCACTGCTTGTTTGAAGGATGCTTTTTCTTGAATGCAGGGAAACCCCCTTCAATGTAATACTGACAAGACTGAGGTTCTCCTTTTTGGCAAAGCAAGAGATCTGTGGACCAATTTAAGCTGGCCACAACATATTCCTTCTCTCCCCTCTCCAGTAAAGCCAGCCAAGAACCTGAGAGTTATAATCAATGGAAAATTATCTTTTGACACCCAGATTGCGTCAGTGGTAGGGACTTGTTATGGTTTCTAATGTTCCTTGAGGAAGTTCATGGACTTTCTCCCTGTCAAAACGTGGAGGACAGTTCTCCATATTTTAATCATTTCAAGGTTGGACTATTCTAACAAGTTTTACTCCAAATGTGAGACTCTTCTTCAAAGAAACATGAGGGGTCTCCAAATATCTTGCGATCCCGGTCAAGGAAAGACTTGAGCCAAAGCCAAGTCTGGCTTCTTATGCCAATAATTGAGAAGCTCTGTAACAGCACTTGGTGACTGCAACAAATGATGGAATCCAGTGGCATAGTGAGCAAGGGATCCATGTCTGGGTATACCCGTCCCACTTAGGGTGAAAAGTGTAACTGCAACAAATGATGGACGGAATGCTGAATGATTCAAACATTCTCCCCCAGTCAAGAGATCTGGGTTCAATCCATCGTTCTTTTGTCCATGACACCACACAAGTTTTGACCCAGCCATATGCAAATCAGTGTTGACCCTGTGCCTCGTGGGAACAGTCCAGATGGAACTGCCAATCTATCTATCTCTCTCTCTATCTCTCTCTCTCTCTCTCTCTCTCTCTCTCTCTCTCTCTCTCTCTCTCTCTATATATATATATATATATATATATATATATATATATCTTCCACCACCGGCTCACCATCGCTGAACCCTTTGGCGCTTCTCACTTGGTGCATAGCCCTCTGGCTGAGCCACGCCAGAATTGAATTGTCCAAATCCTTCTGACCGAAGGAAACAAGGTTGGGCTCCCGGATTTGGTGATTATATGCTTTTTATTTAAATTTTTCAGGTATTTCCAAAAGCCACACCAACACGTTTCTTTCTCCCCTGAGAACTTGTTCATGATACAAATGACGACAGTGGTTGTGGCCAATAAAAAACATTTTACATGTCACATGATACATTTTTATCCTATTACTGCCATATTGCCTTCTAGGAGTTGTAGTGATATTAGCCCTTATATAAAGTTTTCAATTTCATTTGTGAGACACAAAAACAAAAGAGTGATTATAAAGTACATTTGTGAAAACACACAATTAGAATGATTTCAATGTAGATAGAGATGATAGTGCTGATGCACCATTCAGACATATGTTAGTTGTTAATAACGGACCAATAGCTTTCAGGTGAGTTGTCTCGCTAGGAATTCTGGGACTAGTAGGCAAATTAGTGCAGGACTTTTTAATTCACCCTGGTTTTAAAATAAGTCACAACCGGAGGCTTTTCACTTGTCAGCTGTATTCCAACCAGGGAGTGCTTCTCACGAAAACGGCACCCTTTATTCATACAATTTGGTCCTGCCTGGGGCACGAGTTAGCACCCCCACAATATCCTAGTGGGCCTGTGGCAGCCTACGAAGGCAGCAATTCACGGAGCAGGTTGGTGCTGCTACATGGAAAGGAACTGTGCGGGACTTTTTAATTCCTTGGTTTTAAAATAAGTGCAAGTTGTTACAGCGACCCACTTGGGGATTACTCATTTGCCTACTAGTCCCCGAATTCCTAGCGAGACAACTCACCTGAAAGCTATCGGAATCTGAAATAAAGGGGATGTTCTAGTGGCTAACGCAAGTCCTTCTTTGCTCGCTTTGCCCATGGAGAAGAGCGTTCAGCTTGAAACGCGTTGGCATCATAGTGAGGTGACTGAAGTCACAACTGGAGGCTTTTCACCTGTCAGCTGTATTCCAACCAGCAAGTGCTTCTCACGAAAGCGGCGACCTTTATTCATATATATATATATATATATATATATATATATATATATATATCCGCGCTCGTTTTTCCTGCCAGTATCAGAACCCTGATCCACAGCTTTTGACGGACTGGGAGGAACTTACCTCACATTATTGTAAAGGTACCCTCGGACTCCTAATTAAATATGCATGGAGTGACCGGGACAAAGCGTTAGCAGAAATAAAGATCATGGAAGAAGAGTTAGCGAAGCTGGAGGAAGACAAAGAGGTCATAGAGAACATTAGGACACAGATGAAAGTGAGACTTGGCAAATACGAACAAAAGATAAAGACGCGGAAACAAGAAAAATTTGACCGCGATGAGAGAGACTATTCCCAAGGAAGGATTCTGACGTTTGTGCGGAAATTCGATGCCCCGAGAAAAGAGTTAAAGAAAAGGAGTGGACAAGCACAAATAATGGCAGTAGAAACCTCAGAATCAAGCGCAACGGAAAACGAATCCGCAGATGAAACTGCAACAAGGGATAGAGGCCAAGCGACAACCACCACTAGGACACCTTTTCAGGACGAGTTCCAAGTCATCAAACAGGCATGGTTACGGGATGGCAAGACCAAACCCCCAGAAAGAGAAGAAGACAAACCAGAAGAGGAGGGGGGGGGGCAATAAGAGGAAGAGGACGCGGGAGACCCAAGAGATCCAATTGGGTGAATCGGAAGAAATAAATCAATTCCAAAAAACAACAGAAGACATCACAATCATAAATTTGACACCCAGAGTCCTAACCGACACGGAGAAAAAAGTTTTAAGTTTAGGACTCACCTTTTGCCCCACAAGCCACCTTGAGTATACCCAAACGCGTATAGACCTGTTTAACTTTGTCCGAAAATTTAAATTACACAAATATTTCAAAATGAGACCAAATCTAAAAAATACGATTGGGACACCCATGAGAGTCACAGCAACAGATGCATTAAGAGGACGAGATCTACCTGCTGTAGAGATTTTGCAAGGATTAGTCCTCGAGGAATACACAAGTCAGCTTTCACCAATCACGGATGAAGCACCAAGTAGAGCGGAAGCTTTGGGCATCGAACAACAAAGAGAGGAAAGCGGATACAAACCAAGATCACACTTTAATCCCCAGTTAACACTAGATGCCATTGATGTGTTCTCAGAGGCAATGACAAATGACTTAGTAAAATACAGACAGAGAAAATCAAAAATGGACAAAAAGGGCAACAACAGAAGCAATATTAATCAAGATGAAAGACAAGCAATTACTGATCTAATGCGGGATAAGAATGTGGTAATCAAGCCCTCTGATAAAGGCGGCAATGTCGTCTTACAGACTAGAGACAATTATTGCAAAGAGGCGAACAAACAACTTTCGGACAAAAGAAATTATGAAATATGTACAAAAGAACAATACCTATCCAGCATACAACACTATGATGAACTAATCCATAGATGGTATCAAAAAAACATGCTGGGCAAAGAAGAATACTTATTTCTGAGAAGTGACAACCCGATAACTCCGACCTTTTACCACATTCCAAAAATACATAAGAACTGCATTGATCCTCCCGGGAGACCCATAATCTCATCCCAGAACAGCTTAACGGAACATCTTTCTGTTTTTGTTGACCATTTTCTTACTCCTCTAGTGCAGGAACTGGACTCGTATATAAAGGACACAAAAGACTTTTTGTCAAAAATTGACAAAATAAAATGGGACCCAAGTTATAGAATGCTAGTTTTAGACATAACTAGTTTATACATGTGCATTAGTCATGACAAGGGTATTAAAGCAGTGAAACACTATCTGAACAAAAGACAACTGAGGTTCTTGGAGCATAACACTATGCTTGTAACTTTTGTAGAATTTTGTTTGAGGAACAATATTTTTATGTTTGGAGATATATACTACAGACAAACGTCCGGCACAGCGATGGGCACTTGCTTCGCCCCCAGCTTCGCGAATTTATTCGTGGGCTGGTGGGAGGAGCAGGTGTCCAGGTCGCTGGAAAAGGATGGAGAAAAGGGCCAAGTGATTGAATGGTGTCGTTATATAGACGACCTGTTTATAATTTGGCAGGGATCAGAACAAACAGCCATGGCCTTCATTGATTTCCTCAACGATAATGATGTTAATCTAAGATTCACAGGGTCTATAAGCAATGAATGTGTGGAGTATCTAGATCTGAAAGTGTTTATTTTGGATGAAAAGATAGAAACGTCTCTATTTCAGAAAAGTACGGCAGGGAACTCTTATTGTATGCAACTAGCAATCATCCAGATGCGTTAATACAGAGTATCCCCTATGGGGAACTACTGAGACTGAAACGGAACAGCACTAGGGACTCAGACTTCCAAATAGCAGCATCAGAATGTGTCTCCAGATTTAAACATAGAGGCTATGCCATGGATACATTGGAAAGTGCTTTAAAGAAAGTAGAATCCATACCCAGGCAAAACCTGTTAGGAGCAAAAGAAACAACACCTGAAGCCAATGAATTCGAAAGGGGCAAGTTCCGGCTGGTAACCCCCTATTCGGCTGAAGCCAACTACCTCAAATATATGCTCAGAAAAAACTGGCACATATTGAAAACAGATAGTGTCATAAAAGATGATATTCCACCTTTTCCATTGGTGACCTTTAAGAAATCCAGATCACTGAAAGATATGCTGGTACAAAGTCACCTAACAAAAGTGGAAAAGAAATCTAATACACTTGCAGACTTGAAGGGTTTTCATCCATGTTATAAATGCAAAGCGTGTGCGCACAGCAGGAGAGTAAAAAACTATGAGATACCGGGTACAGGAATAATGAAAACGATTAACAAATATCTTACCTGTAGCACCCCGTACGCAGTATACTGTCTCAAGTGCCCGTGCGGACTATCCTATATTGGAAGTACTATTAAACCTCTGAAAATGCGAATTTTAGAACATTTAAGAGCAATCGATAAAAATGATCAAGCATATCCGGTTACTCGCCATTTTCAGGAGAAACATTCCAGTAACAGACACCAACTACAGTATTTTGGTTTGGACCATGTAGTGGAAAGTCCATGGGGAGGGGACAGGCTACACAGATTGAGAAGACTAGAGTCCCGATATATAATAGATCTTATGACAAAACATCCGAAGGGACTTAATGCGGGAGAAGAATTAGCGTCTCATATTGGATTCTAGGGAATGAGTAAGTGTAGATAAGTAGAACAACTTAATCTCAGAATCTATAACCAAGGGTCTGTGTACATACGATTATTGGAAATATTGAAAATACTGCAAACATTGAAAATCATACTGGATGAAACCTACCCATGGGGGAATGAACTGATGCAAAGAGTGTTTTGAAAGTAGGATGAAACGTTTAATTAATTATTTGTTGTACATTTTCTTAATTTAGATACCTTTGTAAAATTTGGTATTGTGTCCTATAGAGGAAGAGGGATTTAGGAACTCATTGAAACTTTTTTGTAAATTTTTCAGTATTGCATTATTTAAGAAATAAGTGGATGATTAGCAATCTGATTTTGGGCGTACCCCTCATAAACTATGGAAAAATGTGGAATGTAATTTTTGGAAACAATGTGTGTCAAGGGATATAGGCCGACCCACGGCCCTATAACGCATGGAGGTACACCTTGCCAATTGTAATCTGGCCAAGCCGATACACGGCTGTATGTTTCCGCCAGTTTGGGTCTTAAAACTACAAATATGGCGCTGATAGTCACATTAAATATGGGACTATGTACGATAAAGACTTTAAAACCATCTCTAAGTTGCTGATTACCCACAACCCAGATCAAAACGCAACTTTGCAAATAATAATAATTGCGTTCTTAAACCAGATTGCATATAGGCAATGTAATCCTCAAATATAAAGATTGAACCAATGTAATGGCTTAGATCATAGTCCCTTGATTGTTTCCATCAATGAGACACGTGGGCGCGAACGATAAAATATGGCGCCTAACCACAATGTTTGTAACATTGAGGAAGGCAGAGCGCCGAAACGCGTCTGTTACAAGCGTAATAAAAAATCAGTTGGAGAAACTATCCTTTGAGTGCGTGGTTCCTACTAGAATTGGTGGAGACCTCGAGCGTCATATATATATATATATATATATATATATATATATATATATATATATATATATATATATATATATATATATATATATATATTCTTTACCACACCAAACTTTCCCATTCAAAGAAGGCGCTGACTCCGTGAATCTCAGTTCAAAACGTTTATTCCATGTTCAGTTGCTGCTCAGACGCGTTTCGGCGGCTTGCTCCCGCCTTGCTCACTAACATCTGTATTGCTAAATCTTAGCCTCTTTATACATTTTACTAAAGTCATGTGATACAATTCTCTGCCATTTGACTGGCTATCACTCTGTCAAACATGGACCCACCCTATGAATTACCATAACTAGTTGATGACTATGCACATTCCATTGTTCTATGTTAGTCTTTCTTCACTAGTTTTATGTAACACTTGAAAAAACGTGCCTTTAGAAATTATACAATTCAATACATAAAATAAAATAAACATATGCCTTCCCATTACCACAAGTTTCCCAAACAAATGTTTTTGACCCTTTAAATACAATTATTTACAATTATTGTTGTCCCTTGAAATATGTCATTTATGCACGAGATGCCTACTAGGATGAGTCTGTTTTTCATATATGTTATTGTGGGTTACTGCATACTACATCACAAGAGTCACTGAATAGGCCTATCCAGACCTCCCATGTTCACCTAGAATCACAATACGACATGTGTCGCTCTGTAATTGGATGCGCACACTCGCGCTTCTGCCACAAAGGTTTCTCTGCTTTAGCAAACCGGTGATTAGTATTTTCACAACCCGCGCCGCTGAGACTGCCTGACACATCTGCTCGAGGTGAGTGTGTGATTTATGTCTTTCTGCCCGCTTGTGAGAGCGCTCGGAAATGCGGCCTGCATACTTTGTTTATTCATCGTTTTTGGCAATCTCAGCGAGTCACTCAATGTTATGCTGTTACCAGGTAACTGCTGTTAGCGAGTTGTCACCGGGAGGGGGGAGGATGTACAATGGAGTTTGACCGGAGTCGTGCTGATTCAGAAATGGGGACCTGTCAAGTTTTGGCGGCGGGAGGCAATTGGGTGTGGTGCCGTGAAGTGTGTGACTTCACTGGCACTGTTTAACATATTAATAATAAAACGTGAGTGTATAATGCTTAGAGCATCAGATAGTTGTGAGTGGTACTAAGGGAAGGGACAGAAGGAGGAACAAATCTATTTACAGTTCAAATATGGACACTTAAAGCCTCATCCGCGTTTAATCCAGACGGGATTTTGGAGTTTAGGAGAATAATGTACCTAGACTCCAGGCGGCGTAACGCCAATTTTCGATTTCCGCCCCTGACATTCCTGGGTATACTGTCAATAACAAAATAAGTAAGGCCTGTTGCATTACCACCATGGTTCTCGTGTATGTGTCTAGCTACTGGGTATATATATCGCCGCTCCGTTGCACCAAAAAGACCGGGGCACTCGCAGACGGGTGCCTCTCGTGGTGGCGCCCCACGTCACAAATTCCCGCTCCGATCGTCTCCCATTCAAAGGAAAGAAAATCCGGCGCTCACAGGAGAAGTGTTAGGTTCCGTTATTTAATTTCAAACACTCAGCAGACAAACGCGTTTCGGTTTTCCTTCGTCAGTGTCTCAAGACACTGACGAAGGAAAACCGAAACGCGTTTGTCTGCTGAGTGTTTAAAATTAAATAACGGAAACTAACACTTCTCCTGTGAGTTCCGGATTTTCTTTCCTTTGAATGGGAGACGATCGGGGCGGGAATATATATATATATATATATATATATATATATATATATATATATGTATATATATATATATATATATATATATATATATATATATATATATATATATATTTATTGCGTATTTTGCACATCTAACTTTGCACTTTAGGTATCTATACCGCGAGAATTATATACGTGGTGGAGCTTGTTTACTAATGGAAGAAATATGGTCTTAAACAGATTCCTAAGTAGTTATTTATTTGGACTGTATGTATTATAAGAACTATATATTTTTACATGAGAAAAAAGCCCCAATGGTATTTATACCGAGATAACCGTAGCGAAATTTGCACTAAAATGTTTGCACATGGAAATGTACTGTAATGCGTATTTTGCACACTAATATATGCAAATTTGCACAGAATGATATTTGTTTGCCTAAAGAATGAAATGTACAATCAAATGAATTTAAACCTGGTATTTTACCGAGATTGAGAGAAAAATGTCACATCGTAGCGTCATTTGCACAGTTATAAAAGCACTGTCACTTTAAAAATGCATCACAGAAAAAGAAAAAAAATGTGAAATGTTGGTATTTAAGAAACCAGGTGACCTTTCGCTGTGTCATGTGATCAAGGTACGTCAGTACCGAAACGCGTAATGGCCGACGGAACAGCAGTTAAATAAACCAACGAATTTTGGAACTATTTTGGGTCTGTGCTCCACGTTTCTTTTCTTTTCTGAGGGAGGGAGCGCAAGCAGCTTGCTCGTGGGAGTGGAGTGGCAAAGATATATATTTATATATATATATATATTACCTTATAGTTAGGACCTACTTTCCATAGGAAATCAACAACATTCTATTTGGAATAACTTTGGCGCTGGTGGACGAATCTTTGCTAATTTCTCCAAGAAAATGGCCTGCTCTGCTCCGCTCCTTCCCTGAACGTTTTGGGTGATTCGTCAAGTGGAGGCCGAGAAAAAAGGGGGGTCCCAAAACGTGTTTTCCCCCTGCAATTTTCCGTAGGGAGCTTTAGCCAGGGCTACAGCCCAAACGGCTAAACGAAATTACACCAAATTTGGCAGAGATGTAGACTTTGGTTCGCAGATTGTGCTTTTTGTTAAATGGTGTAAATCCGTTCAGTAGTTCTTGAGAAAATCAAAAGTAAAATCATAGTGATATCTAGAGACGAAGTACAGCACGTGTACCGAAATCTGTACAATTACGAGCACGAGCTGCATGCTGATTGGATGTCAACTGTCTGTCAACACTCCAAACCAGGAAGTGTTGGCAGCCATCTTGTGCCTCGGTAGCACCGAGTCACAAGAAAACAGTAAAACAAAGTTGAAAGATAAGGAAAGGGGGCAGGGTACGCGTATGGTAATCGTACGCGGTGGAAAAGGAAAAAAAACCTAGAAGTCCGTTTTATTCTTAATTAGCTTCCGGGGGGGCCACATCCCGGGGGCAATTTTTTCTATAATGGGGGGCTTGAAAGTGTCCAACAGGAACAAAAGAATGAGGAAAAAAAACTAATGTCGAGGACAGCGATGCTCCTGCTTCCTACGTTTTATCAGGTCTATAGACTATTTCCATAACTCAAAAGTTTATTGCAATAAATGCATAGAATTTTAACTTTAGCAAAATCAGGATCAATTTGTGGGTGTGGACTGCTTGCTGAAAATGCTGGTGCAGCAGTTGATGTGCATGGTGCAGCAGCAGGTGGGTTGCCCTTCAACCTCTGTGTTGCAGCTTGAGCAAAGTTGTTGGGGTGTAAGTTCTTCACATGTCGCTCCATATTTGCTGTGCCAAAAGGAGTAGTTTTGAGATGGATCACCCCTTGAAAGAGTTTGGAACATTTTACAGGTTACTTTTGGAGCATTAACCTTTTTGTGCCCTTCTGGAAAAGTAAAAAACTGCCAAATTAGAGCTTCTTTCCTCTCCTTTGGAGGTTCTTCAGGAATGAAATATTCCTCTGAAGAATGGCTGGAAGATGAGTCCATTGCTGTTCTATTTGACAAGATTCTCAGAAGAGATGCTTCTTCTTTGAAAGTCAAAGTAGAATTAATAAAATGGGACGGAAGTTTCAACAGTTGTAATAGGAAGTGTTATGAACCAATCAAATCACTTCTTTTAAAGTCACATGACTTTGCGTACGCTTACGCTGTGATTACGTTACTCTTACGATGCGAGTACGCATGACGTTCCACCGCTATTTGTGTAATTGCTTTTAAAAGTAATATAGGATTATTGGAACTTAAAAAAAATGTTTCCATAATTATCCTAGATAATGTCTTCTGTTAGTATGTTCATTAAATACATAAATATATGTTTTTAAACAATTGAAAACATTTGCGTCTTTGCGTACGGGGCGTCGTACATGACGTCACAAGGATGCTTTGATGCGACGTGTAACGGGAAAGCGTATTCGTAGTGTATGCTGAGAATGATTAGCAGTACAAACTATGGTGCGATCACTCTCTCATTGTCAAATCAGAGCACAGGGCGCGCTATGCGAATGGTTAGAAGTGGTGACTCATTGGAGATCCGATTCAGCTGTGTGGCTTATCCACGGTATCATAACGTTACTTTTTAGCCTGTTTAAGTTTGAGGTTTGCATGAAATGCTATGCTATAGGCAGATGTGGATCTTTAGGCAGCTCTTATCTCCATGAAGCTTGGTTATTATCATGAACATATAGGTGCCTGAGGGAGGGAAAAGAAGTCTATCTCAATGGCGAGGATTGCACAATAGTACCAGATCACTCCTTGATTTGTAGACACATACAATTGCATGGCTCTTGTAATCAAGATGCGCCTAATTTGGCCTGAGTTTTGAAAGGCACTCCGACACCTGCTATCATACCAACGTTCAGCTTACTGGAAACGTGAGTTATTTAATTTGAAATAATGCAGATTGTTGTGCAATGTTAGCAGGCATCGCTTACATGATTACAGTAACTGAGCGTGTGGTTTGCTATAAAAAGTTGTGTTTACTCCTTTGCATGGGAAGCTGGATGTTTCCATCTGGCCGTCCATTCTGACCTTGAAAGAAGAGTCAACCAAATGAGCCGTATAAGAGCGCTATTGTCTTAAAAAGAGGTCGCTCTTACATCTGCTAGAGAAACATTTGTCCTTCATGTAGCAAACACCCGCACAGAAGTGCATGATTTATTAAATACAGACGTGCCCCTGCATTTTGGGGAGTAAATTCAGAGTATCTTTAATGCGTCCTTGACTACGGGGTTACCTTACTTTTTTAAAGGTAGAAGCAGTGACCTTGTGACTTCTTTTCAAACTATGGGGCCTATTAGGATGGCGGACGGACCTGCGTCCGTCCGCCACCCCCGAGGTGGAGGGACCGTCCGCAGGGGCAGCGGCGGTCCCTTCGGTGCAATTAGGATGTGACCGCCACCCTGGCAGTCACATCCCGTATCTTTAACCTTGCGGCGGGTGCTGCTTGAAGCAGCACCCGCCGCAAGGTTAAAAATGCATGTTTTACATTTACATGCACAAAGCGATAGGCACCGCACGGTGCCTGCCGCTTTGTGCATGTAAATGCTCGGGGGTACCATAGGTACCCCCCATGTGCACCCCCTACCCCCCGGCACCCCGGGGGCCCGCAACGGGCCCCCAAACACCAAAGACCACATGCTTTTCCACGGCGGAAAAGCCGCCGTGGAAAAGCATGTTGTGATGCACATCATAATTTGGCGGACGGTGTCTTGCAAACACCGCCTCCAAATAGCCCTCCACACCCCGCGGATCAGCGACGGACGGACCTGCCGTCCGCCGCTGGTCCCACCGCAATCCCACCGCCATCCTAATCTGGCGGTGGGTGTTTTCTGTGGCCGCAGCGGTGAATCCGCATCCTCCAGGCCGGCAGTGGCTTCCGCCGGCCCGAAGGATGCGGATTCACCGCCATCCTAATCGGCCCCTATATTTGGTGTCTTCTCTGCATTTTTTCATTCGATGTGTTCCAGCATCTTTGGTGGATTCCCCTTAATACTTGCATTAGTTGCCGGTGTGCTTCTATTAATTTGTTCACTTAAATATGGATGCACATCCCGCAGCACACGAGAATATGTCCCGGCTGTTGCTGCTCCGCAATCGAATGCTTAGTTATTACAGAGCGCTGCCTCTGGCTACATTGAGTGCAGCTTATGGATTATCGTTTTGATTCTCCTTTTGAACATGCGTTCAACCTGTCTTCCATTGCCTGAGCTGCGATTTCGACTGGGCCCTGGATTTGTGTCTCTGCTGTACGGTGTCTCCCAACGTGGACTTTGACCTGCTGATGAGCCCCTTAGTGGTTCATGACGTGCTCTGTTCTGGTGGCGGGATTATGGCCTTAGCAGCGATACATGGAATACAGCGGCGCATGACTTCTTGGCACGCAGTTACATTGAAGATGACCCGAGTTTTCCTCCGATGGTGATAGAGGCTCCGGTCGTTGAGAAACATGTATGTTCATTCTCACTATTGAATTGGATGGCTGAAATGTTTTCAGATGAGAACAATGACTTCCTCTTGTAGGCTGTTGCTACATACTGTGCTTATACGCTGTTGGATTAAGACTCTTTGATTTTTCTACCTATTCTTTATTATTTAGTTACTGTTTTCTATCAAACAGCAAATAATTTTTTTTGCAAATTTGAACTTGACTCTGCTTTTCAGGCATGGACTCTGCGTTCCTAATTCGCCCACGTTTATATCACGTGCTTCGATCGAGGGAGGGTGTCGTGGGCTGAGCCTTGCACCCACACCGGGTTAAGTTAGCCTGGGTTTATTAGAAGCTTAAACGCCATTTTTGCTTTCCTGCTCTGCTTTGCACACGACACACACTTGGGATATTGTTTAGAGAAGGCTGAGTATTTTGCTTCACATGAGAATAATTTGTTATGCTACATTTCTAGACTTCCTCGCTAGTTTAGTGTGGATAGTGAGAGCATGGAACATCAAGGTTAGCTTGGATACTGTGTCTGTTATTCGGAATGATCCTCGCACGTTCGACCCATAACACATATGCAGCTGTGGCCACCTCTGATACTGGCGCATTTAATAATGCATTGTGGAGGCATAATTACACACATTTGGAGAACATTTGTATCCTGACAGTTTGTGCAGAACTCAATGTGATCCACTACTGCTAATTACCAGAGTGATGTCATGAGTGATGTCACTGACCATGTCATGAGTGATGTTATATGTGACGTCATCAGCAGTGCATTGCGGGCGCACAAGTTATAGTTAGCTGAGCTAACTATAACGGAGAAATTTCAAAGGTTTTGTATGAGAGAAATGTTCAGTTAACTATAACGTGTAAAAACTAGGGTTTTTTCAATGAATTTGCATGGTTTTTTAAATGCTAATTCCTAACTATAACGTGTGTGAAACCTATGGTTTTTTCAATAAATGTGCAAGGTTTTTTAAATGCTAATTCCTAACTATAACATGTGTGAAACCTATGGTTTTTTCAATGAATTTGCAAGGTTTTTTAAATGCTAATTCCTAACTATAACGTTTTTGAAACCTATGGTTTTTTCAGTGAATTTTCAAAGGTTTTGTAAATGATAAGTTTTATATGTATTAAGTATTATGTCTTACTAATTTCTTATATTTTTAATATAAATATTTATATGTTTCTAATTTTTTAGATTATATTTCATATTCTTATAAAATAATAACAAAACTAAATTGCAAAGTAATTTTTGGATTAATTATTGCTTGACTTCGGTTACAAGTGTAACACAACTCCAGCAATGCTCTGGGGCCTAAGCTCACAAAGCTGTATCAATCCTTAGACCTGTCTCAAGCATGTGCAAGGTTATGATGCAGCATAAGCTCAAAAGTGACTGAATGAAATGTTATACATTTCACTCAGTCACTTTTAGGAGGCGTTGCTGCACCCCCTTCTGCACAGGAAAGCCTCTTCTGGCGCAGGGCTTTACAATGTAATGCACCCTCCAGATGCGTCACATTGTTAATAGCACACACCATGGCACATCTTTTGCACCACCGCAGTGTCTCAAAAGTGACGCAACGGCTGTGTAAAAGAGGCACAAGGGGATTGTAAATCCGCCACTAACACATACAAATTCACCCAGGCAGTTTCACCAGCAGCGCAAATTGAAGCATAGACTTCTAACATATTTATGTACATATGTTACATTCAAGTGCTTCGCACATACTACAGTATACTATAGGTAAACACCTTATAGATTTATGCTGTAGCACTTCCTTATAGCTCTGCACTTTCACATTCTCCATACACTAGTAATATATTCATTCATTCATTTATGAACTACACATTCATTCTGACAAACTTTTACACACTAACATAGAAATATAGTTCTTTCTTTGACCAGTGAAGGTAGTTCTAAAAAGAACTGTTTTTTTGTTTTGTATTTTTTTTTGTGTTTTCTCAACAAATTCCAAGTGGAACAAAAGAATGAAAAAAAGAACAACTAATGTCGAGGACAGCAATGATCCTGCATCCTGCGTTTCATCAGGTCTATAACTGTTCCCCATAACACAAAAGTTTATCGCAATAAATGCAAAGAATTTTAACTTTAGCAAAGTCAGAATCAATATGAGGGTGTGGACTGCTTGCTGAAAATGCTGCCGCAGTTGATGTGTTTGGTGTAGCAGCAGGTGGGTTCTCGTGCAACCTCCATCTTTCAGCTTGAGCAAAGTTCTTGGGGTGCAAGTTCTTCACGTGTCGCACCATATTTGCTGTGCAAAAGGAATATTTTTTACATGGATCACCCCTTGAAAGAGTTCTTTGGCAAATTTTACAGGTTACTTTTGCAGCATTAACCTTTTTTTGACCTTCTGGAAAAATGAAAAACTTCCAAATTAGAGCTTCTTTCCTCTTCTTTGGAGCTTCTTCAGGAATTAAATATTCCTCTGAAGAACTGCTGGAACATGACTCCATTGCTCTTATTATGGTGATCTTCCTTCTATTTGAGAAGATTATCACAACAAATGCTTCTTCTTAGAAAGTTAAAGTCGAATAATTATAATGAGACAGAACTTTCAACACTCGCAATAGGAAAAGTTACGAACCAATCAAATCTCTACTTTTAAAGTCACATGGCTTTGCGTACGCTTATGATGCGCTTGCGCAGCTCCGTCAATACGAGTATGCATGATGTTCTACCGCGATTTGTGTAATTCTTTTTAAAAGTAATATAGGATTATTAAAAGTATTTTTAAAAAATCATAGTTATCCCAAATGTCTGCCCTTAGTATCTACATTAAATACATACATGTTTTAAACCAAGTAGAAACATTGCCCCCTTTCGCGTACAGAACGCCGTACATGACGTCACACCGAAGCTTTAATGTGACGCGTAACGTCAAAGCATATTTGTACCGTATGCGCGGGTACACGCTGAGTATGATAAGCAGTACAAACTATGGTGCAATCACCCTCTCAGTGACAAATCAGAGCTCAGGGCGCGCTAAGGAGAATGATTAGAAGTGCTGACTCATTGCAGATCCGATTCTGGGCCTGCCTCTGCGTACATTATAACACCGCCATCTCTCTATGTTGTTAATTGTTGGTGCACACACTCATACTTGCACATGCGCGGTGCACGCCCGCCCACATTACCCACATGCCAACACCTAGCATGCTTGCTATCATTTAGCCTGGAAACCAATACATTACCCAATGGCATGTCCCCCAGGGCCATCATTCTTGCAGACCGCAAAAACGCTTCCAATGACAGCCCTGGCCTTGGTGTGATCAGCCCCCGCGGATCCCATATAATGCGGGCACTGATGTGAGCACGCTCTCTTTTGCCTGCCTGTGCTGCGATGGCAGACAGACTGTCGAAAACACCCCAAACTCAGCAAAACCGCAGCCTTTCAAGACACGACAAAAGACGACAGAAGCAAAGGTAAGAGAAGACGTCACAACATCAGCCTCCACTGTAAATTGTATATACATAATACTATGTTTTTATCCTTCATATGGCTTTCCTACCCCTCAATGGTTTTAAATTGTACTTACATAATTGAAATATTTCTTTATAAGTCACGAGGTCCTATACACCTCTAATCTTAAAAATTGTGCGTGCATAAATTTCTGTGTCGTATTTCTGTACTACGCCACGTGCTTAGGTCTCTATTATTATTAATTGTGCGTCCATTATACTATTTTCTTTTCTGCGTCACGTGGCCGTCCCAGGCCTCTACTAACTTATTGATCTTCCTTTGTTTACTGGAGCAGCAACAGTCTAAACTACGGAATATTAAGAACCCACATTAAAATTCACTTTTGATAGTAGTTACGCAACTCAGTTTACGATGACTAATCAAAATGTCCTTTTGTTTCCTTCACCAAACATCCTTCAGAAGCAACCACGGCCTATCGAGAAACAGCAATGGAATTCTCTGCAACTTATTGAATATACTTTGACGTATAGAGGCAGAGTTCAAGTCGAATGGTGAACTCCGGTGGCCGCACTCTTTATACAAGGTAAGCATAGAGGCCTAGATCTTCAAATCCTTCATAGCAATGCATTAGAAATAATTCGGCATAACTGGCGTCAGTAACGCAGTAGGCACTTCCATATAGACACCACTTGAACACGGCACTATAACAACTGAAATGTACCAGGTACACTGCACTCGTAAAACTGTACTGTTAGCTTTATTTGTGAAACGAGAGAAGGCCATATTATCAACCCTTGGCGACAAAATAATCGCCACTTTATCGGCAGCAAACTGCCGCTAAAGTGGCCATAATAGCTTTGATAATATGCTCTATGGAATTCCAATCGAAGCTCATGTTGCATGTGAGGGACATCTGACATGAGCTTCGATTGGAATTCCATAGAGCATATTATCAAACCCATTATCGCCACTTTAGCGACACTTTCCTGCCGATAAAGTGGCAATAATTTTGTCGCCCAGGCTTGATATTATTGCCCAGAATGCGTAGTGTACAGCAGCTTCTCTGTAAAATCTATAATTACCTCCGAGCAGTGACAACAGATAGGTTACAACAGTTTGACAAACAGATCATCAACCTTATTACGCCACTTTTGAGTCACTTTTAACATGGGTAAAGTGATGCAAGGAGCTAGTGAATCTACGTCTGGTTCAACAAAAAATCTCAACTCCAGACTCTGCGACACAGTTTTAATGTTTTCTCTCTCTCTCACTCTCTGTGACATCATTTCTCTATATCTCTTAAACTTAGACACTGCTGTCTACTTGGACGTGTAGAAGATCAGCCCACCTGAAGTTGTGCATCCAAGTGCCTGCAGTGTTTGGCCGCAAGGTATATACAACGGTAAGCACAGAGGCCTAGATCTACAAATCCTTCATAGGAATGCATTAGAAATAAGTCGCCATAACGGGCGTCAGTAACGCAATAGGCACTTCCATCTAGACACCACTTGAACGCGACACTATAACAGAACAGGAATATACGAGTCACACTGCACATGTAAAACTGTAGAGTTACCACAACTTCTAATGCTTCAGCTCATTTACTCACATCTACATAATTCTAAACTCTAATTTTCTTTGTTCTTTTGCAGATTACCAATCGGACACCTTTTGGAATCCATTTCACAATTTCTTTATAACATTGTTTAAGTTATTTTGCCAGTTCTAATATAGTTATAACTGAGTTTCGTTTATATTTATTGTTTAATAAAAGTTAATTAAAAAAAACTACATACTTCTTTTATTTTGTGGGGGAGGGTTATGACGGTCCACAATAAAAATAATGTTGAAATACTATAGTAAGATATTCAAGACCAGGATTGAAAACTACTGAGTTCTAACTAACTGATATAATAAATACAACGGTGAGAAACTACAAAATGGCAGTGGACGGAGTACGTAATCAACGTTTGCCGCCTCGGCACTACCTTTCAAATAAATATATAAAAAATATCACTATTAATACTGTACAAAAGTACAGCACCGGATGAATCACACGAACCGGGAAAAGAAAATGACAGATTTACTAACTGATATAAAGAAAGGTTTGCTTGTTGAACTTGAAGAAAAAGAAAACGTGAACTTCGAAACAACGCTGAGCATGCGAAGAGAGTACAACTGCTACACCAAAAAAAAGGAAAGCTTTACATACTAAAGGCGATACATTATCGTCGCTTTTAAAGCGGCGATAATATGCTTGATAATAGGCCCTTGTAACTTCCCATAGCAGCCCAGGTTCTGGTGTGAACCTGGGCTGCTATGGTTATTCACAAGGGCATATTATCAAGCCCATTATGACCACTTTATCGTCAGTTTCCTGCCGATAAAAGCGACGATAATGTATCGCCTTTTGTTGATAATATGGCCCATTGCACTTTTTTGACCAATAAACTTAGGTGCATATCATCAAGGACCGGTGTTAACATTATCACCATTTTATTGCCAGGAAACTGCCGATACAACGACGATAATGAGCTTGATAATACGGCCTTCTTATTTCCCATAGAAGCCCATGTTAACACCAGACCATAGCCTTCTATGGAAATTTACAAGGACGTATTATCAAGCCCACCCTCCCAACATTAACAAAAAAACATAGCCCTTTTAAATTCCCATAGCAGCCCAGATTCTGATCCTAACCTAGGCTGCTATGGTTATTCACAAGGGCATATTATCAAGCCCATTATCGCCGCTTTATCAGCAGTTTCCTGCCAATAAAAGCAACGATAATGTATCGACTTTTGTTGATAATATGGCCCATTGCTCTTTTTTTGACCAATAAACTTAGGTGCATATCATCAAGGACCGGTGTGAAAATGATTGCCGTTTTATTGGCAAGAAACTGCCGATAAAACGGCGATAATGAGCTTGATAATACGGCCTTGTTATTTCCCATAGAACCCCATGTTAGCACCAGAACATAGGCTTCTATGGGAATTTACAAGGACGTATTATCAAGCCCACCCTCCCAACATTAATAAAAAACTCCAGACAATGCAGATACCTGGAGCTAGAAGGTCATTTTACATATCACTGCCCCAGAAAGGTGGCGTTCCCCGCGACGTGTACGGAGAGAGAGAGAGCTCAAAACATATATATTTTTTAAAAAGACAAGAGGGGTGCTGCTCACCGAGACTGTGGGGAGTAGGACCGTAACCCCCCCCCCCACATACTTCAAAATAAAACCAGAGGAGTGCCATTCCCCAGTGCTCGGGGCACCTTACAAGCCCCCATTATACAGAGAAATTGCCCCCGTAATTTACCCCCCCCCCCCCCCCCGGGACCTAATGAATAAAATGGACTTCTGGTTTTTTTTTCTCTTTTTCCACCGCGTACAAATAATGCATGAGTACCCCGCCATTTTTTAATTTAAAAAAAATAAAAATTGAGCCTAAAGATCCATGTACCACCCCCTGACCAAGACTGTAGGCTCACAATGTTTCTACCCTGCCCCCTTTCCTTATTTCTCAACTTTGTTTTACTGTTTTCTTGTGACTCTGCTCTCCCAACAAACAACATGGCTGCCAACACTTCCTGGTTTGGAGTATTGACAGCCAATCAGCATGCAGCTCCTGCTCGTAATTGTAGGTATTTCCATACGTGTACGCCGTGATTTTTCTTTAAAAAATAAAAAATAAAAAATAGAGCCTAAACATCCATGTACAACCCCCTTACCATGCCTAGAGGGTCAGAATATCTCTACCCTACCCCCTTCCCTTATT
The DNA here is from genome assembly GCF_964261635.1 of Lissotriton helveticus. Lineage (NCBI taxonomy): Eukaryota > Metazoa > Chordata > Amphibia > Caudata > Salamandridae > Lissotriton > Lissotriton helveticus. The sequence continues at coordinate 262,175,480 of NC_136065.1, read as the reverse complement.
TCTCAACTTTGTTTCACTGTTTTCTTGTGACTCAGTTCTAGCGAGGCACAAGATGGCCGCCAACACTTCCTGGTTTCGAGTGTTGACAGACAGTTCACAGCCAATCAGCATGCAGCTCGCGCTCGTAATTGAACAGATTTCAGTACGCGTACTGAACTCCGACTCTAGATATCGCTATGATTTTACTTGCAATTTCTCAGAAACTACTGAACGGATTTACACCATGTAACAAAAAGCACAATCTACGAAACAAACTCTACCTTTCTGCCAAATTTCGTGTAATTCCGTTAAGCCGTTTGGGCTGTAGTCCTGGCTAAAGGTCCCTACGGAAAATTGCATGGGGAAAACACATTTTGGGACCCCTCTTTTTTTCTCGGCCCCCACTTGACGAATCGCCCCCAAACTTTCAGGGAAGGAGCGGAACGGAGCATTTTCTTGGAGAAATTCACGAAGATTCGTCCACCGGCGCCAAAGTTATTCCAAATAGAATGTTGTGGATTTCCTATGGAAACTAGGTCCTAACTATAACTACCTACTGGCGGCCGCCAGTAGGTAATATATATATATATATATATATATATATATATATATATATATATATATATATATAAATATATATATATATATATATTCACTGGAAAAAACATAGGTTTTAGGCACGTTATAATTAGGAATTAGCATTTAAAAACCTTGCAAATTCACTGAAGAAAACATAGGTTTTACACATGTTATAGTTAACTGGACATTTCACTCATACAAAACCATTGAAATTCTCCCGTTATAGTTAGTTCAGCTAACTATAACTCGCGCACCCGCAATGCACTTCTGATGATGTCACATATTACATCACTCATGACATGGTCAGTGACATCACTCATGACATCACTGATGACCTCTCAAATGACATCACTGATGACATCACTGATGACATCATCCAGTGAATGTGTGTCTTTCTGAAAAATAAATATTTTTTACATAGGTATATCTGAAGGTCGATAGAAGAATAAATGGGTAAATAAGTGTCTAAATGTTTTTTGTTTGTAAAATTGATTCTATAACTGACTTATTAAGTGTATCTTAGTGAATACATGTATTAGCGAGTAATATTTAAATATTTAAATATCTGTATCAGTTTCTCACTTTGTGTATAAGTGGCTGTATGGGTTGGTGAGTAGCCACATGAGTGTGTATATGGATTATTAGTTGTTTTTTTGAGTATCTGTATGATTCGGTGGGGGATATTACTTAGCGCATAGATGCATGAATGAGTAACTCACTGTTTGTATGTGTTTTGAAGACAGCATGTGTGCAGGACTGTATGGGTGGATGAGTGTGTGTATAGGTGTGTTAGTGAGTGAATGACTGCCTCAATAGTGTCTTTATGAGTAACTACATATGTTTTAAACTAGTATATGTGAGTATTGATGTATATAACTGGGTATATGTGAGAGTGAGAGTTTGGAAGAGTTCATGTATAAATAAGTATATGTTTCTATAAGTGATTGTTTAAGAGAGTAAGTATGTGTACGTTTCTGTAGAAGTAAGTGTAGTGGTGTGTGTGTATAGCTGTATATGCAAGTAAATGGATGTTTGATAGTTTATTTGCATGTGTGAGTAACTCTATGGATGAGTAACGGTGTGTAACAGGATGTATAGGTGTATGAGTACATATGATGAGTGAGTACATATATGAGTGACTATATAGAACTGTTGGTGAATGAGTGTATGTGTATGTAGATGTTGAAATTACTGAATAGGTTGTTGTAACTGGTATTGGTATCTCCTTTTTAACAAAAAAATGTTAGTTTCTATTTTTGAATGTGTATATCAAAGCTTATATTACGGTGAGGATTCAAAAGGGGGTGGTGATGGACAGAGTATCTGAATTAAGTAGAACACTCCTACCCAGTCAAAAGATCAGGGCTTGATCCATCACCGTTTTTTAGCTCACTGCACCATCCCAGTTCAGAACCTGGCTACATGCAAATTAGTCTGACCCTGGCCCAGTGCATCATGGGAACAGGGCAGACCAAACTACCAAGCCAATTCTTTACTGGAAAGGAAACAAGCTTCTGGGGACCGGTTTCTGGCATTACAGCCGTCTTCGGCCCGGCTTGCTTGAATCCTGATGGTGCAGTGAGCAAGGGACTCACATCTGAGCATACCCTTCCACACTTGTGGTGGCCAAAACGATTCAAAAGGGGGTGGTGATGGACAGAGTATCTGAATTAAGCAGAACACTCCTACCCAGTCAAAAGATCAGGGCTTGATCCATCACCCTTTTTTAGCTCACTGCACCATCCCAGTTCAGAACCTGGCTACATGCAAATTAGTCTGACCCTGGCCCAGTGCATCATGGGAACAGGGCAGACCAAACTACCAAGCCAATTCTTTACTGGAAAGGAAACAAGCTTCCGGGGACCGGTTTCTGGCATTACAGCCGTCTTCGGCCCGGCTTGCTTGAATCCTGATGGTGCAGTGAGCAAGGGACTCACATCTGAGCATACCCTTCCACACTTGTGGTGGCCAAAACGATTCAAAAGGGGGTGGTGATGGACAGAGTATCTGAATTAAGCAGAACACTCCTACCCAGTCAAAAGATCAGGGCTTGATCCATCACCGTTTTTTAGCTCACTGCACCATCCCAGTTCAGAACCTGGCTACATGCAAATTAGTCTGACCCTGGCCCAGTGCATCATGGGAACAGGGCAGACCAAACTACCAAGCCAATTCTTTACTGGAAAGGAAACAAGCTTCCGGGGACCGGTTTCTGGCATTACAGCCGTCTTCGGCCCGGCTTGCTTGAATCCTGATGGTGCAGTGAGCAAGGGACTCACATCTGAGCATACCCTTCCACACTTGTGGTGGCCAAAACGATTCAAAAGGGGGTGGTGATGGACAGAGTATCTGAATTAAGCAGAACACTCCTACCCAGTCAAAAGATCAGGGCTTGATCCATCACCCTTTTTTAGCTCACTGCACCATCCCAGTTCAGAACCTGGCTACATGCAAATTAGTCTGACCCTGGCCCAGTGCATCATGGGAACAGGGCAGACCAAACTACCAAGCCAATTCTTTACTGGAAAGGAAACAAGCTTCCGGGGACCGGTTTCTGGCATTACAGCCGTCTTCGGCCCGGCTTGCTTGAATCCTGATGGTGCAGTGAGCAAGGGACTCACATCTGAGCATACCCTTCCACACTTGTGGTGGCCAAAACGATTCAAAAGGGGGTGGTGATGGACAGAGTATCTGAATTAAGCAGAACACTCCTACCCAGTCAAAAGATCAGGGCTTGATCCATCACCGTTTTTTAGCTCACTGCACCATCCCAGTTCAGAACCTGGCTACATGCAAATTAGTCTGACCCTGGCCCAGTGCATCATGGGAACAGGGCAGACCAAACTACCAAGCCAATTCTTTACTGGAAAGGAAACAAGCTTCCGGGGACCGGTTTCTGGCATTACAGCCGTCTTCGGCCCGACTTGCTTGAATCCTGATGGTGCAGTGAGCAAGGGACTCACATCTGAGCATACCCTTCCACACTTGTGGTGGCCAAAACGATTCAAAAGGGGGTGGTGATGGACAGAGTATCTGAATTAAGCAGAACACTCCTACCCAGTCAAAAGATCAGGGCTTGATCCATCACCGTTTTTTAGCTCACTGCACCATCCCAGTTCAGAACCTGGCTACATGCAAATTAGTCTGACCCTGGCCCAGTGCATCATGGGAACAGGGCAGACCAAACTACCAAGCCAATTCTTTACTGGAAAGGAAACAAGCTTCCGGGGACCGGTTTCTGGCATTACAGCCGTCTTCGGCCCGGCTTGCTTGAATCCTGATGGTGCAGTGAGCAAGGGACTCACATCTGAGCATACCCTTCCACACTTGTGGTGGCCAAAACGATTCAAAAGGGGGTGGTGATGGACAGAGTATCTGAATTAAGCAGAACACTCCTACCCAGTCAAAAGATCAGGGCTTGATCCATCACCGTTTTTTAGCTCACTGCACCATCCCAGTTCAGAACCTGGCTACATGCAAATTAGTCTGACCCTGGCCCAGTGCATCATGGGAACAGGGCAGACCAAACTACCAAGCCAATTCTTTACTGGAAAGGAAACAAGCTTCCGGGGACCGGTTTCTGGCATTACAGCCGTCTTCGGCCCGGCTTGCTTGAATCCTGATGGTGCAGTGAGCAAGGGACTCACATCTGAGCATACCCTTCCACACTTGTGGTGGCCAAAACGATTCAAAAGGGGGTGGTGATGGACAGAGTATCTGAATTAAGCAGAACACTCCTACCCAGTCAAAAGATCAGAGCTTGATCCATCACCCTTTTTTAGCTCACTGCACCATCCCAGTTCAGAACCTGGCTACATGCAAATTAGTCTGACCCTGGCCCAGTGCATCATGGGAACAGGGCAGACCAAACTACCAAGCCAATTCTTTACTGGAAAGGAAACAAGCTTCCGGGGACCGGTTTCTGGCATTACAGCCGTCTTCGGCCCGGCTTGCTTGAATCCTGATGGTGCAGTGAGCAAGGGACTCACATTTGAGCATACCCTTCCACACTTGTGGTGGCCAAAACGATTCAAAAGGGGGTGGTGATGGATAGAGTATCTGAATTAAGCAGAACACTCCTACCCAGTCAAAAGATCAGGGCTTGATCCATCACCGTTTTTTAGCTCACTGCACCATCCCAGTTCAGAACCTGGCTACATGCAAATTAGTCTGACCCTGGCCCAGTGCATCATGGGAACAGGGCAGACCAAACTACCAAGCCAATTCTTTACTGGAAAGGAAACAAGCTTCCGGGGACCGGTTTCTGGCATTACAGCCGTCTTCGGCCCGGCTTGCTTGAATCCTGATGGTGCAGTGAGCAAGGGACTCACATCTGAGCATACCCTTCCACACTTGTGGTGGCCAAAACGATTCAAAAGGGGGTGGTGATGGACAGAGTATCTGAATTAAGCAGAACACTCCTACCCAGTCAAAAGATCAGGGCTTGATCCATCACAGTTTTTTAGCTCACTGCACCATCCCAGTTCAGAACCTGGCTACATGCAAATTAGTCTGACCCTGGCCCAGTGCATCATGGGAACAGGGCAGACCAAACTACCAAGCCAATTCTTTACTGGAAAGGAAACAAGCTTCCGGGGACCGGTTTCTGGCATTACAGCCGTCTTCGGCCCGGCTTGCTTGAATCCTGATGGTGCAGTGAGCAAGGGACTCACATCTGAGCATACCCTTCCACACTTGTGGTGGCCAAAACGATTCAAAAGGGGGTGGTGATGGACAGAGTATCTGAATTAAGCAGAACACTCCTACCCAGTCAAAAGATCAGGGCTTGATCCATCACCGTTTTTTAGCTCACTGCACCATCCCAGTTCAGAACCTGGCTACATGCAAATTAGTCTGACCCTGGCCCAGTGCATCATGGGAACAGGGCAGACCAAACTACCAAGCCAATTCTTTACTGGAAAGGAAACAAGCTTCCGGGGACCGGTTTCTGGCATTACAGCCGTCTTCGGCCCGGCTTGCTTGAATCCTGATGGTGCAGTGAGCAAGGGACTCACATCTGAGCATACCCTTCCACACTTGTGGTGGCCAAAACGATTCAAAAGGGGGTGGTGATGGACAGAGTATCTGAATTAAGCAGAACACTCCTACCCAGTCAAAAGATCAGGGCTTGATCCATCACCCTTTTTTAGCTCACTGCACCATCCCAGTTCAGAACCTGGCTACATGCAAATTAGTCTGACCCTGGCCCAGTGCATCATGGGAACAGGGCAGACCAAACTACCAAGCCAATTCTTTACTGGAAAGGAAACAAGCTTCCGGGGACCGGTTTCTGGCATTACAGCCGTCTTCGGCCCGGCTTGCTTGAATCCTGATGGTGCAGTGAGCAAGGGACTCACATTTGAGCATACCCTTCCACACTTGTGGTGGCCAAAACGATTCAAAAGGGGGTGGTGATGGATAGAGTATCTGAATTAAGCAGAACACTCCTACCCAGTCAAAAGATCAGGGCTTGATCCATCACCGTTTTTTAGCTCACTGCACCATCCCAGTTCAGAACCTGGCTACATGCAAATTAGTCTGACCCTGGCCCAGTGCATCATGGGAACAGGGCAGACCAAACTACCAAGCCAATTCTTTACTGGAAAGGAAACAAGCTTCCGGGGACCGGTTTCTGGCATTACAGCCGTCTTCGGCCCGGCTTGCTTGAATCCTGATGATGCAGTGAGCAAGGGACTCACATCTGAGCATACCCTTCCACACTTGTGGTGGCCAAAACGATTCAAAAGGGGGTGGTGATGGACAGAGTATCTGAATTAAGCAGAACACTCCTACCCAGTCAAAAGATCAGGGCTTGATCCATCACCGTTTTTTAGCTCACTGCACCATCCCAGTTCAGAACCTGGCTACATGCAAATTAGTCTGACCCTGGCCCAGTGCATCATGGGAACAGGGCAGACCAAACTACCAAGCCAATTCTTTACTGGAAAGGAAACAAGCTTCCGGGGACCGGTTTCTGGCATTACAGCCGTCTTCGGCCCGGCTTGCTTGAATCCTGATGGTGCAGTGAGCAAGGGACTCACATCTGAGCATACCCTTCCACACTTGTGGTGGCCAAAACGATTCAAAAGGGGGTGGTGATGGACAGAGTATCTGAATTAAGCAGAACACTCCTACCCAGTCAAAAGATCAGGGCTTGATCCATCACCGTTTTTTAGCTCACTGCACCATCCCAGTTCAGAACCTGGCTACATGCAAATTAGTCTGACCCTGGCCCAGTGCATCATGGGAACAGGGCAGACCAAACTACCAAGCCAATTCTTTACTGGAAAGGAAACAAGCTTCCGGGGACCGGTTTCTGGCATTACAGCCGTCTTCGGCCCGGCTTGCTTGAATCCTGATGGTGCAGTGAGCAAGGGACTCACATCTGAGCATACCCTTCCACACTTGTGGTGGCCAAAACGATTCAAAAGGGGGTGGTGATGGAAAGAGTATCTGAATGAAGCAGAACACTCCTACCCAGTCAAAAGATCAGGGCTTGATCCATCACCGTTTTTTAGCTCACTGCACCATCCCAGTTCAGAACCTGGCTACATGCAAATTAGTCTGACCCTGGCCCAGTGCATCATGGGAACGGGCAGACCAAACTACCAAGCCAATTCTTTACTGGAAAGGAAACAAGCTTCCGGGGACCGGTTTCTGGCATTACAGCCGTCTTCGGCCCGGCTTGCTTGAATCCTGATGGTGCAGTGAGCAAGGGACTCACATCTGAGCATACCCTTCCACACTTGTGGTGGCCAAAACGATTCAAAAGGGGGTGGTGATGGACAGAGTATCTGAATTAAGCAGAACACTCCTACCCAGTCAAAAGATCAGGGCTTGATCCATCACCGTTTTTTAGCTCACTGCACCATCCCAGTTCAGAACCTGGCTACATGCAAATTAGCCTGACCCTGGCCCAGTGCATCATGGGAACAGGGCAGACCAAACTACCAAGCCAATTCTTTACTGGAAAGGAAACAAGCTTCCGGGGACCGGTTTCTGGCATTACAGCCGTCTTCGGCCCGGCTTGCTTGAATCCTGATGGTGCAGTAAGCAAGGGACTCACATCTGAGCATACCCTTCCACACTTGTGGTGGCCAAAACGATTCAAAAGGGGGTGGTGATGGACAGAGTATCTGAATTAAGCAGAACACTCCTACCCAGTCAAAAGATCAGGGCTTGATCCATCACCGTTTTTTTAGCTCACTGCACCATCCCAGTTCAGAACCTGGATACATGCAAATTAGTCTGACCCTGGCCCCGTGCATCATGGGAACAGGGCAGACCAAACTACCAAGCCAATTCTTTACTGGAAAGGAAACAAGCTTCCGGGGACCGGTTTCTGGCATTACAGCCGTCTTCGGCCCGGCTTGCTTGAATCCTGATGGTGCAGTGAGCAAGGGACTCACATCTGAGCATACCCTTCCACACTTGTGGTGGCCAAAACGATTCAAAAGGGGGTTGTGATGGACAGAGTATCTGAATTAAGCAGAACACTCCTACCCAGTCAAAAGATCAGGGCTTGATCCATCACCGTTTTTTAGCTCACTGCACCATCCCAGTTCAGAACCTGGCTACATGCAAATTAGTCTGACCCTGGCCCAGTGCATCATGGGAACAGGGCAGACCAAACTACCAAGCCAATTCTTTACTGGAAAGGAAACAAGCTTCCGGGGACCGGTTTCTGGCATTACAGCCGTCTTCGGCCCGGCTTGCTTGAATCCTGATGGTGCAGTGAGCAAGGGACTCACATCTGAGCATACCCTTCCACACTTGTGGTGGCCAAAACGATTCAAAAGGGGGTGGTGATGGACAGAGTATCTGAATTAAGCAGAACACTCCTACCCAGTCAAAAGATCAGGGCTTGATCCATCACCGTTTTTTAGCTCACTGCACCATCCCAGTTCAGAACCTGGCTACATGCAAATTAGTCTGACCCTGGCCCAGTGCATCATGGGAACAGGGCAGACCAAACTACCAAGCCAATTCTTTACTGGAAAGGAAACAAGCTTCCGGGGACCGGTTTCTGGCATTACAGCCGTCTTTGGCCCGGCTTGCTTGAATCCTGATGGTGCAGTGAGCAAGGGACTCACATCTGAGCATACCCTTCCACACTTGTGGTGGCCAAAACGATTCAAAAGGGGGTGGTGATGGACAGAGTATCTGAATTAAGCAGAACACTCCTACCCAGTCAAAAGATCAGGGCTTGATCCATCACCGTTTTTTAGCTCACTGCACCATCCCAGTTCAGAACCTGGCTACATGCAAATTAGTCTGACCCTGGCCCAGTGCATCATGGGAACAGGGCAGACCAAACTACCAAGCCAATTCTTTACTGGAAAGGAAACAAGCTTCCGGGGACCGGTTTCTGGCATTACAGCCGTCTTCGGCCCGGCTTGCTTGAATCCTGATGGTGCAGTGAGCAAGGGACTCACATCTGAGCATACCCTTCCACACTTGTGGTGGCCAAAACGATTCAAAAGGGGGTGGTGATGGACAGAGTATCTGAATTAAGCAGAACACTCCTACCCAGTCAAAAGATCAGGGCTTGATCCATCACCGTTTTTTAGCTCACTGCACCATCCCAGTTCAGAACCTGGCTACATGCAAATTAGTCTGACCCTGGCCCAGTGCATCATGGGAACAGGGCAGACCAAACTACCAAGCCAATTCTTTACTGGAAAGGAAACAAGCTTCCGGGGACCGGTTTCTGGCATTACAGCCGTCTTCGGCCTGGCTTGCTTGAATCCTGATGGTGCAGTGAGCAAGGGACTCACATCTGAGCATACCCTTCCACACTTGTGGTGGCCAAAACGATTCAAAAGTGGGTGGTGATGGACAGAGTATCTGAATTAAGCAGAACACTCCTACCCAGTCAAAAGATCAGGGCTTGATCCATCACCGTTTTTTAGCTCACTGCACCATCCCAGTTCAGAACCTGGCTACATGCAAATTAGTCTGACCCTAGCCCAGTGCATCATGGGAACAGGGCAGACCAAACTACCAAGCCAATTCTTTACTGGAAAGGAAACAAGCTTCCGGGGACCGGTTTCTGGCATTACAGCCGTCTTCGGCCCGGCTTGCTTGAATCCTGATGGTGCAGTGAGCAAGGGACTCACATCTGAGCATACCCTTCCACACTTGTGGTGGCCAAAACGATTCAAAATGGGGTGGTGATGGAAAGAGTATCTGAATTAAGCAGAACACTCCTACCCAGTTAAAAGATCAGGGCTTGATCCATCACCGTTTTTTAGCTCACTGCACCATCCCAGTTCAGAACCTGGCTACATGCAAATTAGTCTGACCCTGGCCCAGTGCATCATGGGAACGGGCAGACCAAACTACCAAGCCAATTCTTTACTGGAAAGGAAACAAGCTTCCGGGGACCGGTTTCTGGCATTACAGCCGTCTTCGGCCCGGCTTGCTTGAATCCTGATGGTGCAGTGAGCAAGGGACTCACATCTGAGCATACCCTTCCACACTTGTGGTGGCCAAAACGATTCAAAAGGGGGTGGTGATGGACAGAGTATCTGAATTAAGCAGAACACTCCTACCCAGTCAAAAGATCAGGGCTTGATCCATCACCGTTTTTTAGCTCACTGCACCATCCCAGTTCAGAACCTGGCTACATGCAAATTAGTCTGACCCTGGCCCAGTGCATCATGGGAACAGGGCAGACCAAACTACCAAGCCAATTCTTTACTGGAAAGGAAACAAGCTTCCGGGGACCGGTTTCTGGCATTACAGCCGTCTTCGGCCCGGCTTGCTTGAATCCTGATGGTGCAGTGAGCAAGGGACTCACATCTGAGCATACCCTTCCACACTTGTGGTGGCCAAAACGATTCAAAAGGGGGTGGTAATGGACAGAGTATCTGAATTAAGCAGAACACTCCTACCCAGTCAAAAGATCAGGGCTTGATCCATCACCGTTTTTTAGCTCACTGCACCATCCCAGTTCAAAACCTGGCTACATGCAAATTAGTCTGACCCTGGCCCAGTGCATCATGGGAACAGGGCAGACCAAACTACCAAGCCAATTCTTTACTGGAAAGGAAACAAGCTTCCGGGGACCGGTTTCTGGCATTACAGCCGTCTTCGGCCCGGCTTGCTTGAATCCTGATGGTGCAGTGAGCAAGGGACTCACATCTGAGCATACCCTTCCACACTTGTGGTGGCCAAAACGATTCAAAAGGGGGTGGTGATGGACAGAGTATCTGAATTAAGCAGAACACTCCTACCCAGTCAAAAGATCAGGACTTGATCCATCACCGTTTTTTAGCTCACTGCACCATCCCAGTTCAGAACCTGGCTACATGCAAATTAGTCTGACCCTGGCCCAGTGCATCATGGGAACAGGGCAGACCAAACTACCAAGCCAATTCTTTACTGGAAAGGAAACAAGCTTCCGGGGACCGGTTTCTGGCATTACAGCCGTCTTCGGCCCGGCTTGCTTGAATCCTGATGGTGCAGTGAGCAAGGGACTCACATCTGAGCATACCCTTCCACACTTGTGGTGGCCAAAACGATTCAAAAGGGGGTGGTGATGGAAAGAGTATCTGAATGAAGCAGAACACTCCTACCCAGTCAAAAGATCAGGGCTTGATCCATCACCGTTTTTTAGCTCACTGCACCATCCCAGTTCAGAACCTGGCTACATGCAAATTAGTCTGACCCTGGCCCAGTGCATCATGGGAACGGGCAGACCAAACTACCAAGCCAATTCTTTACTGGAAAGGAAACAAGCTTCCGGGGACCGGTTTCTGGCATTACAGCCGTCTTCGGCCCGGCTTGCTTGAATCCTGATGGTGCAGTGAGCAAGGGACTCACATCTGAGCATACCCTTCCACACTTGTGGTGGCCAAAACGATTCAAAAGGGGGTGGTGATGGACAGAGTATCTGAATTAAGCAGAACACTCCTACCCAGTCAAAAGATCAGGGCTTGATCCATCACCGTTTTTTAGCTCACTGCACCATCCCAGTTCAGAACCTGGCTACATGCAAATTAGCCTGACCCTGGCCCAGTGCATCATGGGAACAGGGCAGACCAAACTACCAAGCCAATTCTTTACTGGAAAGGAAACAAGCTTCCGGGGACCGGTTTCTGGCATTACAGCCGTCTTCGGCCCGGCTTGCTTGAATCCTGATGGTGCAGTAAGCAAGGGACTCACATCTGAGCATACCCTTCCACACTTGTGGTGGCCAAAACGATTCAAAAGGGGGTGGTGATGGACAGAGTATCTGAATTAAGCAGAACACTCCTACCCAGTCAAAAGATCAGGGCTTGATCCATCACCGTTTTTTTAGCTCACTGCACCATCCCAGTTCAGAACCTGGATACATGCAAATTAGTCTGACCCTGGCCCAGTGCATCATGGGAACAGGGCAGACCAAACTACCAAGCCAATTCTTTACTGGAAAGGAAACAAGCTTCCGGGGACCGGTTTCTGGCATTACAGCCGTCTTCGGCCCGGCTTGCTTGAATCCTGATGGTGCAGTGAGCAAGGGACTCACATCTGAGCATACCCTTCCACACTTGTGGTGGCCAAAACGATTCAAAAGGGGGTTGTGATGGACAGAGTATCTGAATTAAGCAGAACACTCCTACCCAGTCAAAAGATCAGGGCTTGATCCATCTCCGTTTTTTAGCTCACTGCACCATCCCAGTTCAGAACCTGGCTACATGCAAATTAGTCTGACCCTGGCCCAGTGCATCATGGGAACAGGGCAGACCAAACTACCAAGCCAATTCTTTACTGGAAAGGAAACAAGCTTCCGGGGACCGGTTTCTGGCATTACAGCCGTCTTCGGCCCGGCTTGCTTGAATCCTGATGGTGCAGTGAGCAAGGGACTCACATCTGAGCATACCCTTCCACACTTGTGGTGGCCAAAACGATTCAAAAGGGGGTGGTGATGGACAGAGTATCTGAATTAAGCAGAACACTCCTACCCAGTCAAAAGATCAGGGCTTGATCCATCACCGTTTTTTAGCTCACTGCACCATCCCAGTTCAGAACCTGGCTACATGCAAATTAGTCTGACCCTGGCCCAGTGCATCATGGGAACAGGGCAGACCAAACTACCAAGCCAATTCTTTACTGGAAAGGAAACAAGCTTCCGGGGACCGGTTTCTGGCATTACAGCCGTCTTCGGCCCGGCTTGCTTGAATCCTGATGGTGCAGTGAGCAAGGGACTCACATCTGAGCATACCCTTCCACACTTGTGGTGGCCAAAACGATTCAAAAGGGGGTGGTGATGGACAGAGTATCTGAATTAAGCAGAACACTCCTACCCAGTCAAAAGATCAGGGCTTGATCCATCACCGTTTTTTAGCTCACTGCACCATCCCAGTTCAGAACCTGGCTACATGCAAATTAGTCTGACCCTGGCCCAGTGCATCATGGGAACAGGGCAGACCAAACTACCAAGCCAATTCTTTACTGGAAAGGAAACAAGCTTCCGGGGACCGGTTTCTGGCATTACAGCCGTCTTCGGCCCGGCTTGCTTGAATCCTGATGGTGCAGTGAGCAAGGGACTCACATCTGAGCATACCCTTCCACACTTGTGGTGGCCAAAACGATTCAAAAGGGGGTGGTGATGGACAGAGTATCTGAATTAAGCAGAACACTCCTACCCAGTCAAAAGATCAGGGCTTGATCCATCACAGTTTTTTAGCTCACTGCACCATCCCAGTTCAGAACCTGGCTACATGCAAATTAGTCTGACCCTGGCCCAGTGCATCATGGGAACAGGGCAGACCAAACTACCAAGCCAATTCTTTACTGGAAAGGAAACAAGCTTCCGGGGACCGGTTTCTGGCATTACAGCCGTCTTCGGCCTGGCTTGCTTGAATCCTGATGGTGCAGTGAGCAAGGGACTCACATCTGAGCATACCCTTCCACACTTGTGGTGGCCAAAACGATTCAAAAGTGGGTGGTGATGGACAGAGTATCTGAATTAAGCAGAACACTCCTACCCAGTCAAAAGATCAGGGCTTGATCCATCACCGTTTTTTAGCTCACTGCACCATCCCAGTTCAGAACCTGGCTACATGCAAATTAGTCTGACCCTAGCCCAGTGCATCATGGGAACAGGGCAGACCAAACTACCAAGCCAATTCTTTACTGGAAAGGAAACAAGCTTCCGGGGACCGGTTTCTGGCATTACAGCCGTCTTCGGCCCGGCTTGCTTGAATCCTGATGGTGCAGTGAGCAAGGGACTCACATCTGAGCATACCCTTCCACACTTGTGGTGGCCAAAACGATTCAAAATGGGGTGGTGATGGAAAGAGTATCTGAATTAAGCAGAACACTCCTACCCAGTTAAAAGATCAGGGCTTGATCCATCACCGTTTTTTAGCTCACTGCACCATCCCAGTTCAGAACCTGGCTACATGCAAATTAGTCTGACCCTGGCCCAGTGCATCATGGGAACAGGGCAGACCAAACTACCAAGCCAATTCTTTACTGGAAAGGAAACAAGCTTCCGGGGACCGGTTTCTGGCATTACAGCCGTGTTCGGCCCGGCTTGCTTGAATCCTGATGGTGCAGTGAGCAAGGGACTCACATCTGAGCATACCCTTCCACACTTGTGGTGGCCAAAACGATTCAAAAGGGGGTGGTGATGGACAGAGTATCTGAATTAAGCAGAACACTCCTACCCAGTCAAAAGATCAGGGCTTGATCCATCACCGTTTTTTAGCTCACTGCACCATCCCAGTTCAGAACCTGGCTACATGCAAATTAGTCTGACCCTGGCCCAGTGCATCATGGGAACAGGGCAGACCAAACTACCAAGCCAATTCTTTACTGGAAAGGAAACAAGCTTCCGAGGACCGGTTTCTGGCATTACAGCCGTCTTCGGCCCGGCTTGCTTGAATCCTGATGGTGCAGTGAGCAAGGGACTCACATCTGAGCATACCCTTCCACACTTGTGGTGGCCAAAACGATTCAAAAGGGGGTGGTGATGGACAGAGTATCTGAATTAAGCAGAACACTCCTACCCAGTCAAAAGATCAGGGCTTGATCCATCACCGTTTTTTAGCTCACTGCACCATCCCAGTTCAGAACCTGGCTACATGCAAATTAGTCTGACCCTGGCCCAGTGCATCATGGGAACAGGGCAGACCAAACTACCAAGCCAATTCTTTACTGGAAAGGAAACAAGCTTCCGGGGACCGGTTTCTGGCATTACAGCCGTCTTCGGCCCGGCTTGCTTGAATCCTGATGGTGCAGTGAGCAAGGGACTCACATCTGAGCATACCCTTCCACACTTGTGGTGGCCAAAACGATTCAAAAGGGGGTGGTAATGGACAGAGTATCTGAATTAAGCAGAACACTCCTACCCAGTCAAAAGATCAGGGCTTGATCCATCACCGTTTTTTAGCTCACTGCACCATCCCAGTTCAGAACCTGGCTACATGCAAATTAGTCTGACCCTGGCCCAGTGCATCATGGGAACAGGGCAGACCAAACTACCAAGCCAATTCTTTACTGGAAAGGAAACAAGCTTCCGGGGACCGGTTTCTGGCATTACAGCCGTCTTCGGCCCGGCTTGCTTGAATCCTGATGGTGCAGTGAGCAAGGGACTCACATCTGAGCATACCCTTCCACACTTGTGGTGGCCAAAACGATTCAAAAGGGGGTGGTGATGGACAGAGTATCTGAATTAAGCAGAACACTCCTACCCAGTCAAAAGATCAGGGCTTGATCCATCACCGTTTTTTAGCTCACTGCACCATCCCAGTTCAGAACCTGGCTACATGCAAATTAGTCTGACCCTGGCCCAGTGCATCATGGGAACAGGGCAGACCAAACTACCAAGCCAATTCTTTACTGGAAAGGAAACAAGCTTCCGGGGACCGGTTTCTGGCATTACAGCCGTCTTCGGCCCAGCTTGCTTGAATCCTGATGGTGCAGTGAGCAAGGGACTCACATCTGAGCATACCCTTCCACACTTGTGGTGGCCAAAACGATTCAAAACGGGGTGGTGATGGACAGAGTATCTGAATTAAGCAGAACACTCCTACCCAGTCAAAAGATCAGGGCTTGATCCATCACCGTTTTTTAGCTCACTGCACCATCCCAGTTCAGAACCTGGCTACATGCAAATTAGTCTGACTCTGGCCCAGTGCATCATGGGAACAGGACAGACCAAACTACCAAGCCAATTCTTTACTGGAAAGGAAACAAGCTTCCGGGGACCGGTTTCAGGCATTACAGCCGTCTTCGGCCCGGCTTGCTTGAATCCTGATGGTGCAGTGAGCAAGGGACTCACATCTGAGCATACCCTTCCACACTTGTGGTGGCCAAAACGATTCAAAAGGGGGTGGTGATGGACAGAGTATCTGAATTAAGCAGAACACTCCTACCCAGTCAAAAGATCAGGGCTTGATCCATCACCGTTTTTTAGCTCACTGCACCATCCCAGTTCAGAACCTGGCTACATGCAAATTTGTCTGACCCTGGCCCAGTGCATCATGGGAACAGGGCAGACAAAACTACCAAGCCAATTCTTTACTGGAAAGGAAACAAGCGTCCGGGGACCGGTTTCTGGCATTACAGCCGTCTTCGGCCCGGCTTGCTTGAATCCTGATGGTGCAGTGAGCAAGGGACTCACATCTGAGCATACCCTTCCACACTTGTGGTGGCCAAAACGATTCAAAAGGGGGTGGTGATGGACAGAGTATCTGAATTAAGCAGAACACTCCTACCCAGTCAAAAGATCAGGGCTTGATCCATCACCGTTTTTTAGCTCACTGCACCATCCCAGTTCAGAACCTGGCTACATGCAAATTAGTCTGACCCTGGCCCAGTGCATCATGGGAACAGGGCAGACCAAACTACCAAGCCAATTCTTTACTGGAAAGGAAACAAGCTTCCGGGGACCGGTTTCTGGCATTACAGCCGTCTTCGGCCCGGCTTGCTTGAATCCTGATGGTGCAGTGAGCAAGGGACTCACATCTGAGCATACCCTTCCACACTTGTGGTGGCCAAAACGATTCAAAAGGGGGTGGTGATGGACAGAGTATCTGAATTAAGCAGAACACTCCTACCCAGTCAAAAGATCAGGGCTTGATCCATCACCGTTTTTTAGCTCACTGCACCATCCCAGTTCAGAACCTGGCTACATGCAAATTAGTCTGACCCTGGCCCAGTGCATCATGGGAACAGGGCAGACCAAACTACCAAGCCAATTCTTTACTGGAAAGGAAACAAGCTTCCGGGGACCGGTTTCTGGCATTACAGCCGTCTTCGGCCCGGCTTGCTTGAATCCTGATGGTGCAGTGAGCAAGGGACTCACATCTGAGCATACCCTTCCACACTTGTGGTGGCCAAAACGATTCAAAAGGGGGTGGTGATGGACAGAGTATCTGAATTAAGCAGAACACTCCTACCCAGTCAAAAGATCAGGGCTTGATCCATCACCGTTTTTTAGCTCACTGCACCATCCCAGTTCAGAACCTGGCTACATGCAAATTAGTCTGACCCTGGCCCAGTGCATCATGGGAACAGGGCAGACCAAACTACCAAGCCAATTCTTTACTGGAAAGGAAACAAGCTTCCGGGGACCGGTTTCTGGCATTACAGCCGTCTTCGGCCCGGCTTGCTTGAATCCTGATGGTGCAGTGAGCAAGGGACTCACATCTGAGCATACCCTTCCACACTTGTGGTGGCCAAAACGATTCAAAAGGGGGTGGTGATGGACAGAGTATCTGAATTAAGCAGAACACTCCTACCCAGTCAAAAGATCAGGGCTTGATCCATCACCGTTTTTTAGCTCACTGCACCATCCCAGTTCAGAACCTGGCTACATGCAAATTAGTCTGACCCTGGCCCAGTGCATCATGGGAACAGGGCAGACCAAACTACCAAGCCAATTCTTTACTGGAAAGGAAACAAGCTTCCGGGGACCGGTTTCTGGCATTACAGCCGTCTTCGGCCCGGCTTGCTTGAATCCTGATGGTGCAATGAGCAAGGGACTCACATCTGAGCATACCCTTCCACACTTAAGGTGGCCAAAACGATTCAAAAGGGGGTGGTGATGGACAGAGTATCTGAATTAAGCAGAACACTCCTACCCAGTCAAAAGATCAGGGCTTGATCCATCACCGTTTTTTAGCTCACTGCACCATCCCAGTTCAGAACCTGGCTACATGCAAATTAGTCTAACCCTGGCGGGCCCAGTGCATCATGGGAACAGGGCAGACCAAACTACCAAGCCAATTCTTTACTGGAAAGGAAACAAGCTTCCGGGGACCGGTTTCTGGCATTACAGCCGTCTTCGGCCCGGCTTGCTTGAATCCTGATGGTGTAGTGAGCAAGGGACTCACATCTGAGCATACCCTTCCACACTTGTGGTGGCCAAAACGATTCAAAAGGGGGTGGTGATGGACAGAGTATCTGAATTAAGCAGAACACTCCTACCCAGTCAAAAGATCAGGGCTTGATCCATCACCGTTTTTTAGCTCACTGCACCATCCCAGTTCAGAACCTGGCTACATGCAAATTAGTCTGACCCTGGCCCAGTGCATCATGGGAACAGGGCAGACCAAACTACCAAGCCAATTCTTTACTGGAAAGGAAACAAGCTTCTGGGGACCGGTTTCTGGCATTACAGCCGTCTTCGGCCCGGCTTGCTTGAATCCTGATGGTGCAGTGAGCAAGGGACTCACATCTGAGCATACCCTTCCACACTTGTGGTGGCCAAAACGATTCAAAAGGGGGTGGTGATGGACAGAGTATCTGAATTAAGCAGAACACTCCTACCCAGTCAAAAGATCAGGGCTTGATCCATCACCGTTTTTTAGCTCACTGCACCATCCCAGTTCAGAACCTGGCTACATGCAAATTAGTCTGACCCTGGCCCAGTGCATCATGGGAACAGGGCAGACCAAACTACCAAGCCAATTCTTTACTGGAAAGGAAACAAGCTTCCGGGGACCGGTTTCTGGCATTACAGCCGTCTTCGGCCCGGCGTGTTTGAATCCTGATGGTGCAGTGAGCAAGGGACTCACATCTGAGCATACCCTTCCACACTTGTGGTGGCCAAAACGATTCAAAAGGGGGTGGTGATGGACAGAGTATCTGAATTAAGCAGAACACTCCTACCCAGTCAAAAGATCAGGGCTTGATCCATCACCGTTTTTTAGCTCACTGCACCATCCCAGTTCAGAACCTGGCTACATGCAAATTAGTCTGACCCTGGCCCAGTGCATCATGGGAACAGGGCAGACCAAACTACCAAGCCAATTCTTTACTGGAAAGGAAACAAGCTTCCGGGGACCGGTTTCTGGCATTACAGCCGTCTTCGGCCCGGCTTGCTTGAATCCTGATGGTGCAGTGAGCAAGGGACTCACATCTGAGCATACCCTTCCACACTTGTGGTGGCCAAAATAATTCAAAAGGGGGTGGTGATGGACAGAGTATCTGAATTAAGCAGAACACTCCTACCCAGTCAAAAGATCAGGGCTTGATCCATCACCGTTTTTTAGCTCACTGCACCATCCCAGTTCAGAACCTGGCTACATGCAAATTAGTCTGACCCTGGCCCAGTGCATCATGGGAACAGGGCAGACCAAACTACCAAGCCAATTCTTTACTGGAAAGGAAACAAGCTTCCGGGGACCGGTTTCTGGCATTACAGCCGTCTTCGGCCCGGCTTGCTTGAATCCTGATGGTGCAGTGAGCAAGGGACTCACATCTGAGCATACCCTTCCACACTTGTGGTGGCCAAAACGATTCAAAAGGGGGTGGTGATGGACAGAGTATCTGAATTAAGCAGAACACTCCTACCCAGTCAAAAGATCAGGGCTTGATCCATCACCGTTTTTTAGCTCACTGCACCATCCCAGTTCAGAACCTGGCTACATGCAAATTAGTCTGACCCTGGCCCAGTGCATCATGGGAACAGGGCAGACCAAACTACCAAGCCAATTCTTTACTGGAAAGGAAACAAGCTTCCGGGGACCGGTTTCTGGCATTACAGCCGTCTTCGGCCCGGCTTGCTTGAATCCTGATGGTGCAGTGAGCAAGGGACTCACATCTGAGCATACCCTTCCACACTTGTGGTGGCCAAAACGATTCAAAAGGGGGTGGTGATGGACAGAGTATCTGAATTAAGCAGAACACTCCTACCCAGTCAAAAGATCAGGGCTTGATCCATCACCGTTTTTTAGCTCACTGCACCATCCCAGTTCAGAACCTGGCTACATGCAAATTAGTCTGACCCTGGCCCAGTGCATCATGGGAACAGGGCAGACCAAACTACCAAGCCAATTCTTTACTGGAAAGGAAACAAGCTTCCGGGGACCGGTTTCTGGCATTACAGCCGTCTTCGGCCCGGCTTGCTTGAATCCTGATGGTGCAGTGAGCAAGGGACTCACATCTGAGCATACCCTTCCACACTTGTGGTGGCCAAAACGATTCAAAAGGGGGTGGTGATGGACAGAGTATCTGAATTAAGCAGAACACTCCTACCCAGTCAAAAGATCAGGGCTTGATCCATCACCGTTTTTTAGCTCACTGCACCATCCCAGTTCAGAACCTGGCTACATGCAAATTAGTCTGACCCTGGCCCAGTGCATCATGGGAACAGGGCAGACCAAACTACCAAGCCAATTCTTTACTGGAAAGGAAACAAGCTTCCGGGGACCGGTTTCTGGCATTACAGCCGTCTTCGGCCCGGCTTGCTTGAATCCTGATGGTGCAGTGAGCAAGGGACTCACATCTGAGCATACCCTTCCACACTTGTGGTGGCCAAAACGATTCAAAAGGGGGTGGTGATGGACAGAGTATCTGAATTAAGCAGAACACTCCTACCCAGTCAAAAGATCAGGGCTTGATCCATCACCGTTTTTTAGCTCACTGCACCATCCCAGTTCAGAACCTGGCTACATGCAAATTAGTCTGACCCTGGCCCAGTGCATCATGGGAACAGGGCAGACCAAACTACCAAGCCAATTCTTTACTGGAAAGGAAACAAGCTTTCGGGGACCGGTTTCTGGCATTACAGCCGTCTTCGGCCCGGCGTGCTTGAATCCTGATGGTGCAGTGAGCAAGGGACTCACATCTGAGCATACCCTTCCACACTTGTGGTGGCCAAAACGATTCAAAAGGGGGTGGTGATGGACAGAGTATCTGAATTAAGCAGAACACTCCTACCCAGTCAAAAGATCAGGGCTTGATCCATCACCGTTTTTTAGCTCACTGCACCATCCCAGTTCAGAACCTGGCTACATGCAAATTAGTCTGACCCTGGCGGGCCCAGTGCATCATGGGAACAGGGCAGACCAAACTACCAAGCCAATTCTTTACTGGAAAGGAAACAAGCTTCCGGGGACCGGTTTCTGGCATTACAGCCGTCTTCGGCCCGGCTTGCTTGAATCCTGATGGTGCAGTGAGCAAGGGACTCACATCTGAGCATACCCTTCCACACTTGTGGTGGCCAAAACGATTCAAAAGGGGGTGGTGATGGACAGAGTATCTGAATTAAGCAGAACACTCCTACCCAGTCAAAAGATCAGGGCTTGATCCATCACCGTTTTTTAGCTCACTGCACCATCCCAGTTCAGAACCTGGCTACATGCAAATTAGTCTGACCCTGGCCCAGTGCATCATGGGAACAGGGCAGACCAAACTACCAAGCCAATTCTTTACTGGAAAGGAAACAAGCTTCCGGGGACCGGTTTCTGGCATTACAGCCGTCTTCGGCCCGGCTTGCTTGAATCCTGATGGTGCAGTGAGCAAGGGACTCACATCTGAGCATACCCTTCCACACTTGTGGTGGCCAAAATAATTCAAAAGGGGGTGGTGATGGACAGAGTATCTGAATTAAGCAGAACACTCCTACCCAGTCAAAAGATCAGGGCTTGATCCATCACCGTTTTTTAGCTCACTGCACCATCCCAGTTCAGAACCTGGCTACATGCAAATTAGTCTGACCCTGGCCCAGTGCATCATGGGAACAGGGCAGACCAAACTACCAAGCCAATTCTTTACTGGAAAGGAAACAAGCTTCCGGGGACCGGTTTCTGGCATTACAGCCGTCTTCGGCCCGGCTTGCTTGAATCCTGATGGTGCAGTGAGCAAGGGACTCACATCTGAGCATACCCTTCCACACTTGTGGTGGCCAAAACGATTCAAAAGGGGGTGGTGATGGACAGAGTATCTGAATTAAGCAGAACACTCCTACCCAGTCAAAAGATCAGGGCTTGATCCATCACCGTTTTTTAGCTCACTGCACCATCCCAGTTCAGAACCTGGCTACATGCAAATTAGTCTGACCCTGGCCCAGTGCATCATGGGAACAGGGCAGACCAAACTACCAAGCCAATTCTTTACTGGAAAGGAAACAAGCTTCCGGGGACCGGTTTCTGGCATTACAGCCGTCTTCGGCCCGGCTTGCTTGAATCCTGATGGTGCAGTGAGCAAGGGACTCACATCTGAGCATACCCTTCCACACTTGTGGTGGCCAAAACGATTCAAAAGGGGGTGGTGATGGACAGAGTATCTGAATTAAGCAGAACACTCCTACCCAGTCAAAAGATCAGGGCTTGATCCATCACCGTTTTTTAGCTCACTGCACCATCCCAGTTCAGAACCTGGCTACATGCAAATTAGTCTGACCCTGGCCCAGTGCATCATGGGAACAGGGCAGACCAAACTACCAAGCCAATTCTTTACTGGAAAGGAAACAAGCTTCCGGGGACCGGTTTCTGGCATTACAGCCGTCTTCGGCCCGGCTTGCTTGAATCCTGATGGTGCAGTGAGCAAGGGACTCACATCTGAGCATACCCTTCCACACTTGTGGTGGCCAAAACGATTCAAAAGGGGGTGGTGATGGACAGAGTATCTGAATTAAGCAGAACACTCCTACCCAGTCAAAAGATCAGGGCTTGATCCATCACCGTTTTTTAGCTCACTGCACCATCCCAGTTCAGAACCTGGCTACATGCAAATTAGTCTGACCCTGGCCCAGTGCATCATGGGAACAGGGCAGACCAAACTACCAAGCCAATTCTTTACTGGAAAGGAAACAAGCTTCCGGGGACCGGTTTCTGGCATTACAGCCGTCTTCGGCCCGGCTTGCTTGAATCCTGATGGTGCAGTGAGCAAGGGACTCACATCTGAGCATACCCTTCCACACTTGTGGTGGCCAAAACGATTCAAAAGGGGGTGGTGATGGACAGAGTATCTGAATTAAGCAGAACACTCCTACCCAGTCAAAAGATCAGGGCTTGATCCATCACCGTTTTTTAGCTCACTGCACCATCCCAGTTCAGAACCTGGCTACATGCAAATTAGTCTGACCCTGGCCCAGTGCATCATGGGAACAGGGCAGACCAAACTACCAAGCCAATTCTTTACTGGAAAGGAAACAAGCTTTCGGGGACCGGTTTCTGGCATTACAGCCGTCTTCGGCCCGGCGTGCTTGAATCCTGATGGTGCAGTGAGCAAGGGACTCACATCTGAGCATACCCTTCCACACTTGTGGTGGCCAAAACGATTCAAAAGGGGGTGGTGATGGACAGAGTATCTGAATTAAGCAGAACACTCCTACCCAGTCAAAAGATCAGGGCTTGATCCATCACCGTTTTTTAGCTCACTGCACCATCCCAGTTCAGAACCTGGCTACATGCAAATTAGTCTGACCCTGGCGGGCCCAGTGCATCATGGGAACAGGGCAGACCAAACTACCAAGCCAATTCTTTACTGGAAAGGAAACAAGCTTCCGGGGACCGGTTTCTGGCATTACAGCCGTCTTCGGCCCGGCTTGCTTGAATCCTGATGGTGCAGTGAGCAAGGGACTCACATCTGAGCATACCCTTCCACACTTGTGGTGGCCAAAACGATTCAAAAGGGGGTGGTGATGGACAGAGTATCTGAATTAAGCAGAACACTCCTACCCAGTCAAAAGATCAGGGCTTGATCCATCACCGTTTTTTAGCTCACTGCACCATCCCAGTTCAGAACCTGGCTACATGCAAATTAGTCTGACCCTGGCCCAGTGCATCATGGGAACAGGGCAGACCAAACTACCAAGCCAATTCTTTACTGGAAAGGAAACAAGCTTCCGGGGACCGGTTTCTGGCATTACAGCCGTCTTCGGCCCGGCTTGCTTGAATCCTGATGGTGCAGTGAGCAAGGGACTCACATCTGAGCATACCCTTCCACACTTGTGGTGGCCAAAACGATTCAAAAGGGGGTGGTGATGGACAGAGTATCTGAATTAAGCAGAACACTCCTACCCAGTCAAAAGATCAGGGCTTGATCCATCACCGTTTTTTAGCTCACTGCACCATCCCAGTTCAGAACCTGGCTACATGCAAATTAGTCTGACCCTGGCCCAGTGCATCATGGGAACAGGGCAGACCAAACTACCAAGCCAATTCTTTACTGGAAAGGAAACAAGCTTCCGGGGACCGGTTTCTGGCATTACAGCCGTCTTCGGCCCGGCGTGCTTGAATCCTGATGGTGCAGTGAGCAAGGGACTCACATCTGAGCATACCCTTCCACACTTGTGGTGGCCAAAACGATTCAAAAGGGGGTGGTGATGGACAGAGTATCTGAATTAAGCAGAACACTCCTACCCAGTCAAAAGATCAGGGCTTGATCCATCACCGTTTTTTAGCTCACTGCACCATCCCAGTTCAGAACCTGGCTACATGCAAATTAGTCTGACCCTGGCCCAGTGCATCATGGGAACAGGGCAGACCAAACTACCAAGCCAATTCTTTACTGGAAAGGAAACAAGCTTCCGGGGACCGGTTTCTGGCATTACAGCCGTCTTCGGCCCGGCTTGCTTGAATCCTGATGGTGCAGTGAGCAAGGGACTCACATCTGAGCATACCCTTCCACACTTGTGGTGGCCAAAACGATTCAAAAGGGGGTGGTGATGGACAGAGTATCTGAATTAAGCAGAACACTCCTACCCAGTCAAAAGATCAGGGCTTGATCCATCACCGTTTTTTAGCTCACTGCACCATCCCAGTTCAGAACCTGGCTACATGCAAATTAGTCTGACCCTGGCCCAGTGCATCATGGGAACAGGGCAGACCAAACTACCAAGCCAATTCTTTACTGGAAAGGAAACAAGCTTCCGGGGACCAGTTTCTGGCATTACAGCCGTCTTCGGCCCGGCTTGCTTGAATCCTGATGGTGCAGTGAGCAAGGGACTCACATCTGAGCATACCCTTCCACACTTGTGGTGGCCAAAACGATTCAAAAGGGGGTGGTGATGGACAGAGTATCTGAATTAAGCAGAACACTCCTACCCAGTCAAAAGATCAGGGCTTGATCCATCACCGTTTTTTAGCTCACTGGACCATCCCAGTTCAGAACCTGGCTACATGCAAATTAGTCTGACCCTGGCCCAGTGCATCATGGGAACAGGGCAGACCAAACTACCAAGCCAATTCTTTACTGGAAAGGAAACAAGCTTCCGGGGACCGGTTTCTGGCATTACAGCCGTCTTCGGCCCGGCTTGCTTGAATCCTGATGGTGCAGTGAGCAAGGGACTCACATCTGAGCATACCCTTCCACACTTGTGGTGGCCAAAACGATTCAAAAGGGGGTGGTGATGGACAGAGTATCTGAATTAAGCAGAACACTCCTACCCAGTCAAAAGATCAGGGCTTGATCCATCACCGTTTTTTAGCTCACTGCACCATCCCAGTTCAGAACCTGGCTACATGCAAATTAGTCTGACCCTGGCCCAGTGCATCATGGGAACAGGGCAGACCAAACTACCAAGCCAATTCTTTACTGGAAAGGAAACAAGCTTCCGGGGACCGGTTTCTGGCATTGCAGCCGTCTTCGGCCCGGCTTGCTTGAATCCTGATGGTGCAGTGAGCAAGGGACTCACATCTGAGCATACCCTTCCACACTTGTGGTGGCCAAAACGATTCAAAAGGGGGTGGTGATGGACAGAGTATCTGAATTAAGCAGAACACTCCTACCCAGTCAAAAGATCAGGGCTTGATCCATCACCGTTTTTTAGCTCACTGCACCATCCCAGTTCAGAACCTGGCTACATGCAAATTAGTCTGACCCTGGCCCAGTGCATCATGGGAACAGGGCAGACCAAACTACCAAGCCAATTCTTTACTGGAAAGGAAACAAGCTTCCGGGGACCGGTTTCTGGCATTACAGCTGTCTTCGGCCCGGCTTGCTTGAATCCTGATGGTGCAGTGAGCAAGGGACTCACATCTGAGCATACCCTTCCACACTTGTGGTGGCCAAAACGATTCAAAAGGGGGTGGTGATGGACAGAGTATCTGAATTAAGCAGAACACTCCTACCCAGTCAAAAGATCAGGGCTTGATCCATCACCGTTTTTTAGCTCACTGCACCATCCCAGTTCAGAACCTGGCTACATGCAAATTAGTCTGACCCTGGCCCAGTGCATCATGGGAACAGGGCAGACCAAACTACCAAGCCAATTCTTTACTGGAAAGGAAACAAGCTTCCGGGGACCGGTTTCTGGCATTACAGCCGTCTTCGGCCCGGCTTGCTTGAATCCTGATGGTGCAGTGAGCAAGGGACTCACATCTGAGCATACCCTTCCACACTTGTGGTGGCCAAAACGATTCAAAAGGGGGTGGTGATGGACAGAGTATCTGAATTAAGCAGAACACTCCTACCCAGTCAAAAGATCAGGGCTTGATCCATCACCGTTTTTTAGCTCACTGCACCATCCCAGTTCAGAACCTGGCTACATGCAAATTAGTCTGACCCTGGCCCAGTGCATCATGGGAACAGGGCAGACCAAACTACCAAGCCAATTCTTTACTGGAAAGGAAACAAGCTTTCGGGGACCGGTTTCTGGCATTACAGCCGTCTTCGGCCCGGCGTGCTTGAATCCTGATGGTGCAGTGAGCAAGGGACTCACATCTGAGCATACCCTTCCACACTTGTGGTGGCCAAAACGATTCAAAAGGGGGTGGTGATGGACAGAGTATCTGAATTAAGCAGAACACTCCTACCCAGTCAAAAGATCAGGGCTTGATCCATCACCGTTTTTTAGCTCACTGCACCATCCCAGTTCAGAACCTGGCTACATGCAAATTAGTCTGACCCTGGCCCAGTGCATCATGGGAACAGGGCAGACCAAACTACCAAGCCAATTCTTTACTGGAAAGGAAACAAGCTTCCGGGGACCGGTTTCTGGCATTACAGCCGTCTTCGGCCCGGCTTGCTTGAATCCTGATGGTGCAGTGAGCAAGGGACTCACATCTGAGCATACCCTTCCACACTTGTGGTGGCCAAAACGATTCAAAAGGGGGTGGTGATGGACAGAGTATCTGAATTAAGCAGAACACTCCTACCCAGTCAAAAGATCAGGGCTTGATCCATCACCGTTTTTTAGCTCACTGCACCATCCCAGTTCAGAACCTGGCTACATGCAAATTAGTCTGACCCTGGCCCAGTGCATCATGGGAACAGGGCAGACCAAACTACCAAGCCAATTCTTTACTGGAAAGGAAACAAGCTTCCGGGGACCGGTTTCTGGCATTACAGCCGTCTTCGGCCCGGCTTGCTTGAATCCTGATGGTGCAGTGAGCAAGGGACTCACATCTGAGCATACCCTTCCACACTTGTGGTGGCCAAAACGATTCAAAAGGGGGTGGTGATGGACAGAGTATCTGAATTAAGCAGAACACTCCTACCCAGTCAAAAGATCAGGGCTTGATCCATCACCGTTTTTTAGCTCACTGCACCATCCCAGTTCAGAACCTGGCTACATGCAAATTAGTCTGACCCTGGCCCAGTGCATCATGGGAACAGGGCAGACCAAACTACCAAGCCAATTCTTTACTGGAAAGGAAACAAGCTTCCGGGGACCGGTTTCTGGCATTACAGCCGTCTTCGGCCCGGCTTGCTTGAATCCTGATGGTGCAGTGAGCAAGGGACTCACATCTGAGCATACCCTTCCACACTTGTGGTGGCCAAAACGATTCAAAAGGGGGTGGTGATGGACAGAGTATCTGAATTAAGCAGAACACTCCTACCCAGTCAAAAGATCAGGGCTTGATCCATCACCGTTTTTTAGCTCACTGCACCATCCCAGTTCAGAACCTGGCTACATGCAAATTAGTCTGACCCTGGCCCAGTGCATCATGGGAACAGGGCAGACCAAACTACCAAGCCAATTCTTTACTGGAAAGGAAACAAGCTTCCGGGGACCGGTTTCTGGCATTACAGCCGTCTTCGGCCCGGCTTGCTTGAATCCTGATGGTGCAGTGAGCAAGGGACTCACATCTGAGCATACCCTTCCACACTTGTGGTGGCCAAAACGATTCAAAAGGGGGTGGTGATGGACAGAGTATCTGAATTAAGCAGAACACTCCTACCCAGTCAAAAGATCAGGGCTTGATCCATCACAGTTTTTTAGCTCACTGCACCATCCCAGTTCAGAACCTGGCTACATGCAAATTAGTCTGACCCTGGCCCAGTGCATCATGGGAACAGGGCAGACCAAACTACCAAGCCAATTCTTTACTGGAAAGGAAACAAGCTTCCGGGGACCGGTTTCTGGCATTACAGCCGTCTTCGGCCTGGCTTGCTTGAATCCTGATGGTGCAGTGAGCAAGGGACTCACATCTGAGCATACCCTTCCACACTTGTGGTGGCCAAAACGATTCAAAAGTGGGTGGTGATGGACAGAGTATCTGAATTAAGCAGAACACTCCTACCCAGTCAAAAGATCAGGGCTTGATCCATCACCGTTTTTTAGCTCACTGCACCATCCCAGTTCAGAACCTGGCTACATGCAAATTAGTCTGACCCTAGCCCAGTGCATCATGGGAACAGGGCAGACCAAACTACCAAGCCAATTCTTTACTGGAAAGGAAACAAGCTTCCGGGGACCGGTTTCTGGCATTACAGCCGTCTTCGGCCCGGCTTGCTTGAATCCTGATGGTGCAGTGAGCAAGGGACTCACATCTGAGCATACCCTTCCACACTTGTGGTGGCCAAAACGATTCAAAATGGGGTGGTGATGGAAAGAGTATCTGAATTAAGCAGAACACTCCTACCCAGTTAAAAGATCAGGGCTTGATCCATCACCGTTTTTTAGCTCACTGCACCATCCCAGTTCAGAACCTGGCTACATGCAAATTAGTCTGACCCTGGCCCAGTGCATCATGGGAACGGGCAGACCAAACTACCAAGCCAATTCTTTACTGGAAAGGAAACAAGCTTCCGGGGACCGGTTTCTGGCATTACAGCCGTCTTCGGCCCGGCTTGCTTGAATCCTGATGGTGCAGTGAGCAAGGGACTCACATCTGAGCATACCCTTCCACACTTGTGGTGGCCAAAACGATTCAAAAGGGGGTGGTGATGGACAGAGTATCTGAATTAAGCAGAACACTCCTACCCAGTCAAAAGATCAGGGCTTGATCCATCACCGTTTTTTAGCTCACTGCACCATCCCAGTTCAGAACCTGGCTACATGCAAATTAGTCTGACCCTGGCCCAGTGCATCATGGGAACAGGGCAGACCAAACTACCAAGCCAATTCTTTACTGGAAAGGAAACAAGCTTCCGAGGACCGGTTTCTGGCATTACAGCCGTCTTCGGCCCGGCTTGCTTGAATCCTGATGGTGCAGTGAGCAAGGGACTCACATCTGAGCATACCCTTCCACACTTGTGGTGGCCAAAACGATTCAAAAGGGGGTGGTGATGGACAGAGTATCTGAATTAAGCAGAACACTCCTACCCAGTCAAAAGATCAGGGCTTGATCCATCACCGTTTTTTAGCTCACTGCACCATCCCAGTTCAGAACCTGGCTACATGCAAATTAGTCTGACCCTGGCCCAGTGCATCATGGGAACAGGGCAGACCAAACTACCAAGCCAATTCTTTACTGGAAAGGAAACAAGCTTCCGGGGACCGGTTTCTGGCATTACAGCCGTCTTCGGCCCGGCTTGCTTGAATCCTGATGGTGCAGTGAGCAAGGGACTCACATCTGAGCATACCCTTCCACACTTGTGGTGGCCAAAACGATTCAAAAGGGGGTGGTAATGGACAGAGTATCTGAATTAAGCAGAACACTCCTACCCAGTCAAAAGATCAGGGCTTGATCCATCACCGTTTTTTAGCTCACTGCACCATCCCAGTTCAGAACCTGGCTACATGCAAATTAGTCTGACCCTGGCCCAGTGCATCATGGGAACAGGGCAGACCAAACTACCAAGCCAATTCTTTACTGGAAAGGAAACAAGCTTCCGGGGACCGGTTTCTGGCATTACAGCCGTCTTCGGCCCGGCTTGCTTGAATCCTGATGGTGCAGTGAGCAAGGGACTCACATCTGAGCATACCCTTCCACACTTGTGGTGGCCAAAACGATTCAAAAGGGGGTGGTGATGGACAGAGTATCTGAATTAAGCAGAACACTCCTACCCAGTCAAAAGATCAGGGCTTGATCCATCACCGTTTTTTAGCTCACTGCACCATCCCAGTTCAGAACCTGGCTACATGCAAATTAGTCTGACCCTGGCCCAGTGCATCATGGGAACAGGGCAGACCAAACTACCAAGCCAATTCTTTACTGGAAAGGAAACAAGCTTCCGGGGACCGGTTTCTGGCATTACAGCCGTCTTCGGCCCAGCTTGCTTGAATCCTGATGGTGCAGTGAGCAAGGGACTCACATCTGAGCATACCCTTCCACACTTGTGGTGGCCAAAACGATTCAAAACGGGGTGGTGATGGACAGAGTATCTGAATTAAGCAGAACACTCCTACCCAGTCAAAAGATCAGGGCTTGATCCATCACCGTTTTTTAGCTCACTGCACCATCCCAGTTCAGAACCTGGCTACATGCAAATTAGTCTGACTCTGGCCCAGTGCATCATGGGAACAGGACAGACCAAACTACCAAGCCAATTCTTTACTGGAAAGGAAACAAGCTTCCGGGGACCGGTTTCTGGCATTACAGCCGTCTTCGGCCCGGCTTGCTTGAATCCTGATGGTGCAGTGAGCAAGGGACTCACATCTGAGCATACCCTTCCACACTTGTGGTGGCCAAAACGATTCAAAAGGGGGTGGTGATGGACAGAGTATCTGAATTAAGCAGAACACTCCTACCCAGTCAAAAGATCAGGGCTTGATCCATCACCGTTTTTTAGCTCACTGCACCATCCCAGTTCAGAACCTGGCTACATGCAAATTTGTCTGACCCTGGCCCAGTGCATCATGGGAACAGGGCAGACAAAACTACCAAGCCAATTCTTTACTGGAAAGGAAACAAGCGTCCGGGGACCGGTTTCTGGCATTACAGCCGTCTTCGGCCCGGCTTGCTTGAATCCTGATGGTGCAGTGAGCAAGGGACTCACATCTGAGCATACCCTTCCACACTTGTGGTGGCCAAAACGATTCAAAAGGGGGTGGTGATGGACAGAGTATCTGAATTAAGCAGAACACTCCTACCCAGTCAAAAGATCAGGGCTTGATCCATCACCGTTTTTTAGCTCACTGCACCATCCCAGTTCAGAACCTGGCTACATGCAAATTAGTCTGACCCTGGCCCAGTGCATCATGGGAACAGGGCAGACCAAACTACCAAGCCAATTCTTTACTGGAAAGGAAACAAGCTTCCGGGGACCGGTTTCTGGCATTACAGCCGTCTTCGGCCCGGCTTGCTTGAATCCTGATGGTGCAGTGAGCAAGGGACTCACATCTGAGCATACCCTTCCACACTTGTGGTGGCCAAAACGATTCAAAAGGGGGTGGTGATGGACAGAGTATCTGAATTAAGCAGAACACTCCTACCCAGTCAAAAGATCAGGGCTTGATCCATCACCGTTTTTTAGCTCACTGCACCATCCCAGTTCAGAACCTGGCTACATGCAAATTAGTCTGACCCTGGCCCAGTGCATCATGGGAACAGGGCAGACCAAACTACCAAGCCAATTCTTTACTGGAAAGGAAACAAGCTTCCGGGGACCGGTTTCTGGCATTACAGCCGTCTTCGGCCCGGCTTGCTTGAATCCTGATGGTGCAGTGAGCAAGGGACTCACATCTGAGCATACCCTTCCACACTTGTGGTGGCCAAAACGATTCAAAAGGGGGTGGTGATGGACAGAGTATCTGAATTAAGCAGAACACTCCTACCCAGTCAAAAGATCAGGGCTTGATCCATCACCGTTTTTTAGCTCACTGCACCATCCCAGTTCAGAACCTGGCTACATGCAAATTAGTCTGACCCTGGCCCAGTGCATCATGGGAACAGGGCAGACCAAACTACCAAGCCAATTCTTTACTGGAAAGGAAACAAGCTTCCGGGGACCGGTTTCTGGCATTACAGCCGTCTTCGGCCCGGCTTGCTTGAATCCTGATGGTGCAGTGAGCAAGGGACTCACATCTGAGCATACCCTTCCACACTTGTGGTGGCCAAAACGATTCAAAAGGGGGTGGTGATGGACAGAGTATCTGAATTAAGCAGAACACTCCTACCCAGTCAAAAGATCAGGGCTTGATCCATCACCGTTTTTTAGCTCACTGCACCATCCCAGTTCAGAACCTGGCTACATGCAAATTAGTCTGACCCTGGCCCAGTGCATCATGGGAACAGGGCAGACCAAACTACCAAGCCAATTCTTTACTGGAAAGGAAACAAGCTTCCGGGGACCGGTTTCTGGCATTACAGCCGTCTTCGGCCCGGCTTGCTTGAATCCTGATGGTGCAATGAGCAAGGGACTCACATCTGAGCATACCCTTCCACACTTAAGGTGGCCAAAACGATTCAAAAGGGGGTGGTGATGGACAGAGTATCTGAATTAAGCAGAACACTCCTACCCAGTCAAAAGATCAGGGCTTGATCCATCACCGTTTTTTAGCTCACTGCACCATCCCAGTTCAGAACCTGGCTACATGCAAATTAGTCTAACCCTGGCGGGCCCAGTGCATCATGGGAACAGGGCAGACCAAACTACCAAGCCAATTCTTTACTGGAAAGGAAACAAGCTTCCGGGGACCGGTTTCTGGCATTACAGCCGTCTTCGGCCCGGCTTGCTTGAATCCTGATGGTGTAGTGAGCAAGGGACTCACATCTGAGCATACCCTTCCACACTTGTGGTGGCCAAAACGATTCAAAAGGGGGTGGTGATGGACAGAGTATCTGAATTAAGCAGAACACTCCTACCCAGTCAAAAGATCAGGGCTTGATCCATCACCGTTTTTTAGCTCACTGCACCATCCCAGTTCAGAACCTGGCTACATGCAAATTAGTCTGACCCTGGCCCAGTGCATCATGGGAACAGGGCAGACCAAACTACCAAGCCAATTCTTTACTGGAAAGGAAACAAGCTTCTGGGGACCGGTTTCTGGCATTACAGCCGTCTTCGGCCCGGCTTGCTTGAATCCTGATGGTGTAGTGAGCAAGGGACTCACATCTGAGCATACCCTTCCACACTTGTGGTGGCCAAAACGATTCAAAAGGGGGTGGTGATGGACAGAGTATCTGAATTAAGCAGAACACTCCTACCCAGTCAAAAGATCAGGGCTTGATCCATCACCGTTTTTTAGCTCACTGCACCATCCCAGTTCAGAACCTGGCTACATGCAAATTAGTCTGACCCTGGCCCAGTGCATCATGGGAACAGGGCAGACCAAACTACCAAGCCAATTCTTTACTGGAAAGGAAACAAGCTTCCGGGGACCGGTTTCTGGCATTACAGCCGTCTTCGGCCCGGCGTGTTTGAATCCTGATGGTGCAGTGAGCAAGGGACTCACATCTGAGCATACCCTTCCACACTTGTGGTGGCCAAAACGATTCAAAAGGGGGTGGTGATGGACAGAGTATCTGAATTAAGCAGAACACTCCTACCCAGTCAAAAGATCAGGGCTTGATCCATCACCGTTTTTTAGCTCACTGCACCATCCCAGTTCAGAACCTGGCTACATGCAAATTAGTCTGACCCTGGCCCAGTGCATCATGGGAACAGGGCAGACCAAACTACCAAGCCAATTCTTTACTGGAAAGGAAACAAGCTTCCGGGGACCGGTTTCTGGCATTACAGCCGTCTTCGGCCCGGCTTGCTTGAATCCTGATGGTGCAGTGAGCAAGGGACTCACATCTGAGCATACCCTTCCACACTTGTGGTGGCCAAAACGATTCAAAAGGGGGTGGTGATGGACAGAGTATCTGAATTAAGCAGAACACTCCTACCCAGTCAAAAGATCAGGGCTTGATCCATCACCGTTTTTTAGCTCACTGCACCATCCCAGTTCAGAACCTGGCTACATGCAAATTAGTCTGACCCTGGCCCAGTGCATCATGGGAACAGGGCAGACCAAACTACCAAGCCAATTCTTTACTGGAAAGGAAACAAGCTTCCGGGGACCGGTTTCTGGCATTACAGCCGTCTTCGGCCCGGCTTGCTTGAATCCTGATGGTGCAGTGAGCAAGGGACTCACATCTGAGCATACCCTTCCACACTTGTGGTGGCCAAAACGATTCAAAAGGGGGTGGTGATGGACAGAGTATCTGAATTAAGCAGAACACTCCTACCCAGTCAAAAGATCAGGGCTTGATCCATCACCGTTTTTTAGCTCACTGCACCATCCCAGTTCAGAACCTGGCTACATGCAAATTAGTCTGACCCTGGCCCAGTGCATCATGGGAACAGGGCAGACCAAACTACCAAGCCAATTCTTTACTGGAAAGGAAACAAGCTTCCGGGGACCGGTTTCTGGCATTACAGCCGTCTTCGGCCCGGCTTGCTTGAATCCTGATGGTGCAGTGAGCAAGGGACTCACATCTGAGCATACCCTTCCACACTTGTGGTGGCCAAAACGATTCAAAAGGGGGTGGTGATGGACAGAGTATCTGAATTAAGCAGAACACTCCTACCCAGTCAAAAGATCAGGGCTTGATCCATCACCGTTTTTTAGCTCACTGCACCATCCCAGTTCAGAACCTGGCTACATGCAAATTAGTCTGACCCTGGCCCAGTGCATCATGGGAACAGGGCAGACCAAACTACCAAGCCAATTCTTTACTGGAAAGGAAACAAGCTTCCGGGGACCGGTTTCTGGCATTACAGCCGTCTTCGGCCCGGCTTGCTTGAATCCTGATGGTGCAGTGAGCAAGGGACTCACATCTGAGCATACCCTTCCACACTTGTGGTGGCCAAAACGATTCAAAAGGGGGTGGTGATGGACAGAGTATCTGAATTAAGCAGAACACTCCTACCCAGTCAAAAGATCAGGGCTTGATCCATCACCGTTTTTTAGCTCACTGCACCATCCCAGTTCAGAACCTGGCTACATGCAAATTAGTCTGACCCTGGCCCAGTGCATCATGGGAACAGGGCAGACCAAACTACCAAGCCAATTCTTTACTGGAAAGGAAACAAGCTTTCGGGGACCGGTTTCTGGCATTACAGCCGTCTTCGGCCCGGCGTGCTTGAATCCTGATGGTGCAGTGAGCAAGGGACTCACATCTGAGCATACCCTTCCACACTTGTGGTGGCCAAAACGATTCAAAAGGGGGTGGTGATGGACAGAGTATCTGAATTAAGCAGAACACTCCTACCCAGTCAAAAGATCAGGGCTTGATCCATCACCGTTTTTTAGCTCACTGCACCATCCCAGTTCAGAACCTGGCTACATGCAAATTAGTCTGACCCTGGCGGGCCCAGTGCATCATGGGAACAGGGCAGACCAAACTACCAAGCCAATTCTTTACTGGAAAGGAAACAAGCTTCCGGGGACCGGTTTCTGGCATTACAGCCGTCTTCGGCCCGGCTTGCTTGAATCCTGATGGTGCAGTGAGCAAGGGACTCACATCTGAGCATACCCTTCCACACTTGTGGTGGCCAAAACGATTCAAAAGGGGGTGGTGATGGACAGAGTATCTGAATTAAGCAGAACACTCCTACCCAGTCAAAAGATCAGGGCTTGATCCATCACCGTTTTTTAGCTCACTGCACCATCCCAGTTCAGAACCTGGCTACATGCAAATTAGTCTGACCCTGGCCCAGTGCATCATGGGAACAGGGCAGACCAAACTACCAAGCCAATTCTTTACTGGAAAGGAAACAAGCTTCCGGGGACCGGTTTCTGGCATTACAGCCGTCTTCGGCCCGGCTTGCTTGAATCCTGATGGTGCAGTGAGCAAGGGACTCACATCTGAGCATACCCTTCCACACTTGTGGTGGCCAAAATAATTCAAAAGGGGGTGGTGATGGACAGAGTATCTGAATTAAGCAGAACACTCCTACCCAGTCAAAAGATCAGGGCTTGATCCATCACCGTTTTTTAGCTCACTGCACCATCCCAGTTCAGAACCTGGCTACATGCAAATTAGTCTGACCCTGGCCCAGTGCATCATGGGAACAGGGCAGACCAAACTACCAAGCCAATTCTTTACTGGAAAGGAAACAAGCTTCCGGGGACCGGTTTCTGGCATTACAGCCGTCTTCGGCCCGGCTTGCTTGAATCCTGATGGTGCAGTGAGCAAGGGACTCACATCTGAGCATACCCTTCCACACTTGTGGTGGCCAAAACGATTCAAAAGGGGGTGGTGATGGACAGAGTATCTGAATTAAGCAGAACACTCCTACCCAGTCAAAAGATCAGGGCTTGATCCATCACCGTTTTTTAGCTCACTGCACCATCCCAGTTCAGAACCTGGCTACATGCAAATTAGTCTGACCCTGGCCCAGTGCATCATGGGAACAGGGCAGACCAAACTACCAAGCCAATTCTTTACTGGAAAGGAAACAAGCTTCCGGGGACCGGTTTCTGGCATTACAGCCGTCTTCGGCCCGGCTTGCTTGAATCCTGATGGTGCAGTGAGCAAGGGACTCACATCTGAGCATACCCTTCCACACTTGTGGTGGCCAAAACGATTCAAAAGGGGGTGGTGATGGACAGAGTATCTGAATTAAGCAGAACACTCCTACCCAGTCAAAAGATCAGGGCTTGATCCATCACCGTTTTTTAGCTCACTGCACCATCCCAGTTCAGAACCTGGCTACATGCAAATTAGTCTGACCCTGGCCCAGTGCATCATGGGAACAGGGCAGACCAAACTACCAAGCCAATTCTTTACTGGAAAGGAAACAAGCTTCCGGGGACCGGTTTCTGGCATTACAGCCGTCTTCGGCCCGGCTTGCTTGAATCCTGATGGTGCAGTGAGCAAGGGACTCACATCTGAGCATACCCTTCCACACTTGTGGTGGCCAAAACGATTCAAAAGGGGGTGGTGATGGACAGAGTATCTGAATTAAGCAGAACACTCCTACCCAGTCAAAAGATCAGGGCTTGATCCATCACCGTTTTTTAGCTCACTGCACCATCCCAGTTCAGAACCTGGCTACATGCAAATTAGTCTGACCCTGGCCCAGTGCATCATGGGAACAGGGCAGACCAAACTACCAAGCCAATTCTTTACTGGAAAGGAAACAAGCTTCCGGGGACCGGTTTCTGGCATTACAGCCGTCTTCGGCCCGGCTTGCTTGAATCCTGATGGTGCAGTGAGCAAGGGACTCACATCTGAGCATACCCTTCCACACTTGTGGTGGCCAAAACGATTCAAAAGGGGGTGGTGATGGACAGAGTATCTGAATTAAGCAGAACACTCCTACCCAGTCAAAAGATCAGGGCTTGATCCATCACCGTTTTTTAGCTCACTGCACCATCCCAGTTCAGAACCTGGCTACATGCAAATTAGTCTGACCCTGGCCCAGTGCATCATGGGAACAGGGCAGACCAAACTACCAAGCCAATTCTTTACTGGAAAGGAAACAAGCTTTCGGGGACCGGTTTCTGGCATTACAGCCGTCTTCGGCCCGGCGTGCTTGAATCCTGATGGTGCAGTGAGCAAGGGACTCACATCTGAGCATACCCTTCCACACTTGTGGTGGCCAAAACGATTCAAAAGGGGGTGGTGATGGACAGAGTATCTGAATTAAGCAGAACACTCCTACCCAGTCAAAAGATCAGGGCTTGATCCATCACCGTTTTTTAGCTCACTGCACCATCCCAGTTCAGAACCTGGCTACATGCAAATTAGTCTGACCCTGGCGGGCCCAGTGCATCATGGGAACAGGGCAGACCAAACTACCAAGCCAATTCTTTACTGGAAAGGAAACAAGCTTCCGGGGACCGGTTTCTGGCATTACAGCCGTCTTCGGCCCGGCTTGCTTGAATCCTGATGGTGCAGTGAGCAAGGGACTCACATCTGAGCATACCCTTCCACACTTGTGGTGGCCAAAACGATTCAAAAGGGGGTGGTGATGGACAGAGTATCTGAATTAAGCAGAACACTCCTACCCAGTCAAAAGATCAGGGCTTGATCCATCACCGTTTTTTAGCTCACTGCACCATCCCAGTTCAGAACCTGGCTACATGCAAATTAGTCTGACCCTGGCCCAGTGCATCATGGGAACAGGGCAGACCAAACTACCAAGCCAATTCTTTACTGGAAAGGAAACAAGCTTCCGGGGACCGGTTTCTGGCATTACAGCCGTCTTCGGCCCGGCTTGCTTGAATCCTGATGGTGCAGTGAGCAAGGGACTCACATCTGAGCATACCCTTCCACACTTGTGGTGGCCAAAACGATTCAAAAGGGGGTGGTGATGGACAGAGTATCTGAATTAAGCAGAACACTCCTACCCAGTCAAAAGATCAGGGCTTGATCCATCACCGTTTTTTAGCTCACTGCACCATCCCAGTTCAGAACCTGGCTACATGCAAATTAGTCTGACCCTGGCCCAGTGCATCATGGGAACAGGGCAGACCAAACTACCAAGCCAATTCTTTACTGGAAAGGAAACAAGCTTCCGGGGACCGGTTTCTGGCATTACAGCCGTCTTCGGCCCGGCGTGCTTGAATCCTGATGGTGCAGTGAGCAAGGGACTCACATCTGAGCATACCCTTCCACACTTGTGGTGGCCAAAACGATTCAAAAGGGGGTGGTGATGGACAGAGTATCTGAATTAAGCAGAACACTCCTACCCAGTCAAAAGATCAGGGCTTGATCCATCACCGTTTTTTAGCTCACTGCACCATCCCAGTTCAGAACCTGGCTACATGCAAATTAGTCTGACCCTGGCCCAGTGCATCATGGGAACAGGGCAGACCAAACTACCAAGCCAATTCTTTACTGGAAAGGAAACAAGCTTCCGGGGACCGGTTTCTGGCATTACAGCCGTCTTCGGCCCGGCTTGCTTGAATCCTGATGGTGCAGTGAGCAAGGGACTCACATCTGAGCATACCCTTCCACACTTGTGGTGGCCAAAACGATTCAAAAGGGGGTGGTGATGGACAGAGTATCTGAATTAAGCAGAACACTCCTACCCAGTCAAAAGATCAGGGCTTGATCCATCACCGTTTTTTAGCTCACTGCACCATCCCAGTTCAGAACCTGGCTACATGCAAATTAGTCTGACCCTGGCCCAGTGCATCATGGGAACAGGGCAGACCAAACTACCAAGCCAATTCTTTACTGGAAAGGAAACAAGCTTCCGGGGACCAGTTTCTGGCATTACAGCCGTCTTCGGCCCGGCTTGCTTGAATCCTGATGGTGCAGTGAGCAAGGGACTCACATCTGAGCATACCCTTCCACACTTGTGGTGGCCAAAACGATTCAAAAGGGGGTGGTGATGGACAGAGTATCTGAATTAAGCAGAACACTCCTACCCAGTCAAAAGATCAGGGCTTGATCCATCACCGTTTTTTAGCTCACTGGACCATCCCAGTTCAGAACCTGGCTACATGCAAATTAGTCTGACCCTGGCCCAGTGCATCATGGGAACAGGGCAGACCAAACTACCAAGCCAATTCTTTACTGGAAAGGAAACAAGCTTCCGGGGACCGGTTTCTGGCATTACAGCCGTCTTCGGCCCGGCTTGCTTGAATCCTGATGGTGCAGTGAGCAAGGGACTCACATCTGAGCATACCCTTCCACACTTGTGGTGGCCAAAACGATTCAAAAGGGGGTGGTGATGGACAGAGTATCTGAATTAAGCAGAACACTCCTACCCAGTCAAAAGATCAGGGCTTGATCCATCACCGTTTTTTAGCTCACTGCACCATCCCAGTTCAGAACCTGGCTACATGCAAATTAGTCTGACCCTGGCCCAGTGCATCATGGGAACAGGGCAGACCAAACTACCAAGCCAATTCTTTACTGGAAAGGAAACAAGCTTCCGGGGACCGGTTTCTGGCATTGCAGCCGTCTTCGGCCCGGCTTGCTTGAATCCTGATGGTGCAGTGAGCAAGGGACTCACATCTGAGCATACCCTTCCACACTTGTGGTGGCCAAAACGATTCAAAAGGGGGTGGTGATGGACAGAGTATCTGAATTAAGCAGAACACTCCTACCCAGTCAAAAGATCAGGGCTTGATCCATCACCGTTTTTTAGCTCACTGCACCATCCCAGTTCAGAACCTGGCTACATGCAAATTAGTCTGACCCTGGCCCAGTGCATCATGGGAACAGGGCAGACCAAACTACCAAGCCAATTCTTTACTGGAAAGGAAACAAGCTTCCGGGGACCGGTTTCTGGCATTACAGCTGTCTTCGGCCCGGCTTGCTTGAATCCTGATGGTGCAGTGAGCAAGGGACTCACATCTGAGCATACCCTTCCACACTTGTGGTGGCCAAAACGATTCAAAAGGGGGTGGTGATGGACAGAGTATCTGAATTAAGCAGAACACTCCTACCCAGTCAAAAGATCAGGGCTTGATCCATCACCGTTTTTTAGCTCACTGCACCATCCCAGTTCAGAACCTGGCTACATGCAAATTAGTCTGACCCTGGCCCAGTGCATCATGGGAACAGGGCAGACCAAACTACCAAGCCAATTCTTTACTGGAAAGGAAACAAGCTTCCGGGGACCGGTTTCTGGCATTACAGCCGTCTTCGGCCCGGCTTGCTTGAATCCTGATGGTGCAGTGAGCAAGGGACTCACATCTGAGCATACCCTTCCACACTTGTGGTGGCCAAAACGATTCAAAAGGGGGTGGTGATGGACAGAGTATCTGAATTAAGCAGAACACTCCTACCCAGTCAAAAGATCAGGGCTTGATCCATCACCGTTTTTTAGCTCACTGCACCATCCCAGTTCAGAACCTGGCTACATGCAAATTAGTCTGACCCTGGCCCAGTGCATCATGGGAACAGGGCAGACCAAACTACCAAGCCAATTCTTTACTGGAAAGGAAACAAGCTTTCGGGGACCGGTTTCTGGCATTACAGCCGTCTTCGGCCCGGCGTGCTTGAATCCTGATGGTGCAGTGAGCAAGGGACTCACATCTGAGCATACCCTTCCACACTTGTGGTGGCCAAAACGATTCAAAAGGGGGTGGTGATGGACAGAGTATCTGAATTAAGCAGAACACTCCTACCCAGTCAAAAGATCAGGGCTTGATCCATCACCGTTTTTTAGCTCACTGCACCATCCCAGTTCAGAACCTGGCTACATGCAAATTAGTCTGACCCTGGCCCAGTGCATCATGGGAACAGGGCAGACCAAACTACCAAGCCAATTCTTTACTGGAAAGGAAACAAGCTTCCGGGGACCGGTTTCTGGCATTACAGCCGTCTTCGGCCCGGCTTGCTTGAATCCTGATGGTGCAGTGAGCAAGGGACTCACATCTGAGCATACCCTTCCACACTTGTGGTGGCCAAAACGATTCAAAAGGGGGTGGTGATGGACAGAGTATCTGAATTAAGCAGAACACTCCTACCCAGTCAAAAGATCAGGGCTTGATCCATCACCGTTTTTTAGCTCACTGCACCATCCCAGTTCAGAACCTGGCTACATGCAAATTAGTCTGACCCTGGCCCAGTGCATCATGGGAACAGGGCAGACCAAACTACCAAGCCAATTCTTTACTGGAAAGGAAACAAGCTTCCGGGGACCGGTTTCTGGCATTACAGCCGTCTTCGGCCCGGCTTGCTTGAATCCTGATGGTGCAGTGAGCAAGGGACTCACATCTGAGCATACCCTTCCACACTTGTGGTGGCCAAAACGATTCAAAAGGGGGTGGTGATGGACAGAGTATCTGAATTAAGCAGAACACTCCTACCCAGTCAAAAGATCAGGGCTTGATCCATCACCGTTTTTTAGCTCACTGCACCATCCCAGTTCAGAACCTGGCTACATGCAAATTAGTCTGACCCTGGCCCAGTGCATCATGGGAACAGGGCAGACCAAACTACCAAGCCAATTCTTTACTGGAAAGGAAACAAGCTTCCGGGGACCGGTTTCTGGCATTACAGCCGTCTTCGGCCCGGCTTGCTTGAATCCTGATGGTGCAGTGAGCAAGGGACTCACATCTGAGCATACCCTTCCACACTTGTGGTGGCCAAAACGATTCAAAAGGGGGTGGTGATGGACAGAGTATCTGAATTAAGCAGAACACTCCTACCCAGTCAAAAGATCAGGGCTTGATCCATCACCATCCCAGTTCAGAACCTGGCTACATGCAAATTAGTCTGACCCTGGCCCAGTGCATCATGGGAACAGGGCAGACCAAACTACCAAGCCAATTCTTTACTGGAAAGGAAACAAGCTTCCGGGGACCGGTTTCTGGCATTACAGCCGTCTTCGGCCCGGCTTGCTTGAATCCTGATGGTGCAGTGAGCAAGGGACTCACATCTGAGCATACCCTTCCACACTTGTGGTGGCCAAAACGATTCAAAAGGGGGTGGTGATGGACAGAGTATCTGAATTAAGCAGAACACTCCTACCCAGTCAAAAGATCAGGGCTTGATCCATCACCGTTTTTTAGCTCACTGCACCATCCCAGTTCAGAACCTGGCTACATGCAAATTAGTCTGACCCTGGCCCAGTGCATCATGGGAACAGGGCAGACCAAACTACCAAGCCAATTCTTTACTGGAAAGGAAACAAGCTTCCGGGGACCGGTTTCTGGCATTACAGCCGTCTTCGGCCCGGCTTGCTTGAATCCTGATGGTGCAGTGAGCAAGAGACTCACATCTGAGCATACCCTTCCACACTTGTGGTGGCCAAAACGATTCAAAAGGGGGTGGTGATGGACAGAGTATCTGAATTAAGCAGAACACTCCTACCCAGTCAAAAGATCAGGGCTTGATCCATCACCGTTTTTTAGCTCACTGTACCATCCCAGTTCAGAACCTGGCTACATGCAAATTAGTCTGACCCTGGCCCAGTGCATCATGGGAACAGGGCAGACCAAACTACCAAGCCAATTCTTTACTGGAAAGGAAACAAGCTTCCGGGGACCGGTTTCTGGCATTACAGCCGTCTTCAGCCCGGCTTGCTTGAATCCTGATGGTGCAGTGAGCAAGGGACTCACATCT
The DNA here is from genome assembly GCF_964261635.1 of Lissotriton helveticus. Classification (NCBI taxonomy): domain Eukaryota; kingdom Metazoa; phylum Chordata; class Amphibia; order Caudata; family Salamandridae; genus Lissotriton; species Lissotriton helveticus. The sequence goes on along the minus strand of NC_136065.1, from coordinate 262,132,623 downwards.
GAGCATACCCTTCCACACTTGTGGTGGCCAAAACGATTCAAAAGGGGGTGGTGATGGACAGAGTATCTGAATTAAGCAGAACACTCCTACCCAGTCAAAAGATCAGGGCTTGATCCATCACCGTTTTTTAGCTCACTGCACCATCCCAGTTCAGAACCTGGCTACATGCAAATTAGTCTGACCCTGGCCCAGTGCATCATGGGAACAGGGCAGACCAAACTACCAAGCCAATTCTTTACTGGAAAGGAAACAAGCTTCCGGGGACCGGTTTCTGGCATTACAGCCGTCTTCGGCCCGGCTTGCTTGAATCCTGATGGTGCAGTGAGCAAGGGACTCACATCTGAGCATACCCTTCCACACTTGTGGTGGCCAAAACGATTCAAAAGGGGGTGGTGATGGACAGAGTATCTGAATTAAGCAGAACACTCCTACCCAGTCAAAAGATCAGGGCTTGATCCATCACCGTTTTTTAGCTCACTGCACCATCCCAGTTCAGAACCTGGCTACATGCAAATTAGTCTGACCCTGGCCCAGTGCATCATGGGAACAGGGCAGACCAAACTACCAAGCCAATTCTTTACTGGAAAGGAAACAAGCTTCCGGGGACCGGTTTCTGGCATTACAGCCGTCTTCGGTGATGGATCAAGCCCTGATCTGTTGACTGGGTAGGAGTGTTCTGATTAACTCAGATACTCTGTCCATCACCACCCCCTTTTTGTAATTATATTACGGTGAATGCAGGTCTGCCACAAGGATGTTGTCATCAGTGATGTCATTTGAGATGTCATCACTGATGTTATTTGAGATGTCATCAGTGATGTCATGAGTGATGTCACTGACCATGTCATGAGTGATGTAATATGTGACGTCATCAGCAGTGCATTGCGGGCGCGCGAGTTATAGTTAGCTGAACTAACTATAACGGGGTAATTTCAATGGTTTTGTAAGAGTGAAATGTCCAGCTAACTATAACATGTGTGAAACCTATGTTTTTTCAGTGAATTTCTAAGGTTTTTTAAATGCTAATTCCTAACTATAACGTGGCTAAAACCTATGTTTTTTTCAGTGAATATATATATATATATAGATATACAGGTAGCCTTTGAACGGAATCTCACTTCCAGGTAGGTAGGTTGTAACTCTTTAAATGAAGATTTGCAACGAAAACATCGATGAGCAGGAAATCAATTAAAAGTAGCCTTATGCGTTTGGGGCTACCCCGCTCTTGTTCACAGGGCTGGCGAGAGTCAAACAACAAAGAATAAAGTCACCTGTTACATTTTTAAAAGGGTAATGTCCTGCCCACACTTCCTACGAAGTGCAGTGCCTCATGGTATTTGTGGTGCTGTATGTGTATTACCCCAGTGGGTTTTGGTGTTGTTCTCAAAAATAGGCAAAATTCTGCCCCAGTGGCTTGATTTCAATATCTCACCTTTGAATCCGCTGCCAATACTGGATCATTCATTAAGGCCCCACAAGTCCAAATGTGACAATCGCTCACAGTCACTTCAGATCCGCTTCTCTTGTGGCAGTGCATTTCCACTGCTTGACCGTCCGTAAACATAAAACACAAAGGTTACCCTCAAACGGAATCGCACTGCCAGGTAGGTTGAAACTATGAAAACTTGCAACGAAAACAGCGATGAGCAGGAAATCGATTAAAAGTGGACGTGCGCATTTCGAGCTGCCATGCCCCTGTGCTGAGCCCTGGTGAGAGTTCAACAACAAAGGATACAGTCACTTGTTACATCTTTAAAAGGGGAATGTCCCACCCACACTTCCTACGAAGTGCAGTGCCTCATGGTATTTGTAGTGCTGTATGTGTTTTACCCCAGCGGCAGGGACACCACCAACCATTTTGTAATGATGTGGGAGGGCTTCAGGGAATGAACAAGCAACATTTAAAAAACACAGTAAATCGCCTGGGTGACTGAATCCTTGACCCCAGGTTAGCTTACCATTTTTAGGTCTCGTCTGGCGTTGGAGCACGCATGTGCACCTTGTCTGCGAGAGCGATAGTAAACAAGTTAGTTTCGAGAAGGGGACTCGGGCCCCGCCCCTCATTTCCATTGGGTAGCGTCAGCGTTTATGGTAAACGCTGGCTTCCCTTTGGAAAGGAGGGTTTTTAGTTACCTCCCTTTGGATTTTTGGTGGACTGCCTCGCCTGCTTCATGGCTGTCATGAGGACTTTTCTTATCTGCTTGTTTATTTAACAAGCAGATAAGAAAAGTCTTTACAACAGCTGTGAAGCAGGCACGGAGCTCAGAGGCGCACGGGGTCACCGGGAGGACATGGCAATGGCGAGCGCTTGTTATTTATGTATTTACCCTTTAGTTTTGTTTCGTGTCCGAAAGCTTTTTAAAAGATGGAGGGTGTTGATTCGCATGGAGAGCAGACTGAGATCTGCCTAAGATCAAACTGTTGCTTGCTTGTTTGAAGTCAGCACCAGCAAGGTTTGAAGGGAGGGCCTTGTCATGTATTTGTGGCCGTTAACCTTCAGATCTTGGCAAGCCAGAGTGCCCGGGCCCTGTTCAGAGTAAGACGTAACTAACATTACACAGCACTGCAAACACAGCGGTCAGGGCTAATGGGGCCGCAGGATTTATGGGATCTTTAAAAACATCAGTCCTGCGGGTAGGCGCACAGGCGGCAGCTCATTGTGTTTACAGGAGATTTAAATCAAGGTAAAGGGAGCGGCCATAATAGGTTAGTACCAACACAATGCGAAGTCCTGGCACCGTGCTACCACAAATCATGTATACGAAGGGGCAATCACAGTGTTTTCAATCAAATTCGCTAAAAAGTGAAGTCGGTGGAAAATTATGAATGCTTGCATATGTTTTAAGTAAGTAAAACGTTTGCCAGCTATATAAAAAAAAACCTTTACAGTGAGGTTTCAGGTACATTTACCCCTAAACGTTTTCCAACCAAAACTGACATTGTCTGTCTTTTAAATGGCAAACACATGCATGTAATTCGACATCGTAATGCTTGTAACCTTCTTGCAACGTTGTGTGTAAACGTCACCGTTGTCGGCACCGGGCGGACGTTATTGACTCTCATCGGGCCTTAGCAGTGTCATTCATGGTGCGAACACCCGGGTGCGTGAGCACCACCGCGCCTCTGTGAATCCCGGGCACACGGAGAGACTGTGGGGCAGAGAGACTGAAGCCACATTCCAGCTGACCTCTGACTCCTTGTCTGCAGGTGGTGCCATGTAACCATGGAGTGGTCGTATGTGGGTGCGCATGAAATAGATCCTCGGGGGTGCTTCATGCATGTTGATTATCATGAATGGCTGTGGGGTCATGGGGTCTGCCCTAAACATGTTTATTTCTTTACTGCTGGTCAATCATCTGTGGGCCCTCCAAAAAGGATAGACATGTTTCTTCCATATCAGGCCTTTTTAAAAGGTGCGTGTAGCTAATGACGTCACTTGTATGTTTAATTCTGACATCCCGCGTGCGAAGGCAAAAATGGTTTTAACAGTAGGAATTCTAACATAACATAACATACATAGCTGCAGAGGCTTCAGATTGCTTTTGTTTGACATGTTCATATTTTCAGTGTACTTATGAGTGACATTCAGTGACTATGAGTGACACTTTCTCGCGAACAAAATCAAGCAATAAAGATGAGGGAAACCTAGAAATATCAGAAATTACACTCGTTTGAGCTACGAGAAACTCTGAGAAGATCTGAAAACTGCTGCAAAGCACCAGAAATGGAAGGCCACAAACTTTGCAGGAGGGCCTCGTAGTTATAAATGAATGCCAAACTGCTAGGTCTCGCCTTTCATTAAGTTAAAGCCATTTGCTTTGCTATACAATACCATTAGCAAAGCAAATTGCTTTAACTTAATCAAAGGCGAGACCTATTGCATTTTCAATGTTCTTATAGCACTCCTAGCTGGGGCTCTATGCTCTTCAACTGGAGTGCAAAGCCCCATTGTGGTCAAATTTAGGACTGCATTTTGTAGCTTGTAAAATATTTTAAAAAAACACTTGAAAACATGTTGCTGCTTCTTTTTTTTTTTTTTTTTTAGTAAAGCTGTATTACAGGTTGGTTTTTTATTGACACTTTTTATATAACATTGAACTGTCTGAATTAATAAAATATACGCCATTGCGATTATTGGTCATTTTTCAGTGATGACAATGCATGTATTTTATATTTGTTGATATTCTTACCCCTTCATAAGGCCAAAAGTCCCACTTTTTATATTTTGGTGTTCTGACCCTTTGACAAAGTCAGTAGCTCTGCCTTACTTAAAATGGCACGGAGTTTGGGTGCCAGGCCCTGTAACTAACTCCATGCTGCACATCACTTTTGTGCAGTGGTGGTGTGAGTGCCAGCGTGGCTTGGGCACAGAGCTGACAAGCTACCAACAGCATGTTAAGTGCAGCCTGGGGTTGGCTGCCAGTGGGGAGTTTGAAGTAGGGTCTGGCCACAGGATAGTCTTGCGCCCAAGCCAACATCATGCACAGCCAAAAGCCATGTACAGCAGGGGGTTTGCTGCCCATAAGGGGTTGTTTGCAGGTTCTGGCCACCGGCTAGGCCCTGTAGCAAGACCCACACTGTGTGCAGCCAAAGGGCCAGGGCAGCATGGGATTGGTGTTAGATATGTGTAGTGCCAGAGGCACTTCCTTGTATTGGGACCACGTGATGACCTTTGACTAACGTTGTTTTAATTGACTTTAAGTGTTTTCTTGAATGTACAGCATAATGTTTCCTGCATGTGCCTTTTTTACTTGAAGATTTCTATTGTGTCTCCTTGTAGCTGCAGAGGGGGACTGTTTCATTTTTACTGCCCTTCCAAGAACAGAAAGTGCGGTATGTGCATTTGAAAGCAAGAGAGAGAGAAAGGTGTGAAATGTACTTCTCAGTCTCGGAGTGTAGTGTTATATACAGTGGTACAAAAATATACATCATGTTGTGCATTGTATTGTACATTGGGAAGTATTATGAGGTTTTTACTATTGTCTTTGACATGCCCTCATCTTGAATTCTGACTCTGTCTAACTTGAGCTTTGCGGACACAAGCAAGACCCCAGATTACTCAAGTTGTTTAGGCTATTCAAGTTCAAGGTTGTTTTCTGTACTTTTGGAGACTTTAGAAAGTTTCACTACGATAATGTGTGGGATGCATGCTTGGTACCTTTAAGAGCAGAGATTGTTGTTGCCAGAGAAAAGTGTGGAATGTACATCTCTGGCTCGGAGTCAAAATACAGTGTCCTGGCCAGTGTCTGTCTTGACCCTGACATGGCCCAGTACGGTCAGCTAGGTTTTCGTAACAGAATAAAGGGGGCAAGGTTTCTATAACCTTTTCCTCAGGTTAAAAAGTAATGTACATTCATGATTGCTGTGACTGTTTATTTTTTATTGTAAGTGTATTTCTTTTTTTTCTTTTTCCTTTGGATTGAAATCTTTGTATCATATTTTTCCTTTTGATCATAAAATCCAATAAAGAAATAAAAAAAATGTAAAAACCTTCTCCTCAGGTTGAGTAAAGGGTATTAAAGCCAGGAAATCTTTGTGCTCATAATGGAGCTTGCGGTGGAGCAGATGTCTTGCCACAGGGAGTTTGTTTTTGGGTCCCGATCGAGCCTTCTGCCTGTCTCTTAAGGGCTCCTCCAGCCGAGTTGGCAAGAATGCAGAGAGAACGTGATCAGTGATGTATTTTTGTTTGATTATTGGCATTGTGATGTGTGAGTGTGTCTGTGTGCATATTCACTTATCCAGTATTATGGGTGTCTTTCATAGATTCACATGCCTGAATCATTCCCCGTCGTCGAGATGGGAGTCCCCAGTACATAAATAAGCAATGTCCTATAGGCATATATAGAGACTAGTAGGCCAAAAGGCCTCACATTAGTAACATATCAAGGTCCTTTTGTAAAAAGGACCAAGGTCCAGAGAAGAGCCAATTAGCTGTCACCTCCCTCTAGAACCTTCCTGTCAGGAGCCTCAGTCCCTCAGATTTCCTACCGCACGTTGTGCTAAGGGAGTCTCCCCCTGAGTTCTGCTCAGGTTTGTTTCTTCAAAGCTTTTCTCTTCAAACCTTTGGATTTTTCTCTTCAAGTGAAAGCTGTACACTATGGCTGACACTCCTAAGAAAGGTCTCTTCAGAGCTTGTAGGTCGTGTGGGAAGAAAAGGCTCCACATAGATGACCAACACAAGGACTGCCTATACTGTCTGTACCCTGATCATTCAGCTAAGGACTGCAAGGTATGCCGAACATTTTCTACAAAAACCCTCAAAGACAGGGAGGGACGCCTTTTGATTTGACTCCAAAGACTCAAGGACAGTGATAATTTTGATTCATCTGAGGGAAGTGAGGGCTCTTCAGTCTCCTCAAAAATGTCTCATAAAAGGCCAAGGGTAGCTTCCCCTAGCCCTCTGGACGCTCCTCAAAAGAAGACACCAAAAAAGTCTTCAGAGGCTCTGTTAAAATGAGCTTTTGACAAGGAGGATCACACCTTCAAGAAGCCGGCGCCGTCGTCGACGACTACGACCTCGTCGACGACATCATCGGCGTTCAGGAAAGCTGTGTCTCCTGTTTATGTCTCAACGTCGACGACGACAGTCTCGACGATGACAGCATCGTCGTCATTATCTTCATCGACGACGACTACCCCATTGTCGTCAGCGGGTAAGGCTTTATCGACGACTATTGTTATTAAGAAATCATCGTCGACACCCAAGATCACGTCGCCGATTACCTCGCCGACGTCAGCGTCGTCGACGAGATCATCACCGTTGACATGGGTACCTTCGACGAAGGCCCCTTCGACGAAGGTCTCGTCAACGACTACACTGTCGACAAAGGCACCGTCGATGACGACACCGTCGACGAAGGCACCGATGACGGCTGCATCAATGCCATCGACGACAACACTGTCGACGATACCTTTAGTATGGTCGACGACGACAATCCCGTCGACTACAGATTTCCAGAATATAACAACTGTAGACACTGCTTCGTCGACGATCACTCCGTCGACGGGATCATTGCCGTTGAGTGATTCTGGATTTCAAGCAGCTTCTGTACGTCTCAAAATCACCAAAAAGACACTAACGCCGGAGTTAACTTCTCCTAGCCGTGTGCAGCATTTACCACCAGCATGTCTCCTTCAGGATGAGGATTCTGATGACGGGGATATGTTTCAAGCCACTAGTCCCTCAGAACTAAATGTTAAATGCCAAAGCTCAGATGAGGAGGATGTTCAGGAGCACATGGTTCAACCACAAATTACGCCTATGGTCTGTTTACCAGCATCCTTGGTTACAGATCTGAGGTTCCTCATTCAGGACTACAAGCAGAGATTCCCAGAATCTCCAGCTCCTCCGGCTACCACGGCAGCACCATCGCCAAGACCACGACCGCCGCCCTTGGCTATCCAGCAAGAAAGGCTGAATGTGCCTGATCCTCAGTCTTCGGATGAAGAAGAGGAGGGAGAACAACAAGAGGAAGGTGAAGTGTAGGATGATCAATCTGTCCATGAAGACTGGGACAATTACGTTATACCTTCCCCAGCATCTCCAGTGCCCGCCACCTCAGATTCTCCACCGGTGGACATCGGTGGTTTCCACAATGTGGTAGAAAGGGCCGCTAAACGCTTCCAGATTGCGATGGAATCACAGGAGCAGGACTGCTTCCTGTACGATTTGAAAGAACCTCTTAAGAAATCGACACGGTTGATTCCAATTATTGATTATCTGTGGACACAGGGGGTTCAATTGATGCAAAATCCTGCTTCAGTTTCGCCAGTAGTCCCTCGCCTGGACAAGAAATACAATGCTCCAACATCGGCACCAGCCTGCTTGACAGGGCATCCTAAGCCTGATTCGGTGGTGACGCAGGCGGCACAGAAGAACTCCAGAAATCCCTCATCTCCCTTATCGGCGCCACCGGATAAGGAGGGAAGGAAATTAGACAACATAGGAAAACGATTTTCCACAATGTCAGCGATGACAGTCAAAGCGGCAAATGCTCTAGCGCTTCTGGGACGCTATAATAGACAATCGTGGGCAGACATAGCCCCATACCTGTCTGAACTGCTGGATGCCTCGAACGAAGAAGTTAAAACGATACTTCTAGAGGGCCAAACTTCAGCTTCAGAGATGATAGACTGTGCAATGGATGTGGCAATGACAGGATTCCGCCAACTAGCCGGGGCAGCGGTGTTAAGGCGGCAGGGATGGCTGAAAGTGACCTCATTCAGACCTGAGGTACAGTCCAAAGTTTTGGATATGCCATATGATGGCCAACTTCTGTTTGGTTCCAAGATTGATGAGGCACTACAAAATATTAAAAAAGACACTGACACTGCAAGAGCGCTGTGCACGCTCCAGTTTAGGAATCAGTCCTTACGAGGAAATAGAGGAAGAGGACCTCAATACCAGCAGCGTCAACAGCAGCAGGGCCGACAGTCCTCATTTGGAAAGTCATCCTTTCGGGGCAGAGGTCAAAAGAGGAACAACGGAGGACGACCCAGCCAGTCCAGACCTCATCTCAATTATTAAGAATTGGAGGAAAACTAACACACTTTCTAAAAAATTGGAAGAAAATTACTACGGACCGTTGGGTCCTTCACTTGATACAATTTGGCCATTCCATGGAGTTCAAAAGCACTCCTCCACAAACTCCTCCTCGCCCAATGCTCCACAAGAATTTACGACTGCTTCTGCGAGAACTCTCCGTTATGCTAAAGAAAGGAGCAATAGAGAAGGTACCACCATCACAGAAGGGGAAGGGTTTTTATTCCCGTTTCTTTCTTATCCAGAAAAAAGAGAAGAAATGGAGGCTGATACTAGACCTCAGGGCATTGAACAAATTCTTGAGGAAGCAGTCGTTTCGCATTATCACGTTACAAGAAGTCCTGCATCTTCTGGAGGAGGGAGATTTCATGGCGTCACTGGATTTACAGGACGCATACTTTCATATCCCAATTCGCAAAAATCACAAGAAGTACCTGAGGTTTGCAGTAGCGGACAGACACTTCCAGTTCCGTGTCCTGCCCTTTGGTCTCAAATCGCGCCCCGAATCTTCACCAAATGTCTTCCCCCAGTGGCGGCATACCTCAGGCAGCACGGTCACCAAGCCTTCCCGTATCTGGACGACTGGCTTATAAAGGCACCATCCTTCACAGACGCTTCCAGATCCTCCAACGCCTGTCTCAGTCTCTTCGATCATCTGGGTCTTACGCTCAACCAAGAGAAGTCAACCCTGCAGCCTTCTTGAACCATCACCTTTCTGGGGGCAACCCTGGACACATGTTCTGTGAGAGCGTTCCCATCACAGGAGAGAAAGCGCAAACTCCTTTCTCTAGCCTCGACAGTGGCCTCGAAGAGAGTGTTGACGGTTCGTCTCTTCAAGCCCCTTTTGGGCATGATGTCATCGTGCATCCTACTGATACCACATTGCCATCTGCGGATGCGTCCTCTGCAAGAGGCACTGTCCACGCAGTGGGTGCAATGCATGGGGTCGTTCGACGACCGCATAAGGGTGACAGCGCAAATGGTCAAGGCTTTACGCTGGTGGATGGCGCCAAGGAACCTATCTCAAGGATTGACATTCCTAATTCCCGCAGCTCCTCATGTCATCACGACGGACGCCTCCTTGGAAGGTTGAGAGGCCTTCCTGCAGGAGTTGCAGATAAGCGGCAAATGGTCACTGGCAGAGAAAAAACTCCATATCAACCTTCTCGAACGAAGAGCTGTTTTCCTGGCCCTACAGTCATTCCTACCAAGGATCAAAAACTCCCTAGTGCTCGTCAGGACCGACAACACTACGACGATGCACTATCTCAACAAACAGGGAGGGACGCGCTCGCTGACACTCTCTCGCGAGTCGCAAAAAATCTGGAATTGGCTCATACGCAACAATGTAGCCCTAAGGGCAGAATATGTTCCAGGCACAGACAATGTGTTTGCCGACGCGTTGAGCAGACAGAAAACATCATCACACGAGTGGGAGCTAGATCAACAAGTTTTCGACCAGATCTTCTCCAGATGGGGCATGCCACAAATCGATCTATTTGCGACGAGAGTGAACGCCAAATGCCCACACTTCGCAAGTTGGCATCCCCAGTCAGGGTCTCTAGGGAATGCATTTTCCATTGCATGGCGCAATGTCTTGGCGTACGCCTTTCCGCCATTCCCGATGCTTCCCAGAGTCCTAAGGAAAATGAAGGTGGAACATTGCACTCTAATTCTAATAGCCCCAACTTGTCTCTCACGTCTCTCATGTTAGCAGCCTGGCTCCTGAGTTCAGAGAGTTTCGTAATCTGAATATTCCACAAGATTGTAGAGACATTCTGGCCAGAGCAAGGGCGGATAGTACGACCAAAACGTACTCAATGAAGTGGAAGCGCTTTTGTGTTTGGTGTGCAGATCAAGGAATTCGGCCTTTCTCCTCCTCACCAGAGCAAATCTTACCTTATCTAGTACATCTGGCACAGTCGGGCCTGGCCCACTCCTCCATTAAAGTACATTTGGCAGCAATTTCTCGTTATAAAAGAACTGCAACAGGTCCATCTCTCTGGTCAAACAGGTTGGTTAAGCAATTTCTAAAGGGATTATACAGGTCTTTCCCACCAGTAAGGATGTTGCCGCCTACCTGGCATCTCAATGTGGTTCTTAATCAGCTCATGAAGCACCCGTTTGAGCCAGTACACAGAGCCAACCTAAAGTATGTCTCGTGGAAGACAGCACTCCTCCTAGCGCTCACATCTGCAAGGAGGGTGAGTGAGCTGCAGGCGTTTTCAATCCAGGATCCTTTTCTACAGTTTAAAAAGGACAAAGTAATCCTGAGAACCAATCCTAGGTTTATTCCAAAGGTCCCGTCGGACTTCCACCTAAATGAACCGGTGGTTCTACGTTCCTTCTTTCCAAACCCAAGCACAGCAGCTGAGATATCACTACATTCTTTAGATCTCAAACAATGCTTCAAATGTTATATTGACAAAACAAAAACCTTCAGAAAATCTAATCAGCTATTCGTAGCTTACAGCAGACCTAGGAAGGGTCTACCTCTTACCAAGCAGAGCATCTCCCGATGGATTTCTGTAGCCATTGCTTTCTGCCATGACCAAGCTGGACAGCCATTGTATTCCAAAGTGAGAGCGCACTCCACGAGAGCTATGTCCACTTATATGGCACTCTTTGCAGGGGTGTCGGTCATTGACATTTGCAGGGCGGCAACATGGAAGTCGCTGCATACCTTCACTAGGCACTACTGCCTGGATACAGAGCTGATGAAGGATGCAGCAGTGTGACAAGCAGTGCTTCGCCATCTCTTTCAGTAAGGTGAGCCTTCCTCCGTCCCTCCATCCCTCTCTGGTATGCACATTTCTCTACTAATGCTTATTGTTGATGGCTTTTGATGGTTCATAGTTGATTGATATGTGTTATATAATGACTTGTATATGCTGTTCCATCAGAAATGTGCACTTGGCATTGCTTGCTACTCTGATTCAGGCATGTGAATCTATGAAAGACACCCATAATACTGGATAAGAAATGCGTTACTTACCTGTAACTGCAGTTATCCAGTATTGGTGTCTTTCATAGATTCACATGCAACCCTCCCGCCTTCCCTGGAAGGACTCACCTAATTCTCTCAGTAACACGCCTACTTAGCTTAGTGCGTACGAAAATCTGAGGGACTGAGGCTCCTGACAGGAAGGTTCTAGAGGGAGGCTATTGGAGTGGGAAGTTGCCTCTAATGCATGTTTAACAGACAAGGGGCAAGCACAGATACTTAAATGTTTGCAAAATGTTTCTTTTGAAAAGGGAAAACAACTTGTTATTTCAGAGAGAGAATGTTGTCTCATTTTGAACGCTGTTTGCGATATCTATGCAAAATGTGCGCAGTTAGAAAGAGAACGTAATGAAATACCAAGCAGTTGGGTGAAACTAGAGGGAATTCTATGTTAATGCATGAAATTAGATCATTGAAAGAAGAGTGCAGATATACCAGGCAGCGCAAGATCAAGAAACTGTATGTATGACACAGTTTATATTACCAGAGTGTTTAGATAGCCAGAGTTAATTGCCGACAAAGAATGTGGTTGAAGGAGAGTTGCAGGTTAATTTACAATGCTCACAGGAGGTTTTAATTATCTTTATGGAGGACTTTCCTCAGCCAGAAATTAATGGTACTTTGGACAGATTTCAGCTGAAATCGGAGGAGGAATTGATAACATGACTTGTCCGTTTTTTTTTTAATTAAGAGCCTCTGAAGTGATGTTGAATGGAAATAATGTAGCCCGATTTTATGCACTTAGCCTTGACTGCAATGTTCAGGAATATTTTAGAAATTACAGAGAAGATAAACAAATCAGCCTGTTATAAGTAGCGCTTGTTGGGTGCTGTTACAAGTCAGACTGGTCAGTGAGTGACAAACCTTGCTTTACATGGCGAGATGCTATCCTGAAAAAAGAAATGATGAAAAATGCTATTTTTAAACATAACTCTGAGTGGGGAGAGGATCAGCAGTGTGCTTTGGAATCTGCAAAAGGGGTTATACAATGTGTTTCAGACATATGGCCAATACAGAAGGTGGTGACGCACAATTCTGATTTGGTGGGCATGACTAAGTGGGAGCAGCTGGGAGAGAAACACATTGACAGGTCAGCAAAGAATGAAGGGATGCATATTCCCCTAGACGTACTTAGAACTGTGATTCCTATGTGTCAGCATGCACAACACAGACCAGTCCCCCAGGAAGTGAGGGGCCAGTTGGAGAAAGGATAATTACGAACGCAGATAGTGCAGATGGATTGCCTTGGGTCCATGCCACATGATCATGGATGTACTTATACAGCAGTGTGTGGAGAGATAGTCAGGAAGGGGACTGCCCCAGCCCTTCTTCCTGTGCGAGGAGAAGAACAGTTTGACTCCACTACCAAGAATACAGAGCTCAAAGTCTGGGTAGAATTCTCAGATAATTCCCCAGAACCAGCAGAGAACAGTGCAGACAGAAAAGATCAAAAGTTGTCATCCGACCCAAAACAGAAAAAGGAGAACATGTGCTTTCTAAAAAATATTTTTTGCAAGAAGAGCGATGCTTGTTTCTTTAGATCATACTGTGACATGTTGGTGTACCTGATGTCCCTGCATGTGGGTGCCTGCATGAGAGGGGCTGTGGGGGTGTGGGAGCCTCCAACCCCGAAGTGATCACCTGACAGCGCAGGCTGACACAGTTGCTGACATCCTTTGGCTAAATCAACCAGATGAGCTTACCTAGCAGAGACAGATTTTTAAAAATTATGATTCCAAGCTTACTTTTGAATGAAATTATTTTTTGAAAAATATCATTTTAAATATAGCAGGAAGGCTGCGTACCTTCACACAGAACTGATGGAGAATATTTTTCAATGATTCTAGCATTGCATATCCAGAGTGTTACAAGAGAAATGTTTCAGTTTGATGAAGAAGATTTTGAGATTCCTTTATTGTTTTAAGCAAAGTATAGTAGAAGTTCCAGGATTAGCCATTTATAACATTAGGTGCATCAATGAGTTAACATGTTTGATTCTATTTGTGTATTCATCATACATTTATTTCTGTAGCTGAGTTATTATCAGATATACATAAGCTATTTTAGATGAAGTCATACATTATCAGACATATATGAGTTATTTTAGATGAAGTAATAAGTTACATGCTTTATAATGTCACTGTTTTAATGTGTGCTTCATTTTATATTCATGCTTTCACTTTAATAATGGATTTTTTATATATATGTTATGATAGTCAAAGGTCATGGGGTGGAATGTACTGCCAGAGGCAGTCCCATGTATTGGGACCATGTGATGACCTTTGACTACCATTGTTTTAACTGACTTTAGGTTTTTTCTTGAATCTACAACATCATGTTTCCTGCTGTGCCTTTTTTTCCTTGAAGATTTCTTGTGTGTCTCCTTGTGGCTGCCGAGGGGGAGTGTTTGCTGTTTACTGCTTTGCCAGGAACAGAACGTGTGGGATGTGCATTTCAAAGCATGAGAGAGAGAGAAAGGTGAAATGTACTTCTCTGTCTTGGAGCGTAGTGTTGTATGCAGTGGTGCACAAATGTGCATTATGTTGTACATTGGGAGATGAAGTGTGTAGTGCTATAGGCAGTGGTGCACAAATTTGCATTGTTTTGTACATTGGGAAGTATTATGACGTTTTTACTATTGCCTATGACATACCCTCATCATGAATTCTGACTCTGTCTAGCATGAACTTTGCCCACACAGGAGGGCCCCCAGATTGCTCAAGTTGCTTAAGCTATTCACGTTCACAGTTGTTTTCAGTACTTTTAGAGACTTTTGTAAGCTTCACCGAGATAATGTGTGGGATGTGTGCTTGGTACCTTTCAGAGCAGAGATTGTTGTTGCCAGGAAAATGTGTGGAATGTACAGCTCTGTCTCGGAGTCAAAATACAATGGCCTGGCCAGCCTCTGTCTTGACCCTGACACAGACCAGTATGGTCAGCTCGGTTTTCGTAACAGAAGACAGGGGGCGAGGTTTCTAGAACCTTCTCCTCGGGTTGAGTAATAGGGATTAAAGGCATGAAATCTTGGCACTCAGACAGGAACTTGCTGTGGAGCAGACGTGTTGCCACAGGGAACTTGCTTTTAGGGTCCCAATTGAGGCTTCAGCCTGGCTGTCAAGGGCTTCTCCAGCCGAGTTGGCAAGAATGCAGAGAGAAAGCATTTGGTGATGTACTTTTGTTTGATTATTGGCCCTGTGATGTGTGAGGGTGTCTGTGCGCACATTCAGGTCTCCAGTGATTATAATCATCTGATGTATTTAGTGTGTATATCTTTCTGATTACTTGCATTTAATACTGCTTATTTCTTGCAGTGGACGTCCAGTATTATTGTCTGCTTGTTTTTTATTCCATGCATTTAACTGTTGTGTTTGCTTACTTATAAGTGTGTTGTTATTGCTTGCACACATATATGTGCAAATGAACAACACTCAAATATGTGTGTGTGTGTGTTTATACACATATATATGTATATATATATATATATATATATATATATATATATATATATATATATATATATATATATACACACACACACACACATTTGAGTGTTGTTCATTTGACATCTGGGGCAGCCTTTTTGTTAGAGAGTGTTGCATAAATAAAAGCCTATGCTTTATTCTGAAAACCGTGTTTTGATGTGCCTCATTTAAGAGAGTGAAATCCCTTTCCAGGTGTTTTTATTGCTTCGCCGTGTGTGCGCTTCCGTGTGGGAGTACAGCCTTTTCTATTATTTGGGAGGGCGAAGCAATACAATATGGTAATAAAATATTACTTTACATTAAAAAAAAACTAGAAAATCACCTAAGAAAACAAAGGTTAAAGTGACGTTATAGTTAGGAATGGTGATAATATCTTACTTTCCTTTAATAAAAACACTTAGATATTCACTAAAAAAACAAAGGTTAAATAGACGTTATAGTTAGGTGAAAATATCAGTTAAAACATACCATTTTAAACTAACAAAACCACTGAAATTCACCAGTTAAAGTTATCTCAAGTAACTGTAACTCAAGCCATGAGGTGATTATAATTTGAGGCTTCACCAAGCCCTGCTAATTCTCTCACATATTACATCACTCATGACATGATCTATGACATCATTGATAACATGACTGCAACATCTGAAATGACATCACTGACGACAAGACTGTGCATGGCAGGAGCATAAGTTATAGTCAACTAGGGCATGAGTTATAGATATGTGCGATAACTAGAACTTATGGTTCACCTCCTTCTTAAACAACCATCTACAAACCATTTGGTCCCTGCCTTTTGCCGCCGCCATTCCCCCCCCATGAATGTGGGGTTTCCATAGGGCTCAATTTTGAGCCCAACTTTGTTCAATTTGTATATGGCCCCTCTTGCACTCCTCGCCGAGAAGTACGGTGCCAAAAAAGTATCGTATGCGGACGACACGCAATTGTTGTTCACTTGCGAGAAGGGTGCTGAGTTCAAAGGCAATGCGATCAACACTTGTCTCTTAGTGGTATTCTCTTGGCGTAGACAAAACCAACTGAAGTGCAACTATGAAAAGTCAGAGATTATCTTCTTCGGCTCAAGGCCTTGTGAACCATGGCACAATTGGTGGCCGCAAGATATGTCCCCTCCCTCATCACCAGTTACTACTGTGAAAAATCTTGGGGTCAAATTGGACGCTGCCATCTCCATGAAGGCTTAGATTCAATTGGTGGCCGGGACCTGGTTTGGGGTATTGAGAATGCTGAGAAATGTTCTCCCCCTGCTTCCAGTCTCTCATAGAAAAATGGTAGTTCAGGCCTTGGTGGTCTGGAGACTGGACTACGTAAACTCCATGTATCTGGGCCTCCTGGATTACTTACTTAACTGTCTGCAGGTGATCCAGAATGTAGCACCCATCTTTTTGGCAGGACCTAGGATACTTACAACCAACCTTCTGTCTTCCTTACACTGGCTTCCGTTTCGGAAACAAATCCATTTCAAGGCATTGATTTTGGTCTTTAAAGCCTTTCACAAGATAGGGGCCCCTTACCTCAGGGAAAGATTTCAACACTATACACCTCCAAGGTACCTTGAGGTCATCTGCTCAGCTTTTGACCTCTACTCCGAAGGTCTTGCTCTCCCGGGTAGGGGAAAGATATTTTCAAGTGGTGGCCTCTTGTTTGTGGAACAGCCTACCTCTCTTTCTTAGACAGGTACAGGACCTCCTCACCTTCAGGAGAAAATTAAAAACTTGGCATTTTCAACTTTAGGTTCGGGACGGCTTTCTGCTTTGGGTGTTTCTCTGTTAGCTGTTACGTGGTTTTTTCTCAGCGCCGGGACACTCCTGGGAGTAGCTGTGCGCTTTGTAAATACCAAATAACATAACATAACTGGTGGGCTGCAGCGGTTTTGTTAGTTTAACTGACATTTTTACCTAACTATAAAGTCCCTTTAACCTTTGGTATTTTTCAGTGAATTTCTAAGTTTTTTTTAATGGAAAGTAAGATATTATTACCACAGCAAACCACTGCATCACTTTTGTTGTATAGCTCCTATATATCCTTATATCGTGTTAAGTTAGCATAGGTACATTTGAGATTTAAACGCCATTTTTCCTTTCTTGCAACTTCTGCACACGACCCTTAATTGTTGACTTAGCTTTCAACCTAGTGGTTTGCCGTGGTGTATGTGAGAATAATATAATATTGCTCTGATATCAGTCTTGTTTAATAAACCATGTCTGCACGGAGAGTGCTGAAGTTTCAGGAGCAACACGATATGGAATTGTTATGAGGTCTGATCTCCACGCTTTCATAGTCATAACACAAGTGCAGCCTTTGCCAACTTGGGCTTGAGGCGGGATTGATATTGCTTTGCACGAGAATTGTTAACACACTTGATGCGGTGCACATGCAGAGAGAGCTGGTGTATGCTGATGTGATTCCTTCATGCTAGGACACTAAGGTATGGGCCCGCCCTAAAACAACCCAAAGAGACCTTCTTAGCTAATAATATAATATATGTGTTAGGGAGGGTGAGATATAAGTGTTGTTAACTCTTATTCATTACAGCATGTTAACATGCTGTCACCATTCGCTTTTTATGTCTTAGTAACTATGCTGATAATTGTGCTACTGATAATAAGTATACTTGTATTATCAAAGATACTGCGCCTGAGAAGACGGCATTAGTAAATAAACATTTCAAATGCACATGTGTCTTCTTTACTCCATGTTCTGGTTTGTAATGATAATATAACGAAAGAGTGTTCATGAGTCCCACGTACCCTGAGGTACTGTAAGTTCATGTTCTGGTTTGTCTAAACATTGGGTGTTTGATATGTCCAATGAGACACTGTAGCTAGCTCGGTAAGGGGTGAGTTGGTTGCTAAGGTAAGTTTTGGGACATCCTAATTTGCCGAGGTTCCACTCCTCTGTGCACAGTTCTGTGTGAGTACAGAAACCCTGCAACATGGCGCCCAACGGTTTCGGTGGTCTTATATCATGACACTCGAGTAGTTTATCGTTCATGCCTTAACCCCTTCACGTCCGTTTCCGGAAAGCGGGGTGTTGGTGAAACCTACCTATTTTTTGAAATAGGTCTTTATTCAAGCTTGATTCTTACTTAAACGGTTTCTTTGAATTACTACCCAGTTGTGCTACAAAGTATTCTTTGTGTTTTCTTGTTTCCGATTCTGTGATGGCGGCTGCGGTGGCTATTGCACAGCATAGTCGCGTAGCGGTACGCAACCATCTTCAGACGTACCAGGTCCCAGTAGATGGGATGGCTGTGATTTTCGTGGTAAGTGCAGATCCGGCGTTTCCTTACGAGTTGTTTTACTCTTGGGTTACGTTTCCGGCTGTGGACGCTAATTCTGGTTTGTACCACTCCTACACCGCCTCGGATGTCCCGGCTGAATATACGCCATACAGGGCATTGGAAATACCTATTGATCATTGGCAGCATCGAGTTTGGTTTGATGGCGCCCTCCCCCACTCTTTGTCCCGTGCGAGGTTAGGTCCACTCTCAATTCCAGGTACTAATTGGCCTGCATTGGGTGGCTTTACCCCGCACCCGAATCACGGGGCTTGTACCCTGGCAGAAATTCGCAGGCTACATGTAGTTTCCATTTCCGTGATTCGTGCTTTAGTGCAATACATTGGTCGACATCTTCCTGGTGGTCCCCAGGGGGGTGCGGCCGCTCCCATGGAACGAGGCGGAATGCGTCTCAATCCAGTGATGGTAAATTCGGTTTTTGGTGCGCGTCCTGTTGACAACGATGACTTCCCATTCTGGCTAGCAGAGAAGTTTGATCAACTGGAGGCGGTTTTTCCGAATTCTACTCCTGCTGATAAACATAGAATGTTGACGATTACTCTACCGAAGGATATTACTCCTGAACTTGCTGACTGTGAAAGCTGGGGAAAAACTTTTGCGGCAGTTTATACGAGGTGCTTCGGCACCCCGTCTATGAATGCCCTGCCTGAAATCATTAGACGTGTTCAGAATGATCACGGTCCAGAGGCAGCTGTGGAATTGGGTATGCGCCTGTGTGGTTCTTTTGAGATTGTAAGTGATCTCATTCTCTCCAATGTTAAAGGAGATGCAGTTAACTTTCAGGTGTCGAATGCTTTGGCTGCTCTGCCCGATGCCGACAAACCCCGCCAGTTAGCAAAGATTGTAGTGGCCGCTTATAAAACTATTGGCCGCACAAGTAGAGGTCTGAAATATTTTCCAGTGAAGGATAAAAAACAACCTCAGGGACAATCTGCAGTGACAGATGCCCAGCCCAAGTCCAAGAAATCGAATTGGCCTAAAAAACAGACACAGGGGAAGCAGACAATGCAGACTCAGGGTACTTTTCCTGCAATACAAGCTCCTGCGCCATCCGAAAAAGTTTATGATTTGCGCGACCGCGCGATGATTAAATCACCTGATCGTTTTCAGGGTTCTGATCAACGCTCTCCTCGTTCCTTTCAGGACACATCGGCCCCGAAGACCGGTGGAGGAGGAGGGGGTGGACGTGGACGTGGTGGCCAACAAGGACGTGGTCAGTCCCGCCAGACGGACGGCGCAGTGAAGCAGGAGGATTCTACGCCTAGGCGTCCGCAGTTTGCGAAAAAGAAAGTCGCAGCCTTAACAGCGCATCGATATGCCACAGATAGTGAGAACGCGGCTTCGGAATCTGACGTGGGCTCTGACCTTGCTGGACAGCGCGGCGGAGATAACCATAGTCAGAGAGGCGCTGCGTCCACTACTGAGGGTGACAGCGACTGATGTCTACGTTGTGATAGAAACAGCGGATACGAGACTTGCTCCCCCTGAAAGACTATATGAAATTGTCCTGTTAATTGAAGGTGACATACAGCGTACCGTTAAAGGTGTATTTTGGGAGAATCTGTCTTCTACATATGATATTTTACTTTCGGAGGCTGACTGGCCCCCACCTTTTGTGCTCGCGGCGCCGCGAGGGGAGGAGGTGATCCTACCCAGTTTCGCGAACACTGTCTCGAAAGAGCATGCGCAGCATTTTGCAGAAGAGTGGGCTCGGGCTCTCGCGCCGGCTCTGTACCGTAACCAATGTGGTTGGGATAAATTGTCGCCTTGCCACGAAATTCCATTGCGGTCTCAGCCGCAGCCTCAACCTCAATATCCCATTCGGCGTGAAGCGAAATCTTCCGTCGCGGAAATCCTTGAACAATTGGAATATCAGGGAGTTATTGAAACGTGTGTGTCACCGATGAATAATCCCCTTTTTACTGTGAACAAACCTGACGGATCATATCGTTTGGTTTTGGATTACCGGCATTTAAACTCGCATTGCCGTAACTGTGCAGTACAGAATACCCACGGCTCTGCCCTAGTGGATAGTCTCGTGCGTAAGCGTTTCAAGACAACGCTTGACATATCCAATGGTTTTTATGCCCACAGATTGGACAGCTTTAGCTCCCAATGGACCAGTTTTACAAGCGCTGGAGTCCAAAAGCAATTCCGGCGTCTTCCAATGGGCTACAAGAATAGTCCTGGTATATTTACCGCTCGAATTGTCTCTATTCTGGAGGCACTCGACCCTGATGCTTTTTCGTATGTGGATGACATATATCTCACAGACGACGATATTTGGGAGCATCTGTGTCGTGTAAATTCTCTTGTTTGCAACTTCGCAGACATGGGTTACAAATTCAACTTTGCAAAATCGCACATTGCTGAACACACAGTGTTGTTTTTGGGCTATGAGCTCAACAATGAAGGTAGAGGTTTGGCTCCTCACTTCTTGGAGAAGTGCGCACAATTGCGCGCACCAACAACACTGAAAAAATTACAATCCTTACTGGGCTTTTTGAATTTCGGCAGAACTTACATTCCGGAATAAGCCCAGCGTATCAAGCCTCTGTATGCTTTGATACAACCAACTTTCTCAAAATCATGCTGGCTGCCTGAGCATTCAGCCATTTTGCAATCCTTGCAGGCTGATCTGCTCGCTTCTAAATATTTACTGACTCGTGATAACCACACCAACCTGGTAATAAGAATAATTCCTGGGACGGTGGGTTTCACATACCTCACTTTTAATGAAGGTGACACAGTACCTATTGCTTACAAGTCACACTTGTACACCTCGGCTGAGATGCGGTTTCCCACCGTGGAAAAGG
The DNA here is from genome assembly GCF_964261635.1 of Lissotriton helveticus. Classification (NCBI taxonomy): domain Eukaryota; kingdom Metazoa; phylum Chordata; class Amphibia; order Caudata; family Salamandridae; genus Lissotriton; species Lissotriton helveticus. Next base: position 262,111,463 of record NC_136065.1, on the reverse strand, counting down.
TTTTAACTGCTGTACAGATAGCAATTCTAAAAGAACGTGCTCTGTCACAGGGGAAGCGCATGCTAGTGGTAACACCCTGTCCTCATTTAGAGGCAGTCACGAAAGCCAGTGTACCAAATTCAAAGTTCACACGTTGCCCCTGGGCGATTGCACCGCACAATTGGCAGAGCTTCGTGCTCTCTTACTAGCTTTGGAGTACGCAGATCCAAGTGTTACTACTCTAATTGTAAGTGATTCTTACTACTGTGTCCAGTCTTACAATGAAAACTTGTTCTTTTGGATTCAAAATGATTTTCATGATTCCAAGGGTAGCACAATAAAACATAAAATGATCTGGGTTCGAGTGGCAGAGCTTAAGGCTATGTTGCCACTCGTTTATGTGATTCATACTCTCGGTCATCAGCGCGTGGGAGTACACGCTGTTGGCAACTCGCTTGCTGATGAAGCGGCGAAATCAGCAGTATCTACATACTTAGTTGCAGCAGTTACTAGGTCTAAAACCAAGATTGATAGCGACATCTTGGCAGCGATTGCTGCCTCTGAGAAGGGAAGTAAACATCCTGCGGGATTCCCTTCGAAGTATAAATACCACTTAAGTCCCGAAAAGGTTCCTTTTGTGACAATTCCTGATGTTGGGGAACGGCTGATTCCCAACTCGGATCGCAGAGCAGACTTGATTACAGCGGCTCATGAAGGTGTGGCGTCTGCGCATGCGGGCGTCTCGGCCACTGTAACTCAATTACAATTACGTTTCTGGTGGCGGGGACTGTACAAACAGACGCGTGATTATGTCCTTCTTTGTGACATATGCCAGCAGATTAAACCTTCGACTGCTACGCGTCCGCCTCAGACTCAGTTGTACATTTCTAATAAACCGCTAGGCTGTGTTTATTTAGATCACTGCGGTCCATTTTCATCTGATACTGCGTATAAATACATCTTAGTAGCAGTTGACTCATGCACACGCTTTGTGTGGGTATGGCCACATCGCAGCGCTGATTCACGGACTGTCATTAGAGATTTGCGTATCTTTATAGGGATTTTTGCCTGTGGTACCTTCCATTCGGATCAGGGTCCGGCTTTCGCCTCTAAGGCGTATAAGGATGCCATGACTTCGATGGGGGTCCAAGTCAAGTTTTCGTCACCCTACAGACCTGAGGGTAATAGTGTAGTTGAACGAATGAACCGTGATTTAAAGCAATCTTTGACAGCCCGAGTTATAGGCACTGGCAGAAACTGGCTGGCTCACCTCTATGGCGTGCAGCGTGCTCTTAATAATCTCCCTAGAAGGTCTCTGGGTGGGCGGACCCCATACGAAATGCTCTTTGGCATCAAGATGTACGTCCCTGACCTTGACGGTCTAGACTCTGTGGTTCGCGCCACTTCCTTTGACGCAGATGAACATTGCACTGTTTTACAGAATCTACAAAAGACCAGAGACACTCTTGCAAAGGAACATTTGCCCTCCACATCGGATGATGCGTTGCAGATCCCGGTAGTTGGCTGGCTACCCCAAGTTGGAGAACTGGTTCGAGAGAAGATCGACAACAAGAAAGAGTTTGGTCCCTACTATCGAGCTCCGGTCCCAGTGCTTGGAGTGAAGGGCACAAGAACAGTCATTTTACCACCACTTCCAGGTCGTAAGGAAAATAGGTTTATTTCTATTGACAATGTCAAGATACACAGAGTGGCCGATTCTTCTTAGCATGACACCGGCTGTTTCCTGTCCTTCCATTGTGAGAAATTCAATTATGCCCACTGCTTCTAATAATGAACCTGAGGTGGCCATCGAATTACCTGCTGTTTCCAGTCCATTATTGAATAATTTACCAGGAACTAACCTTGATGAGACAGACTATACATACCCCACTGATTTGTCCATGCCTGACCTGCAAGCTCGTTTAGCCACGGAATCCAGATTTTCATTTGACTCTGCTTCCCTTGCCTCGAAAAAACCCTCTAAATTTGCAGTATATGCTAGCCTGTTTAAAAAACATTTTTTGATACCTCCTTGGATATACATTTGGCTGGTCCTTTTTTCAGTTTACCTTTTTATGTCAATTGGTTTTGTGTTTTATTTTTTTCGGATTATGAATGGACACTATGTCGAGGAGAGAACTTGCATTACTCATTTAAATGGAACATTGGCCCCACTTTCCTCTTCACATTCTACACACAGATTGAAAAGAGACTTGACTTTGGTTAACATCACAGCATGGCCTGTTCTGGATGGAATCGCGTGGGATGCAGTTCGTTTTCAGATTCATGGTCCAACGGAAGTCGTTAATGTTCCTAATGTACTGAGAGTTAATATGGGGGATGTAGTGAAACAAAACATTCGTTCTGATGATTGGGATGTTAATGCTGTGGAAAGTTTGTTTTCTGATTTGAAATACTATGCTGCTTTTGATGCTGAGGATTTATATTTAGAATCTGCTAATTATGGTGAATTGTTCTGTTACCAACATTATGGCAATCACTTCTTACACAAGACATCTTCCCGAAGGGATGCGGTTAATTTTACTCAGTGGGAACATTGCCCAGCACCTACACAAGGGAGTTCAGAAACGTTTCTTAAAAAGTATACTTATTTCACTGACTTTAATCAGTCCAATCCCGAGTCCTTTTATTTTAAATTTCAAAAACAGCCACTGTCCAAGGTTCGACTTACAAATACAAAATTGTTGTATTCGAAGGCCTTCCTAGATCAATTAGTTACTGGGGGGTATGAGTTATGGAAGGATACCATAGACCTTAAATCAGTTTGGGGCTCAAGGGCCTGGCAGGTACGAGGCACTGAGGCTTTGCACCGTGCATGTCTCATCCCAAATCATATGTGGTTTTTAAATGAAACCATTTCCCAGACCACATGCTTTGGATTGGCTACATCTAAAAGGTTAAACACCCCGTCTTTCCCGGAGTTGGAGGAATATGAGAATTGGAGTAATTTTACTAAATTGTCCATTAGAGATATACAGGCTCTGCTTCTGAATTCCTCCTTTAACATTTCCAGTATGAATCCCAAGGGTTGGCTGCTTTGGCACCGTAGTGCTGATTCTTGCCAAAAAAGATTTTTAAATATAACTGACGGTTTTAAGACTGTTAGATCTGATCCCCGGTTTGATTTGAGTCATACTGTCACCTCTTACTCTGTGGGCAAGTTGTGTCAAGCTTGGCTGAAACATTCAACTTTACCTGCGGTTAAGTATCACCTTTCCAAACTGAATGCAGACGTGGATTTGAATGATTTCATTAAGGGCCCAGCTAGTGGCAGGTCGAAACGTTGGTTATATGGGGTTTACAATGAAATTTGGAAACTCTCACAGATTGAGGCTGCTTCACGTCTTAGGGCTATTGATCAGGCGAATCTTGAGAAAGTGCTTGCAGTTGTTGACAATAGCATTAACGTGCTTTCCTCTAGAATTTACACATTAGATAATATTGTGTCGTCTGTTGTTGATATTGTGCATGATGAAGTATCTGTATTATACCATGGTCAAAATCAATTACGTTCAATCATGCAGTTTGCATGGACACTTCAGACTCTGAAAATGGGTAAAGTTCCCTGGGGATACATGAATGTTTCTTCTTTATTTGCACCGTTTAATTTGACAGACAAACAACGCTTGCTTTCAATGCGTGATGCTTCCTTTTCTATGCTCCATATTGAAAGGTTGGAATCTTTACCTTTTTCTGTGGCAGAAGCCACTGCTGCTACGTGGCTTATCCACGGTTTAATAACGCTGCCTTTTGCTTTATATAAGTTTTCAAATTGTATGAAATATGTGCCAATAGGTCGTTTTGAACCCTTAGGTAGCGGTTTTCTTCATGAGGTCTGGTCACTCCCATACACATACAGATGTTTCAAGGATGAACAAGAAGTTTATCTAACAGGGGATGAGTGTACTGAGACGCCAGATCATTCTTTAATGTGTAGACACATACAGTAACACGGTTCATGTAACAAGGACAGACCGAATATGGCTTGCGTTTTACAGGGCACGCCGGTTCCTGCTATAATCCCCACGTTTAAATTGTTAGAGAATGGTAGTTATTTAATGCTCAATAATGAAAACTGTTGTGGTTTAATTAAAGGTATAGCTTTCATAGTAACAGTTAGTGAGCGAGTTATTTGCTGCAGAAATGTGCTTTATCCTCCCACACGTGAACATAGGGAGTCTTCCATTTGGCCACAGATACCGACCTTGGGAGCAGAATTCAGCGGCATGGCTAGAATAAGAGCTCTATTGTCCCAGAAAGAGGTGGCCTTGAGCTCGGCCCGTGAAACTTTCGTGCTTCACATTGCTAACACCCGTACGGAGGTTCAGGCTCTTTTAAACACTGATTTGCCCTTGCATTTCGGAGCCATGGTCCGTTCTATCTTTAACGCATCCTCCACAACGGGCCTAGCACATTTTTTTAAAGTTGTTAGCGGTGGTCTCGTGACTTCCTTTGAGAAGATTTTTGGAGTCATCCCTGCTTTCTTCCATTCTATTTTTTCATCCTTATTTGGAGGGTTCCCGTTTTTACTTGCTTTAGCGGCTGGCGCATTGGTGGTTTTCTGCCTTTTTAAATATGGATGCCCTTCCTGTGCAAGACCACGCACAGCTACTACTGACGCGGTTTCGCAACCGCATGCTTGATTACTATGGCACACTGCCGTTAGCGACTCTAAGCACGGCGTTTGGATTATCTTTTCGGTTCTCCTATTTCACCTGTGTCCAGCCTGTATTTCGCTGTCTGACCTGTGATTTCCTTTGGGCCATTGATTTGTGTCTCTGCGGACCAGTATCTTCTGACGTCGATTTTGATCAACTGATGAGTCCTATCATTGCTCACGAGTTGGTTTGTTCTGACGAAAGGATTATGGCCTTGGCGGTGGCACATGGACTAATGGGTCCCTGGGATGTGTTGTCGGCAGCGCAAAATTTCTTGGAACTAAGTTTTCTTGAAAACCCACCGAGCTGTCCTCTGATGGTTATAGAGGATCCGGTGCTGGAAGATCACGTATGTTCCTTTCATCTTTTAAATTGGATGGCTGAACTGTTTTCGGATGAGGACAGTGACTTCCTCCTGGAGGCTGTTGCAGCTTACTTTTCATATACAGTCTTATCATAGACACTGCCTCAAATTGACATGCTGATTGATAGCATTTCCTTGATTTTATTGACTTTTGGTCAAGACATTTTATTTTTTTGCTTGCCTATTGGCTTGAGCCACATTATATTTGTGGGCTATTTTTTAGCATTAGTTTTTATAATTGAATTTTTATTCATGCTCGTTTATAAATGGATTCTGCTCTCATGTGATGGCACTTCTGTTATCTTATTTAGTCCGTTCTCGGATCATGGGGGGGTGTTGTATAGCTCCTATATATCCTTATATCGTGTTAAGTTAGCATAGGTACATTTGAGATTTAAACGCCATTTTTCCTTTCTTGCAACTTCTGCACACGACCCTTAATTGTTGACTTAGCTTTCAACCTAGTGGTTTGCCGTGGTGTATGTGAGAATAATATGTTATTGCTCTGATATCAGTCTTGTTTAATAAACCATGTCTGCACGGAGAGTGCTGAAGTTTCAGGAGCAACACGATATGGAATTGTTATGAGGTCTGATCTCCACGCTTTCATAGTCATAACACAAGTGCAGCCTTTGCCAACTTGGGCTTGAGGCGGGATTGATATTGCTTTGCACGAGAATTGTTAACACACTTGATGCGGTGCACATGCAGAGAGAGCTGGTGTATGCTGATGTGATTCCTTCATGCTAGGACACTAAGGTATGGGCCCGCCCTAAAACAACCCAAAGAGACCTTCTTAGCTAATAATATAATATATGTGTTAGGGAGGGTGAGATATAAGTGTTGTTAACTCTTATTCATTACAGCATGTTAACATGCTGTCACCATTCGCTTTTTATGTCTTAGTAACTATGCTGATAATTGTGCTACTGATAATAAGTATACTTGTATTATCAAAGATACTGCGCCTGAGAAGACGGCATTAGTAAATAAACATTTCAAATGCACATGTGTCTTCTTTACTCCATGTTCTGGTTTGTAATGATAATATAACGAAAGAGTGTTCATGAGTCCCACGTACCCTGAGGTACTGTAAGTTCATGTTCTGGTTTGTCTAAACATTGGGTGTTTGATATGTCCAATGAGACACTGTAGCTAGCTCGGTAAGGGGTGAGTTGGTTGCTAAGGTAAGTTTTGGGACATCCTAATTTGCCGAGGTTCCACTCCTCTGTGCACAGTTCTGTGTGAGTACAGAAACCCTGCAACACTTTACCTTTGGTTTTTTCAGTAAATATCTATCTATCTAACTTTCTATCTATACATATATCTATCTATCTGTTTGTATATATGTATGTTTGTGTGTGTGTATAAATGTAGTCTTATAGAATTAAAATAATTCAATATTAGCAAGTAATAACTTAGAAAACAAATAACATGTTTAAACTTTTATTAAAAATGCATTTACATTAATGGAACAAAACGTTTAATCACAGTTTTAAAATACTAAAAAATTAAAATAAAAATGCTAGTGAGAGTGTTTTGTTATTTTATTTTGTCTAAAAATTAATGCATATACAATTCATTTAAATTATTTAATAAACATATATAACTTATTACGATATCTGGCGGGGCACCGTTCCTGTCTCGGACCGATGGATCTCTGGTCGGCGGTCCTTATACCGCTATTACAATGCAACCGCACATGGTACACTCGCATACTCCCATTTCTCTATGGGAGCTTGTGCTGCGGCTCTAAACTGGCCGTAGCACAAGCTCCCATAGGGAAATGGGAGTTTCTGTTAATCCCTGCACCGTGTGGCAGGCACCTCACGGTGCCTCCCACACGGTACAGGGATTGACAGGGGGGGCCCTATAGGTGCCCTCTCTGCCCCCAACCGCAGGGTGAAGGGGGCCCTGCTAGGGGCCCCCAAAGTCGCCTTCTGACAGGCTTTCCATGTTGGAAAGCCCGACATGGAAAGCCTGTCATAAACCAACATCGTAATAAGGCATTTTGAAGCCACCACTGTCTTTGGGGAGCTTGCGTGAATGGTAAGGCATCTGTATCTTTCCCAACTTGTGCGGCCAAACAGTACCTGTCCTTCATGAGACGCACCTCTGGCACTACAGTCACCCAGACACTACTAGGAACTAGTACCCTCCTAGCGAAGAGGTTGATCGGGTGACTTCCACAGGGAATATTTACAAGAGCAGTGGTTTGGAATTGTTCTTCTCCAAGCAGCGCTCTAGTGAGGGGGCTGGAGTTAGTGTCTGTGTGTTCCATTGGTTTAATGGCCACCTAAAAATGCCAGTTGAGTAGCTGAGAAGTTAACTAGTAAATACATAGTTTGGATTATTATATATTGAGGATATGCACGAAGGTATTTACATATAAGGAAAAAATTCAAGGATTCACAGCATATTGTTGCGCGAGAGGGGACATCACTTAAATTCTAAAGGTAGCTTCTAGTACTTTCGAGCAGAGGTCTCAGACTGGCAGACCCATCCACTTGGCACACCAAGATGAATATAAATCAATGAGTTGAATTAAAAGTTAATTTTCTATAAGAGTGCAGTCAGAGAAATCACTCGTGCGTTGCCTCTGCAAACTGCTATGGAGCAGTCTTTAATACATCTGGTCATCTAACTTCAGCAAGCCATCCGTGTGAGGAGCACGTTAACAAACGGAGGATTCTGGCTAGAGCTCATATGGGAAACCGTCCTTAACAAAAAGGATTCTGATACCCGTCTTGTTCTACTTTTATATTGCCAATCTCCCCACTGCCTTTACGAGTTCCAATAGCCACCCTTTATGTCTGGATAAGAGTACCATCCATTGTTTGACTTGCACTGATGACCTAGCATTATTAGCTATGCTCCAGTAGGTGTTCAGATAGAGCCTAGGGCCACCTTTCCAATACCCTACAACACTATGATGTTAGTAGATGTCCCAACAATTTTAATGGCTAGCTACTGAGAGGGGTTGATTAATGAAGCACTGGTGGCATTTAAAGGCAAAAGTTGTTCGATTGGTTTTTATGGGGCGCCGCTTATTGTGGTAAATTAAATAAAAGATCGGATACATTATCAAGTACATCAGCAAACTACAGAATTTAAGACATACAATCCTACAATTTTCCATTCACCCGGAGCTGGGACTCGTTCGTTATTCAGCTGTCGCAGACAATCAAATCATGCAGTACATAATGCAGTGAATAAAGGCAGAAGATGGCTTGCTTAAAGCAGTTAAAAGGAAATTGCAAACGTGCATCAGTTACGTCTGCTTTCAGGTTTTTGAACACTCTGGTAAGGAAAAATGGTTCAGAACTTTGGACTGAGCAGAGTGAATTAAGACAGGCTAAATGAAACAATTGCTGAAAGATTAATATATTATTTACTTCTTTTTTAGTTGTTTGTTTGCATTTTATATAGTGCAAACCATTCATGGATGAGAGTGCTTTACAATCGTTGAACCAAAAAAAACCAAAAAACGATAGGTCTTCAGTAGTCTGATTTAGCCAAGCGGGTGAGCTTAGTTTGGCAGTTCAAAGATGTAGGAATTTAGTTGAGAGCAAGTGTTTGGGCGTTTTCTTGAATGAGGTGAGAAAGGGGTTGGTTCTTAATGCTGGCGGGATGGAATTCTAGATTTTGGGAGTGCTGCTTCTCTGCTGCTCTCAATGTGAGTGGTTTTCTGGTTAGAGGACTGGGGAGTTTGTACTTCTAAGCATAAGAAATCCTCCTGAGACAATAAGTTTACATGTAAGGTAAGTTGGAGTAACTTTGTGAAGGGCTTTGTGAATAATGCAGGCTAGTTTAAAAAGATTTCTTGCTTCGAAGCCAATTGTGGGTGATCAGTATGGGAGTAATGTGGTCTTGTCTATTGGCTCCAGATACAAGGCGCACTACCGAGTTCAGAGTTGCTCTTGGAGGGTCTAGACGATTTCTGGGAACGTCTGTAAAAAGACTGTTTCGTTAGTTACGTTTTGAGAGCACTACTGTCTGTGCTATAGTCTTGAAGTTGTTTGTCGAAATGAAAGATTTGGCTTTTCGGAGAAGTCTGATTTGGCGTTGTGCACCTCTTGCTATGGTGTTGATATGTGAGCGAAGATTTAAGTCCTTGTCCAGGGTGAAACCCAGGAATTATCCAGCCTTGACTGTTGAGGGTTCTCTTTTGAGAGCATTTGAAGAGTCAAGCCAGTTTTGTGTAGGTGTGTTGCTGTTGGAGCTGAGATCAGATGGAATTCTGTTTTCTGAGGGTTTATTTTTAGGTGGTGTTGGGACAGCCCAGATTCTAGATCATGTAACACTGTTCCCAGTGTAGTTATATTTTTGGGGATGAAGATTCTCATGTATAGTTAGTGGTATGGCATCGGTATATAAGTGGATTGAGATGCTTGATTTGTGTATGGAAGAGGTTAGGGGTTCCATGCATAAGTTGAAAAGGGTGGAAGGGGGGATGACTCTGGGAATCTTCGTTTTGAATAGATATTGTAGATAGTAGTTCCAAAGGGCATGTTATTAAACGTATCTAACAGCTAAAGTAAAGTCTGGTTTCCCTCGTTTCGTGTTCGGTCACACCCTGTAAATTTGAAGCACTGCATTGCATGAAAGAGAAAACTGCACAGAGTCAAAGATTTGCGTGTTGCGGCTGTTGTCATCCTTTGTGGTGGCACACAAGCAGGCAACACACAGACTCACAACATGGTGCAGAGGTGAGTGTGTCTGTCCAGGACAGCGTTTACACTGGAAACATGCACTTGCAGTGCAGTTTCTTAGGTGTAGACAAAAACAGAATAATCAGCTGCATCCCATACATGCTGTGCAGTGAAGCATGCAAGCTTTGCATTGGTTTCTAGGGAAATCAATGAATTCCCTGTTGCTTATGTCTTCTTCCAGTCCGTGATAGTTTGTGGTGCATAGCTCGATCTAACTATCTTTGTAGATTGGGTTTTCTTTGAATACTTACTAGTAGTTTACCTTGATCCACCCCCTGTAATGCCTCTTTGACACAAAGCCGCGCAAATAGTTTTGCGTTGTGAAAATGGCACCTTTCCAGCGCAAGACACCTTTTGTAAAGGGTGTACATAGCGTGCGCTGCTCTACATCATTCTAGTGCTGGCACAAAGCCTTATTATACGTCAGCCCAAGTTTACAATTCGAGGAAACCTGGCATTTTGTATGTTCTGGCCAGCAAATGCACCAATTATGCGTAGAGGCAAGAGAAAGCAGAAAGAGTGGAGCACATAATTTGCATGTGCCCGGACTTGTACCATCACATAATTTATCTTTCTCGCACTATGGCCAATAAAGCAGGCATCTGGCCAGTCCGTGCGGCCAATGCCTATTGTTTTAGTGCGGTCAGGAATATCACAATAAGTAGGGTGTAAAGTGCATGCACCTTGCAGCCAAATACTTGAACAATCTCCTTTGCCAAAGTGCTAGCACCTGTTACCGGGGTTAACTCTTGTTTCTGGCTGGGCTGGAAATGATACTGTGTGGAGAAGCAAACACAAACCCCTATATACTTGTGATTAATAGTTGTCTTAGATTTACAGAACCTCATGGGTAATGCCAGAGCGTTAGTGATTAGTTGAGGGGCTAAGTTTCCCTCTTGAATGGGCAAGGAATTATGTTGTGGGGAGTAAGTGATCCCATCGACCCATATGCTTGTGATTAATAGTTGTCTTAGATTGTCAGAAGAGCTCCATGAGTCACTAATTGATTTAAGGGTGAACTCCCCCTCTTGGATGGGCAGGGAATTATATTGCGGGATGCCAGGGAACCCAATTATCAATAGAGTTGTGGTTAAAAAGTTCGTTCAGATTTTATAAAATATAGCTATGTTTCCTGCGAATAATTCCATTTTACGTTTTCATTGTAAATGAAATGACACACTTAGTAATCATCCTATTTTATCATTAATGATTCTATTATTTTTCTCATTTGGCATCAAGGTGCTAATCAAAAGAAATCCGAGTGCTAGATTTGGGGATTGATTTTGGAAAGACATTTTGTTACCATCAAACTAGAAAATACCCTCTCTGTTTTCTGGACTGCTGATGCCAGATAGTTTCCTGATTTTATGTGACACGTCGTGTGGTTGTAAGGAGTGCGTTATAGCCCTTGTGTGGTTGCATGCATGTCTGAGGCTGTGCACATCAGTGTCAGGTTAAGTAGCGTTTTTGTTCCACGTGTTAAGAATGAACTTTACCTTTGAAACAGTTCGGAGAAGCGGTCTACACTCGGAGAGACTTGCAGAGGAGAACACGATTCAGCTTAAGTCCGGGAATGACACTATAGTTATAAATGTGAGAACCTCTAGGCAAGACTAGTTCCTAGACTTATATGGCAAGTAAATGAGTGAATTATTATTGTTAGTTTGCGAGTCTAGAGGGGTTTAGAGCAGAGATGAGAGGAATAGCTGACACTCAGCTCCAAAAAGCAGAAGAGAAGGAGGTGATGAGTCATTATCCCAAATGGTTGTGACTTGTTTATGGAACCCAAGTGCTTGCACTGTCTGTAAATATGTCGACATTAATTCCCTGCGAGCGAGTGAGATGCCTGGGGACGGGGGCCCCGTCGCATGGCCACAATGAATGAACTGAATACAAATGTGGCCGCGGCTTCATCTTGCGCTGTTAGCGATAGAGGGCACGTTGAGCGCATTGAAGCTTGCTTAAGTTAATACTGCCCCCGGGGGTTCCAGCATCGAGCATCCCTCTTCTGGGCTCACAGCGCACTTCTTGGCGCTTTCATGGTAGCCTCCTAGCGCGCCGTCCACCACAGGATGCAGGTGGGACGAGTGAGTGAATGGAGATTTTAGTCCAACACTGACGCTGATTCTATCAGTCCTGGAAACAAGGGTCTGTTTGTGAGAAGCAGCTGAGAGGTCGTACCCCAGCCTCTGATCCAGTCACACAGCAGAAAAACCTCAGCCCCCGCCCCCCATCAGAACATCTGTACCACATCCGAAATGAAGAGATGTCTGAGGTTAGAGCTGGACAGAGGCTCTCCGTTGAATAAACAGAATAGCAAAACACTCTCACACCTGCCTCTCTGGGCGCCCTCGCGCTCTTCTGAAAGGTGCCTGGGGGAGTCTGTGGCATGCAGTGGGGGGAAGGGGGAGTGTTCTCCAGTAGCAGATCGGCGTTGGGGGGGGGGGGGGGGGTAGGGGTTCCAGTAGATGGGGGTGGGGGTTATACAGGAGGCTGCAGGCAGAGGCTGCTGGTAAGAAGATGTAGCGAGGCATTACATCGTCGCTCTGTCTAGGGCTCTACATCCCCAGCAGACAGTAGAGCATCATTCCAGCGCAGCACCACGCCACCTTACGCTTCGGGGAGCTATCAGCCGTTCACTGCCTGTCTTATCTGTTTCTGAAAACCCAAAATATAAAGCAGACTATCTCCCCGGGGGTCCTGCTCCCTGTGCCCTCAGCGCCTGAAACCCCCATAGGCACAGCACTTCTCCAGCATTGGCGGAACCTATCCTATTTGTGCCTGCAAGCCTGGCGTCTCACGAATCAGAGGGGTCCTGCGCCTGACGAGGAACCAAACGGCACAGCAGCCGAGCTCCCTGCCCAGCACCTGAAGATCAGCACCGAGGACAGCGCCAGAGCCAGCCCGACGCAGAGCCGCAAGGACAGCCCCCTGCAGGAGCGGACCCAGCTCTGTATAGGGACCTCCGCTATAGGGAGCTGCGGACACTGAGATGATAGAGGGAGCGCCTCCACCCGCGGCTTCAACTCGCACGCGCACCTCTACGGGCTCATTATAGAGGGAGGGCATCCATAAGGAGCAGTACCCATTCTATCGGGCTGTCCAACCCACTCGCGCAAAGGAATGGTATAGGAAAACGGCATCTACAAGACGCAGGAAAGGACTGCCAGGTGAAGTGGTCTCCGTGTCCGTATACCACAAATCCACAGGGGCACAGTGGGTAGCAGCAGGACCACCCCGACTCCCGCCAGCCAAGTGACCTCAGCGGGGAGCACAGCACATATGGAAAACGGCGCCTCTTGTATGGCCAACCTTGGACTTTGAAACCTGCTGAGGACCAGCATTTATTGTCGTCAACAACACCTTCTGGGGGCTCCATACACGGAGACGGCACCTAGACCCAGTCCCTCATTAATATGCCCTCCACCCCCCACAATCCGTCACTAGTGTCGTCATCTGATGCCAGGGGGAGAGGCAGCTAAACGCAGAACAAGGAGCCATCTTCTGAAGATTGGAGCCAGGAACCCAGGAGGCAGCAGCTCCACTGAGGGGGAACGGAGGGCCTGATGGTCAGCGGGAGGCCGCAGGGGCAGCAAGACTGCCAGTGGACAGCCCGTGACGTCAGAGGTAGAAGTCTGGTTCAGGGGCGCACCCCCGAGACCCACAGCCTTCCTCTCCCAAGGGTCCTTCAGTCTGGCCTCCTTCAGCACTGACACCTATAGACGAGGACGCGGCTCCCCGGAATGCGAACAAGACCATCCGAGCGGCACTCGGGGTCACCTGGCAGGGTGGACCCTCAAAGCAAGATCTATCACCCCACGGTGAGACGGCCAGAGCAGCCACTGTCTCCGTTTGGACGAGACTTTCATCGAAGGACCAGAGCTCACACTAACGGCTCTGAGTGAGACAATCGGCGGTGGACCTGTGTGTCCCTCTTTTTCTCTGGCTCTCAAGTGACATCCTCACAGAAGAACCCACTTGTTCGTGGATTTTAAGGAGACCCTCTGCGAGAACGCACATCTCTCTGACACATAGTGAGGCACCCAGAAGAAAACCTGCATCTGTCTGATTCTTGATGAGACCCTCAGAAGAGGATCTGTGTCTTTCTGACTCCGAGTGAGACCCTCAGAGGAGGACCTGTCTCACGCTGGCTCTGAGGAGCCCATGGACAGGATGCGTCTCTTCCTTCTAGCGGTGCTCTTTTCTTTCTCCTTTGCCCGGGCTGGTTGCGACCCCAAAATTGTGAATATTGGGGCTGTATTGAGCACGAAAAAACATGAGCAGATTTTCAGAGAAGCTGTGAATCAAGCAAACAAGAGACATGGGATCTACAAAATCCGACTGAACGCCACCTCGGTTACTCACAAACCCAATGCCATTCAGATGGCCCTGTCTGTGTGTGAGGACCTCATCTCCAGCCAGGTAGGAAGAACGTGGGGCTGTGGCATCAAATGCTGGGTGGTGGTAGGAGCACAACCAAACGACCCCTCATTTGATCCTACCCTTGATCCTGTTCATCAAGAAAAGGGACCCTAGCCGCACCTCAAAACACAATGACTAACACAAGAGAAATTTGCACCCCTCATCCCCATACTGGTCCTCATACAAAACAGAAGATAGAGGATCATAGCCGGAACCTAAAACAAATGGATAGAACAAGGGAACCCCAAGCACCTATTCATATTTGTATGCTTCATCATGAGAGAGGTCCATAGCCGTCCCCCAAAACACAATGACTAGGACAAGAGAGCCTCAGAATCTCTCTCGCCCATATCGGTCCCTTCCATGAAGAGAGAGACCATAATCAGAACTCAAACACGACAACGAGAAGAAGGGAACCACATGCACACCCCACCATGTTTGTCCTCATCTGCATTATCAAGACAGAGGACCTTAGCCGGAACCCAGACAATGACTAGAGTGAGGGAAACTCCTGATTCATCCCATCATTAAACATGAAGAGAGAGAATCAAAACCACATCCTACACACAGCCACCTTAATTAGCCAAAATTAGTCTCACAAGTATTCCATACCTGACAAACAGAAGAAATAGACATCTTTAGGCCCAAGCATGACACCAGACCAGGAAACCTTCACATATCCATCTCAGACTGTTAATGAAGAGACCCATATCCCAATATCAAGCACAACCATCAGACAAAGAGAACATGATTTAGATCCCCTTCTCTGGCCGTCATAGTTGGACAGCCACCTTTCCAACCACACTAGGAGCCACCACACCAGGCGAACCTCACATGGCTCCCAATCTATGGCTACTGATTCAGAAATACGCAGCCGAACCCTTTCTCTGACACACTGAGACATTTTCAGGCCCACAACTAAACCAAGAGACCCTCAGATGACTCTGAATCCTTGACCATGAAGTGCTCGAGATCCTGTCAAATCCCAAAAGTGAGCACCCCTGCCCATCAGTTGAGAAATGTATAGCCAGAGACAACACAAGCCCGTCAGACCAGGAAAACCTCACACAATTCTTATCCCTGAACATCGAGTCAGAGAGGAAAGGGAAACAACCTTTACAACGCAACTTTTACAACACACTACCATTACAACAAAACTTTTACAATGCATTATCCATTACATCGCATGCCATTGCAACGCAACCATTACAACACATGACACTACAACGTATACCACTACAACGCATGTCATTACAACGCATACCATTACAACGCATAGTACCCTTACACTATTGAACACTTACCCTACTGTTGCACCACCTGGAGTTAGAATAGTAATTTTTACCCCTACACTATCCAACACTTACCCTACTGTTGCACCCCCTGGATTTAGAATAGTAATTTTTACCCCTACACTATCCAACACTTACCCCTACTGTTGCACCCCCTGGAGTTAGAATAGTAATTTTTACCCCTACACTATCCAACACTTACCCTACTGTTGCACCCCCCTGGAGTTAGAATAGTAATTTTTACCCCTACACTATCCAATACTTACCATACATGCAATGTAATGTTATGCGTTGTAATGGAATGCGTTGTAAAGGTAGTTTTTAAAAATTAGTTGTAATGGCATGCATTGTAATGGAATGCGTTGTAATGGATGTTGCGTTGTAAAAAATGCGTTGTAAAGGTATGCGATGTAAAAGTATGCGTTGTAACGTCATACATCCGAGAGGAAGAGTCTGACACACAAACATACCTACCATAATAGGAAAACCTCAGGCAGCTGCACAGCCATAGACTTACTTCAAGGGAGATACTCAGCCATACGAAGACACAGCCACCATTTTGGAAATCTCACATGGATTCCCATTCATGGCACAGAGGAATATGGTCTCAGCATGACCCCCTGCACGAGCCACTGAAGGACTATGAATCAGTGCCAAACCTCCAACAGCACCCCAGACTAACAGAAGATAACCCTTCATCCATGTGATGATCAAGGTGCTTAGTAGCAATGCCAGACCCTAAACACATCCAGCTAATAAATACCTCACACAGCTCCCCATTCTGTACCATTAAGATAGATAGTCACTGTCAGAAATTCCACAAACCACCAGGCCTGGCCAGCCTCACAGAGCTCCCACTTCCTAACACACAGCCAGCAAACCAGGAGAACCTCACACAATTCCCACCCTTGCCTATGGAGGATGTAGGGGGGGGGGGCAATACAAAACTCAAGACAACATTGCCAAACAAAGAGCACCTTGGACTCATTAGTCATCAGGTGAGAAAGACACAATCAACATCCCAGGCACAGCCACTATAACAAGTGAAACGAATACTGCTAACCAGTTCATTCGTTAAAGGAGAGCGCCACGGTGAGACATTTGCCAAGCAGAACCACCAACCAGGAGACTCACACAAGTCCCTGTCTTTGCCACCCAGGATGACATAGAGAATCAGGCACCAAACACAACTACCAATCAATCAATCAATCAATCAATCAGGCATTTGTATAGCGCGCTACTCACCCGGAGGGTCTCAAGGCGCTTGGGGGAGACCATAAGAATTTCTCATGGCTTCCATATCCCTCTATTTCAGTAGTGTTGAGAGATACTCAGCAGTGCTAAAGACCACAAGACCCTCTCTGGTCACCAAGAAAGACAGCGTCACGCCAGTTCCAAGCCCCTTCATTAGACTAGGAGCATCCTTCATGGTTCTCCATCGCAACCTGGTCACATTCAGCACTGCGTAGAAATTTTAAGCAATCATGGTACCTTTTACACCACAAAGGAGAGAAACAATATCACAATATGGTCTATGTTTCACTATATAATATGTTATGTAGTAGCTAAATGGAAATGTTTTTATGTTTAAGGAAGGGGAGAATGTTTATTACTTAGTGAAAAGAGGAATGCCAACATTTGAAAAGAACACTAACTTTGCAGCAATTGAGCAATACCTAGCTACTTTTAAAATAATTACTCCCTGGTCAATTCAATTATTTTTCGCAGGAACTAAGGCTCTCTGTATCTGAGTGTTTTTCAAATTTCAGCAGTTCCATCATGTTGTTGCCTGGCGACCTGCATTGTTCTTGTAGGTTGGAAACACAGCAGCAGCACGGAGATGCTCTTTAAAGTTCTCGTTTTTCTTTCATGCTACATTAAATACACACACCATATATATATGTATATATGTACACTCGTACATCACACTGGCGTCCTCAAGGCTACAGGGGCTATATACATTCTGGGTGTACATATACGCTATGTATACGGCCACACTTGCACAGAGCACAAGCTTTGCGTACACGACAACGTACATTAACATCCAATGTATAATTGGGCATGTGTTTGATGTAGAAAAGAGAGTGCAGAAGAGGATAAATGCGTGAGCTGATGTAGCCTCTAATATGGCGCTGTACATAGTACGTAGATACATAGGGTACTTTTGCCAAAGGGTTAGTCCCCTGATGCCCTGGGCGGAAGAGAAAACAAAATCACTGTATGGAGAACTGGATTTGGAAATATGTAAAATGTCATACTCCGCCCAAAAGGCCGGCACATACTTTGATAAGCTTGCTACATCTGTATGTGTCCGTTGTGTGCAGTTGTTTTAAGAGGATTTTTTCACGGCACAATGTCAGCACAGTTTTCACGTACGCCGCGGCTTTTAACTCGAGTGTTTTTAACTCGGTTCAGTTGCCTTCCTTTGCGGTGTACATGTTCATCTACTGCGCATTTGTTTCTTTTCCGTGTTTTGCTCATTTTGTGTTCAAGTGTTGCTTTGATGCATAGTTGTTCTGCTCCTCTTCATTTATTTCCATGTTTTCAGCTTGTTCATTTGATGTGTATCTGTCCCTTTGCTGTCTGCCTGCTCGAGTGGTGCCCTAAGTTTGTGCCATTGCTGTGTAATTGTTCCTTTGCAACATATGTATTCATCTGTTGTGCACTTCATCGTGTTCGTGCATTTGTTCCCTTGCTGTGTAAGGGTTCGTTTTCAGCCTATGTGTTCCAGTGTATTTGTTTTGCTGAATTATGTGTGGATATATGTGCTTGTCAATTGACTATACAGTTGTTCATTTACGGGGTTATTAGCCCATTGCTCTGTGTTCTTGATCTGAGCTCTTTCCTTCTATTGCTGTGATGTTATTATATTCAATTGTATGTGTTTACTTCACTGGCTGTAGTGTTTTCTTGGCATTTGTCTGCATTGAGCTATATTTGTTCATTTGGTCTATGTTCGGTGTTCGTCTCCGAATTTGCATATTTGTTATATCTTTGCCTTGCCTCTATGTTTGCTTATTTGCTGTGTAGTTGCGTCTTTTCTCTGCTCTTTCCTTTACTGTGTGCACGTATTAATTTGTCGTGTACGCGTCAATTTACTGTGAGCTTGTTTATGCTAGGTGTACTTGTTCATATGGTTATTTTTGTGGGGGGATGGGGGCTTATTAGTCCTGAGGGGGCGTGTTGCCTCCACGTTTGCCCCCACCTCTGTATTTTTTTTTGTTTTCCATGCTGTGTTCCTTTGTAGTGGCCGTGTTCCATTGCTGTGCATTTCTTCTCCTGTTCATTTTCTCTGTTCGTCTGTCGCGTCTGTCCCTTTGCAGTGCAGTCATTCGTGGTCTCTGTGCTTATTTACCTCTGATGTATTATGTTACCTTTGCTGTACATATATGTATGTTCTTCTGTGATTTTTTTGTCCCATTTTCTTTTTTCTTCCGGGGGAGCTTAGTCCTCTATTGCTGCGTTTATTTAGTTGCTGTGTATCTATTATTCTGCCTTTCCTTGCTTATATTTTTCTCTTTTCTTCTTTGTTCCTTCGCCAGGCGCGCGCTCCATTGATTCGCCTTGCACTCCCTCTCTCGTTCCCCACAGAGTTCTGCTCGCTCGCCGTGTCTCCATTGTCGGTGCTCTGGGCTCACCGACCTGACAAGCTCTCGCGGAGAGGGGACATCACAGCCCGACATGGCTCCCCGTGTGCTGCCTCTCACTCTCAGATAATGAACCCCTTCCACGGCATCCCGCAACACCGTTCTGGAGGGTGCCAGCCCCCCATCCCTCCATTGTGCCAGCACTGCTCCTCCTGCGTAGGGGGACCCTACCCCTATATATCAATCCCACTCGACTCGCTGTGCCAGCCCCTTCCCTCCCGGTGCGTGCCAGCCGACCCCCCCCCCCTCACAGTCCTCTCCTTTGCTGAATTCCAATTAGTCTCCTTACTGCAATGCAGCTCTTCAAATGTGAGCAGCGCCGAGACCCCTCCTCCACATGGTCGGAATCACAGATTGGAGATCCCGCTAACTGGCATGGCAAGGGGGGGGGGGAGGGGGGGCGTCGTGGATAAGAGCTAGCAGAAGCGTGTGGTAAATTATTTTGGCGAAGAAGTAAAACATAAAATAGACTAATAGGGAATGGGCGCAAGTGTGCATTTTTTCTAGGTCGTGCCTCGGTTTTGATTTATAGCCACGGCTATTTTGATTTGCTGAGCTACATACCAGCGAACGACTGGGATGTATGTCACAAGTCCTAAATAAAGAGGTGGGGGCTTATGTAGTTAGGCAGTATGCAAGTGACATCAAGGTGTGTGACGGCACATGATATGGGCATCACGGCGCATGACATTACATGTGACATCACAGGAATCGAAATCATAGTAAGTGGCACCACAAGCCGCGACTTTAATATGTACCTGTGATGTGAAGCGCCCTGACACTGCCTTGGGATGAGTAGCGCTATACAAGAAAACATTGTGGTACTTAAATTATTTCAACGCCTCCTCAGGGGTAGTAAGCGCTATATAAATTACATTTAATATTATGTAACTACTAGGAGAGACCAACACATCTGACATTCTAACAGTGCATGCATATCTAGTAAACAGAGCCTGAACAAAGTGAAAAGCTGCCTCTCTTAAGTATGTGTGAAGTGCTAACCTTTGATTCCCCTCTGCTGCATTTGCTTCTAGGTGTGAGGCTCCTGACTGCTCCCAGTCAAGAGACTCAAACAAAAGGAGGCCTGATGACCCCTCAAAATCAGCCTTTGTTATGGGCCCAGCAGGAGTCTAAAATAAGAAAGCCCCATCCAAGCCTACATGTTGTTGCTTGTTGCAGATGGAAAGCAGACAACCTGCAGACACTACTGAAAGTGTCCCGGTGTTTGGAAATTACACCAGGACGAGTTCAGCTCATTATTTAGTGGGGCCCAACTTCTTGACAAGGTAGGCAGGGTTCACCCTGTGAAAACCGTGGGTGGACTTCGTCCACCCGCGCGTCGCCCGACTCAGGCCCTGCGTCTTCACTCCCAGGTGTTCCTCTCAGCTGAATATTGACTAGGAGGTGTTTAGTGATTACGTCAGGCCCACAAAGTGTGGGGTGCTGCTTCCTCCATCATTGGCTCAACTCCTTCCCACCTAAAGCAGATCACACAACAAATATGATGCAGCAATGGGGCGTGGAGGTGTACGCTTTAGTACTACACTAATTAATACGTAACCTCACCACAGCATCCATACATGTTTGAAGCTTTTTCCTTTAACCTTACTTCACATAACTGTCCGCATATAGGATAAGATATATTCAACACCGTGGCGGGTATATACATATATGTATATCTATATAAATATATATCCAGGATTGTAAAGAGAAAGGACTGTATGATGCCAATTGTTTAAGCCAAAAGATTTTATTTTTTTTAAAACTGACCTGGAAGTCGGAGTCACAGCTGATGTTTGTTGGACGGGTGCCGCCGTTGGATCGGTGTTCAGGAGGTGGAACACCAAACAGATATGCTTATTTTCGGGTACTAGTGCAGTAACCCGCTAAGCAGACCATATCATAAGAAATACCATAAAGGGTCCTGCAGAGCTGTTCAAAGCTACAAGCATTCTGAAAACCATACAATTGCATGTCTGTCTCTCACACTTCATCATTCACCAAATTGCTACGCCCTGTGCTCCAAAACATGATAACCGCACCTTGTTGTTCATCACACATGATATGGAAACACTTCCCATGTAGGATTAAAACAAAGGCAACATCCAGTAGCAGTCGGCAGTAGGAGTTGCTTCAGGGCGGTGACGTGGGCAGGGGAGGGGCAGGGTGGGGGTAGTAATGTATGGATTACGGAGTTTTACAGGTAAGTAAACATTTAAATAAATAAAACGAATTATGTTGCACGCACTGCATCACATTTGGTGATGCAGTGCGCGCAACAAAATTCGTTTTATTTATTTAAATGTTTACTTACCTGTAAAACTCCGTAATCCATACATTACTACCCCCCACCCTGCCCCTCCCCCTGCCCACGGCGTGGGATAGAGAGCAAAAAATTATGGATTTAACCCAGGTGTGTGACTGTGTGTGAATGTTTGCAAAGGCCAATATTATGTCCATCATCTTTTTGTAAATCTATAGTCGCCCTAAGTGGGAAGAGTATGCCCAGACGTTGGTCCCGTGCTCACTGTGCCACTGAATTCGAGTTAGCCTGGTTGTTAAGGGGTGATACCCTGACACCGGTCCCAGAATGCTTGTTTCTGGTCCAGGGATTAACTGGTCTGGCAGTTCAGGCTGGACTGGGGAGCAGGGTCAAGACTGATTTGCATACAGCTGGGTCCAAACAGGGGGGGCATGGTGAGCACCAATTGATGGATTTAACCCAGATCTGTGACTGGGGGTGCATGTTTGACAACATTTAACATTCCATCCATCATCTTTTTGTGTTGCTAAAGTCTAACACTATCTAATTTAGAGTCCATACTAAAGAGGAGGGTTAAGTTAAAAGGATTCCAAAGGGTCATAAAAATGCAGAAAAAGAGAAAAATATGGGAAATATTCTGGAAGTTGTCAGCATTTAAAAGCTTGGTCAAGAGTGCCCTAGGGATAGGGAAATAAGTGTTAGCCTAAGCCACTCTCATTAAAGAATCAAGGAGGAAAGTATTGGGGGCTGTATCTCTCAAAGTCCAAAGGGATAGTGACTAGCAACGATCTGTGAGAACTCCAGTTATTTCCAGACAACGTTTCTGGGTAACACCCCTTGCTTACACCACCAGGGACTCCATTGTCTTTTCCATTCTCATGTGAGCTGCAACATGAGTAGATTCTCCTAAGCCAGTCCTGAGAACGACATCGTCCTTGGTCACCTGTAACTCCTAGCAACAATACTGAATAGAGCCTACCTGTTCATGCACTGGGTCTCCATGTTCTTTGTCAAGGTCTTCTTCTTAGGCTCTCTTTTGCTAGTAGAGAGTTATATCTATTCTCAAGCCTACAATCCCTATGAACATACCTGCATTAGAAAAAAAGTCAACCAGAAGTGGAAACACAGTATTTTGGTGAAGTTAGTATATTATTCAATGGTGCACAATATGTGTGTGCACATACAACTACAAACAACTAAAAATAGCAATTCATAAATTCAAGTTAGATGCATGTTACAGTTGAATAAGTAAAGTATACCTGGAAACGACACAACTATAAATGTAACTGAGAAATACATTATAAATGCAAATGTGAAAACAAATACCCACGTTTACCTACCTCAATCACACTTTTAATGTAAATACATTTTAATAGTGTGAGGATGGTTTTAGCAAGTGTCTAAGATGTATATATCATTTAATGAGGGTAAGGCACAAAGTATATATGATTTCTAATTATATAGTGAATGTACTTCAGTAATGGGTTCAAGTAAAACACTTTACATTAATAAAATTAAGACACACAGTTATGTAGTTCTAAGTGCACATATATTGTGCATTTGTGATGTTTAAGCTTGGAGCCAAAATTAAGCTACTCCAATCTCCTCTCTGATGGTGAATCAAGCCATCACATTAAGATAATAATCTCTTATCAGATGTACCATTTAACACCTCATGGGTTTTATACATTTTTGTCAGGATTCCTCCAACTGTTTCATGTCATCATAGTATATGCGCTCTCTGTCTTCTAGTTCTATATCTGCTCTTTTTCACCTGGTTCTCTTCTTCACTTGTGCCCATTTGTATCCCTTATAGATTAAAACCAGTAATATTACACAGAGAACAATTATCGCAAGGGGCTTCAAAATACATCCAGCAATTCCACTCCCTAGGTTTCCAAATCATCTACCTATGGCAGAAAATCAATTTCAACTGCTTCCCAAGCACCTTTTAACTCATTCAATTGTCTTTTTAAATCAGTGATGTTTCTGATAAACTTCTTCAAGTCCTCACTTTTGTTCGGGATGTAAGTATAGCCTTGTTGAACCTTTAACATCCAACAGACTGCCCTTTTGTGTGAAGGATGTCTAACTCAAAACAGTTCTGTAAAACCATAGATCTATAGCTACCATTTCAGTATCAACAACTAATAAAGCACCCACTGTACTGGTAGACAACTCATCTACATTTATGGCAAATTTTCTAATTTTAATGTAATTCGAAGTCACACAAACAAGTGGAATCATTGCACCAAAATATCTCCTAGTACATCTCCAGCACTAGTTCCTCTTTTGGGTCTAGACTTCTGTTCCCACACAGGATCATCGAAATGTTCCACATGATAAATCTTTAAAAAAACTATGCCTAAATAACATGCACATACCATCCTTTTGGCAATCTAAAATATGCATGTGCTGCACAAACACGATAAACTCCTGGAATCAAAGGATCTTGCCCTTTTAATAGTGATTCCCAATGTCCTTTAGTTTAAAATGTATGTTCACACTCGCTCTTTCCCACACATTTTGTATCAGTTGTGGACTTTCCTCTTGATATGCATAATTTTCCTTTGTGTCACCAATCTAAATATAATGCAGCTTGATTTCCTGCTACTTGATGCTCTCTTTCTTCTTTAGCCCACTGATATCCAATTTTAACTTTCTTTGATTTAGATTCCTTTTCTCTCCTGTCCTCAACTGAATTTCTAAAGCTCTTCTCTACATTGGTTAAGATATAGGTCTTATTGTTTTGGTGAGCATAAATGGTGTCTATGGTCATGGTGGGGTTGAAAAATCCTTCATCTCTCTCTCTATTTCAGTTTCAATATAAATGTTTAAGTATGCTTAGGTATGGGAACTTCTGAAAATATCAAATAATTATGACGCATCATAATTTGATAAATAGTATTGAGAATGTCCTTGTCCATACAAAACACAACAGGATACAAGTAACACCATAAGTCAAAGGAATGTGATGGTACATTATACCCTCTTCAGCTGATGAAGGTAGTTGCGTACAAATATAGCAATCCCTAGCATCCATTGTAACAATGTACTCATAAAGCAATTTGTAATTAACTTTTGAAGGAAGATTTTCTCTGGAAGCATCTATGTTTAAACCTTTCTCATCAAGTGAGTGCATTCTATCATCATTAGAAAGTCGGTCTTAGGGGTAGGTATAGCCTTGGTCTGTTCTAAATTCAGTGAAATGGGTAAGTATAACACCAGAAGTAACATAATTAGTACTACAATTACAGCTATCAACACACCTGCTATAATGTACCTATGTCTATTAGTTATTAGGTCCCATAAACTTTTTTTTTTTAACTCAGACCGTTTAGGTGAAAGGCAGCAGCAGCAAACGTTGTTCACCTTAGTTTCCAACTGCGCAAATTGCAAGCAATGTCCATGAAATTGAAATGCAATTATAGTATTTACAAGGTCTGTGTCAGTCTTCCTTAGCCCTACTCTGTGTACTTCTATGTGACAACCTTACGCTCCATCAGCAGACCCAGGTCTAGGTACTCTTCTTAATTCTTATAGCAAAGTCTATTTGCAATGTCTCTTGTTTAAAAGCGCATTTCAAAGTTCTGTGTTCTGTGGCAGTGCAATTTCAAAATACAGCTCGGCCACAAATATGTATTCATGGAGATTCAATTGAATTTGCACTTTGACTATTAAAGTACCAAATCTCTTTCTCTTGTGCATTCATTGCAAGGTCTGTCCATTCAGGTGAAGAATACCTCAGACAGGCTACTTTTGCTTTCTTTGATCTCCCTACTACTGACCCTTCATCATCACTGTTAGTTCTGCCAGATTCCTCAGTATCTTCTGAATAGTGTGTGGCGCTCGCACTTGAGCCAAACATTGTCTTCTTTCCTCTTGTCCTCTTAGCCATGGGTCTCCTGACGCTATTTGTGATACTGAACCGCTAGATTCTTTGCCAGGGTCTGATTCTGGCACAGTCTATTCTACAGGATGTGACCCTCTGGTACTGACTTCCACTATCGATTCATTCAGACCCCCCTCAGGCCAAACATGTGCTCGCCCAGACTCTTTCTGGTCCCCAAAAGCTTGACTAACCCGCTCCATTTGTCTCACTGTAACCACTGGCACTTCAGGGAGAGGTGCTGTTACATCATCAAGAGGACACAGGACTCTGCGAGGATGCGCAGCGTGCACCTATTTGAAGAGACCTTCACACTTCACAGCTGTTGTAGTGATCAAGAAAACTTGGTACGGTCCTCGCCACTGAGGCTCCATACATGTTTTGCGCATGTGCTTCTTCACCATAACCTAGTCGCCCGTACTGATTTCAGGGCACTGCTCTTGATGAGGCAAAGCTGTAGCCTCTCCAACCTGGTGAGACACAGCAATCTGTAATGTTCACAAGCACATTTGCAGGCACAGCTGGCAATCTCCTGGCTATGCCCATGATTACCTCATGGTAAGACAATCCTGCCTTCCCATAGGTAGTACTGTGAAGACACATCAATAATGGGGCACCACATCAGGCCACCTCAGTAATGTCAAATCACACGCCTTAGCAAGTCTGGATTTCAGCATCCTATTGACTTGCTTCACGATTTCTGAAGCCTCAGGTCAGTAAATGCAATGAAGCCTCTGCTTCACTTGCAATGCTGCACACAACATCTTCAGGATCTCATTATTAAAATTAGTTCATCAGTCTGATGCCAGAGAAGTTGGGAATCCAAATCTCTGAATTAAATCCCTCAACAACAACTCAGCTACTGTGTGACTGTCCTTTCTCCTGTTCGAGTAGGCTTCAACCCATTGCGAGAAGATGCACACAGTCATCAAGACATATCTCAACCCATTGCACACAGGTATCTCAATAAAGTACAGTTGCATCATATTGAAGGGACCTCCTGATCTCCCAATGTGACTCAGTGCTAATGCAGTTCATCTTCCTACATTCATCTGCTGACACACAACTGTGACACAACCCTTCAGCCATCAATCTGAACCTAGGATTAAAGCATGTTTGCTAAAACAAATGCACCATGATATCCCTACCTACGTGAGCAAGTCCATGATAATGTCTCGCCATTGGGGGTATGAAACTATCTGGCAACACAGGTCTTCCATCTCCTGAAACCGAAACACCATCTTCATCTCTCTTGACACAATCTGCTCTAACCCACCCTTGCTGTTCTGCTTCTGACACTTCCTCCTGAAGTCTCTTAACTTCCTCCCATATATCAGCTATGGTCAGCAAGAGGTTGTAATTAGTCTCATCTGTTCCTTCATTTTCATATTTGCCATTGAAAGTACAAGCATTTAAGGCACAATATCTGGCTATTTCATTAGCATACCTATTACCCAGTTACATATTCATCTCTTTTGCAGAGTGCAGAACATTTTACAACCGTGATCTGTGCAGGTAGCTGTAGCGCCATTAAAAAAGGTTATGCACACTTTCTCCATTGCATATTGGTGCCCCCCCATACGGTCATGAATCCCTGTTGCAACCATAAGTGTCCAAAGTCGTGGGTGACACCAAAGCCATACTATCAGTCAAAATGTTCACTTTTTGCTGGTCTGAACCTGGTCTCTAGTAAGAGCAACAATTTAACCACTTGTGCAGAAAATACTCCTTGAAGCCAGGAGGCTTTGAGCACACCTGAGACAGTACAGACTGCGTAGGCAGCGCTCAGGCTTCCTTCATGGTCTCGTAAACAGGAACCATCAATAAACATTACATAATCTGATTCCGTTAGTGGTACATCCTGTATGTCGAGTCTTGGCGCACAGTTCAGTAACGTCGAGACAGTCATGCTCAACTTCACCCTCAACTGCATCATTTATGGGAACAGGCAATAGATTAGCAGAATTTAACGTGGTACATCTCTTAAGGTAATTTTGTACCCTGCAAGAATGGCTTGCTTATACTTGGTCAGACGGCTGTTGGTAAGGTGTTGTGTTCTGGTGCATGTTAACAATGTTTCTACAGAGTGGGGGACTAAAACTGTTAGAGGATGACCCATAGCAATGCCCTCACATTGTTCAATGCTGACACCTCTGGAGGCTAAGGCTTTCAAACAGCCTGGCAAAGCAGCAGCTACTGGGTCAAGTGTAGCTGAAAAAAAGCAAAATTTCTGCAAGCTTTCCAGTGCATCTTAGTTAGCAATGAAAGAGCGCAGCCCTCCCTCTCACTGAAAAATGAACAAGAGGTCTGTGAGAATTCCAGTGGATCTGAGTTAGCAATGAGAGAGTGCAGCCCTCCCTCTTACTGCAAAACAAGTCAAACCTTTATTGCAATCATGCATTACCAGTGCTGGGGCACCACAGAGACTTTCTCTCAACTCTAAGAAGGCACAAATGTGACTGTCATCCCATGGTACCAGATCTGACACATCCTTGTGTGTTACTCTGCAAAGGCTTGGCCACTAGGAAATAGTTGAGAATCCACTGTCGACAACATCCTGACTTCTTTCTGAGTTGTTGGCAGATTCATTTTCAGAATCGCTGAGAATTTCTCTTGTGACTCTTTCCTCACTCTTTTCTCAATGTGATATACAAGATACAGAACTTCTCTCTTACAATACTACAACTTAGTCTGAGATACTTTATGTTCATTCTCAGCTAAGTGGTTGAACAATGCAATAGTATCTTGTCTACAAGCTTCCTGTGTATTTGATGCCACCAATAGGTCGTCAATGTCAACGATCAAGACGAGCAATAGGGAATTACCAGGGATTCCAGATTCTTTTTAAGGGTCTCGTAGAAGATGGATTGACTCTCCGTATAACCTTGTGGGACTCTGCACCATGTCAAAACATGGCTGCCGAACCGAAATGCGAAAAGGAACTGCCTGTCCTCATGCAATGGTATGGAAAAGAAAGCTTGGCACAAATTAATGACAATGAACCACTCTGCCTCGCGTGGAATCTGAAATAGAATTACAGCTGGATTTAGTACCACAGGACAACAAGGGAGACAATAGTTTTGATCTTTCTCAGGTACCGCACTATGTGATATTTGCCATTGGGTTTCTGCAAACTCATAATAGGCGAGTTACATGGACTCCCCATAATCTCTTTCAGAATGACTTGTTGAATCATTGAGTCAATCACAGGAGAAATCCCATCAATGGTCTTAGGGTTCATATTATATTACGGTATTCTTGAATACTCATCATTATGTGTCACAGTTATGTGGACTGGCTTAAAACATTTAATTTCACCTATGTCTTTCCCTGAAAAGTCCCAGACTTTGGATAGCACTGTGTTTTTCAGTGCTGGTCACAGTTCATAGCATGTCAACATAAGGTATAGTCTGATCCCTGAACTCTGATTTACATGTTTGGCGTGCAGTAAATGGAACAATTTAGCTTGCACAATAGATCATGTCCAAGCAGATTTACAAGACTTGAATCACACACCACAAATTGGTGATTCTCCTCAAATGACCCTATATAACAGGTACTGCTTCAGTAATGGGGTTGTTCATTTGTTTGTTGCCAACTCCTGCAACTTGAATTCTTTTTCCAGAGAGGGGTAGGTTGGGAATTTCTGCTGTTCTCACAGTAGAGTGGGTAGCACCAGAATTAATCAAAAATGATATGTTGTGGCCATTCACCTCACTACCTACGAATGGACACTCTGGTCTACCTCTAAAGTTGCACCAAGCATGTAATCCTCCTCCGCCTCAGGCTCTGTCATTGCGACAGGTCTGAACTGTAAACATACTGTGATTCACAAAAGGGTTGTTGTTTGCAATGGGCACCTGATTCAGATTAAATCTGAAAGCATTTGCATTTAGCTATGACTTTGAGGCTTGTGGCACCTGCGTCATCTGGGATTAGGGAACCTGAAAGTTTTGCGTGCTTTGCTTCTGTACATGCTGTGTCTGATCTGGATTATTATTTTGGGGTTGCACAAATCTATTATTCTGAACCTGATTCCCAGCATTTAATCGACTTCCGCTTCCATTGCCCAACTTGCTGCAAACGTGACAAGGATTCGACTTCTTCAAAGTCGCCACATCAATGTCTGATCTCGGATCCATTGGAAAACCACAACCTCTACCTTGTTGTTGAAACCCATTACCACCTTGTATTGTCGGAACTCCTTGTTGCTACACTCCCTACATTACACCAACGTTCCCACCAAATGGCTGATTCTGATAGAATCTCTGCCCCCACACTACCTCACTCAGAAGCCGTTGGCTGCTCACCCTTGCTACACAGAGTACTTAAAGGGTGTGCATGGCCCATTTGCAGAATCACAGTAGGATTGGCCCCCAGGACAAAAGAGGAAATCAACACCAACCATAATGGTTTTGGCACAGTAGCCCTTGTCTGCCCTATGGCACCTGAATGGGGTATACTAATTACAATAACATATGAGGTCATTTATAAACTGGTGAAAAGGCCGAACTGCTGTAAGGAATTAGTTTACCTGCATCACCATTTGGAGGTACGGAAACCACCAGGTTCCCAGTAGCAAAGCCTCAGCTGGCTCTGCAGTTGGACAATTCTTTCTAGCGGTCCATCTGCCACACCTCCTTGGGTAACAGCATCAGAAGCCCATCCCATTTCATTCACAAATCAGTCGCTGATTTTCTAGTTTAGGAATGCCTTGTAAGGCATATGTACCCTGCCAGGAAAGGAAGAGCAAGCAATGGCAAAGTCAATAGTTCTCGCATATGCAAGATCTATTGGCTTCGTCAATTTTTGTCTTAGCCATGTTGTACAGCAGTGTGACAGCTGTACAGGATTGTTGAAAGTTAACAAAAAGTGTTACAATGCAGCCATCGTTGACAACATCATATCGCTTTTTACATTTATTTTCAACCATGCTGTATAGCAGCTGCGCTGTTGTACAACAAGGCTAAAGAAAATGACAAAGCCAATTAGTTCTCTTATTTGGCTTTGCCAATGTTTTTTAAGCCATGATGTACAGCAACGCAGCTGCTGTGTGTTGTGGTGGAATGAAAAAAGAAAGTGTTATGACGTGGTCAGTTTTGACCTTGTCATAGCGTTTTCTTGCTATACAACATGGACAAAAACACATTAACAGATTGGAGATGGCAATGCTTGTTTTTTAAAGCAGTAAAATCGAAACTCACACTTGCTCCTAAACAAAAAATACGGATCTGAGGGGAGGTCACCAAAGACTCAAAGTGGTAATAAGTGTAACCCAGAACTTGTTTCATGGCCCCCCACAACTGTGTGAGCGACGACAGGATTCAAAACTGTGATCCGCAGATTGCACAGAGCTCTGTGCACCAAGTTCATTAGCCTTCTGACCCACCTTAGGCAACAGAAGTCAACAACCTTTCATTGAGGAAGATAGCAGTGAAAGAGCCAAACACATTATCATTTTACACTGAGAGCATAGTGAGGTGACACATCAAAGACATGGCGTGATCAGGCTGGTGCCGTGTGGTTTGATGGGTGGTTGGAATGAGGCATAAAACTAGGAGGTAAATGAGCAATAAAAATGTCTTTAATATTTTATTATGTGATAGAGGTCCAATGTTATTCTCTGTCTTTTGACAAACTGCAGCTTATTCTTTTAACATGAAGATTGGGATTGGTTATTTTAAAATGGAGATTGGTGTTTTCTTTTCTTTCTCTGACTGCAAATTGAGAGGATTTTGTAGTGTGAACTATGCGACAATCTTGCTGAGTGTGAAAGGAAAGGCTGTGGGATAGTAATTGTATTTCTAACACAGAATAACATCAGAAATTTACAAGTATTTCAAAATACATGACTTAGGAAAGCA
Organism: Lissotriton helveticus; assembly: GCF_964261635.1. Classification (NCBI taxonomy): domain Eukaryota; kingdom Metazoa; phylum Chordata; class Amphibia; order Caudata; family Salamandridae; genus Lissotriton; species Lissotriton helveticus. The sequence goes on along the minus strand of NC_136065.1, from coordinate 262,080,352 downwards.
CAAAAGAAGCATTTATGCAATTCTGAAGTGCAAAGTAAACAAATGTTTAATAGGATTAAAATAAACCAAGACACTTTACTTGATGCACAATCTACATTTTCACTGAAACCTGATTTCCTTTTTTTTTTTAAACAATTTTATTTGACAAGCAAGTCAAAGAGATTAACATATCCAAATACAAAATCAGAAAAGTAAGATAAATCAAATTCAATTCGGTGCAGGTTCATATTATACAAAACACAAACAAAAGTAAAAAAAAAAAAGTAGATCCTAATCAGGACAGATCATTAATAATTAATAAGCCATAAACAAAAAGAACATCTATGATCCAAATCATTGCTAGCATTGCAGAAAATTCCCCCATATCTTGGCAAACTTTTTTTTTGCTTTAATTCCTCTATTCCTAGCAATAGCATCTTCCATAGTGTAAATTTCCAAAACCAATGTCCACCATTCAGTTATATGAGGAGGATTCCGAGAAATCCAAGCCCTAGCAATCACGAGTCTGGCACAAGCCAGTGTAATATTTAGCAGTTCTTTATAGATAGGGCTGACCGGGTATATGGACAATAGTACCGCGGCTGCATTGAGTGAAAAGTTAATTAGTTGATTTTGCGTTAAAATATTTTCTATGTCCACCCAGTATTTAGCTAGTATTGGGCATGAGTATATCATATGTATGAGGTCTGCTGCCACCAGACCACATTTGGGACATTTAGTATGATCATTATTAAAGTTATTTTGTGCCATTTAGAGATTTTTAGTGGAGTGTAGTAAAGTTGGCTGACCGTTCTATACGATTGGAGTTTCAGGCTGGAAGACTGGACGGCTTTAGTGATGTTGACTAAGGCAGCAGAGATATTCTGAGTTGTCACATTATATCCTAGGCTAACAGTCCATTTTAATGCCAGTCTAGGAGCTTCGTCACAGCTATTCTGACTGAGACACTTGTATCCCAGACTAATTAATGGTTTTCTATGCACGGAATAAAAACAGGCCCATATATCTGAACTTGTAATTTCTATCAAATTCATTTTCCGTACTAGGTAGTCCCTGATTTGAATGTATTTGTATCTCATTTTTTCAGGCAGTTTATACAAAAGTTGCAATGTTTCAAATTGTAAGAGACCATCAATACCCTACAGATCTCCTAAAGTCTGAATACCAAAATTAGCCCATTCTCGACCAGTTTTATCTATAAAAATATCTGGAAGACCAGGATTGTCCCATATTGGCAGCTCATTATGAAAAAAAGAAGTGTTACACTTGGTCAACATCTGTTTCCATATGAATACGGCATCTCTCGCAGTCTTAAATTTTACACTTTTAAAGTAATTTGGATCTTGTACTTTTGCCAGGAATTGTTTTGAATGACCACCAAGCATAAATTGGTGAAAAAAATATTGATTATTAGGGGCAAATAGGCTACGCAGCCAGCCTAAAAAAGAAGCGAGAAAATACGCTCTGAAATCTGGGAAGTTCAAACCTCCCTTTTCAGATGAGAGTTTTAATATTGTCATAGACCTTCTAGCCTTCTTATAGCCCCAAACGAAACTACTTAAAATGCCATATAATTTTTTTAAGAATAAATTATTAACGCGGCAAGGTATGGAGCAAAATAAATATAAGAACTTCGGCAGAATGTTCATCTTAATCAAATTCATACGGCCTATGAGGTTTAATGGGATCTTGTGCCATTTTTTCAAAAGATTTGTAACTTCTTTTAATAAAGGGTCATAATTTAGTGAATTTATATGATCAGTTTTAGATGATATCTTTACCCCTAGATATACTGCAGATTGACATAGTCCCTGCACAGGTAAATTGGCCTGATAATTCATGATAACCTGTGTTTTCTTTATATTTAATTTATAACCTGAAATGGTCCCGAAATTATTAGCTTCTATCGTTATCCCTATTAATGCATCCGTTACATTGGTGGTATAAATAGCTAAATCATCCGCATATGCGGTAATTTTTAGAGTTTTACCTTCATGCAAAATAGGGGCAATCTTAGTTTGAGCTTCCAAAGCGTTAATGAATGGCTCCATGGAGAGAGCAAAAAGCAGGGGTGATAGCGGACATCCCTGCCGCGTCCCACGCCGAATTGGAAAAGTAGAGGAGAGTGCCCCAGCATAACTGATTTTAGCATTAGGATCCTTATATAATGCCTGAATACTTCTTAAAAAACGCCCTCTAAAGCCAAAGTGTCTTAGAACTCCCCACAAATAGTCCCACCCCACTCGGTCGAAAGCCTTCTCTGCGTCTAAAAGTATCATACCGAGTGGGGTGAGATTAGTTGTAGCCACATCAAAAGCGGTAGTAGCCATGTTAACATGCATGGTGGTGTCCCTCCCAATAACAAAACCGTGCTGCTGGTCATTTACTAACTGGGGCATAAGAGGGGCTAGTCGTATAGCTAAAAGTTTAGAATAAACTTTAGCATCAGTGTTTATCAGAGATATAGGTCTATAAGACCCACACTCCACAGGAGGTTTATTTTTTTTTAAGAAGAACATAATTTTAGCTGTCTTCCAAGAGTCTGGTGCCTTCCCAGTAGCACCAATTGCATTAATGACCAAACAGAACAGTGGTAGAATTTCATCTGCACAAATTTTGTATACCTCAATGGGAAGTGTATCCTTACCAGCCGCCTTATTAGATGGAGGAGAGGTAAGCGCAAGACGTAGCTCTGTTAATGTGACCTCTTGTTCTAATTGGTCAATACATGTTTGTTCCAAGTATATTGCTTCAGGTAAGTTCTTCCTAATATAAGATTGTAGCTGAGCTTCAGTGCCTCTACTCTCGGGGCTATATAGATTTTCGCAATATGAAACAAATTGTCCCAGAATTTGTGCTGGTTGAGTATATAAAACATTATGGGGACCCTTAATAGCTTTAACCAGGGTTGTTGCACGATCATCTGCAACTTTATAGGCCAAAAGCTTCCTGACTCTATCTTCACATTCATATTGAGATAATTCATATTTGATAATTTTCTGAGTGTTTTTCTCCCTGAAAGAGCTTTTAAGATTTGAGCGCTGAATTACAAGTTTAGTTTCTAATTGAGTTATACTTTGCGCATCCGTCTCATCAGCTCTAAGTCTGTCTTCTAGTTGTTTCTCAAGTGATAAAATATTAGCTAAGATAGCCTTAGTCTCTTTCTTGCGCATAACGTTTTGTTTAAATAGATATTGCTGCGCAACTCCCCTAATAAAAGCTTTACAAGCGTCTCAAACTGATAGGAGATTGGCAGTATTGATATTAATTTCAATGAATTCCTTAATATGTTCCTTTAACTTAGCTACAAATACTGAGTCTGTTAGCAAGTATCTAGGGAATGTGAAGAGTCTAAGTTCAGGCATCCTTTAAATAATATTAAATATAAGAAGTATGGGACTATGATCGGATGAAATCCTTGGGAAGATCTCCATGTGTCCTGTATCAATAATTTCATCCGAAGCCCAAGCCAGATCTATTCGTGAGCACCGTTTATGAGGTGAGGAGTAATAAGTATATCCGGGTATTTCAGGAAACAAGTTTCTCCATACGTCTTTAACATTATGTATCCTTGCTAGTTCTAAGATTGCCGCCCTAGTTTTGCGCATACGTCGAAAAATACCTCTTTTTGTAACATCCTGATCATAATCTAGCACACAATTAAAATCCCCCATCAAAATAAGTTCTCCCTCCCATGCGAGCAGTTCCATATTTAACCAATCAAAAATATATGGGTCATCGGTGTTGGGCCCATAAATGGCACAAAAAACATATTTACGATTTTCCAACTTCAATTGAGTAATTGCCCAGCGACCCCCACTATCTGCCATAGATTTAATCACTTCTACGCATAATTGTCGTTTTTTCAAAATAGCTACACCTCGTATAGGAGCATTTAATGTAGTACATATTAGCATCTTGTTAGACCTGTCTGCTTCTGGGGAGACTCTAACCATTATAATTTATTTTTGTCCCCCTTAGCCTCCCAGAGTTTCTATTTTTTATTTTTACATATGTCCATCAGGATTTTTCAATGCTGTCAGGGGGCTAGGTGTTCCTTGGCGATGACGCTATTTTTCCCTCATAACCTGTGAGGCCTAGTCACCCCCTTGAAAATCTAGGGATCTCCAGAGACCTAAAATGGTGTCCACCAACTGCCATAACGGACACAACTGGAGGACAGGTCCATAGGATAACATTAGGGAACTTTCTGGAATTGACTAGAGACTTCTGCAGGTCTCAGGCCACCCTATATAAGGCCAGTGACCAGCAGCCATTTTGTGCTGACCCCAGAGTAGAGGAGTGAGGCAGTGGTGAGAGGAGGTGGACACACTGAGAGCAGCTAGTTTGTCTCTGAGGCTGACAGTTTCTTCAGAGGATTGTTCCCCCTTCAACCTTTGACCGATCCCTCTCTCTCAAGATAACAACTGCTGATAAAGAAAACGAGCTACTTGAAAAGGAAGACCCTTCTTAATCGGCTCTCCAGTAAAAGCTGACAGGACCTTCCTTCTGAAAATCATTCCCACATTCCCTGCCCAGCGCTGCACCTACCAGGGTGTCGAATCAGTTGTGGACCCCTTGAAGCGCCTTGGTGAGGTTGGGGGACTGTGGAGCCTGTAGCGACCGGAAGAGCGAGTGCCCGATCAGGAGGATACCTTCCCTGGAGCCAGGTGAGGGAAGTGACAGCGTGTGGAGAGCGGAGCTGTGTTAACTGACTGCGGGACCCCGGGGGCACCGGACGCGTCAGTGGAAGCCAGGAAACGCTTCCGCGCATGTCCGTAGCACGTTCGCTACTTAAAGCAGGAGGGGCCTAGGGTCGGGCAGGCCCAGGAGTGCAGCGTTCCCCTGTGAGGCGAGGTCCGGCGAGGAACGCGCAGGCGCCGAGGAACAGCGCGACTCGAGAGGCGGAGCCGTCGAGGAGCGACGCGTATGCCCAGGAGTTCAGCGCGACCATCGGGTTGCCTGAGGTGGCGCCGGAAGATTTCCCTGAGCGCCGCGTTAGCGGCGGTAATCCCCCACTCTCGAGCGCTATCTGGAAGAGCCAGCGCTTGAGCAGAAGACTGCCCAGCCAACCCCTAGCGACACACTGAAGCAGTGAATCATCGCGCTGAGCCTAAACCGAGGCCCCCTAGCCTAACGCTGACGGGTGGAAGCGCGCTTGGGCTGAGGAAGTCGGCAAGGTTTCCCCCACGCCAGCAACAGGAAAGCAGCTGGTTGGGGAAGCCCAAGAGGCAGGTGTCATCTGAAGGCCTGTGGACTGTGGCGTATCTGCCACCAAGACAGTAAGGAGAGGGGGGGTTGTGGAAAGAAAGTGCTGGGCACTAGGGAGTAACAGTGAAAAGTTACCTTAACAGTTCCAACATCAAACAAGGTGCCTTGACCATTTTAATTCCCTCGAAATCCATACTGTGAGGTAGTAGATAAGGGGATAGAGAGCATAGCCCTGAATGTGATTGAATAACCAGTGAATTGGCAGGTTTTATTGGTGAAGTATTGGTGTCATTGTGCATTAATGTAAAGTAACCCTGCATAGTGTGAAACTAAGGAGATTCACCTAAGTATCCAAAGAGTTACCTTTATTCATGACTGAATCTTTGACAAAAGAATGTGGTTTATTGCCCTTTTTCCACAGCAGGAAGAGTGAAAAGTAATTTCTCAACGCAAAAGTGTAATGTTTACTCCTAAAAGAAATTGATGTTGTATCCTGTATGATTTGAATCCAAAGAGACACATTATTTTTATAAAAGGTAACGGTATTTTTCCAAATAATGGTGTTGTGTCTTCATTTTAGTGGTTCATCACTGAGTTGCTGTGAGTGAGACTTGTAAGTACTTAGCCAACGCCTTGAGTTAGCTGTAGACCACTACTGTGCCAAGCTACCATATGTAGGCTTGGGTAATCTAGGTCCAACATAATTGGTGTGGCAGCGGTGGGATCACGGATTTGTACTTACACTCACTTATTAGTAACGCAGTGCCAACCACGAGACCTCACCTGGAGTTTTCTCCCTGCGGCCCTCCTAATTTACATTTTTGATTTTTCTAAATTTTCTTCTGGTGGTGGGTGGAGGTTAACCTCAGGTCACTTCGTGGTTTTCTCCTGTGAGTAATTTTATACCATGGCAAAGCTGGAGGTGAATCTTAAAGAGCTGGAAGCCAATACTGTGGCCCAACTCAGGGATTGGTGTCAGCAGAACGGGGTATTTTTTAATAAAGGAGCCAAGAAAGGAGAGTTGCTGACAAGCATAAGGGCATGGTTAGAAGCTCGTCTAAGGGAGGAACCAGAAACGGAAGTGGGTGATGGGGACACTGTTACTGAGGCTGCATTGCTGAACCAGATGGGGAGAGGGAATCTTCTGACAGGTCCCAGGATACCTTCAAGGGCAAGCAGCAGCGTTTCAGACAGGGGCTTAACCGAAGCCGAGCTGGAAGATAGGAGGGAGGAGAGGAGGTTGAAAATAGAACTAGCCAGGATGGACATGGTGAGGGAGGAAAAGAGGTTGGAGCATGAGCGGACCATCAAGGAGATGGATTTGCAAGCCCTAAACTTACGTACCCCCAAACCAGAGAATGGTGGCAGCGATATCCAGACCAACACCAGGGAACCTAGACCGTACCTACCAAAAGATATTATGGCTTGTTATGTACCCAGTGACGACATTGCTAAGTGGCTAGCCGCCTACGAGGTCTCGCTAAGGGCCCATGGGATTCTGGAAGTCCACTGGGGAGGTGGGTTATACAAATACATGCCCCCCACTGGCAGGGATACTTTGTTGGCTCTTGACCAGAGTGAACAGACCTACTATCCGGCTATGAAATCAGCGCTGCTCAAGAAGTTTGGGTTGACCCCTGAGAAATATAGGCAAAAGTTCCGGGGCAGCTACAAGCTGGGCACGCAAAACTGGGTAGATTTCTTGGACTACTCCAGGAAGGCCCTGGAGGGTTGGGTAAGAGGCAGCGAAGTAGGAGACTATGAGGGACTATATGACCTCATACTCAAGGAACACCTACTCGAGAAGTGTCTTCCCGAACTAAGACAGCATCTGGTGGACAGCAAGCTGACCAGCCCCAGGAAGCTTGCTGAGGAGGCGGACATCTGGGTTAGTACCCGGGTGTCGACTAAGGGGACTGGAGGGAATTCCCAGAAGCAAGGACAGGGCGCCCCCCAGAAGAAAGAGGGAGGGGAAACTAAGAGGGAGTTCTCAAAAGGGCCACAAAATACTTCGCAAGGAAGGGGCAGAGGATTCATCCCCAAGAGTAACCCCCCTCGCAACCCTACCCCTGGCCAAAGCCAGCAGCCAAGGGTTGTTCATTGTTTTGAGTGTGGTGGTGTGGGACACTATAAAGGAGATGTGAGATGCCCAAAAAGACCACCCCCTCCCACTGGAGGAAAAGCCCCGGGAATCACTAGTGTAGTGCTCGGGGAGGAGATGCCTTTGGTTAAGGGAGGGGAGCGGGCGGGTGTCACCTTAGTGTCCCTGGGAGATAAGGAGATGGTTCCCAAGACCCAGCTGCCCTCTAATACTACTAAGTATGAGCAGTGGGTCACCATCAATGGCCGTAGAGGGGAGGCTCTGAGAGACACAGGAGCCAGCATGACTATGGTAAGGAGTCAGCTGGTGTCTCCAGAGCAGGTCATCCCAGATGTACTCCATCCCGCCGTAATGGCTGACGGCAGATTGGGCCACTACCCTGTGGCTGAGGTTCCCTTTGAGTGGGGAGGGGTTGCAGGTCCACTTCGAGTTGCCGTAAGCCCTGCCGTGCCTGTTGACTGCCTGTTAGGGAATGATATGGAGCACAATGCTTGGAGGAGGGTGGAGTACCAGACTCACTCTGAGATGCTGGGACCCCCTGACTGGACTTGTGTCAGCACAAGGTCCGCGACTGCCCGAAGGGGGAGTTCACTGACGCTGGAGCCTGGAACAATGGCCCAGCCGGCTGCCAGAGAGGAGAAGGACAGGAGGCCGGAGGACCCTGCCTCGACATCCCCACCTCGTGAGACCGCCGGGCCACCTGCGGAGGTGGATCTGGAGTCCACAGGGGAGAATGTTGCTTCCCTGGAGAACCTACCCATCCCTACTGAATGGCATGTGGAGGGAGGTCCTTCCCGGGAAGAGTTCTGCAAAGCTCAGAAGGAGTGTCCTACTCTCGAGGGGCTGCGGCAACAGGCCAAAGCCCAGGCAGCAGGGAACATTGTAGGGAGCTACCAGATTTACTGGGAGGATGGACTCCTCTACAGTGAGCCCAAGACACCTGGACATGGTTCAACCAGGGCCTTAGTGGTCCCTCAATGCTTTAGAGCCTTTTTACTGGAACTGGCTCATGAGATACCATTGGCAGGACACCTAGGACAGGACAAGACCTTTGCCCGGCTTGTCCCCCATTTCTACTGGCCACGAATGAAAGTGGCGTCGGATACATATTGTCGGACGTGTGTGTCTTGCCAAGCCAGTGGGAAAACTGGGGTGAAGCTAAAAGCTCCCCTGGAACCACTACCTGTCGTTAGCACCCCCTTTGAGAGGGTGGGCATCGACATTGTAGGGCCATTGGATCCACCAACTTCAGCTGGACACCGGTTCATACTGGTTTTGGTGGATCATGCCACACGGTACCCAGAGGCAATACCTCTGAGGACCATCACTGCACCTGCAGTGGCAAGGGCCCTGATGGGGATCTTCACCAGAGTGGGTTTCCCCAAGGAGGTCGTTTCCGACAGGGGGACTAACTTCCTTTCAGCATACATGCGGGCTATGTGGAAGGAGTGCGGCGTTACCTATCGGTTTACCACTCCTTATCACCCACAAACCAATGGTCTTGTGGAAAGGTTTAACAAAACCTTGAAAGGTATGATACGGAGTCTACCTGAGAGCCTACGGAGGAAATGGGACATCCTCCTACCCTGTCTCTTGTTTTCCTACAGGGAAGTGCCACAGAAGGGAGTGGGCTTCAGCCCCTTCGAACTTTTGTATGGGCACCCTGTAAGGGGACCTCTCAGCCTGGTGAAAGACGGATGGGAACAGACTCCCAGGAAGCTTCCCCAGGACGTGGTGAGCTACATGCTGGCCTTCCGGAGCCAAATGGCTAAGTTGTGGAAGCAGGCTTCAGACAACTTGGAGGCCAGCCAAGCAGTTATGAAAGAGTGGTATGACCACAACGCTCACCCAGTGGAACTGGAGCCTGGACAGAAAGTGTGGGTAATGGAACCTGGAGAGCTAAATGCCCTCCAGGACCGTTGGACAGGCCCCTTTGAGGTTTTGGAGAAAAAGGGGAAGTCCACCTATTTGGTGGATCTTAAGACCCCGAGGCAGCCCCTCAGGGTGCTGCATGCCAATCGTCTCAAGCCACATCATGAGAGGCCCGAGGTTGTCTTAATGCTGGTAACCGATGGAGCAGAGGAAGAAGAAAGTGAACCTCTCCCTGATCTTCTCTCGTACAAAGAAAAAGATGGGTCAGTGGAGGGAGTGATTTTCTCGCCATCCCTGACTTCTGAACAGCAAAGTGATTGCCGCCAGATCCTGGAGCAATTTTCTCCCCTGTTCTCCCTTGTCCCAGGTAGGACCCACCTGTGTACCCATGACGTGGACACAGGAGACAGCCCACCTGTGAAATCTAAAATCTACCGGCTGTCGGACAAGGTGAAGGCCAACATCAAAAGTGAAGTCGCCAAGATGCTGGAGTTAGGGGTGATTGAACCTTCTGGTAGCCCTTGGTCTAGCCCGGTGGTTTTGGTACCAAAAGCTGCCCCACCAGGCACCACACCTGAATTGAGATTATGTGTGGACTACCGAGGCTTGAATTCAGTAACCAAAACTGACGCACATCCCATCCCACGGGCGGATGAGCTTATTGACCGGCTGGGAGCTGCTCAATACTTAAGTACCTTTGACCTAACTTCAGGGTACTGGCAGATTTCCCTTACTGAGGAGGCGAAGGAAAGGTCAGCCTTCTCTACACCTCAGGGACACTACCAATTTCGTGTGATGCCCTTTGGGCTTAAGAATGCCCCTGCCACTTTTCAGCGGCTGGTGAACAGGGTCCTTTCGGGAATGGAAGCTTTTTCTGCTGCATACCTGGACGACATTGCTGTCTTCAGTAGCAGCTGGGAGGACCATTTGCAGCACCTGCAAGCCGTTCTTCATGCCCTGCAACAGGCTGGCTTGACCATCAAGGCCAGCAAGTGTCAGATTGGACAGGGGTCGGTGGTGTACCTAGGTCACTTGGTGGGCAGAGGGACGGTGCAGCCCCTCCAGGCAAAGATTGAGACCATCATCGCCTGGGAGCCCCCCAAGACTCAAACAGAGGTCCGAGCCTTCCTGGGCCTCACTGGATACTACCGTCGCTTCGTGAAGGGGTATGGCACTATTGTGGCACCCCTCACTGAACTTACTTCCAAGAAGCAACCCCGACGGGTAGTCTGGACGGAGGCTTGCCAGCGAGCCTTCATGACCTTGAAACAAGCATTGTGTTCCGCTCCCATTCTCAAGGCCCCTGATTTTGCTAGAGAATTCATTGTCCAAACAGATGCGTCAGAACATGGCATTGGGGCAGTGTTATCGCAGCTAAATGATGAGGGCTTGGATCAACCCGTGGTCTTCCTGTCCAGGAGACTACTCCCCAGGGAAAGGAGGTGGAGTACAATTGAGAGAGAAGCCTTTGCGGTGGTTTGGGCTCTGAAGAAGCTGCGACCATACCTGTTTGGTTCGCACTTCCTAGTTCAGACTGACCATCGCCCCCTTCGTTGGCTGATGCAAATGAAGGGGGAGAATCCCAAGTTACTAAGGTGGTCCATCTCCCTACAGGGAATGGACTTTAGGGTGGAACACCGACCTGGGGCGGACCATGCCAACGCAGACGGTCTATCCAGGTATTTCCGCCTTAGTGATGAGGACTCCCAAGGGGTTGGGTAGTTCTCCCCACTTTCAGCTGGGGGGGACGCGTGTTAGACCTGTCTGCTTCTGGGGAGACTCTAACCATTATAATTTATTTTTGTCCCCCTTAGCCTCCCAGAGTTTCTATTTTTTATTTTTACATATGTCCATCAGGATTTTTCAATGCTGTCAGGGGGCTAGGTGTTCCTTGGCGATGACGCTATTTTTCCCTCATAACCTGTGAGGCCTAGTCACCCCCTTGAAAATCTAGGGATCTCCAGAGACCTAAAATGGTGTCCACCAACTGCCATAACGGACACAACTGGAGGACAGGTCCATAGGATAACATTAGGGAACTTTCTGGAATTGACTAGAGACTTCTGCAGGTCTCAGGCCACCCTATATAAGGCCAGTGACCAGCAGCCATTTTGTGCTGACCCCAGAGTAGAGGAGTGAGGCAGTGGTGAGAGGAGGTGGACACACTGAGAGCAGCTAGCTTGTCTCTGAGGCTGACAGTTTCTTCAGAGGATTGTTCCCCCTTCAACCTTTGACCGATCCCTCTCTCTCAAGATAACAACTGCTGATAAAGAAAACGAGCTACTTGAAAAGGAAGACCCTTCTTAATCGGCTCTCCAGTAAAAGCTGACAGGACCTTCCTTCTGAAAATCATTCCCACATTCCCTGCCCAGCGCTGCACCTACCAGGGTGTCGAATCAGTTGTGGACCCCTTGAAGCGCCTTGGTGAGGTTGGGGGACTGTGGAGCCTGTAGCGACCGGAAGAGCGAGTGCCCGATCAGGAGGATACCTTCCCTGGAGCCAGGTGAGGGAAGTGACAGCGTGTGGAGAGCGGAGCTGTGTTAACTGACTGCGGGACCCCGGGGGCACCGGACGCGTCAGTGGAAGCCAGGAAACGCTTCCGCGCATGTCCGTAGCACGTCCGCTACTTAAAGCAGGAGGGGCCTAGGGTCGGGCAGGCCCAGGAGTGCAGCGTTCCCCTGTGAGGCGAGGTCCGGCGAGGAACGCGCAGGCGCCGAGGAACAGCGCGACTCGAGAGGCGGAGCCGTCGAGGAGCGACGCGTATGCCCAGGAGTTCAGCGCGACCATCGGGTTGCCTGAGGTGGCGCCGGAAGATTTCCCTGAGCGCCGCGTTAGCGGCGGTAATCCCCCACTCTCGAGCGCTATCTGGAAGAGCCAGCGCTTGAGCAGAAGACTGCCCAGCCAACCCCTAGCGACACACTGAAGCAGTGAATCATCGCGCTGAGCCTAAACCGAGGCCCCCTAGCCTAACGCTGACGGGTGGAAGCGCGCTTGGGCTGAGGAAGTCGGCAAGGTTTCCCCCACGCCAGCAACAGGAAAGCAGCTGGTTGGGGAAGCCCAAGAGGCAGGTGTCATCTGAAGGCCTGTGGACTGTGGCGTATCTGCCACCAAGACAGTAAGGAGAGGGGGGGTTGTGGAAAGAAAGTGCTGGGCACTAGGGAGTAACAGTGAAAAGTTACCTTAACAGTTCCAACATCAAACAAGGTGCCTTGACCATTTTAATTCCCTCGAAATCCATACTGTGAGGTAGTAGATAAGGGGATAGAGAGCATAGCCCTGAATGTGATTGAATAACCAGTGAATTGGCAGGTTTTATTGGTGAAGTATTGGTGTCATTGTGCATTAATGTAAAGTAACCCTGCATAGTGTGAAACTAAGGAGATTCACCTAAGTATCCAAAGAGTTACCTTTATTCATGACTGAATCTTTGACAAAAGAATGTGGTTTATTGCCCTTTTTCCACAGCAGGAAGAGTGAAAAGTAATTTCTCAACGCAAAAGTGTAATGTTTACTCCTAAAAGAAATTGATGTTGTATCCTGTATGATTTGAATCCAAAGAGACACATTATTTTTATAAAAGGTAACGGTATTTTTCCAAATAATGGTGTTGTGTCTTCATTTTAGTGGTTCATCACTGAGTTGCTGTGAGTGAGACTTGTAAGTATTTAGCCAACGCCTTGAGTTAGCTGTAGACCACTACTGTGCCAAGCTACCATATGTAGGCTTGGGTAATCTAGGTCCAACACATCTCATATCCCAAATGTCCCAATAGCTTCTTGTCCTTAAAACAAATATGCGTTTCGGTTAACAAAACCATATGTGGATCATATATTTTCAGTTCTTCATATATCAAATTTCTTTTGTTTTTATTATTCAAGCCTGAAACGTTCCAGGCTAAACATCTAAAACGCAGCATGCGGACAAATTACTAAATCATAATAACCTGCACCTTTCCTTGAATTCAAACTCATTATTAGTCTATAAGATACTACGTAAATCACCCTTGAGCTTGTCTTGTCCTTTTCAGTTTTTTCCTCCCACCCTTTCCCCCAGTGTCCTATCCCTTCCCCACAGTCACCCTCTACCCCTGACCCCCAACCCTTAAAGCACCCCCTCCCCGTGTCTACCCGGAAGCTTACCCCTATCTTCTGCTGTCGCTCTAAGGGCAGCCAGACAGAAAGATCGCCCCGAGAGCCCCTTCTCTCCGTATTAACCTCGTGCCAAAAAGGCATCCAAAATCACAAGCAAAAAGAAAGTGCCCCAGTAAATTTACAATAAGCCTTGCTATCCTAGGTTTCTTTCCTTTCCATTTTATAGCTGTTTCTAGTCTCTCCCCCTGTCTCTTATCCTCCTTTTCTTCCTTTTCTTAATCTGTCTATTTTTAAGCATTTATATTCATTTTAGCAAGTAATTGCTCCGCCTCCTTTACATCATTAAGAAAGTAAGTATGACCAGATTTCATGACTTTGAGACGAGCAGGTTCTTGGAGAAAGACTGTGGCACCCTTGGATTTGAAAGAATCAATCAGTTTGCGCAGCCCCCATCGTTTATCCATAGTTATCTTACAAAAGTCCGATTTAACGAAAAAAGTTATATTGTCCAGTGTCACAGGAGTATTAGGTCTAGCTTTTATTGAGACTGCTTGTCTTAGCAAATAGTTGCCGAAGTAGATCATAATTGGGCGTGGATATTTACTTTCCTTGTTTTTTAGAGTTATAGGTAATCTATGCACCCGCTGCAGTTGAGAGTCCCAATCCCAGTCGGACAGGTCAGGAAATGCCCTTTCAAATAATTTGACCAAATAGGCCCTGACATCTGAGCCTTCTGATCCCTCGGGTATGCCAAAAAGTCTCGGATTCTGTCGCCTCTGTCTGTTTTCCAATTCTTCCACTTTATTCTGTAGGGACCCAATCAATTCATTATGTTGATCTACTTGAACAGTAGTAGTAGCTAGGGTTTCTTCCACTTTGACAACCCTCTGTTGTAATCCATCGATCTCTTTTGTTACCCCATTCAGTTTATTAGTGACTTCCTGCAAGCTAAGTTGCATCTTGGTGTTATCTTCCCTTAATTGAAGAAAATGGTTTTGGGTCTCTTGATGGTGTATCGTTAAAGTTTTTAAGATTAGATCCAAGGAAGAAGATTCAGGAATTGTATTAGGAGGGTAAGAAGATGTTGCAAATTGCAGAGGGGGGACCTTGCCTCTAAGAGTAGTGCTACCCGGTGATCTGTCTCTGATGTTGGATTGAGAATAATCAATAGATGGGCAAATTTCGTCGGTAGTTGCCAATAAAGATACCTCAGATGACTCTAAATTTAGATCTTGATCATGATCTATCAAACCCCCATTTTTTATAGGAGAATTTTGCAGATTTTTCAAGATGCCCCCTTCTGTGGGAGTAGTTTCTGAAGAGCACAAAACGGTATTCTTGATAGCCCCTCGCGGTTGCATCCACTTAAGCAAAGGTGTTTGGTCTCTAATGGATTTCTCTACTATAGATATTGGTACAGATGTCGAGGGAAGCATTATAGATTTCAGTTTTCTCCCCCCTTTCTTTGCTTTGTTTTTTTTTCCTCCCCGCTTCTTAGAGCCCGAGGGGTTATTGTCTTTAACTTCGAGTATGGTATGTTCTCGCTTTTCGAGCCCTCCTTCTTCTTCAAAAATCTCCTCATACTCGTTCTCATCGTTAGAGTCATTGTCCAGCATATCTACTGGCACCATGGCACACTCTCCAACTGCTCTCGGTCTGCCTAGACTCTGATCTAACACCGTAGGATGTACTGGTACTGGCTCTGATGCTGGTGCTGGCGAGAAAACGTTGTTATTTTCAGTTATTGTATCCCTTGGAGCGGGAACCGCTGCCCCTGTCCCCACAAAAATAAGTTCCTTAATTAACCCAGTATCAGTGTCTTTTTCAAATTGATGAACATGAATGGGTGCATAGGACTGTGGAGATGAAAATGGAGGAGCAGCATTCATATTGGATTCTTCAAACTCTTCCTCTAAGTTTCTATCCTGTTCTACCAATATTCCATTTCCCCCTCCCCGGTCCCCCCGATGTTTCCGTCTGTACCAGAGCCGCTTCGGCCTCTGTATCTGCATCTGGGCTCCTGGTAGGGGCAGAGACCCCCATTACTTTACCAAATTCAGTCACTGCAGCATGAACAAGACAGCCATCAACATCTGGGCCCATGGTGCCCATAGCGCCCATAGTGTCCTTCGAAGCTTTCCTGTTAGTTAAGTTTTTGCCGTTATCCTTTAACATTAGTGAGGAAGAACTCCCCCTAGAGGGTGTAGATAAAGGTGTAGATAAAGAGAGAGGGTACGAGGGGGTGGATTGAGGCTTACCAGCGTTGTCAGCATTAGTCTCTGTATTGCCGGGGCTTTCAAGAACATTAACAACCCGTCGCGGCGCCCTCGCCACTACTGCGGGTGAGATCGGCTTAATTATTTTAAATACCGGAGCGGGTCCTTCTTCAGCGCTTTCTCCCAAGGGGGCACCTTTCCCTACCCGATTCTGTCGCGCTGGGTTTTTACACGTCATTAGCGCTGCCCTTTTCGTTTTTCTTCTTTCGGGAATCAAAAAAAAAAAGGGGGGGAACCAAAAATAGCCGAAAACACAAGTCTTTAAACCTCTCCCCTCTCTCTCCTCTTTCCCCTACAGCAAATCCTTGTATCACAAAAAAAAGGTACAGCAACTCACCACAGCATATAGTTTCGTTGGTTCGTTTGTTCCTTTGTCTCAACAGTCCAAAAAAAATAAAAAAGAGACCGAAAATGGGCTGGAGACAGGCGAACTTCGCTGAAACAGTAGAGCTAAAAAGCTGAAAGTTATAAGCTCGGCAGTGGAAGAGCTCTTCCCACTGCTCCTTTGTTGAATCCTGTACAGTCTCAAACTCTCACCCGCTTCCATGACTCCATGTCGGCGTGCAGGGATGATGTCGGGAAGGGCGAGAGAGCCCCAAGTGCAGAACACCTGTGCAGCTTCCACAGCTTCCACCGCAGTTGACGGAGGAGCGGAGCACTCAGACTGCAACAGACCTGCTCAGCCCGACCTGTCTCCACGTCCCCACGAGGCTGCAACGAGCACAGCCACCCGGTAGTTTCGAGCACCTGTGCAGCTTCCACCGCGATTGGCAGAGCAGCGGTGCACTCAGACTGCAACAGCGCAGCTCAGCCCGATCTGTCTCCACGTCTCTGCGAGGCTGCAATGAGCACAACCATCAATTCAGCAATCCCGGTAATTCCCGGTAATTCAAGCACTTTCTCTATGCCTTCACGGCGCTTAAATAATATACTTCATTCGGCGAAAAAGCGCCAGTCCCTCTCGGAGTGCGGAGCTCAATCGGGAGCGACCTCTCAGTGGCGTCTCCAATCCGCCATCTTGTTGGCTGATTTCCACGCTTTATCATTTGTGTGCTGTTTAGCATTATTAGTGAAACTAAGTCTGTGCCTACTTAGTGGTTATATCATATGCTACCTGTAAATGACAGTGAAAATTGTTCCAGCACCTTTGGACATTCAACAACAAAACATAGGCCAAACTGCAGAGCAAGGGTATCCAGGCCACCAAACACAACATGCTGTACACCGCTCTTTCACCAGCATACCCTAGTTTGGGAAGAGGTGATAGGCTATACACATTCAGTTTATAGCCTTTCTGCCAACATTGGTGAAGAGGTCACCCATTCTGGGTATACCGTCATAATCCCCATACATTTCTTCTACACGAAAGTCGACAAACATAAGACAAAACTAGGCAGTTGGTGTACATGTAAAATCCACATATCTACCCCCTTTATAGTAGAGATATATTATATACTGTGGGACATTATGTTGCGGAGGCTACTGCCAGCCTGGACCGGATCTCAACAAGGAACTCAGGAAGAGCCAATGCTTCAACACCGAGTGGGAACAACGGGTCCTGCACCCAGATGTATTTCTTTTGTCTGCCTGCTAGAAGGGAATCCGTGTTCTGCCTCTCAGGTAGTATCCAGAGGGCAAAGGTTTTGCGACTACAAGAAGTCAGTGCATTCTAATTTGTGCTTTGCTGTAGGCAATATTTATGGTACTATCAGGTAAATTAACAGTGAAAACCGGCCCAGCAAGCGATAGACCAGGCCCACAAACAGATGAAAGAGGGCCCACAAGCTGACCTGTCAGACCAGCCCTTCGGGCACTGCCTGATTGCTCTGCAGGCCAGTCCGACCCTGCCCCCAATGCACCTCAACCCAGTCCTCAAGCATTCCTTACCATTGCAGTACTGTGGCCTCCACACAGAATCGGCCAATACATCTCAGTCCTATTGTTCAGTGCCCCTGACATAAGAAAACACACCAGAAATAACGTTATGAGGAATGCCCAAAAGGTGCAAAGATAACACTATGCTTTTTGTTTTTCCCTGAAAAGTGCAAACGTCAGCATTGATGATGCTGTGCACACAGAACTATGCTACATGACCTAAAAAAATGAATGTCTCTGGCCAGCGAAATGCTGCTGCAGATACATAGAAACGGCTTCAGGCACACCTCTGTCATCCAATCCCAGGTCTGACGTCACTTCTCAGGCTAGCATCCAGGCTATCCCTACATATCCGAATTACCAAGACACTTTAACAGTGCCACTCCCTCTGCCCATCGGATGTACGGTTCTGTGCTCATTTTGAAAAAGTGTACCTGCCATGCACATGCCGAGCATTTCAGAAGACAGCCTACTTACCAGACTTGCACCCAGGGCTTAATCCTCTGAAACGAAGACAGACAGGATGAGGTGTTCAGGGTCTCCCTCGGGTGCATGCATGCTATGATCCCTCACTGCTCACCCCTTGTGCTCAAGGGCGATGCAGGGAGACAGGGGTCACCAAATGAAACTCAACCGAGCATCTCATTTGTAATCTGCACCACCATGTTTCATTTGGCTACAAATCCTGCAGAGGTTTAGTTTAAGATGTGTGTAAATCATTAGGTAGATTGAAGACGTCTCCATGAGTACACTCCAGTCTCAGCAGAGAGGGCAACGTGCCAATAACCATGGAGTCCAACATTCAGCTCATCCTCTGAAACAGAAGTGATGTGCAGTGGTGGGCAACCTGCGCAACTGCCATGGATGGGATCTGTAAGAAGGAGGTACTGGTGAGCAGCACAGGAAGCCACCAGTGGCCAGAGCGTGCCGTTCCAACCAGGGCCGGACTGGGAATCCAAAGCAGCCCTGGAAACTTTCTCGGACCAGCACCAGTGCAGAAGATTGGAAATGCTTGCTGCTTTTGTTACTTGGGGCTGTTATTGCAGCCCTGCTGCAAAGCCGGCCCTCAGTAACAAAACAGACTCGATGCCTGATACGGCCAGTCTGGCCCTGGTTCCAACCCTCAGGCAGGCAGTATTTAGCATTCGTAAGCAGTGCAAGGCGCTGGTGGCCATGTCAATATCTACTACTCATGAGTAGAGCAAGCAGCCAGCACGAGGGCGTAGTGATTTTCTAGCACTGGTGGGCAGAGCGAGCAACCAGGAACAGGGGTGGAGGTGGAAGTGAGTATCTAGAACTGGTGAGCAGAGCGAGCAGCCAGGTATGGGCCAGGGTGGGGAATTAAGAATCTAGGATTGGTAGGCAGAGTGAGAACCCAGCACTGGTGGGAAGCGCGTATATAACACTTGTGGGAAGTATAAACAGTCGGTGTGCAATATGTATCTCTACTACTCATGGGCAGTTCAACCAGCTAGTAGTCGTGGGTAAAGTGGTGGGCACGGAGTATCCAGTGCTCGTGAACAGCACAAGGGGATGGCTGTTACAGGAATTTAGAACCCTTCGGCAGAGAGAGCAACTAACATGAGTGGACAGAGGGTATCTAGAACTTGTGTCTTACTAGAACAGTAGGCACTGTTGTGGAGAAAAACACACCCTGGTGCTCTCAACTAAGCACTTTCACCAATTCTAAACCCATGTAGAAAATTCTCATTTGAAGGAGTTACATTTTATGGGGTGCACCTCAAATTATTTTCTTCAGTACCCTATAGTAATTGTAAGACATTTGTGTGTTGGTTGACTGGGGTGTGAGCCCGGGTCAAGCAGCAACCACAATCCTTGTCAGGGTGAAGCAGAAGTCAACCCTAATTTAACCTGTGTTCAGCCCTCTGGTAACTTGGCACAGAGCAGTGAGGCTTAACTTAGAGGTAATGTGTAAAGTATTTGTGCAACACTTCAAACTGTAAATTAGTGAAAACACCACACAAAAAGGATCCCATACCAAGTTAGAAAAATGTTGTTACTTTAAATAAATAAAACAAGATCAAAATGGAAAAAATCCAGTCAGTCGATCAGGGGATATGCAAGTTTAATGATTTCAATAAAAATAGCACCAAAATGCTAAAATCTCCACTTGTGGTTATCTGGACGTGCGAAACCAAGAGAAAGTCATAAGTTCAGAAAGACCACAATGGAGCGCGGGTTGGATACAGGGAACAGGTTAGTCCCACTTAAAAGATACCTTCTCAGTCCAGCGCAAAGGGTGCTATTCGCAGTTTAGGGGCCCCGCAAAGAGCAGCAAAGTGTCGCGGACGGTCACCGATGTAGTGCGAAGAGAAGGCCTGGCATTGTGGATGGGTATTGCTGTAGTGCAAAGATCCTGTTGTCATTGCGAGCAGTTGGGCCGGTGTTTTGTGATGGCGCTCCTTGCGAGTAGATGATACTGTGGCGCAAAGGGTTGGGCTAAGGGAACTTCACGTTGGTGGGTTGTGCTAGTGATGAGTTTTCAGTGCCAATGGGCCTGTTTGCGGTCACAAAGAGCCCCAACATGTAAATTTAGACTCTCTGAGGCCACACCAAGGGTGCAGGACCCGAAAGGCGCCACTTAGGGGTCAGAGGCTTGCTCCAGCTGGATCTGAGTGTTGCTTTGCGTGGTTTGAGCCTGTTATGTCCCTGTGACTCTGAACCGGATGCCAGCAGACTAGCCATTAGAGTTACTCTGGGAGTGCTGGGTTGAGGTACAGGTCCAATCCTACTGACTTCTGGAGGAGGTCAGCAAGGCAGCAGGGCAGCAATCCAGCAAGGCAGCACCCCAGCAAGGCAGTAGTCCAGCAGGGTAACAGGGCAGCAGTTGAGCAGAGTGGCAGTCCTTTCAGCTTCACAGTAGTCCTTCCTGGCAGAGTAGCCATAGGCCCAAAGTAAACCGAAGAGTTAGTGTCTGAGGTCCAATATGTATACCCAGCGCCTACTTTGAAGTTGGAGACACCTCTAGAGCCACCCCCCCCTCCCTGGGATGCCAGGCATCCCCTTCCTCCCTGCTCTAGCCCAGCTTGTCTGGGGTCACACCAGACTAGTGTCAAACCATTTGTGAGAGTTCTCAGGCATACCCTTTGTGATGTGCAAGTGTTGTAAGTGACAGCTCCTTCCCCTCGTTAACTCATAGCGGCCCATTCTACTAACACCTATTTTCCTTTTGTCTCACTGTCTGGGAGCAAGACAAAAAGATCAGCTGACAGCTACACCTAGTCATGTCATCTAGGATGATGCTACAGGCACCAAGTGGTTAGGACAAGAAAATTAAAACTTTCTAAAAGTCCTACTTTACCATTAGAATGGGCTTTAAATTACAAGTCTTTAGACACCAAACTCAACCTGTCTACCCGGTCCCAATTTGTAGTTTCAACCTATTAAATGTAATAAGGTAACTCCATTGTTATTGTATAGGAGAGGTAGGCATTGCAGCAGTAAGATCGAATTTAAGAGTGTTTTACTACCAGGACGTGCAGAACTTAAAAGTACATGTGCAGCTTTTTAAATGAACTGCATCTTGACCTCTGGAGTGTCCAGGGCCTACCCTAGGGGTGATTTATATGTATTAAAAATGAAGGTTTGAGCCTGCAATAAGGTTTACTTTGACAGGCCCAAATGGCAGTGTAAAACTCACTGTCGAGCCCTGTCGTTTCCTACCAACAATAGACAGTTTTTGACAAAATGCCCTGCAGTTTCACAATAAAAGTATAATAAACTGATTTTCCACCATCAGAATTTTTTGAATTTTACTTATTTGCATCGGATTGCCTGCTGTCAAGGATGTATCAACAATGAATTTCATTAAAAAAATGGGGCAGTGGTGGGCGATTCACAACTAGAGACAACGCCTTTTGTAACTATTCACAGAAGCCTAGATAAAATGATGCAGCAGCTGACTCAGCTGTCCAAACCACTTTTACCACCTGCTGTTGATAGTCATTGAAGCAATTACATTTTGTAACCCTTGTGGAGGTGTCAGCAACTTAGTATGAGTAGCTAGCTTTGTTTGAAGTTCATTACTGTACAAATTGTAGTAAGTTATAAAGCCAGGGACTCTAAATCTGTATCAAGTCTGTGGTCGATACTGAAGCGTTTTTGTTCAAGTACTAAAGGATACAATGAACCCAGGTCTGATGGGCACAAAAGTATTGTGGTAGCGAGTGAATAAATATTGCATTCAGCTATAAAAAATTTAAATTGACGCAGAGAGAGAGAGAGAGAGAGAGAGAGAGAGAGAGAGAGAGAGAGAGAGAGAGGAGAGAGAGAGAGAGAGAGAGAGAGACTCTCTTGCATTCCAGCAAAATACATAACAAGCATTTACAATGCAATGGTTTCGCCTTTGGAAAAGTTAGAGCTATTGGCATTGTAAATGTCAAAATTTGTATTTATGTGTTGGTTTTGAAAACAGATAAATAAAGTGGCAACAGAAGTCGGATGGCTGGTTATTGGTGGTAAATAATAACCAGATAACCACAGGCTGAGTGGATATTTAGGGACCATCTTTTGCATACCTTGGTTGGAAGTGCACATTTCACACACATTTGTATGATTTTAAACTGGGCAAAATTACCTTGTCTAACTAGAGGAACGTAGAGGTCAAACAATTAAAACCATCCCCACCCAACACCATTGAACGGATTCACCTCTCAGACTAGGAGTGAAACAAGCCCCCTCCTTACATTCATTCAAGGCAAAGGCATGCTGGAGGGCGACTTGTTAGGGGAGGAAAGAACCTGCCTGCCCTTTGGCGGCTATAAAATATATTCAATTCTCAACAGAGATACAATTAGAGGTAGTTTGCTATCTCCCCCAGCAACCCTAGGCACCCTGATGAGCACCTAGAACCAAAGGGAGGCATGTGAGGAGATACAGTTTACAGCTGAGATGCTGCACTAGACGTATTGTGTAGTTGTGAGATGGGTGGTGATTTTGAGCCTTGGGATGGGTGAAGCATGTAGGTGAAAGCGGGGGAGAGTAATGTGCACACAGAGAGCTCAACACAGGAAAAGGGTGGAGATGAGATCTGGCTTAAGGGCTACAGCTGGTGCTTTTGGAACCGGGCTGGAGTGCCGGTATCGGTTCAACACCCTGTGATTCTCGGCAAGTCACTTAATCTCCCTGTGCCTAAAGCAACATAAATGTGACCTTGTATAATGTAAGTGTTGCTCTTGTAAAGCGCCCCAATAGAATACCTTTGAGTAATGTTCAGGCTATTTAGAAAACTGCAAAAAACAAGTAAACATATGTGAAATATGACTAAAAACCCAGGATAGTTTAACATACAGATGTCACCTTAGTCTCAAAATGCCAGCCCTCTAGTCAGGTACTCACTGAACCTACCCATAAGTGGCTTAGAAGTTGCCTTCAAAAGTGTGCAGAACAAGTGGCTCCTGCTCTGGGATGACAATAAAACACAACTATCATTCTACTTTGGGGATGGGCCGACCCCTGAACGCCTAATCACATGCTACATTCCCGCGGACAGTGATTATAAAGCAGCCAGTGAGGCACCCTGACCGGCGTGTTTGTATGTGGCAGATGGCTCCCTCGGCCAGGCTGGAGTAAATGTGGTCTCTGGCTCTTTGTGCGCCCATTTCACGGGTGAATTGTTGTGGATACTTTAAGGCAGCTGCACATAGCATGCTTACCTGGGTTAGAGCTGCAGGGGTCCCGGATGAGGAAGAGCGCTCCGGAGAAGCCTGAAACTATTCAAACTGTATGGCGGGAGAACTAGCTTTGGTGTGAGGGGACTCTGAATGCTCAGACTTGAGTCAGGGCTCCAACAAGAGGGGAGCGGGAAAGTGCATGTCCGCTTTCCTGGCCGGTGTTTTTGGAGAAGTGGTTTTGGGTGTGGACTGGATGGGAGTTTAGTATTTGTAGTCGGCGGCTCCAGGGTGGGGAGTAGAGACTGGGTGGGAGTGGGATGCCGAGTAGCTGGCCAGCTGCTGCTGTGGAGCAAATGAGGCTGGAGGATGAGGAGCACAGAAAGGGAGGCCAATTCTAGCAGGTGAGAGTGGAAAGCTGCAGTTAGTCTCTTGCCTCCACCTCCTTCACGTTTAGTGGGAACGGGGTGCGGGCAGGATCTCTGCATCGGCTCTCCCAGTGTATTTATTGTCATTAAAAATTATATGTGAATGCTGTGAGTGTTTAAAAAAAAAAAGGAATAATGCCGTCAGCAGGGCACGTTTGTTTCGGACCCAAGGCAAAGTAACCAGCATGTTTCTCACCCAAAAAATTAAATGTGAATGCCATATGTGTTTTAAAAAAATAATGTCGTTAGCAGAGCGAGTTTGTTTCCGAGAAAAAGCCAATCAAAGTAACCAGTGTGAACGAAGGAAGCCATCAGCTGAGCGCGAGCCGATGCAAATGACAATATTTACATGAAGGACAGCCTCCACTCTGCGTGCACTCTGCCTACCCCAGCCTGAGACACTCATTCACTCCTCCCTCTGTACTCACTGCTATCACGAGCCACGGGGCATCCGTGGGTGAGCACTGTGGTGCCCCTGGCACTGCACTTCCTAATACCAGTCTCAGGGGTCACGGAGGCTGGGCAAGAACAGAAAGTAAAACAAGTCAGGTCCCGGGCCGGCAGCCAATCACAGCGCGGCCCGGGAAATGACGTCACGGGGGTGTCCCGGGCCGGCAGCCAATCACAGCGCGGCCCGGGAAATGACGTCACGGGAGTGTCCCGGGCCGGCAGCCAATCACAGCGGGGCCCGGGACAAAGGGGCGGGACTTAAAAAAAGCCAGAGAAACGCCCCCGAATCGCGTTTTCCCGAGAAAGCGTGATTGACAGCCTCTGTCTCCCAATGGCTAGCCTCCATTTATGGAGCTAGCCAATGAGAGACAGAGGCGGGTCATCGATCCCACATACAACTCAAAAGGTTTTTTAGCGCATGCGCACTACGTGCGCACTTGCAGGCAAAACCTAAAAAAGGGTCCAAAGCAAAAGCTCAATACACTGGCTAAATAAGAAGAGTTCAGGAAATCTGAGAAGGAAAACAAAGTGAGACCAATGGAACTGACAAGGATTATAACAACAAAAGTGAGAGATCTATGTATGGATGTGAAGGGATTTGAAAAGGGAATTTCGAGGAATTAAGCAGAAGGAAAATTAAATAAATAATTAATTTTCATTTGGCATCATCCCTAATAATCCTCCCTTACCCGGCCCCACTGCCCCATGCTTTTACCTGCACGGACCGCGGCTGTTTGGTTCACGTGAGTCTTCATCGGGCTCTGCCTCATCTCACCTAGAAGTTAACTAGCAGCTCTGTATGGGGCAGTGTGCCTTGTAGCAAAACCCAGGAACTCTCTTCCTTCATGGTTGTATTTTCCATTGCCATGTTAACCTCCCCACATATGTTTCTTAACTCTCCTGTGGAGTGTTTTTCCTAGAAATCTGACACTTTACAACAAACCTCACCTTTCTAAAGAATGTCAAGCAATCCTGGCTACAATCAATATTTCTTTACAAATGCATACAATTTCTCCTTTTCCTAGTTTCCCACAGAAGAAACATTTGGTATTGCAGGTGTCTGTCCTAGGATATGATTTCCTTTAGGTGACAGGAGGGCATTGCCAGTGTGTACCCTAAGTAAGTGAAGTTTTCCATAGATGATATGAAGACCTGGGCAGTCTTGGGCTTCTCTAAGATTGGAACTTGTTCCCATATATAGTGTATCCTAAAGGAAGAGTCATGTTATTCTGGTGTAGATTTTAAAATATTTTTGGGCGTTCTTTTGAGGGTTGATAAGAGGGTTGATAAGTGCCAGGTAAAATAAGGTAAGTGTGTGGTATCCTCCGATACGAACTCCAGTTTTCTGCTGCTTCAACTCATTATTTTCCCAGAAATCTTTCAGAGACAACACTTCAGTAAACCAAGGTATGCAATTTCCAGATATTAACACACACATACACACACACAGGCACACATGTACACACACTGAAGAAAACACACATCTTTTTCAGAATAATCTATGATATCTATTGTGAGGCGCATATTTCAGTGGCTTTTGTATTGCCTATACATTTTTAGGTGATGTGCCCACTCTTGTTTATTTTATACTTCCAAGGTTGTTTCATCTTTCTTTCATGAAGATTACCTCACCAATTCAACATTGAGGGTTTGAAATTCACTTGGTAGGTTTTAGTTACTGATTGTTGGTAGGTTTTAGTTACTGATTGTAAGTGCTTCACATTGGGAATATTTCGACACAAACCTTATTTTCCTTAATTTGTCCTTTTGAATATTTAATTAAACTGCTCACCTTTCTTCCAAAACGCCTCACTTTCCAGTGCAAGTAGATCAATGTGTCGCTTGTACCCTGTACCCGCCTTTATGCAACATTATGTGATGCGAAGTATTGAGTAAAAATTTCTCAATTTTTTCCATCTCCTGACATTTTGTGCAATTTTCGTTGGCATGTTTCAATCAGGCACTGTGAGCACCAGGTTTTAGGTTCTATACAAAATTCATAGGAACATTGAACACTCTATTGCACTCCTTCCTACTTGAAATATAGTATATACCTAATATTAGGTCTTGCCTACGGCAGAGCATGCACTGTCACTTGCAAAACCTTTTGTTAATTAGAGAAACATAAAATGGGCTTAGTGACTGCCCATTACTTACCATTGGTTGGCTTCATCATTATTCTAATGTCCTTGCATCTCATTAGTCAGCATGTGTTAGTTTCACTTTCTCTTTCTCTGCTTGTCTCTTTGGTGGAGCATTGACCAAGTCTAGCTTCCTGTCTGCAGCCAGGGTCCTTCCACTGGTTGTGTGCTTCTAGAGGTACTATTTTTTATTTCAGTCATAGCATTCCATAAGAGTGAATGTGTTTGCAGAGCGGTTCCCTTCCTACTCCTGCCCGCTCCTGTATTGTTGTTGTGCATCTGGCTCCTGCTGCCTCACTCATTCAAAGTTTCCTGCACCCGGCCACTTTTATTGTCGTTGCTTGCACTCTCCCCCACTGCACTGCTATATTACATTTCTTTATAAATTTATGGGCCATCCAGTGTTTTTTAATTTGTCTTTTAAGACTGCCGTTCTGCATATTACATTGGTCAAGCAGGAAACTAAATAGTCATCTCTTTTTCTCTCTGATTTTTAATAACATGCTGATACATTTTTTTAGTGGATTACATTATGTGGCATTTGTATTGATTTCTAATATTGATACTAAAACCTAAAACCTTTAATGTCTATCAGAAATATCGTAAGTGAACTGAGTAGAACAAATCTGAGTGGAACTGTGCCTGCTTCGAAATCATTCACATAATATTAATCATACATAGGTGTTCAGTACATCAAAGCCGCTATTTTGCATTTGAAAAGGGAGATTACGGGGTCGTGGCTTGCGCGCCGCTACGAGATGGCGGATTGCGCTTGAGCTCCGAGACGAGCGAGGGCCGTCGGAGGTTTATATCCGCTTCCAGTGACCCCACAGTCGCCCAAAGGGAGCCTCATGTCTCTGAAGTTGCCGAGTGCTGTTTGGGAGACATTCCTGCGACCTGGAGCTGCTGGTGCCTGATTTTTTGCCGTTTTGAGGTGGCGCTCGGTGTTTCTACGGGCGGCCGCCATTTTGTTTTTCTTCACGGACGCAGTTCCGATTCTCCTCACAAAACGAAGGTACATTTGATACGAACTTGTCAGGAATGCGGGCAAACAGGTGCTGGTGGCGATTGTTAGCCTTTACAAGCTTATAACGGCTTTCTTTCATTCTTCATGCTGTGTGGCTATTTACAATGAGACTTTTTTTGCATTTCATTTGACTTTTCCTTTCTTCAAAGCGCCTCCACTGCCTTTCATTGGTACTTACATGCTCTTTGGTACCCTGCTTTTTGGTTTCTTAGTTTCTGAAGGCGTCCTCTTGATACCGGCAGGGTCCTGATATTACTGTGATGAGATTCCTATTTTTGTGCATGTGAGTCCGCCGTTATTTATTACTCTGCTGTACCTGCTGGACGTGCGCTCTCATATTTGTGCTCATTTCTTTTTTGCCTACTGAGTACACTAATATCCTCTGGCCTTTTGATTTCCCTCATTTTTCTGAAGTGGTTGCTTCTTCTACCTTTGTTTTGGGGGCTCTATGGCGGCAAATATGGGCTTGTCACCAGCTGCTAAAGACGCAAAAGAGTCCAAAGCCTCTCTTAAGAGGCTCAAACAAGTGTCTCCTACACCTGAATCTTCTCACAAAGATACTAATTCCACTCTGGAGACTATTCTGACGCGTCTCGATGATGTACATGATATTGCGCAGTCTACCAAAACTAATACAGATTTACTACAAGTGGAGGTATCAGCCATTAGGAATGATCTTAAGGCTCTCTCCATTCGTGTCTCTGCCACGGAGACACGTATCAGTGGCGCGGAGGATAATATGCAAAAGCAATCTCGATCTCTTTTGCAGTTAGAGCGCTCAATGGCGGCATTGCGGAGGGATCTCACTGAGCAGGAGGACCGTAACCGCAGATCCAACCTGTGCATTTTTGGCCTTCCTGAAGAAGCAGAGAAAGGTGCATCGTCTATGATTGACTTCTTATACCAATGGTTGCCTTCTACCCTACAAATTTCTTTTCCAAGAGACTTTGAGCTGGAACGGGCACATCGTGTCCCCACCTTTCGTTCTAAATCTGCTACGCAACCAAGGGCGATCATTTTTAAACCGCTGCGTCATCAGCACACGGAACAAATTTTGGCTCATATGCGGAAGGTTAAAGCTGTCTCCTGGGAAGGCCACCGCATCTCAATTTCTCAAGACTTTGCCAGAGACACGGTGATAAGGAGGAAAGGCTTTCTTAATCTCCGGAAGCGTCTATCAGAGATGAATATCCCCTTTTCCTTCTCTGGCCCTTCAAAATTTCGCATTAC
Source organism: Lissotriton helveticus (assembly GCF_964261635.1). Lineage (NCBI taxonomy): Eukaryota > Metazoa > Chordata > Amphibia > Caudata > Salamandridae > Lissotriton > Lissotriton helveticus. The sequence continues at coordinate 262,052,020 of NC_136065.1, read as the reverse complement.
CTTCAAAGGTCGCTCCAGAATCTTCGATGAACCTGCTGATTTGGCCTCTTTTTTAGACAATCAGATGGAGCTACAGATGGATCTTCAAATGGAGGCGTCGCTTGTTCCTGGTGCTTCTGGCACTTGATGTGATTCTTATGCCTTCAATGTTTTTTCTCTCTTTTCCAGGTCTATTTAGCTTGCCTTTTTTAGACTGGCGTGCTCCATTGTTGCTGGTGCGTCTATGGTTTTTTTGTGATTGGTGATGTCAGTTAAGTTTTTGGTAGTGTTTTTTTTCCCTTTCCTTGGTGTGGTCTCGTTTCCATCTCTATGATGTCGTTGTTTGGCACATTAGGTCTTTCTAATTGTTGTCCCTTTATCATTATTGTAGTAGTGCCTTTTCTTTTCTTGTTGGTTGTCCTTATTCTTGCTATGGTCTTTTCGCTTTGGTAGTGTTTTTTCTTCCTCCCCATGGTTTGTTCTCCTTTCCTTCTTTATGATGTCCTTGATTGTTATATTGGACATATCTCATTTATGTTCCCTTTTTCAATTTTGTAGTAGTGTTCTGTTTCCGAACGCCCTTATTCCGGCTAGCTTTTTCGCGTCTATCTATTTTTTGTTCTTTTTTGTACAGTCTATGTCCATACTTGGTCTTTTTTCTATCCCCGTCCTTAGGTTTCCTATCATTATCTGCGAAGTCAAGTTTTTCACTTGTTTTTTTACTTGGCTCTTCCGTTTGGTGTTGTCGTTGTGCTTGCATGTCTTTATTGATTATTTGCTTGAATATTTCTTGTACTGTTTCTTGTTTGGGTACAAGACTTGGTCGCAGATTTTTATTATCTATTCTCTATAGTTAGCGTTACGCTGTTCTCACCATGTTACAGTTATTGTCTCTTCTATTTATTTATATGCTTACTTTATTGATGCTTCACTGCTTAGTTTGTTTTACCATTATTAGCTGCTTTTCTCTACTAGGTCTAAGTTATTCTCTCTATTTTACACTTTATTACTACCTTGTCTAGGTATCATATATGCAATTGATATCTTTTCGATGTTCCTTCCTGTTTCCATTAGATTAAATATAACAAAGTTTATATATCTTATGCATAGTAATTAATTGCTTACACGTGCCTTTGAATATTTACTGTATAATTAGTTTTGATACATATCTACATTGCTGTTTCATTGCTTGTTCTGCTTCACAACTATTTAATATCTTTCTCTACTAGGGCTAGTTCATTGTAATTTAATGTATTTATATTGTATTTTATAATCTTCTTGGATAATTTGTTTCTTCCTATTCACTTTTGTTTTATTATTCCTGCTGCATTTGGGGTTTGCTCTTGCTTAGTTTAATCAGTTTTGGTATCTATTTTAGCTATTTCTGTAATTTTATTCATATAATAGTCCTATACCCTTTAGGGTCAGCTGCTGTTTTGATGCATTTTAGTGTCTATCTATTTCCTGGTTAATAACTTCTTGTCGTTTTCTACTTCCACTTCATTGTTTGGCATGTTTCATACTTATTTGCTGTCTTTCTTCCTTTGATTTTATTCACTTTTCCATAGTGCTCTCTCTTTACTACTATATAGTTTTTGATATATGCATATTTTTTCTATAAACTTACCGGTTGAATTGTTCTTATGGTAATATTCCTCTTACTATCAATCCAGATTTCAAATGTCTTCCTCTTCCTGTTTACTTATACCAAGTTATATGTTACATTGGGGTTTTTCAAGCTGATTGTTATTATACCTCATGATGGTCCCCTTGCTCGTCTTCCCACGTTCCCCCTAGTATGAATTTGGTCTTTTTCAGACCTTTCTTGTTAATCTCTTTTCCCTTCTTCTCTTGCCTTTCCTTGACTATCTGTCTCTATCTTCTCTCACTTTCATCTTTTTCTTTCTCTCTTCTTTCTTTTCTCTCTTTGGATTTCCTCATAGGATTCTCCCTTTTTGGTCTTAAGGCTTTGTGGTTGGCTGCTTGTATTGGTGCTGTTTGTTTGCTTTCTCTCATTCATGTCTTATATTTGCTTTCCTCTGCAAGATTATGTCGGGCCTGAATGTGTTGTCCCTTAATGTTAAGGGTTTGAATCATCCTGTCAAGAGGTCCAAGCTCTTGGATTATTGTAAATCTCTTTCCTCGGATCTAGTTCTTTTTCAGGAAACGAAGGTATCTACCAGAGAGGCCCTCTTCCTAAAGAAAGAGTGGGTATCAGATGTTGTCTGCTCCGATGCTTTTGGTAAAAAGAATGGGGTTATTACCTTAGTCTCTAAAAAGTCGGGCTTGTCCATAATCTCTTCTGAGCACGATACTGAGGGTCGCTGGCTATTAACTAAGCTGTCTGATGGCAATGCTAATCTCTATGTTATGAATATTTACGCCCCGAACAAAGATGACCCGTCTTTTTGGAAAGCAGTTACCAAGAAATTGAACGACACACCTCACTCGGGTAATCCTATTGTTGGTGGGGATTTCAATTTACCAATGGATCCCATTCTAGATAGGAATTCAGCTTTTCAGTTTCGCCCTCCTAAATTGCATAAACAACTACTTAATATGTGTTCTATTTCTCATCTTGAGGATCTATGGCGTCTACATAATCCCACTGGTAGTGATTTTTCTTTCTTTTTTCCCCTCATTCTACCTTTTCGCGTATTGATTATTTATTGGTACACTCCTCTTTGGTTTCCTCTTCTTCCTCGCCGCTTATCCACCCTATTCTGATTTCTGATCATGCTGCGGTTACTTTTCACGTTGCTGTCCTTTGCTCCTCAGCCAAGACCTCGCTCCTGGAGATTGAATACTGAAATTTTACATGATGACTCCCAACTTCGTGAATTCTCCAAGGAAATTGATTCTTTTTTTCTTGAAAATGAAGGCTCAGTTTCTTCCCCAATTGTCCTCTGGGATTCGTTTAAGTGTACTTTCCGTGGACAGGTTATTAAGTGTATGTCGAAAAGGAATTCTGCTATCAAAAAGGAACTTACCGACTTGAAAAGTTAGAAGTTCTCTTTCGACATTCTAAAGATAAATCCTGCCTACAGTCAATTAAGCACTTAAAATATACATATAACACCATAGTCACCAAGAGAGCTCATATTGGGGTTCAGGCTCAGAAATCCAAAAGGCTATTATTAAAAAAACGAGCTGGTAAGATTCTTGCGGCTACCTTAAAATTTCAGGAATCCTCTTATAACTCTTCTCGGATTTCTTCTATTACTGATCACCTTGGCACTAAAAAATTTCAGACCGAGGAAATTCTTGAAGTTTTTCGTGGTTTTTATAATACCCTATATACTCCTTCTAATCAATCCTCTTTTGAGCAATGTCAGGAGTTCTTAAAATCTGTCCCAGTAAAATCTATTTCTGTGGAGGATAGTAGTTCTTTAAGTGGCCCAATTACATCTGACGAAATTGTTGCTGCAATTAAAGCCACTCGTTCTGGAAAAGCTCCAGGGCCTGATGGTTACCCTATTTTATTTTACAAAACCTTTCTTCCTTTGCTTGTTCCCAAGCTTCAATCCGTTTTTGATACCTTTATTCAGGATGGATCTGTTTCTGGTTCTGCTGCTGATGCCACCATTGTAGTGATTCCAAAAGAGGGGAAAGATCACTCTGACCCCAAAAACTTCCGTCCTATTTGCCTTCTTAACATGGAAGCTAAGATTTTTGCTAAAATCTTAGCTAAGCGTTTAGAATCCTTCATTCCTAAATTGGTACATCCATCTCAAACGGGTTTTGTAAAGGGTCGTCTCGCGCGAGATAATATCAGAACCTTTTGTCACATTCTCGGTTCAGCTAAACGCACAAGCTCCCGGCCGCTGCTTTGGCTCTTGATGCAGAAAAGGCCTTCGATAAGGTCTCCTGGCCATTCCTACGTGCTGTATTATGCCCACATAATCTTGGTGATTCCTTTATTCATATGGTCATGTCCCTCTATTCACAACCCCGAGCCAACATAAGAGTTAATGGTGCCACGTCGTCTTTTTTTAATCTTCGCCAGGCTACTAGACAGGGATGCCCTTTATCTCCTCTTTTGTTTTTATTATCCATTGATCCTCTCCTTAGATTAATTGACATGCATCCAGATATTAAGGGTTTTTCTTTTGGCCCTCATCGAAATTAAAACTGCGGCTTACGCGGATGATGTCCTTATTTTCTCGGATGATATTGCTTTGGCCATTCCTGCTATTTCTGCTATCATCTCTCGTTTTTCAAAGGTTTCAATATACACCTTAAATAAGGACAAGACTGAGATGTTCCCACTGAATGCTTATTGTTTCTCTACACATATGGGCTCTGCTGGCTTTAAATGGCAGTCTAAGCAATTGAAGTATTTGGGTATTTACTTTTGTTCCACCTTGTATGATACAGTTGCTTACAATGAGAATCAGACTATGCTTAAAGTACGGCGTTTGCTGGACGCCTGGTCTCCGAAACACATTTCATGGTGGGGGCGCCTTCAGACTCTTAAAATGATGATAACGCCGATTATTAATTTTGTCTCTTCCATGCTCCCAGTGAAGTTGTCTGCTTCCTTCTTTCATGACATTGATGTTCTTACTTCTAAATTTTTATGGAATAATAAACGGGCTAGAATTGCTTATAAATTCTTACGACAACCTTGTGATATGGGAGGTTGTAACTTTCCTGATTGGGAAAAACTATCAAACTGCCTTTCTAGCTTCCAAAGGTGCTCTCTGGTTTTCATCCCCTCCTATTCATGTTGCATCTTGGTTGCTAATAGAGCAGGAACTGGCCTCTCCTTTGCCGACTGCTTCTTTTTTAACTACGTCCACCTTGTTCATTCCTTTTTCCCCGCTCTATTATATTAGATACTATTGCTGCGGTAAGAATGGTGGACAAGAGGGTGGCAAATCCATTACACAAATCCAGGTGGTCGTCTATTTGGCGGAATTCTAAAATTAAAATTACTATTTCTTCTTCTTTAATGTCTTATTGGGCTTCTAAAGGGATCTCGCTTGTTCATCATCTTTATGATTCTAATAATGCTCCATTACCATTTTCCTCTTTAGCTCAATAGATTTCTTTATCTAATTTAGATTTTTATACCTTTCTCAAGATCAAAGTGGCACTGGCTAAGGTGTGCCTTCATCCTACTTCCCCTATAATTACTCTCTTTCAATTATGGATCAGGACTGGCCATGTAGCTTCTCACATTTATACATTTTTACAATCTACTTCAATACCTACCCATACTGTAGCTCAGCAGAAGTGGTTACACCATTTTGACCAGAGTGTTACGGACCATATTTCTTCAGACACCTGGCAGATGATTGGTAAACTTTCTCTTTGTAATAAAATTGCCCCATCGTTAATGCAATCTAAATTTTTCTCCGTTAACCTTCTCCATTGGACTCCTACGCGCTTACACGCGTTGAATCTCAAAGAGGACAATCTTTGTTGGAGTTGTGGCTTATTACCTGGCGATTTTCCTAATATGTTCTTTGACTGTTCTCTCCTTCAACCCTTTTGGGATCTCATTCACAAACACCTCACGCTCATTTTTGGTATTCAGTTTGAACTATCTTTTCCATTAATCTTATTAGGCCCTCTAGCTTCCCCCGTTCCTCTTCCCCATGGTCAGCGACTGGCTGCCGCCCCCTCCCCAACTGACCACACCAACATCCGAACACATGAACATGAAAGATGGTTATCTTTGGAAGGCGGGAGGTCGCTAGACCCCCCGGCCGTATTTATTAAGATATAAAATAACAAATTTTAATTGCATGGTAAACGATTTATACAAAAATCAGCAGGACATTAGATACAATCTTGTCCACAAGTTTGAGAGACTAACCTTAACAGAAACTCTAATACAGATTGTTTCCTAACCGAATCTAACATCCTCATCTAGATTTTTGTATACTACATTTTTGGCCATATGGCAAGGTCGCTAACCGGTGTCAGGTCCTACTAGCTGCGCCTTACCTAGAGATGTGCGCATGCGCAGCCGGGCCCGGTAATTTACCCGGTCCACGCCGTGAACTCCATTTACCCACTAAAGGAGGGCCCTTACTCTGCGCCATCCGGTGACGTCATGAGTATGCGCGTGCGGGGTGGCTACCAGCCAAAGGAAAGCGTGACTACTCCAACCCGCGCCCCTTTGAAGCACCAGTTACCTTGCCCCTGAAGTTCTAAGAGGGGCCAATGGCTCCCTCCCCCTGGGCGGGAACCTCCATAGGATGATGCCCGTCCCCTCAGACCTTAAAATAGCTGCTCACCGGTCATGACCTTACCGCATGCCCCGTACCTAATAAATACGACGACCTATGGGAAAAATACTAAAGGACAACTACACTGGCTAAATCATATCACGCATCAACGTATAGCTACAAAGGGAGAAAAAGGCCTAAACACAATTGGACATTAAAACATATTTCAGCACAGTTCACTACAAAAGGGGAAAAAATTCCTAAAGAAAGTATCATCAGCAAAATATACAATCCAGATAATGTTCACTTACGCATGGAAAACATGGTAACAGTATCCCAGCAAATTACCCCTAAACCAGACTATTAAAGCATCAACCTTGTAGTTCCAGGGATGGTGGGTGGGAAAACAAGAAGACCCGAGCGCGGGGCACGACACGCTGTGGGGGAGCGTCCAGGGAACAAGAGGGTCTCCTGGGCGCTCCCCGCTTCTTTATCCCTAACGGGCCCGGCGGGGTGGTGGCTACGCCCCCCGCCCAGCCCCTCTTGCGGCCCGCCCCCCTGACCCGGAAGTCCTACTATGACATCCGGGTCAGGGAGGGCGCCAACCAATCGGTGGAGGGGTGCACCCGGGAGGGCACGCCCCACCACCGAGAGGCATGGAGGAGGAGGCGGTCGCCGCGCCGCCATGCGGGCGGGGGGGCCAAGAGCCCCCCCTTTTCACATGGTCAGCGACTGGCTGCCGCCCCCTCCCCAACTGACCACACCAACACCCGAACACATGAACATGAAAGATGGTTATCTTTGGAAGGCGGGAGGTCGCTAGTCCCCCCGGCCGTATTTATTAAGATATAAAATAACAAATTTTAATTGCATGGTAAACGATTTATACAAAAATCAGCAGGACATTAGATACAATCTTGTCAACAAGTTTGAGAGACTAACCTTAACAGAAACTCTAATACAGATTGTTTCCTAACCGAATCTAACACCCTCATCTAGATTTTTGTATACTACATTTTTGGCCATATGGCAAGGTCGCTAACCGGTGTCAGGTCCCACTAGCTGCGCCTTACCTAGAGATGTGCGCATGCGCAGCCGGGCCCGGTAATTTACCCGGTCCACGCCGTGAACTCCATTTACCCACTAAAGGAGGGCCCTTACTGTGCGCCATCCGGTGACGTCATGAGTATGCGCGCGGGGTGGCTACCAGCCAAAGGAAAGCGTGACTACTCCAACCCGCGCCCCTTTGAAGCACCAGTTACCTTGCCCCTGAAGTTCTAGGAGGGGCCAATGGCTCCCTCCCCCGGGGCGGGAACCTCCATAGGATGATGCCCGCCCCCTCAGACCTTAAAATAGCTGCTCACCGGTCATGACCTTACCGCCACAGGCCAGCATTGTTAACCGACGATCTGGCCTCCCCCTTTCTTGACCTACCCTGGAAGGTGCTCACCTAGCAAAACCCTCCAACCAGGCCCAGACATTATTAGACCACAGGACGTTCTCTGCTTCAGTCAAGTGCACCCCGTCCCCCAGGTAGAATTGTCCGCCCCAGATACACCCATGTGGAATCGTCTGCAACCGGGGGGCTCGGAATAGTTTGTACAATTGTGTGTTGATCCTCTTTACCGAGTGATTCAACGCCCTGACCGAGTCCCCCCCTCGCCACTGCCACCGAGGGATAAGTTAAGACCATACTACTGTGCAACCCGGGCAAGTCCTGGCCTCCCACCCCGCAGTGGAGATGATCTCCTCAATGAGGATACGCCTCCCCAGTTTGGCCAGGTCATTCTCCCCTAGGTGAAGTATCACCACTGACGGGGAGTCGGGCTGCTGAGCTAGGAGTCCCTGGAAGAAGTTCCTAAACTGGTCGAGGCACAGACCCCCCCTCCCAAAGAATGAGATGTCTAACCCCTTCAGCGCCGCCCTCCTCTTACGGTCTCCTGAAAGAAAAACATGTTTCGCCCGCCTCACATAAGAGTGGCCCACAATCCAAATCCTCATTGTCCTGCGTCCAGCATGCTGCTTGTGCTGCGTTGGTGTAGATCCTTGACGCCCGGCGGCAAGTTCCTCCCCTGCGTCACAGGTTTGAGAAACTGCAAAAACCAGAAAACATACCAAGCGTGAGAATCATCCTGTCATAACATGTCAATCCGTACATATCGTTTATAACAATCAGATGACCATCTCCCAATTTTCTTCACACTCTCAGCCGAGAGACCCCCTAGCGCTGCTTCAGTTGCAGCCCCTATCCTAAAGGAGTGAGTGCCAAATTCCTTGGGGTCTAAACCTGCCTGTCTCACCGTTAGTTCCAGGACCCGCCTAAACTGGTACCTAGTCAATGGTGTCCCATCGGCATGACACAACAGTGCACCCCCCGCCGTGCCCTCCCGTTGCCTGTGGAAAACCTCCACGTGAGAAACCGGGCAACAGGGGTTGGTCCGGGCCCGGTGGAGCACTATGGTGTGACCCCGAGATTCCTGGTCAGTTTTTGATCTCTGAATTGTCACCCACATAGTATCCTCTCTGATCCTAACACTTATCAGTTGTAGGCCGCCCAACTTATCCCCTTTTGACCCTGCCACCAGTTCACCAATTCTTAGATCCCCATAAAAGGCAAGGGAAAAGGCGGCTTTGAACAGACGTATCTCCCATTCTGAGCCACAAACCTCGTGCAATGCCAACAATAAGGCTGCCAGCCGCGCCAAACCTATGGGCCTTCTCGTATCCGCAGAGTGGCCCTGTAACAGGCGCCATCCCCTCATGGCCTTGCGCACCATAAAATTATTGGTGGGGTCTCGCATGCCCTTAGCCTGCGCAAAGAAGGAGACCGCCGCCCTGTGTCTGCTTGCGGCTGCCACTGATCTCCCTTCCCAGTGCATCCATTCTAAATAGCCCGCAAAGCTGTCCTCCTGTGCCCACCTAACCTCCCAATCCTGCCCTAAGAACGCGCGGTAAGACAAAAATGCCCCTTCATAAGCTGTCTTGGTCCTGGGGGCTAGGCTAGCAACCACGGGGTCCTGTAATCTGGGGCACCAATCTGCCAGAGTACTGCCGGGAAGTGCGCTGGCGAGGGGTCTGCTGCCGGAAGATGTTCCCTGAAAACCTGCATTTTAAAGCGAGAAAGGGAGTCAGCTGTATTGTTGAGGACACTGCTTGGCTCTGAAGAGTACATTCCATTTTAAGCACTGAAGCACAATCTCTTTAATCAGGCGCAATATGAACGGACAGCGTGCCCCCTGTTGGTTTATGCATTCGACCACTGTCATGTTATCCGACCAGAACACCACTGATTGGTTACATAGATGTTCTGGCCAGACCTTCAATGCCACCCACACTGGGAAAAGTTCCAAGAAGCCAATGTTGGCGGTCAAGCCCCATGTTCTCCATTCCTCCGGCCACCGTTGGGCGACCCACTTGTTCCCTAGAATGGCGCCAAAGCCCACACTACCAGCAGCGTCTGTCCATAAACCCAACTCTGCTGATGTAGCGGGAGGACCTGACCACACTACCCTGCCATTAAAGTCCTCCAGAAATGCCATCCATATATGCATATCCTGGCGAACCTCAGCTGACAGCCTAGTGCGGTGGTGCTTCTCCCGTAATCCTTTCATAGCCTGGGCAATAGAGCGTGAGAATGGGCGGGCCATTGGGATGACCCGCAGTGCAAAGTTCAGTTGCCCCACCACTTCCTGCAGCTGCTGCAAGGAAACCTTGCTTTTACATAGGCATTGACACAGAGCTGCCCTAAACCTAGACACTTTGTCCTTGGGCAACCTGAAGCATCCCTGTACTGAGTCAATTTCGATGCCCAGGAATTCCAAGCAAGTAGCCGGGCCAACCGTCTTCCCCGGCGCCAGCGGAACCCCAAAAGCCCGCATGAGCACGCAAAATTCCTGCAGTGCCCAAGCACACTCCTGAGAGTCTGCCGCGCCTAAGAACAGGAAATCATCCAAGTAATGCATGACCTGTTGGTGGCCCGTCGCCTGTCTCATGACCCATTCTAGAAATGAGCTAAATGTCTCAAAATAGGCACATGATATGAAACAGCCCATGGGCATGCATTTGTCCATGTAAAACTTGCCCTCAAAAGTGAAACCTAAAAGGTGGTGATCCATCGGGTGCACCGGGAGGAGACGGAAAGCGGATTCTATGTCAGATTTAGCCATCAATGCCCCTGGTCCCAGGGCACGCAATAAGGCAACCGCCTGATCAAATGAGGCATACTTTACACTACAAATCCCTTCGTCAATCGCATCGTTCAAGGATGCGCAGATAGGTTGTGGATCAGTCTAAATTCACCTTTCTCTTTCTTAGGTACCACTCCAAGTGGTGAACACACAAAATTAGGGACCGGCACCTCCTGGAATGGGCCAGCTATCCTGCCTAAGGACAGTTCCTTGGTAATCTTAGCGGACACTACCGTTGGATTTTGTATTACTGACAATTGGTTCCTGCAATTAGCGCTACCTGTGTAACCCACTGCCGGGGTCCTAAAACCTTGTGAAAACCCCTCCTGAAGTAGGGTGGCTGCTGCGTGGTCAGGGTATCTATTCAACCATGGGATCAATGCTAACACATCTATTGGTGTGGGGGGGCCTGGCTCGTCTGAATTACTCCGGCTTCCCCCTTCCCCTATGCCCATGGTTGCCTTGCTTGGACCTGCAGGTTGTCTCGGGGTGGGACGGGTGACCACAGGCTGCACAGGCTGCACAGGCATGCCTAAATCTACAGGTGCCCTGGGCTCTTGTGCATGTGCGCTTATTAAAATCCCAGCATACCCCTCTCCTTTCTGACCCCCCCCCCCTATTCTTCCCCGGGACCTCATTCCCCTGGGTTGACCGAAAGGGCTGTTGGGGCCTGGCGGAGAAGACCCTGACTGCACTGGTGGCCTGAGATGGGGCTGTGTCACCTGAGAACTGCTTGTGCCAAGACATAGAGTCCACCTTGTCCCACGCTAGTGATGCGTCAAACTCCTTGGCCTTCCTGAAATTAACATCATACTCCTTCCACGCATCCCCAGTGTATTGATCGCTCCACCCCACAATCCTGCTCTGGTAGCAAGCCATTGGGGGGCGTTCTGCCGTGATAGCCGAAAGGACAGAAAAGGCCCTGATCCAATTCTTCAAAGTCTCATCTACTCTGAACCTGGAGCATTGCGCCCTCCATTCACTTGGATGCATCCATTCCTTCAATACCTTGGCCTGCTCCATCTCCCTATTGTCTAGCAACAAAGAGAAAATGTATACATATTTTCCCGCCCAAATCATCTCCTTCACTGCCTGGGACACATGTTGCCCCAAGTTTTCACTCCTGGATGGCACTATGCCGTCCCCCAAGAGAGGCAGTGACACTTCCTTACCATTTACGGGCACTTGGGCCGGTAGGACACTATCACCATTCGCCTGAGCGGGACTGGAACGGGAAGAAGATAATGGCACCGCACTACTGTCCGCCGCCGTTGCAGCCTTAATTTTCTCTACCAATTTTTCTGCTTCTGCCACATGATCAGATGAGGCAAAGGACACACCCTCCTTCTGCAACCACGGCAGCAAGTCCGCTATCCGAGATACCAATTCTGGAGGGACTGAATCTAAATTACCTGCTGGGACTGCAGGCGTGCCTGGGGGCGTAACCGGTGGCACAGGTGTAATAGGCAAGGGGGCGGCCGGTGGCGGTAGACCCGTGACTCGGATCGGTACCACGGATGAGGGGGCAGGCCCCGCTGGTGGGAGCGCCGGCGGATTGGCTGGAGCCAGTGCCGCGGGAGCTGGAACTACAGGCATAGGGGTGAGAGGGGCCGGGACCGCAGGTACAGGTGTAATAGGTATCGGAACTACCGGCTCAGGGACGGGGGCAGTGTACCTGGGTTTCTTGGCCTTAGAATTCTTAGGCGGGGTAGCAAAATCCCCCCTTGGCAAGGGTGCCGCCCTCTGGCGAACAGGCCTACCCGATGGGCCGGGGGAATCAGCAAACCTTTCATTGATGCGGGCCTCCAATTCATCAACCTTCCCCAACCGTTTGTTAATATCGCTCATTTCCCGCATCATGGCCCGCATCATAACCTCCATCTTAGACCCTACTTTTCCACCCCTTTGCCCTGGCATGTTAAAAAACCGTTGCCTACACTCCTAGTGTCACAATTGAGCGTACGTGTGCTTTGTACCTTCACCAGGTGGAGGATGTCCAGGGGGCTGTAAGCACCACGCAACGGCAACCGCAACGCCACCGGCTTGTCCGGTGATGTCTGGGGTGAGTAAACCTAGTGTAGACCCACCCGGCGGCAACCGGAAGCAATGAAATGCTAGCCCCCCGTTCTCCTCTTACCGACCACTCCTGCGTGCTCCCAGCCGGTATTGAGTGCGCAACCGCGTCCTAAGTCCACCTCCTTGGGCTGACCAATCGATGTGCAGCAATGTTGTCTTAGATTGCCTGTTAAATAGAAAATGTATCAATACCTGGGAGTATACAATTATGAAAAGAGGAGTGCAGTACTTGGAAGCTTGAACCCTCTTGTCAATCACGCCCAAGGCTGCTTTCAGCAATATCACCTAACTTAATTTAAGTATAGTTGCAGCCTTGCTTAAAACACATTAAAACCACCCCTGCATTTTATTTAATAAAGGCACATTTACACAATCACTGCTCTTAAATTAAGTATAGTTGCAGCCTTGTTTTAAACACATTAAAAAAAAACCTGCATTTTTGTAATCAATGCAAAATTAAACAATCGCCGCTCTTGGTCTCCCATCCAGGGGCTACCCTGATCGACCCTGCTTCGCCTTGTCTTGCACGTTATGAAATTGGCCCAGAATGTCAGCCCGAGATCTACTGCCAGCGCTGTGCGCTGAAAGCGCAGGGAACAAGGTTACTCAATTTCAAGATCACCACGATCCTGCCGATGCGAATAATAAGGCGAGCGTCGTTCCCTCAGGCCGGAATATGGCTACCAGCTGGCCCCGCACCCGACCCGACAAATACCTCCAACCTGCGTGCAATATGAGGCACAGACCACTCCTCTGTGCGCACGGGCACCCCGGTTCCTGTTCTCCGGACACGCCGACACTGCTCCTGGCTGCGCCGGTCGACCTCTGACCCCCCCGGTGTTGTCTTGATCCGTCCTGCAGCAAAAAGGGGAGAAAAACGCGCCGGCCCTGCTCCACAATTCGTGAGACGACCCGCTGCTTCTCCGGATTTCCGACGGCCTGGAAGGGGAAAAAAGACAAAATTACTAAAAAACAAGAAGCCCCGAGCGCGGGGCACGACACGCTGTGGGGGAGCGTCCAGGGAACAAGAGGGTCTCCTGGGTGCTCCCGCTTCTTTATCCCCAAGAGGCCCGGCGGGGTGGTGGCTACGCCCCCCGCCCAGCCCCTCTTGCGGCCCGCCCCCCTGACCCGGAAGTCCTACTATGACATCCGGGTCAGGGAGGGCGCCAACCAATCGGTGGAGGGGTGCGCCCAGGAGGGCGCGCCCCACCACCGAGAGGCATGGAGGAGGAGGCGGTCGCCGCGCCGCCATGCGGGCGGGGGGGCCAAGAGCCCCCCCTTTTCATTAGACTCCATGGACTTACAATTGTTAGATCTTTTATTGACTGTTGCAGTTAAAGTAATTTTAATGGAGTGGAAGTCATTTTCTTTAGTTTCCTATCATACTTGGTGGGCTTGGGTTTCCTTTTTACGCAGTGCTCATACATCGGTTGATCATGCCCATCTTTCTCCGTCTATTGCTAGTGGTGTTTGGACTGCTTTGGATGCCTACATGGATTTATCTTCCAAAGGACTGATTGCATAATACCCCTTTGATATGTCTGGTTGAATGGTGTTGTATTTGTTGGGATGATCCGGTGGAAATCCTCCTCTCTCTTTCTTTTCTTGCTTTTTCTATCTTTCTCTCTTCTTTTCCTCTCTTCTCTCTTTTCTTCTCTTTCCTCTCTTCTTTCCCTTCCTTTCTTTTCCATGGGTATTCTAACTGATAGTGATACTCTTGATATTTCTTTCTGATATATGATAATTGTTTTTACCATACTTAATTTATTTATTTATTTCTGGCGGGCTATATTGGCTACAATTGTCTACTTTAAAACACATGCTTGCCTATTATATTTTTACTGTTTTATAGTATATCAATTGTATCACTGACACTTGTATTGTGTATCTTCATTTGCTTTTTCATAATAATAAAATTCTTTGAAATGGAAAAGGGAGATTACAAAGTGTTCCCTTTTGCAGGTGCTCCTTGCTCAGAAGGGTGACAGCACTTGTGTAAGTGGAGAATGTAGTCTGCTATACAACCCCCTAACCTGGGTGTCATCTGAATGAAGCTGTTCGTATATATCTGCAGGTGGGGTCCAAGGAAGAGAGGAAGAATCTTTTTCAGGCTACTGATGTTCAGCGCACTTGCTTCGTGGTACGATCAGTGTTCCCAGTATTGCTTTGGTCTTATTCAGTGCGCTTTCATAGGTTGCTTCAGAGACCGGGCTGTCAGTACCAGAGCCAAGACTTTCCATTTGAGTACAAATCAGTTCATACTGATTTCCCATACCACAGAAGCCCACATATTAGATCTAAATTCAGTTATTTTATAGTTTCTTTCAGGAAACTCAGCCAGAACTAAAAAACTGGTTGCTAAAAGAGGTCACAAATTGGGGTATAACATGTCATGCAGCATTTAAGATGGCCAGTAAAGTCCGTTGTTGGAGAGATGGGATGCACTAAAAAAATGCTTGGGTAATAAAGTCACTATATTCATTGATTAAGGGCTGTATGTGTACAGAAATATCATTTGTGTGTTAATTTCGTTTCTGTTATAAGCAGATATTTTAGCAAATTGATGTGTAGTGTTGAATAGTTTCAGCCAGACTAATAATACAAACAAGTACCATGCTGGAGTTAAAAGTATTTCCTAGTCCTCATTTTGATTTTGTATTCCACTTAAAGCAGAATGCTGTCTGCTCACTCTAGAGAGTGTCTGTAATGCAGCAGTGTTCAACGTGGGTCCAAGAGGGCCTATTTATGACAGATGGTCAGCATAACCATTTATTTTGTGGCTAAGTTCTGAGAGAGGAAGTTATACTTGTTTCCTAAATTGAAGCAGTGTTGGTGTAGTCCTGATTGATACACCGATGTGGTTGCAGATACTGGGTGCAAAGATGCACAAAGGCTCTTGTCTTGCTTGTTGTCTTTTTTGCACATTTTCATTTCCAACCGGATGTTGTCTTGAGAATGTGTGTGTCGGATGCCACCCGATGTGATGAGATTGTTAGCCAGATGGAAGTGGGGGAAGGGTGCCGGTCATGTTGGCTATGTAGACGAATCAGCTTGTTTTCAAGATGGGGTGGGCTGGCATGGGGAGCCAGTGGCATTCCATCATGATGGGTGTGACTAAACACTCCTACATGGTAACCAGGCAGGAAACCGAAGGGTGGGCGCTCAACTACAGTGTTGGGCAATGTAAGAATATTCAGATAAGTAGAGTTTGGTGCTCAAAGGGGGAGAGAGGTTGGTTACCAATCCAACCACGGACTTTCCCTCAGCTGAGGGAATACAACAAGAACAAAAAGGTCTACCCCGAGCACACTCAAAATTAGTCTTTTGTAGTCCAAAATATTCCAGTCAGACTTCATATGTTGTTCCAGATTCAGATTCTTTATTCAGGTCTTCAATATTCACAGTTCAATAAAATCGTTATTCCAAGACACAGCTTGATGCAATGGTATAATCACAGAAAAACAGCCAACACGTGTTTTGTCATGTGCTGTAACACACAAAAGACTTCTTCAAGGCTGAAAACTCAGAGGAATAACACAATTACACAGTAGATCTCTACTCAAGAAAAATTCCAACACCCGTGGGTGAACCTATAAAAGTTTCCTTCACCGAAAAAGAAAACATTTTTTATGACGAAAGCATGAGAAAATGAAAGTATATGTAAGAGCAGAACCAACACCTCACTGAATTCATAGTAAAGCCAAAGAGAAAGGGTTTCAGGAGGATCAGTCACAAAGCTGTTAAATAACCCGATTCTCCGAACACATTAACAATCATGATACATCAGCTGATAAATATGCCAGTATATTATACACTAGTCAGTCTGGATAGAAAGTGTTTTGAAGTTCTGTGAATATAAATATAACCCATTATTTATTTCTAAGAATCGTTATACCTGAGATTGTTTCTAAAATAATACCAAACATGATGAGTCACCTTCTAACTTGCTGGGCTCATCCTTGCAAGTGAGGGGAGTAACCAACGTTCATATGACTAGTTTCAATATTAATTATAGTCTGCCACTTGCTGCAAGAAGACAAAAAAATATATATTTGGTATAACATTCAGAACTAAATACCAGTACGGGAGCTACTATTGATCGTCTAGTTAAATTCAGATAAGTAAGGAATCTGTTATCAAAAGGCCTTGTTGCTCAGATTTGAATAAGGATGATTGTATATTGCGTCGCACACGACACACTCATATAAGTACAAATATGGATAGTTTCTATTTAATACATTGTAAGGATGTGAAGTAGAACACGTGTTCATGTCCTAAAACAAAAAGATATGTCATTATCAATCATAAGTGCTCTCGCATTGTTGTACTTGCTATTTCTCAAATCTGCCCACCTTATAATTGTATTGTGAGGAATGAATGAATGAATGACTACACATTTGTATAGCGCATGGCTACCCGAAGGCATCCCAGCGCTTCCAAGACCCATTCATTCCCAAAGCTTTAGGCAAACAGGAAGGTTTTTAACATCTTCCTGAACCTAACTGCGTGAGGTAACAAATGCCTGTGCTCACTAGTAGTCCACATAACTAATATGCAATACGGAAATTACATTTTATAGAGTTGCATGTAAGCTAGACAACCTATACAGTTGATGCACATGAAGCTCATCCCGCTCAATGCCCACTCTAACAGCTACGCTTGAATACAGAGCATGACAGTACCCGTTAACAAGTTATAGCTCTTGAAACTATTTTTGCTTGATACCCATTCAGACAGCTCCATTTAAGACAAATTATAACATTACAAAAACTGTACCTTTAACGGACTTGCGTTTAACAATAAAGAGTGGAGGAAAAAGCATATGTTCACCCCACCCTCAGTAGGGGGGGCTCCATCTATTAAGTTGAAACCCGTCTCGGAGTATAACTACCCGTCATGCCTGTAAGGATTCCCTGTGTCGAAAATCCCTCTGGTTGGCATGCACCGTGGGCGCCATCTTGGCGTCAGGACTTATACCTTCAATTTCATCCATTATGTAAATCACGTTACACCACAAACTTGTAATCGCCATCTTAGAGTGGTGACATTGAATGAGTGTAAATCTCGCGTGTACTATGTAACATATACTAAAGGTTTAACCGAAGATCTGCTACAATATCCAATTTCTTACTTCTTATTATACAATTTTCTGTGAGGTGTCAGTTTTTAGTATTGCTTTCTGGTTCTGAAGCGAAAAGAATACTAAAAACTGACACCTCACATAAAATTGTTTTTAGTGTTAGTAGATATTTGTTCGCTGTGGGTATACTAAGAAAAAAAAGGTTTAAAATTGTAATGTTCTAATCTTATGTGTTGTCTTAACTATTAATATGCACTTTCCTACATCTGCACTTTAGAGCTGTCCAGAGATCAGGCATTAAGCATTGCTGTGTACGCTATGTGCTGCTCAAGTTTGCTTATAAGCACTTGCACTTTTGTTTCTTTGCTGTTCAGAATCTATGAGAGAAAGCTTTATTCATTTACATGTACCCCTCTAGTATTTGCACCTTCTTAACCCAACCTGGATTTTATATTCCCTTCAATGTTTTAATTATATTGCACTGCAAGCTTTGCATTTTTATCACACCTTACTTGATATATCAATTGCCGGTATTTTATTCTAAATGTAAATATTTTAGTAACTGCATTTGTCTAAGGTGGCACCAGTTGAATGTTTGGCATTTTAATTGTGTTTTACCAATATGTATGGACTGTTTATTTTGCAGCTTTTATGGGTTTTTTCAAACCCAAATAAAGATTAATAAATGAATGTATTATGTAATGGGAATTCCCTATAGCAGTTTCCCTGTTGCTGTAGTGTATTATCCCCTGATAATAGCATATGAAAAAACACAAACTCACTCAATTATGGTCTTGAGTAACTGCGAGAATATCTGGGTACTCCCGTATAGTGCTAATTCAACTCGTATACAGATAATATAAATGTATATAATTACTCGTACCCATAAACTATCTAAAAGACCAATCGTCACATGTTACCTTTAACCTAGATGGAAAGTAATTGCCATATTGCAAAGGGTGAATCAGGCGAGAAATCACCAATTAGTTTACCAAGACACACTCTCTAAACAGCGTAACCAGTAAAGCTATATGCCTGGTGTCTATTAAAACCGATATAGTAATTGAGTTTGTCAAAACAGAATTCAAGTTTCAGGTAATTCAGACATTTAGGAAAATCAACCAGCAAACACCTCTGTGATTGTTATAGTCTGAATATCTGTATGGGTATATGAGTGTGTCATGTGCAACACGACATACAATCAGCCTTATTCAAAGGTGAGCAACAAGGCCATTTGATAAAAGATTCCTTACTTATCTGAATTTAACTAGGCGATCAATAGTAGCTCCCAAACTAATATTTAATTCTGAATGTTATACCAAATATGTCTTTTTTTACTTCTTGCAGATACTGGCAGACTAAATTTAATATTGAAATTAGTCATATGAACGTCGGTTACTCCACTCATTTGCAAGGATGAGCCCAGCAAGTTAGAAGGTGACTCATCATGTTAGGTATTATTTTAGAAACAATCTTCTGTATAACCCTTCTTAGAAAAAAATAATGGGTTATATTTATATTCAAATAACTTCAAAACATTTTCAAGTCGATCTATCCAGACTGACTAGTGTATTATACCGGCTTATTGATCAGGTGATATATCATGATTGTTAATGGGTTCGGAGAATCAGGTTATTTAACAGCTTCTTGACTGATCCTTCTGAAACCCCTTTTCTTTGGCTTTACTATGAATTCGGTGAGGTGTTGGTTCTGCTCTTACATATACTTTCATTTGCTCATGCTTTCATCATAACATTTTTTTTTCTTTTTCGGTGAAGGAAACTTTTCTAGGTCACCTACGGGGGTTGGAATTTTTCTTGTGTAGAGATCTATTGTGTATTTGTGTTTTTCCTTTGGGTTTGCAGCCCCGAAGAAGTCTTTTGTGTGCTACAGCACATGACAAAACACTTGTTGGCTGTTTTTCTGTGATCATACCATTGCATCAAGCTGTGTCTTAGAATAACGATTTTATTGAATTGTGAATATTAAAGACCTGAATAAAGAATCCGAATTTGGAACAACATATGAAGACTGTCTGGAATATTTTGGACTATAAAAGACTAACTTTGAGTGTGCTTGGGGTAGAGCTTTTGTTCATGATGGGTGTGATGTTGTAATGTATTTTCAAGCCCTTGCCAGGCCTGTTGTGGCTACTAGAATAGCCATAAGGTGGGTACCTATGGAGTCTGGGAATTTGTGGATATATTTCAAAGCTAGCCCATGTCTTTCCTTTTGTGACATACGTTAGACACCCCATCTCTCATGCTGTCTTTACTCCATTATAGAACGGAATTAGTTTATATTGTTTCTTGAGCAAAAATTGCATATTTGTTTCGTAGTATAATGAAACACATTGTCATGACGTTTCCTCCACATGAGAGAAACACAATGCCCGGGCTACTGGAATTATGTGATTTTGTGGCCACTGAGTCTTCCGCATAAATATGTATTTGCAGCATTTTCCTCACAATCCATCATTTGCGGTATAATCTGTAGATTTTAACAAAAATATTTTTCTAGCTTAAAAAGAACAAAAATTATAAAAAATGTGGTCACACTTGTTTCCGGATAGTGAAAGTCCTTCACGAAGTATGACTGGTCATCTTTCAATTGCTTATTACTGTATTTTGGTGTTAAACTGGTACAAATAAGGAGAGATCTTGCCTTGACAGTGTACCATGGGTAAAAACGACAAAATCATGAAGTAATAGTATCAAAGTATGTCTCATTTTGCAACATAATTTGTCTTTTCTTGCTTCATTATTTAGTCAACCTTGCTGCATAATTTGGACCCGCCTTGCCACATAATTCCAGTGGCCCTATTAAAGCATATTGTGAATAATCCCAGTAGGTCTTTGTCAAAGGCATTTTTCTCATCAATGGATAGCGTACCCTCAAGTTATTCTATGCCAACATTCAAATTAATCGATTCAATTAGTTCTCTTCCTTTGTATTTCCCTATTGCCCATAGATAATTCCTTTCAAGAGGACTGAGTGTATTTTGTAATTATGCCCTCCGAATTTTCGACGAGGGCTCTTCTCTTTGGATCTGCAGTTAGCCTGGATTTCAGACTGATGGATCATTTGAAATAATGAAGAAGTCTCATTCAAAGCAGAAAACTTGTAAAGAAACCAGAGCAGTTAAGCGAGAAGCAGACACGGCACAACAGAAAGGCCAACTTAAAATGAGGGTTGCTTATTATTTTAGATTGTCATGATTTGACATCAATGACATTCACAATAATAATTAACTAATCCATAGGCTACAACTCTTGTTCTAGTTTTACTCTACCTTGTGCCTTTTTTTGTAGGCACGGTGAAAAAGTGAACAAGAGCCACACCCTTCTGTATGCATTAAGTTATTTATGCGAAACAATCTAGAAAGAAAGTGAGGCAGTTTACCGATTACCTCCCGCAGCTCCACTCTTTGTTCATCGAGCATCTCACTTACAAAGTTAGAACAGAACAAATCGGTGTTTTGTTTTGTTACGTCATTATCCCATCACGTATTGCTTCTTTCACAATTACTTTGTCAAGCCGCCCATCACAAAAAAGCTTAGCAAAAATCAAAGGGTTGTGTGGGTGTGAAGAAGGTTTAGAAAGGAGGTGAAAAGTTGCAATTGTATGAGAGTAAGGAGAGCAACATTTCAAATGACTTACTAATACTATCAGACTTAATTTTTAAAGTCTGCAGGACATGAATTTTAGCCCTCCTGTGGCATCCACATGATTCAATTAATAAATGATCACTATGATGTCGCCCGTAGTCATCAGGACCACAAATGCCTCACTTGTACCACTCACATACAGCCCCCAAATAGATATGTTCTCTAATGGTTCTGCCTGGGTGAATTTACAGAACCTTTACTTGGATCAGACTGGGTAGGTTGTTTGGGAGGGTATCACTAGGACCAGGCCTATAGCATTGCTAAATGTCAGGAAAATACCGTTCTGCATTTGATATACGCCAATTGGTGACCAAGCTTTTATGGTAGCATTTTGAAACCGACACCCGAAGTGGTCTTTTGGGTACTAGTGTCTGAACTAAAGGTGTCCGCTTAACTGATTGCCTTCTCCATGCTACTTGTGTGATTATCCATAAGAATTGAGACGTCAAACAGCCACTGCTCCTGCCCCCAAGAGTAGAGAATCCTTTTGTTAATTATTGTTACGATGGAATTGGGAAATGAGACATTGATAAGAACACTGCTCCACAGAGGAAGATCTCAAAGATAGAGACGTCTTTAATGATTTACCAATTCAATATTAATTTTGAGTGAGCAGAATACTAAAGTCTTGAATTGCATATTACGATTTGGAAACTATGAATTCAAACCCAAAACCGAGCCCATTTAGTTTTGGTGTTATGAGGAATAAATAGATTGCGTTCTTTGCAACTGCCGCCAAATGGCCAGTATCATCAGATTACTCGCGATTGGTCCCGATTTGGAAGATAATACAAACGGCTTGACTTGCTAAATGGCAAAACTGAAAAAAGGAGGAAAAACAGCAAATGTGCACAGAGTTGTTTTAAATCGTTCATTGCATCCTTTGAATTTCCTTGACAGCTTGGAGGCTGTTGGTGAGGGTCGTTGTGTGGGGAATATGAGTTTTATTCTGGCTTGAGAACCAGAAGTCGTTTAAGATTTGGAGATAATTCAGGCACCCTCGGGTTTTGGTTCCTCAAAGTGTCCCCAGTGTCTCTTGCCAGGTGCCCCTTGCATTTCTGTGAAGGCGAACATTCCCCCTTCAACCCAAGCCCATGACATTCCAGGTACAAGCGTCCTTTTGCCACTTGTCTGCATATTTGTATCATCCTGTCATGGGCCCCTTTGGCTTGTTCCCCACTGCTCCCTACTGTTTCTGCCTGTGCACCGACTTGTGTTAGCTGTGTGCTCCTGAATATCCCTTTCTATGCCTCTGCATTTCTATGGTCCAACACAGGAACTTATGGGGGAACTTGAGGAAGTAAGGAAACTGAGTTATATTGTAACAGGGCAATGTAGAAACTGGCAAGACAGTTTGCTCATAGCTGTGGCAACGTGGAATATAGCAGGTAATTTGTGATTAAGAAGGGCAATGTAGAAACGGACATTGCAATGTTTACTTAATTGGGACAATATTAAAGCTGGGATGACAATGTATGGAAGAGAGTGACAACTGAAATATGTGTGTTTAAGTGAAAGAAAAATTAAAACTGACCTTTCAGTCTATGCTTGCATATGGCTAAATCTAGACATTATGCCAATCCTGTAACCCTATTTCCAACAGGTTTTATTGAACAGTTTCATTTTGGTACAACCGGCAGCTTTCAACTGTACCAATACTTTCATCAATGTCAACTCCATATTAGTACAGTACAGACATTGCTGCCTTGATAGCAAGACTATGTTATTTGTAACCTATATTTGCGATTTAAATGAGACAAATAATCGTCAGCAGTCTTGGGACTCTAGCCAGCCCTCTGGCACAATATACAGTTCAAGTATATTCAATAGTAGCACAGCTATATGGACAGGCTGGTACACTTGTAAGGAGAACCTCGCCTCCTAGATTCCTAACATCAGTGGTTAATGTGCAAACAATTAATGCTGGGGCACTCATCTGGAGGCAGTTTGCACCAGTCCATTTCTCCTGTTTGCGCCGCCTAAAACACAACCAACTACTAACCATGAAAGTGGGGTGAGGATGTGGTGCAATGGCCAGAGCTGCCAACTTGGGACTGGGGAACCAGGTGCGAATCTCGGCTTCGTCTCAACATCCTGTAATTCTGGACAAATCCCTTAATATTCCTTAATCCTTAACTTGCACTCATGAAAAGCACCGGTGTTGATGATTAAGTGCCGGTGCTAAGCACCGGATGCCACCAGCTCAAATCAAGCGCTGTGCTAACATCCGTAAACTTAGGAATGGTTAGAAACTGGTGCAGTACTAATGTGATGCTTTATAAGTGCTGTTGATCGATTATCCTTCTCCTCTTGATCCCTCCCCCCCGCAGTCTACTCTTTCCTTTATGCATTGACTGCATGCCTACGTGTCTCTTTCTGTAGATAGTCTAGTCACCCCCCCAAAAAAAACGTTGACTTTGCCAGTGCTTGTTTTAAGAGGGTACTGGACACCCACAGGTTGGGAACAGGATCAAGTCTACAGTCTTGGAGTAGCTGAATCACCATGATGATAACGTAATTTGTTATCTGTGAAGTTAGCATAGTATTTTTCAAAACCGAAATACTGTACGTGTGTAAAGTAAGACAGGCTAGAAACAGAACACAACCGTCTGTGAATAACTCTCTGGGGTAGCATACTGCCTTTTAGAAAATAGTATATAATAGGGTTTATATATCCTTATTTACAAAAGGTTTTCAGTGAAGAAGGACCTGTGTGCTCTTGAATGATGATATACAATCCCATGTTCAGTCCCCATTGCTGGTGAAAACAAATCGCAGCCTGCAACATCCTAAAAATCAGTGGGCAGTGCTCTGCAGCAGTTTCCCCTCTGCACCTGCTCTTTCCACGCCTTTGTGTATCGGAATGCAGCTTTTCAAGCTGTGCCTGCAGATCACAGCTTTTGCTTCTTTCTTAGAGGCGGCACAGTGGAGAAAGGTTGGCTGCAAACGTGAAACACGCTGCTTCTAAGGGCGTTTCCTTGTCAAATCTTTTTAACATCAACTTTCACGTGTTGACCTAGACTCTCCTGCAATTTTGGTATATGTTCAGCGTTGGCAAGTCAATAAAAGCTCATATTTAGCGAAAAATAACATTTGGAACAATCTACAAGTGTTCCTCTTTTTTGCAAATTCCACCAAATAACTACCGTACTTATCAGTGCTATAAAAGTTAAAAAATAAGTGCAGGTACTCCTCAGATTTGGCTGGGGCGGGGGAAAGACTCTACTGCCATCCGTCAAGTATTTATTTTGCCCTTGCATTGACCTTGTTAACAGTCTCAAATGCCCTGTATGTGCAAATTTTCCCTGCACATGTGGGCAAGGCATATATAGACATTTAATCACCTGTCTTCTACTATGACCCTCTCAAATGTGAAAGCCGGCCATTGCTTCTAAAAGGACTTGTTCTGTTTGGAGTGGACTATGTTTTCTATGCCACAGGATTTTCAGTACACATTTACGAGGTTTAGAACTTTGCATAATGATCCGTTCAGTGTGATATTAGGATTGCTGTCTCCTTGGCCAAGTACTGCTTAATTTTTGTTTCTTACTATCTGATCAGGGACCAGCAGTGTTTGATTCTGGGATCCCTTGAGCATGATTTTGAGTGTTCTTTTGATCACCTGCATGTGATATTGGCTAAGCTCTGTGTGATGTTGATCCAGCATTGCCTGATCTTGGGCCATCAACTAGTTGACACACGGTGTGTAAGTTTTGGCCAGTAATGTGTGTTCTTGCCTCAACACTGTGCGACCCTAAGCCATCCTGGCATGTTCTTGAGCCATTGCTGTTATATAGGCCAATACTGGATGATATCCTGTTCCAGTCCTGCGGGGTGTTGACTCAGTCCTGTCTGATCTTGACTCAGTCATTTTAAATCTCTGCCCAGTGCTTTTTTCCCCATAGAGTTATAGTCTATGAAAAGATAAGGGTGAGCCTATGGAGAGCAGCACTCGGTTCACAATGGCAAAACTCATGATGTAGGTGAGAGATTTGTAGCTTAAACTTATATTTTAACCTTCTCATGATTTTCCCTTCATTCTGATGAAAGCTAACTGGAAAATAAAATTATTGAAATGTTTTTCATCTATAAAACTATATCCAATATATTGCCATGTAAACAATGGGCTCTGTATTGTGAGGTGTCACGGCCATTTCACCTATTGTTACTACTATGGAGGGGTATTGCAGGGGCAGTTCCTATAGAACGGCTTCAACACACACACACTGACACATCACAGCTATGCCAAATTTTTAATTTTCGTTTGGTAATAACTGTACACTAGGTAATATCTGTACAGTTCTGGGCACCACCTCCATCTGCAACACAGTTTTCAAGTGTCCCTCATTTGGAGGCCTCCATCCTCATTAGCTCCATCCTCATGTGTAAGGGGATGGACCACACCAGACCAACCCAAAGGATCCTCAGAATCAATTTGACATATTAAGAACTGTGCACACATCACTTTGGGGGGTGTTGGGCCTTCACAATGTTGTAGACTAGCATACGTGACTTTGGGATATTGGGCGCTGGTGAGATGGTTTGTGAAGTTGGGCCATTGATGTATATTGAACGAGTGCTGTTTTCATAAATGGGTTGTGATTTTTAATACCAGGCCTGCACCTTGTAAACTACCACGACGCTGTGTGACCTTGGCATAACTCTGTGTATTTAGATGGACTGGGCAAGTACAGTGTACTGAGATTGGTGTTTAATTACACCAGCATTAGTTACAGAGAATTGTTCATGCATCTCATTAAATGCTAGAAAGCGCCACTTTGATTATGTGCCCAACTCTGCTCTATTTGAAGAGAGCCTTTGTTCTTTCACAGTTAATTACTAATAGAGTTATTATAATTACTGTTTGTGCACTTTTTCTATCTAGTGACTTTCTCTAGATAAATATATATGAATGTGGAATATTTCAGGGCATCAATGTATACAAGTCCCTCTGTATATAATTGTCACTTTTCCACTTTTCCACGTCGCTGTTTTTTCACTTGTCACCTGCGCCATCCACCTTTGAGTGTCATGAGCAACTGTGTACACAAAGTTTTCAGGTTACCTACGTATTAATTACTTACAGTGCTGATACAACTGTTCCCAATTCTTCCAAAACCCCTCTCTACCACGGCACCCCAAAGATATTGCCATGATACCCGGTCAAAGGTTTTCTACGCATCCAGGAGGACCACAGCCACCTTACTGGCTTCTACTTCTGCTATGTCAAGTATTGCAATGACCCGCCGGACGTGGTCTGTGGTCCCCCTGCCCCGGAACAAAGCCATGCTGCCAAGGTGATACCAATGTCGCTATGACCCCATGTAGCCGCTTCTGTAGCCGCTTCGCTAT
Source organism: Lissotriton helveticus (assembly GCF_964261635.1). NCBI lineage: Eukaryota > Metazoa > Chordata > Amphibia > Caudata > Salamandridae > Lissotriton > Lissotriton helveticus. The sequence goes on along the minus strand of NC_136065.1, from coordinate 262,025,499 downwards.
AATTTTAGAATATACCTTGGCATCAGAGTTCATAAGTGAGACTGGGCATTAAGAGGCTGGGATCTCTGTGGGTTTTCCTTTTTTGGGAAACATCACCCCATCCATTCCCTGCCATGATGCGGCAGGATCCCACTATGTTGTACAGCCAAAAACAGATTGTGCATAAACAGTACAACCTCATGTGAAAGGATTTTTATATATTTAAAGCGTAATTTTGTCAGGCCTACTGCTTTCCCCACGGGAAGAGATCCTATTGCCCCCTGAACCTCTTCCAGAGTAAATTCTTTGTCCAGCTCCTGAGCTGTTGATTCATCTATTTTAGTTAGTTCTGGCCACCTAGCATCTTGGTCTATCAGGCTTGCTTCAAGAGAGTCAGCTTGCTATAAAACTCTTGAAAAACATCAGTGATCTTTTCCAACCCAGTCACAAGCTGACCGTTGCTGGCCTTTATTTCTACAATATTATTCCTTGCACTTTGTTGTCTTGATCACAATGCAAGCAGCCTTCCTGCTGACTCCCCATATTCATACATCTCCCCCCAATATGCCTGGTAGATTTGAGCCAGCCTATCCTGAAAGTAGCTATTGATCTCCGCTTTTCCTAATGCTTGTTTCACCATATGATCCTTAATGGAGTCTTACTGCCCTCCCTTCCTGGTCAATTCTACATGCTCTGCCTCTAATCCTGCTAGTTTTTTATTAACAAGTCACGCTCTTCCTTTTGCTTTTTCCTGCGTTGCCCCACATAGCTGATCGTTTCTCCTCTCTTGGACAGCCACCTGTGGATTGGGGCTCCGACCCAGGTCGCCGGCCTGCCTTCAGGCCCCTGGCATCTCTCCTTGCAAACCGGTATGTCCAGAACCTCCTTTTGCCATGCTATTGTGTCGCTACCCATGAAACTTGGGGGGACCCAAATATTAATTGCAGCCCCCCTTGATTTTCAGACTCCGCCTCCTCTGGATTCTTCCTGGATCGGACGTACCCCATCTCCTTGCACTACTTCATGTTGCTCCGGTCTACACTCATTGATCGGACTTGCCTCGTCTGGGGTGCCTGTTCGTTAGAACTCTTCTAGTTCCTATGTGGTTTCCATCCGGGCCCTCTTTCATCTCCACTTCTCTCTCCTTTGCACATTGCTCCTGGTGAGTGCACATCTTGGTACAATTCTATGTATGTGTGTCGCTTCCCAGCCAAACTCTAACTGGCACTCCTCCTTTTCATTCGCAGCTTCACCCCCTGCACGGTTGGCATTCTTCTCAGTGGTTCAAACCTGGCTTACCCACTGTCACTCTTCTTCTCTTCCTACCCCTCCCTCCCACTACCTTCAGGTATTTCTCTACTGTACCTTTACCATATAGCGCCCGCGCCTTTTCTGTCCTCCTTATTCCCAGATCTTACTTTCCTTTTTCTCTCTCTCTTGTACAGCACCTTCATTCAATAACCTCGTCCTGAAGATGATCCTAAATCACTAGGGTTCGAAACACCTTCGACATACCAGCACAACTTCCGGTGCCTTTTCTACTGTGGTTCTCAAAAATGCTTAAAAATGTGTTCAATTCCTATAAATAATTGACTGTGAGCCACAAGTCCCTCTTATATAATTGTCACTTTTCAACTTTGCGCTGTCGCTGTTTTATCACTTGTCACCTGCGCCGTCCACCTTTGAGTGACACGAGCACCTGCGTGCACAAAGTTTTTGGGTTACCTAAGTATTAATTACTTAGAGTGCTGATATAACTGTACCCAATTCTTCCAAAACCCTTGTTTCATTTGTTTTGCAATTGTCTATTACTCTTCCAAATACATGATGTCTTTGGCACATTTAAACGAACTATGAATTTCCCCACCTTCCTTTCTTCCAATGTTTTGTGCAGGCTTGATAACTAGTCTTCTCAATAATACCGGTTGAGATATTGTCATTTGTTTATTCGTCAATGTATACCAAGCATAGGTAGTGTGATAAAGTAAGTTATGATGTAGACGCATATCTATCCTCAAGACAGAAAAGCATTTCAGTTAACCAGATGCACTGATTGTATCAGTGATTGTTATGAATTTACAACATAACTGTCCTTATAATGAGTTACTAATTAAAATTGACTGAAAATGAATCTCTGGTTTTCTGGTTGTTGAACTTGAAAGCACCTTGCAGGGGTGGGCCAAACGGTTGCACGAGGATGTAGCTACACACTGTGAATAAAGTGTGAAAGAATGCCTTTCATGGCCCTAACTTCCTTTACACAGGTTCATGGAGAATGGTTGAACTTTAGTCAAGCTAAAGAGGGGTGTGAAGACCTGCTGGGAAGAGGCCCCACCCCAGTAGGGAAGGATCCTCTTAACCTTCAGTGCAGTCACACCCTCCCGAGATAGCACTATTGAGTTAATGGTCAGCCACCTCCGGGAAGTAGTGAAAGACTTCAGAATAGCAAAAATAATGAGTTGCAGCTTCAGGTCTTATTTTTTTGTATTAGGCACAACATTCATACTTTCTCTTGCTCATGAATGCACACACACACACACATAGGCACAAGAACAAGCAGATATGCCCACAAAGAGAATTCCTCACATTTTCTTTAAACACCTTCAGAGAATCTCCCGATGCTCTCTCACACACCAAAGCAGACATTCTCTCAAGCAAATGCTCACAGCAGAATTAAAAACGTTGTTTTTAATTCTTACCTCTCACAGCTTTTTTCTTTTTGACTCTCTGCCTGCCTCCTAGACTTCTAGTGCATGCACAACAGCAACTTCACACCTGTGATTTAAGGTGCCTGGTCTCATCGGACCCTATTCTGTTTTTTCAGAACGTGATACTGAGGATGCTAGCACCTGGACACCCTAACGTAATGTAAATGAGCCGCTGCTGAATAATTCAGCATTGGCTCGTCACAGGGCTACAGTGGCTTTTTGGCTGTGGGAGTGGCTTTCAGACAGACTCATCCTCAGCAGCAAAAGTATCACTGAGCCTACCAGTCAGGAGTACCGGTACTCTCCTTGACAACGAAAAAGTGCAGGTACTCAGGAGGCTAAAAAAAAAAGTGCTGGTACTCAGTACCCGTGAGTACCGGCCCATTTAAAGTACTGGTGGTACTTATAGTTATTTATTAGGTACATACTGTGGTTGTAATGGACACCTGGGCTACTGCTTCAGGCACATTAGTGCTCTGACGTTCGCGCTTACCGAACACTATATTAAAAATCCAGTGGCGTAACGAAACTTGAGGGGGCCCCCCTGCAAAGCACAGGGAGGGCCCCCCCCCCCGCGGCCCACCATGCCTCTCCGGCGGCGCGCGGCCCACCATGTACCATTTTGCACTACCACCCTGCGCCCAGGTGCTACCGACAAGTCACTGAATCATACATTAATCATACATGCTGCTACCCAAGTTTATGAATATCGAAAGCTAGTGCGCCAGTCCGTCATGATTTATGAAGTCAAAGTGCTGTTATTTACAATTCAACGCTGTTTTGCCATCACTTTTAAACAAAAGGGATTTTTTTTAAATGAGTCTTATCCATTCTCATCAAAGTTCCAGTTTTGACACAAGGACATTTCTCTATTTTAAACATTTCTCCAGCTTTGCGTATACCATAAACTTTTATCAAAACTTTCAAAGCGCCATTCCCAAGATTTCCCCAGTTCATTATTGCTGCTTCAGTTGCATGCATGTGTTGGTGCCCCACCTCACGCACAGCAGCGCACCTGGAAGGACCTCATCAGCTTAACATTCTGGTTCTGCGCTGGTAAAGCAAAAAAAACCTTGAAACAAACATGCACTCACCAGCATGTAGAGCCCAGCGTCTGTGACCATGGGAACTCGTGGCTGCTCAAGCTTAGATACCTCAAAATCACTTGAGTACCCTTTCCAATGAGATAGGGAAGAAAGCAAGCACTGGCAAATGCCATTGAGTTAGACTTGTGTTTGCTGAAAGGTTTTAACAAGCTTCACTGGCCTACAGCAGGGTTATAGCATGGGCGTCAACAGCTTAAGCTTCCCACCCTAACACGAGGAGCAAGAGCAAGCTAGCAGACAATATGTCCATGCAGTAGAGGTGGAAAGCTTCCTCTCTCACCTTACCCCCCCACACACACACCAGGTACAACGCATATGGCAGCAGTGGAGTGCCCTCTTCCTCACGCACAGAATCTCCTCTCAAAATCAAATAGCTAGTAGTAATGGTACATGCCTCAGTTGTGGTGACAAATGTAATGTTGCAGCGGCGATGCAAGCTTCTCCACTCTCCCCCACAGTGACAGAACTGTTATGAATAGGGCATCCGCCATGCAAGGTTTCCTTCCTCACGACACACGTGCAGCAGAGCAGCAGGTCATGTCTCCCAAAATTGCCCTTCCTACTAACTTTATGTTTGTTGAGTTGACACTGGGGCCGGTCACCCCCCCGTGCTTATTTGAGGGGTCTGTGACTTGCGAGATAGTGTAGCGGGCGCTGCGCTTGCTGCAGAGGGGCCATGCTCAATAAGTGATACATACATGCACTATTTTAATCAGGTGTGTTATTGTGATGGTAGATTCCATCTCCCTCGCCGTTCCGCTTCACATCACTGTGACTGCTACCCACTGTCCCCCAACACTCCAAGCCTCTCACCATTGCTGACTTGGGAACCCACAGAACAGATAACGAAACTCTCTAAAGAACTGACCCTTCTCTTCCAAACAGACCCAGCCTCGGGTGGGATTAAGACATCTTGAAGTTGACTCCCCCTCCACCTCGCGATCTCTCATCCTCGGCGCCCGCCCCTCCTCCGCCCCCCTCTCTCGTAATATAAATCCCCACTTTGTTCTTGCCAACGTTGGCTTTCAATCAGCGTAATTGGATTGATGGATTCGTCTTATAAATATCAGCATCCGCATCGCAAGACTACAGCTCTCGGAGCTAGCCAAGCAAGGGGACGCCGACGAGAGACGTAAAATGCCATTTCACAGTGTCTAATATTAGACATCCATACCAGATGCAGGGAGTCGGGACAGCACCCCCAAGGTCAAAATACTTTGTTATATTACTGTTTGGACAGTGGACTTTGGAACTAAGAAGAGTGGAGTGGACTCCTGGAGGCCCCGCCGGTGACGGACTTACTTCGAGTTCAGTTTACTGTTGGGACGGACAGTCCTGAGCGTGGGCGGGCCTGGCTTCCTTTGTCTTCGTTCTCTATTCTTGACTATGCGCGCCCCTGATGCCACACGCCACACCTTACTCTACGCGCATTTTGCGTGTGACAGTGAGCTCGTTGTTGTTGTTGCGCAATGCGCATGTGTTGTACCCCTGGGGCTGCTGCCTAAAAAGATAAGAAACTGGTACCCTGGTTCTATGGTTTATATTCTTGGTTGTAATAATAGGAAATAAGGACAAAATATCCCCTATTTAGTGTTCATATTACTGTGACCACAATTTATATATTTTTCATACAATCTCATGTCTCGTCATGAACCACAACACGCCTTAGAATTACACTGAATGATTTTTTATTTTTGAATTTTATCAAAAGAAAGGATTTTTTATATTATATTTTCAATTTCAAACACATTTGTATATACATATATTCTTCATATATATACCAGAAAAGCCCTTCGTTTCTAAATTAGGATGTCTCACTGAAAAAATAAACCCGACATTCCTATAGAGATCAAACAGACTTCTGTGAGGGAACAACAGGTATGTATTATTCAAACCCAGTATCTTTTTAAATCCCCAAACAAATTATTTAAACTAATCAATTTTTTTTTATCTGGTGTCTCTTTCAAGTCGACGCGTTTCAGCCAATCAATTCTGGCCTCTTCAGGACTAGGGCTATTCGTAATCCATCTCTACAAGTAAGAAAAAATTAAAAAAGGGTGGAGAGGACAGACATCATTTAAGGTTCCCACAAATTAATAACACAGGTACCTATCTACATATCTACATATCAACATTTTGTATGTGCACACTTTTTTTGTATATTATTCCTGTGAGCAGACTGACCATTGTGCCCAATAATTGTTACACAAGGACCTGAGGAAATCCTCTTTCCATAAGGGTAACTCGTTTTTACCTTCCTAATAATCTGCATTTTAGTTGTTAACACCAACTATATTCATTATTTCTATATCTTTTTTTATATATATGTCCAGTTTAAGTTATATTGTTAGCATCATAAATACTGGGTTAAAGGTCATCTGAGGCCGGGAGTCTTCTTCATGTTAACTCTGGTTTCCTCTTTTTTTCTAATCTTGGTTTTTATCTATGTAAAGAGTGTATGTTGTAATGTATTTATTACAGGGAACTACCCATGTTTAATACTTGCAAACAATCACAGTCCTAGCTGATCTGTTCCTTACCAAGTTCGTGAATTTAGTTAATGCGCTGCCGGTACCTGGATGGTATAAATCTCTCCCCGACAGCGTCTGAAAAAGAGGTCATGAACAATGCCTCAGTCAGCCTATTAAATGAATTACCGGACGGATATCTAAAAAGTCCGGAGTTCATATCTCGCGCTTATAACAATAAGGGGACAAACTTACTTTGCTTATAGCCGACCGCCTCTTCGTTTTTAAACTCAATTTGTACATTCAAACGTGCACTCGACCCAGCTGGTGTGGCCTTGCTTTATCCCCGGAGTCTGTAAAGATACAATAACACACCCCGCGCTCGTCAGCTTCACAGCTTGGAGGCCAATGCTGCCGAGAAAATAAACAGTGGCTAAAAGAACACTTACGTTTCTCTGCTTTATATGTGTGTCTCTTCCTGCACAGGCGATGTACTCGTCGTTTTGGCTGCTTTGTTTATATGCTCCCCGCCTCTATGTTTCAGAGACATTAAAAACGGACTACTCTTTACCGGGATGCTTAAGCTAACATTGAGAAAGGACTCTATGTTCCATGTACTTCCTAGCTGAAAGTATAAACACAAAGGAGGGACTATATCTTGTCAACTGTTATCCACTTAAAATGGTGCTTAGAAATAGTGGTATTTTACCCTTGGTGTAAACAGTTCCAAACCCGTGTAATTACATATTTACAGTCTTAAGTAGTCAGTCGCTCCTCACATTCTAAATAATACATTAATTTTTCTATCTTAGTAGTATCATTGCATGTTACATCAAGGAACAGAACTACAGTGCATTACATTTTCAATTCATCTCATCATTATAATAAAGACCAAATTTCATCTTTTTCATTTAAACCTGTAACTGCTGTTTTGTATTTTTCGATCAGTCTTGCTTCTAATCTATTCAGTTTGGATTCAATCTCTTCTGGTCTTGTTTTCTCAAGTACACAAAGCACTGACCAGATTATGTCATCCTCTGAATGTCGATGGGTTTCAAAATGCTGGACTAAAGGGGCCCCTGAAGTTTTACACTTGATTCGTGATTTGTGTTGCAGGATGCGTTTCTTGACCAACTGGGTGGTTTGCCCAATATATGTCTTTTTGCAGGGACAAGTAATACAATAAATTGTGTTTCTTGTATTGCAATTGGAATAGCTTCTCTGATGATGAGTGGACCCATTAATCTCAATTTCTTTCGAATCCGATGTCAAAGTACATGCCACGCAATTTAAACACCTATAGTGGCCAATAATAGGGGGTAGTTTCAACATTCCTCTCAAATCAGTGACTTTTTTGTCCTCTTTTCTTTCGGCTCTCACAAGCATTTGTCGTATATTTTTGCCTTTTTTAAAAGCAAAAAGTGTTTTTTGGATTCCTAGATGTTCTATGATTTTCCAGTGTTTTTAGATAATCTTTTTTATTTTATGAGCTTTAGGGTCAAATGTCAATACGCATGTTAAGGGAGATTCTTTTTCTGTTATCTTTGGTGTTAATAGATTTTCCCTCGGGGTAAACCACGCTCTTTTTAGGGCATTTTTTACTAATTTCCGTGGATAACCTCTGTTAACCAATTTTTCTTTCAATAGTTCTGCACTCGCGAAATAGTCTTCTTTCCTACTGGAATTTCTTTTTATCCTCAGAAATTGCCCATACGGCAAATTTTCTTTTAAGGTTCTGGGATGACAGCTGGAGAAATGTAGCAACGTGTTGCGGTCTGTGGGTTTCGTATATAGACTAACTTCTAGTTCTCCATCATTGGCCTGTACATAAACATCTAGAAAGTTCAATTTCTTTTGGTGATGTGCCATAGTGAAGTTAAATTCCAATGTACGGGAATTGAGCCAATTGTGAAAGTCCTGTAATCGGGTGACATTTCCCTCCCAAATTAAGAAAATATCGTCTATAAAGCGACACCATATTTTTATACAGCTTTTGAAAGGATTGGTGTCGCTATAGATTAATTTATTTTCAAATTCGGACATCACCAGGTTTGCTATTTCCGGTGAAAAGCTGCATCCCATCGCCACTCCTGATGTTTGTAAATAGAGTTGACCTTTGAAATTAAAGAAATTGTTTTTTAAACAGATAGTGGCCAAAGCTACAATGAATTCTGTAGGGACTTGATGTGGTCTCTCTCTTGCATTTAGTACACTTGTCATCACCGCTATTGCTTCATCTTGCGGTATATTTGTATACAGCGATTCTATATCAAATGACCCTAGCAATTGCATCTCTTCGTTAAACGGTAATTTTTCAATTTTAGATATGAAGTCCATAGTGTCTCTTATATATGATTTTGTTTGTTTGACAATTGGAATTAGAAAAAAATCTATATATTTGGCCAAGGGTTCTAATAAAGACCCACAGGCCGACACTATGGGCCTTCCCGGGGGGTTTATTGTTGACTTGTGCACCTTTGGCAGTACATAAATGTTAGGTGTTTTATTATCTTCTGTATTTAAGAAGTCGAATTCTTTTTTGCACAACCAACCTTGATCTAGGCCCTCTTTGGTGATAGCGAAGATTTTTTCTTTTAGCCCTACTGTAGGGTTGGTCTCTAATTTTCTATAATGTGTCTGATTAGACAACTGTCTATTTACTTCTTGGTCATATTTAACCACATCCCACAACACAATTCCGCCTCCTTTATCCGCGGGCTTTATAATTAAAGCCGCATTTTGTGATAGATTTTTTAGGGCTATTTTTTCCATTTTACTGCAATTGGCATTATAAAAGGTTTTTTTGGACTGCAAATCATCAAGTTCACGCAAAACTACATCTTCAAATACTAGGATATCTGGTGGAAGTAACACACTTTCTGGTAGAAATTTTGATTTATTTTTCAAACCACTAATATTTGTTGTTTCTTGGGCTTCTCTTTCCAGGAAAAAAGCCTGAAGTCTAATTTTCCTAAGGAAAGTCAATATTTCTTTTTTAGTTTCTATAGGGTTCTGTAGGTTTGTTGGTACAAATGATAACCCCTTACTTAGGATCGCTATCTCTGTTTCAGTCGGAGTATACTCTGACAAGTTGTAAATAGGCATCAGGTTTCTTTCATTATTTATCAAGCTTAACGTCTCTAAGTTTTCTTCCTTGTCCTGAAGGGTTCTGTCTCCTGGTTCTGGTATTGTTCCTGCTGTGGATACATCCCCTGTGGTTGGGGCATCCTCATTTTCTGGTTGAGCCCTCTCCATCTGCCACCCCCTCCCCTTGGTCGAAACCTGCCTCTGCCTAAAAAAGGAGGATAGGGTATTGGGTATTGGGTGTATTGGGCGTATGGATAAAAGCCACTGTATGCCCCTTGGTCAGAATCTGATGAACTGTCGGAGAAGGTGATACATTTATTTCTAGATCTGCCTCTGTATTGCAAGTTAAGCGCACTTGGGTTGTTATTCACAAAGAAATCCTCTTTTAGATATGGATATACCTCTTCTAATTTAAAGTTCTTAATATCCTTGCCTACTTTAGTGATTTTCAAATTTGGCATTGGTCACCACTCACCAGCCAGCCCTGCCCCCGCCCCCCACGAGCATACGCGGCGGTGGAAAGTGAAAGTCTCTCGAACTGTCGTGAACAAAAAGTGTGTGCGCGCTGGCTGCGCCCGCGCGCATCCACCCCGTCCCTGCTGCGGCCCTGCCGCCGCCATTTCATAGATTCGAGACGAGTGGCTGCTGCCTGCTGGCAGTGGACTGATAACAATAACTGCAGTGCTCACAACAGTCAAAAGTGCCTCACTCTCAGACACTCACACCTCCCCCCCTCCCTCCACACACACACACACACACCAGCACCAGGTACAACGCAGATGGGGCAGCGCAGTCAGTGCCCTCTTACTCATCTCCTCTCAAAATAGCTAGTAGTATGGTACCTGCATGCCTGAGGAGAGCCGGAGGCCTCAGTCAGTGGCGCCCGGTGACAAATAATAATAATAATCCACATTTGCACAATCACCCGTAAGGGTCTCTAGGCGCTGGGGGCCATCGGGAAGATTAAGCAAGCTATTGCCCAGAGTCACATGGTGCTGGGCTGACCTGCCGCCGGAGCCGGGGATCGAACCGTGATCCCCAGATTCCAACGTCAGTCGCCCTGGCCGCGGCGCCACACCTCTCCCACAAGTAATGTAGCAAGTCGCAGCGGCGATCCAAGCTTCGTTCTCAGAGTCTCAGACTCTCACTCTCCCCCACAGAACTGTTATGAGAATAGCCTTCTGGCTTCCAATCCTCAGTCACAACACACGTGCAGCAGCAGAGAGCAGCACCAGCAGGCCAGGTCATGTCTCCCTCCAAAATTGCCCTTCCTTCCTACCATCTGTGTAATGTTTCTTGACTGTGGGCCAGGGGCAAATTCAAAATACATGATGTTTGGCCTCCTTCTTGCATCCTGCCCCTTGCCTTAACCTAGTTCACCCTCAGATCTTCTTCTTGTATCCAGCCCCTGCTTTTGACCCAGTCTACCCTGGCACCCTCCTTCTTGCATGATGCCCACTCCCCTTCACCCAGTTCACCCTGAACTCCTTCCTGCCTCCTGCCCTCTCCTCCTAACCCAGTCCACCACGAACCCCTCCTTCTTCCACTCCCCTTCTTCTAAACCAGCCCCTCCCTCATACTTGCATTCTCCCCTCTTCAGAATTTACTTCATCATCAACCCTCTACTTGCATCCTGACCCTGGCCAGTCCACCCAAACCACCCCCTTCTTGCATCCTTTCCCTTCTCCTTGACCCAGGCCACCATAACCCCCATCTTCTTGCGTCCTTCCCCCTACAGTCCACCCGAACCCTTCCTCCTTGCATTCCCCTCCTTTTAGCACAACCCCTCCCTCATAGTTTACTTCACCTCATCCCTCCTCTTGCATCCTGGACAAGGGGCCAAGATGACAATGGCCTACATGCTGAGCAACTAAAAAAAACATTAAGGCTCCTTTCTGTCACAAAATTATTCGAGCCCTCCAGCGCAGGAGCACCTGAAAAGCAGCAAAGCCCCTGCTATTACTAACCTACTTAGCCCTCCCCAGCCCTGCAGCTTAGGAGCACATGAACAGAGGTAAGGCCCCTGCAATTAGTAAATGAATCAGCCCTCCAGGCCTCAGGGCAATGTCCTGGCAGGGGAGCACAAAACACAGCTGCTGGGTCATCCAAGGTAGCCAAGTAGCCAGGGGGAGGCTGAGGTGAAGATGGTGCCTGAGTGCCAAACATCACCTGGCCCACACAGGGAGACCCATTCTTCCTCGCCCACTATGCCCTGAATGTGAAGGGCTGTGGGCGAGGTGTTAAGAGTAACACTGTTTCTGGGCTACGTGGGCCCCAGGGGGGCCGAGGTGAAAACGGCTCAAAGGCCTGAGCAACACCTGGCCCCCAGGGAGGCCGATTCTTGCCAGCAATCACCCCTCCCCAGCCCAGCCTCAGCGTGATTGCTTGGCAGGGCAGGGGGTGAAGGAGAGGCCACAGCTGATGATCGCTGTACGGCGCACAGCGAGGCTGCTTTCATTTCTCTTTCTGTTTCCGTGCCCTCTGTGGGCCGGTTTTATTTTCTCCCCTTTCCTAGTCCACTCTCTGTGGACTGGGAAAGGGGAGAAAAAACCGGCCCACAGAGGGCACTGAGACACCGGCCCTTCGGCCGATGCCCGAATGCCCGCCTTGCCAATCCGCCCCTGTATCACAGTATATCAGAAGAGTGGACTAACTTGGACCCTGCAGGCCCTGCCGGTGCGACTTACTTCGGAGTTAGGACAGTCTCACAGTCGAGAGGCTGAGCGTGGGCGGGTCTGGCTTTCCTTTGTCTTCGATTCGAATCGAAGTTCGTTGTTCTCTGTCTTCTTCCGCCGGCGATTATTGCGCATGACAGACAGTGTTGTACCCCTGGGCCCGGTGCCGGCTGCCTGGCATTGGTACGCACTCGCCAGCCCTCCCCCCCTCGAGTGGCACTGGCAGTGGCGGAAATAAATTAATAACTGCTAGTGCCTCACTCACACTCAGACACTCACAACCCGGCCGGGGCCCCCACCCACCATTTCGGACTTGCTCTCTCTGGGCCCGGGGTGGGGGCCCCGCACCATTTCGAAGACTCCTCTCTCCCAGGGGCCCCGGCCGGGCCCCGCACCACCATTTTCAAAAACTCAGGGGCCCGGCCGGGGCCCGCACTGCTCACCATTTTAGAGCCTACACACAGAGTATTGTATGACGTCAGTAGGGGCCGGCCGGGGCCCCCCGGAGCGCGAGGCCCCCCCGCAAAGCGGGGGCTGCGGGGGCTTGTGTTACACCCCTGTAAAAATCATATTTATAAACTATTATGTTAATTTAATAATCCAAATGTTTGAATAATGTGGATTCTGAAGCGAATTTTTAAAGTTTTTGTATCTGCTTACGTCGAGTATGTGGTATAGAATTTTATTATTGTGGTTTTATGTCCCTTGTCCCAAAATTAACTGTTTGTTGTTGTTGATATTAATTCATTCATACTCAAAATAATGAGTTAATATTAAAACCAATGGGCAACATTATCAGCAACGTCCACTTTCTGCATTTCAGTAATTCTTCTCAGGCAACAAAAAGTAAGTGCTGCAGAAGTTATACAACACCCCAGTAGACTACACTTAGCACCCATTGTGAATGTGTTGGCCACTGGGTGATGTGCACGGCATTGTTTTTATTATGTGAGCGTATTTCATGTAGAGCTCCTCACAGAATTTACCTATAGTTAACTGAGTTATTCTTTTATATGTGTTTATGCAGCAGATCCTTTATTTGTGTGATTGGTGTTGCTGTGGCCTATTTTGGTGTATGTATCTATTTCCGAGTACAGATGCAATACTTGCACCACACATGCAACATTCTAACTGTTAGATTGTTAATTTTGTTGATCATTCAGATACTTTTTGTTGCAGGTGGCAAAAGAAAAAAACCTTTGCAACAAAAGATATTGCGAGCTACAGATTTCTGAACGAAGACATTATGCGAAATACACTTAATGCACTTACGGCCAGATTCATCAAACCAAAATCCGCTCGCAAAGGGCCAGATTCTGAGAATCTGGCCCTTTGCGAGCGGTATTTTTGCATTTGGGATGCATCATCCCAAATGCAAAAATTCGCAATTTTAAAAATCGCTACATTGTGATTATTTGCATTTAAGGAATCTCAATTTGAGATTCCTTAAATGCAATGCATGAACCATTTAATAATTGCGAATTCGCAATCTGGGGCCGCTATTTACCGCAAAGTCTAACTACGTGGTAAATAGCAAAAACTTAGAAAAATGCACTTTAGTGCATTTTTCTAAGTTGTATGTTACGCACACACATGTCCTTGGGACATGTGTGTGCGCAACAGCAGTGTACATCACCATTTCAGGGGTGCAACAGGGTGTCCTTTGGACACCCTGGCACCCTTGAAATTGCTTCCTTATTTGCGATTCGCTAATTGCTAATTGCAAATAAGGAATGACTCCCCATTCATGGGGAATGAATGAGAAAGCCATTCCTTATTTGCGATTAGCAATTAGCGAATCGCATATAAGGAAGCAGTAGAAATCGCTAAAAATATTGTGATTTCTACATGCATCCCGTTTTGCGAGTCTTTAACAGCGAATCCTTAAAATTCGCTATTAAGGACTCGTAAAACAGGACTTTGATGAATCTGGGGGTTAGTTCTATTGTGACCTACGTATACCCCATGTAAATAAAACTATGTGACTTTGCACACCACTAGCGATAAGTACTTGATCTTTAAAGTTTATGGATTTTCTGTTAATATTCTGAGTGATTTGTAGTAAAAGTACATTGATTTTTTAGCATCAGGGGCCAGATGTACAAAGCATATTCTATTTGTGACTGGAAAAATGATTTTTCAGGTGTACAAAATGTAAAATGGGATTCGGTAACTTATTACTGAATCTCATTTTGCATTTACAATATAGTTGGAAAGGGCCTGTTTAGGGCGTCGCTTCCGAATACCTAATCAGTATGATGAGTAATACTGTTTTGCGACCTATTTCCGGTCTCAAAACAGTAATACTTTACCACCAGTTTAATACTGGTGGTAACTCATTCACAAAGGGGAAGGAGTCCCTAAGGGTCTCCTTCCCCTTTGAGAATGTCAATAAAAAATATTTTTTAAGAGCAGGTAGAGGTCCCAAAGACTTAATTTTTTTCTTTTTAAACCCATCCCGTTTCACTTTAAGGAAAGCGGGCTGCTATTAAAAAAAATGTCTTTATGAAAAAGCAATCACAGACATGGTGGTCTGCTGAACTCAGCAGATAACCATCCATGTGGTGGCTGTGATTCCTGATGGGTTGCGAACTGTGACCTACTTCATTAATATTCACGAGGTAGGTCTATTTGCAACACACAAGGAATCCCTTAGGAATACTGTATTCCTAGTGTTTTAACATCTGGCCAGATGTCTTATCTTGGAGATTGACCTGCCGTTCAGCGTTGGTGTTTTAAACTGTCTTTGCCAAAACTTTTTTTCAGGATAGCAGCCTGTTTTTTAACTGTAGGTTTCTCACTGATGTGAAACCCCTTTTGATTGACGCACCATGCATATTAGAATATGCCAAACACCAGCGCTATTTAACACTGTGCAGCACAAATAAATATTTTTGTACATTCTAAGACATGAGTTTAATGTCCTCTGAGCGTATAACTGGGCTACTTAAAAGTCAGTGTTAGCACAGTGGTAGAACACATAGATCACGTTTTAGGAAAAACCAGGTGTCATGTGGTTCCCAAGGATCTGAAAATGGCTCCTTAAATCCTCAGAATGTGTATTGATTTTCTGAAGCACAAGAGGCTTCTAAACTTCCATAGATCGGCCAGGATCGACCAGGAAAACAGACATGCAGAGGAGTCTGCAGTATTGTGAAAGTTGAAACATTCATTGATCAACTGTAACCTCTATTACCACATTTACTGAAATTATGGGTTTGACAGTGAACAGCGCACTCCTGCAGTTTTCCCAGTTACAGTTCAGCAAGTCAAACCTGCTCTGTTGCAATTTATCAATGGGGAAAAAAGCTAAGTAATTACTGAGCTATATGGATTTTGGAACAGTAAAACCCAGGATTTGCATGCTTTTCCACATTATTTGGGAAAAGCTCTTAAATGGTATTTGTTGGACCTGACCCTTTTTTGCAGGGTTATCACTCAACTGTTTGCCTTTTTCCTCCTATTTTGTCTCACCTTTTTTTATTGGTTTTAGGACTCTGGCCACTTTACCACTGCTAACGAGTGCTAAAGTGCATATTCTCTGTGCTTAAATTGTAACAGTGATTGGTTTATCCATGACTGGCATATTTGAATTACTGGTATGTCCCTAGTAAAGTGACTTATTAAAGGACCCTGCATCACTGATTGTGCCACCCACATGAGTAGCCCTGCAAACATGTCTCAGGCCTGCCATTGCGGTGTTTGTGTGTCCAGTTTTAAGCTGCCATGTTGACTTGGCAAGTGCTCCTACTTGCCAGTCCCCAAACCTCCCTTCTCTGACATGTAAGACACCCCATGGGCAGTGTGCAATGTATGTGAATAGTACGATGTGCTGGTGTGTTTTTGCATGTCCTGATGGTGAAATTATGCCAATTTCATTTCTCATTATTGCAAGGGCTATCTCTCCCTTAGGGTATCATCGGAGCTGCCTTGCAACAGCTTACAGATGCTCCCCGAGCTCAGAATTTAAAAATACATCTTTTAGTGAAGGTGATTTTTAAATTGTGTGCTTGAAAATGCCACATTTAGAAAGTGGGCCTTTTTCTAGTTTTCCCATCCTGTGTTTCTGCCTGCCTGTGAAATCAACATCTGGTTTAGACTGACAGGGGCTGTTTGAGCATTCACTCTAGACAGTCTCACAAAGAGAGCTCAGGTGAAGCCCACATATCCTGATGGCCCATTAGCGGGCTAATGGGTCTTCCTGAGATAGGTTGGTGGGAGAAGATGTCACTGACACCTGAATAGGGCTGTCCTTGTCCTCTCACAATGCTGTCTCCATCTCCATCCCTTGGAGTGTGTCTGCAGCCAAGGCAGGAGCTTGTGAACTGCAAAGACTTTTCTCGGAAGTATGCCTACTGCAAAGGCCCAAATGGGTATAAGTATTAGACCTAAAACCCAAGACTTTTAGAACACTTTTGGACTTAGGACTCTGCCAAGAAGAAAAGCTGAAGAGCTGTCAGGAGTACTGCCTCTTTGCTATGTGTTGCTTTGCTGGGTTGGCCTGCAGTTGCTACTTCTCTCTGTGGTGAGTGAACAGACTGGACTGTTTTTCTAACCTGCTTGTCAAAGGTTCTCCAAGGACTTGTGCATGCTTGCCTCTGATTTTTTATAGAGTTCCCTGGGACATCAAGGATCTCTTACTACAAACTGACTTGGACGCTCTAAGTAACAGGAGAATGCCAGTTGTGACCAATGTCTGAGTGTGGTGTTTTCTGGGACCCCTACATGCACTTGCTGCACCGAGCTGCCTCATTGCCCTGTGGCTTTCCCCATAGCTCCCGTTTTTACAAACAGTAAGGATGAGCGCTGGGGATTGTTGGTGCCGGTTGCAAACATCGCTGTAAGTCACCGCAGTACTGCCAAGTGTGAGCCAGCGCCTGCCGGTGAAGAGGATCCTCGTGCGAAGTCCCCGATGAAGACCCTCGTCTGTTGCCGCCCGTGCTGCAGACTCGCGTGGTCCGTTCCATTCGGGGGGACTCTGCTTGCGACCCCATATTTCCAGAGACTCACTTGGGATCCCCGAGCGGTGCCGTTGCGAATATCCCCGTCCTTGGAAGAGAGGTGGCTGCAAGGTGGAAGGAGAAAGCTTGGAGCAGTTCCATAAACTCCCGTAAAGGGACTGCCAGCACTTTGTGTTCCAATCTATAAATCTGTGGTGGCACGTGACCTGCTTTTGAAACTAGACCTGCTAGCAGAGCTTACCACAATATTTTGGGACAACCCGCTTTTCCTTTACTTCAGACCCAAGCGGTTCTAAAGTGTTTCTTTTGCGCTCCTCGCACTGACTACCTCAATACCGTAATTGCTGCGTTAGAAGCACACCAGCTACAAAAGACATCGTTATCCATGCTGCGGGGTATATTTACGTAACCCTAAGTACAACTAAAGCATCCGGTTTGAAACAAGTAATATCTATACTTCTATATGTTGTATTTCTGTCGTTTTGGTCTTGTCTTGTTTAGATAAAGAGTGACTATGTTTTCAAACTGCTGTGGTGTTCATTTGTAGTGTTTTCATTGTTTACTGTGTGTGTTATGTACAAATACTTTACACATTGCCTCTGAGATAAGCTTGACTGCTCGTCCCAAGTCACCAATTGAGTCAGCTGGGGCTCTCCGAGTGTGTAATTCCTTTATCCTGACTAGAAGGAAGGGTCCCTATTTGGACAGGGTAGATACCACTGTCAACTAGAGACCCACATTTCTAACAGTATTATATATTGTATTCAATAAATTCCAACCAAGCAGAGTAGGATGTTATCGAGTTGGGTAACAACAAACATCTGTTATTTCAGCGCCAAGATGCCCGTATTGGTGAGTATGCGCTTTACAAATACCCATGTTATGTTATGTCATGTTATTCTTCAGTCCCAATTTATATATAGCTCTAAGCGTAGGGTAATGCAAACAACCCAGAGGGAAGTGCTGAAAACATTCATGGTTGCCAGTGATTTGTACAGATATTCTTTTTAAAATAACAAAAACATTTAGACCAAATTCACTGTTGCCAAAATATTTAACCCAACTTAAATCGCTTCCCTTTCCAGCCCTGAATGGTGCATTTTTACAATGGTATTTAAACCTTTTGAGGCCTAGTCATGAAGAAAATATGGAGTATGTGAAGGAGAACTCCTGTAGTACTCTTGCATAATCTTACCTGCCACTGTTCATTTTCCCCCAAAACAGTTAAAATGGGAATAAAATGGGAATATTCATGGAATAGTAATACAGAAGAAGTCCAAATTGAAACGTTTTGGGGCTGATTCACAATGTAATGTAAAGCAAACTCCTATGTTTCTACTTCCTGTACTCAAATGCTCTTGTGAATCAACCCTTCTGATGGTTGTGTGTATGCATGACTTTGTTGACCGAATTGGCAGTAAACCATTTCCCTCCCCAGTCAGTTCTCCGTGAACAGGGCTGAACTGGGAACACAAACCAGCCCTGGAAATTCTGCTGGACCGGCTCCTGGGGAAGGGAGGGTGCTAGTGACAAGCAGCACTGCTTGTTACAGAGGCACGATATTGCAGCTCTGCTGCAAAATTGGCCCCCAGTATCAAAATCAGTTCCCACAGCTCGAAAACCGGCCCGACCTTCTGGCCCACTGGAAAATGCCCAGTGCCCGATATGGCCAGTCTGGCCCTGTCTGTGAACCCCTTGCCCTGGACTAAATGGCGGTACCACTTCTGGGTTTCCGGACTTGCTGGCATCTCCTGGTCACATCACTTTGCTGTTTGGTTTTTCATTTTGCCATCCTTTCTCACTGGGACCTTTCCACCATTCACCTGCTCCTATTGTCTAAGCCCGCTGCAAATTACTGCCCTGTCCCTACTCTCCTTGGCCCTTCTTTATCCCGTCGTCTACTCTGTTCCTTTGCTTATTTTTTTATTGTGCTGTTTCCGCTTCACACATTCTCTTTAAATGTAAGTCAAATGCTACTAGTGGGCTTGCAGCACATGTTGTGCCACCCATATGAGTAGTCCTGTAAATGTATCTCAGACCTACAACTGTAGTGTTTGCGCATGTAGTTGTGAACTGCCATGTTTTCCTGGCAAGTGCACCCACTTGCCAGGCTCAAATCATCCCTTTCTTTACATGTAAGGCACCCCTAAGGTAAGCCAAAGTACCCCTGGGCAGGGTGCAGTGTATGTGAAAGGTAGGGCATGTACTAGTGTGTGTGCCATGTCCTGATATATAAATACTGTGTAATTTGTTTTTCACTGTTGAAGGCTATCTGTCCCATGGGCTTATCATTGGAGTTGCACTGTAATCATTTTTACATGTGTAAATTGCAATAGGGACAAGATAGAAAATAAAATGTAGACTCTCTGAACTCAGAATTTATTTACTCACCTTTTGGTAAAGGTGGTTTTTAAATCCTATGTTTGAAAATGCCACTTTTAGAGAATGAAAAAAAACACCGAAGGGCCTTGACTCAACTCAGTAAGGCTGAGTCCATGTAACTTAAAGAACAAAACAATTGCCAGTACTGAGCAAAAATTACCATAAACTTCTAGCTAGATCTTATGAATGAAACATAAAGATCCATTTTTTTAATTGCACCATTAAATGGTTTATTTCACTATTTTCTCTAAATAAATGTTTCTTTTTCCAAAAACAGATTTTTGTGCATATATATTCAAAAATACAAATAAACGGACTATATACATTAAATACAAAACATTTATACCAAACACCTATACCCACTGAATGAACACCATCATAAATACACCTCACAATTGTGGCCAAACAATAGTCGCGTACACTCTCACACCATACATACACCAGGCCAGTGCGGGTCTGGCTCACTGTTGCTTAACCCACACACTGGACCGCAATGTTGCAATACCCAATGTCAACAGAAAAAACTAAATACAATACATTCCAAATCAATGTAGATGTAATTTCCCATATTCACAACAACACAATAAATCTTTTACTAATCACAATTTTGGATGAAAATTATATTTGACATGGGGAACAAAAGGTCGACGCGTTTCGAACCCAGCTGATTTCGGGGTTCTCCTCAGGACCACAAGACTCCTAATTCTTCAGGGAATCAAACCCCTCTCTGGTGTAATTATTTCTGTGCCAGCAATCCGACATTGCAGGCTGGTATCTCCTATTTGGCAGCTCAGTGTCCGGTATTACCAAAGCTGCCGCAATCGTGAGCAGCACACTAGTCGTATCCGTTATTAGATCTTGGACTCTTCACTTGGATATCACGCGTAATTCTTCATTACTCAGCTCGAAGCCCGCAATGATTAGTGAATCACTAATCATTGCGGGCTTCGAGCTGTGCCAAGTAGGAGATACCAGCCTATAATGTCTAAGAGACTATCCATGCATAGCTTCTTAGCAGTAGCTGGACTCAATACAACTGATCACGCAGATCTTGTGAAATCTTTCCTTATACACTAACAAGGAAAAAACTAAAGTAATGTTGAATGAAACAAATCACAAATGATATTCCTTTCCTGTGTGTAATATGAATAACGATTCATGGTGGCAAGGTCTTCTGGTTTCGAGCTTGAAGTCTGCTCTCACGTTGTCTCTGTGCATGTGGCTTTCCCCATTTTATCAAGCGACCCATCTCCTCTTTGCCATCATCTTGCAGATCCTGGTTACTCTGATCCTCTGCATTATCCTTCAGAGGAATTTCCAATAGCCAGCCAGCTGATCCACTGTCAGTAAACTGATGGGGTTTATTTTGCCCTTCTAAAGGGATGCCGAAGGAAAATGTCAACGTAGATTTGATGTTTTCCTGTTTCAGATTTCCTGTCACTGTTGTCAGGGACTGTCTTGATACAGTTCATAGTGATAATCTTGAAAAGAGACACAGTCTGCCCACCTTGCTTTTAATATAATGCTTTCATTTGATTTCAAGCTTAGAAACTTCACCAACACATCTTGGTTTGTTCATGCCCCCTTGCCCTTGCTTGCTCAATGGTGAGGAGAGCGTGAGGATCCTCGAGGATGTGCGCAAAATGGCCAGACAGAAATGCCTCCCTGGCTGAGTCCTCAGCCTCTTTTTGGAGGTTCTTGAAACTTATGTTGTTGCGCTGAAGACGGTTTTCCAAGTCTTTGCATTTCACTGTTGTGACATCAGTCTGTGTTATGGTGTGGATAGCCAACATTTTAATGTTTTTCTTTTCCTCCTCCATCTTTTCCATTGTTGATCCCATTTTGACCAACGGAGAGCTGACTTCAGCATGTTAACTCTGAAGCAGAGATCTGATTTTAGGACCTCGGGGTTTTTGACAATATCTATTTTTAGTTTCTCTCTTAATTTCACCTTTAAGACTGAAAGACTTCCTTCAGATCTGCCATACTGAGGGCCATAGTGGCAACAAGCCTGTTCGCCCTTCCATTGAGTGGGCAGGAGCCAAGGACTTGTGATGCGTCTGAGAGTTAAAACATTTTGTAATGCTTTTGTGCTTATGTCGTTGTAGTGCAAAAAGAACAATTGATGGATAGAATGCAGAACAATGTCATACATTCACCCCAGTACAGAGATTTGGGCCTAAATCCATCGTTTTTTTGCTAACCTTGCCATTCCAGTTTGGATCCAGCCATATGCAAATCAGTCTTGACCCTGCGCCCAATTAGAACCGTCCAGCCCAAACTGCCAGGCCAGGTCCTCCCTGGACTGGAAACAAGCATCCTAGGGCTGTTTTCGGGCTTTCAGCCCTAATTAGCCAGGATAGCTTGACTCCAGTGGCAATAAGAGCACGGGACCCACATTTGGGCATACCCGTCCCAATCTGGGTGACAAATGGAAAAAGAACCATTGATGGATAGAATGCAGAACAATGTCATACATTCACTCCAGTACAGAGATCTGGGCCTAAATCCAAGTCGTTTTGGTGGCATGAATGGTTTTCAATTAGTGTATGCATGGTGCAATTTCATCTTTGAGTCTAAGTGCCTCAGGGCAGGTTCCAAGCAATTGGAAACACACAATGGCAGTGCCATTACTAAAGAACCCATCTTTAGAGCCGGCGCTCCCAGAAAATTTGAGACCTGTATCTCTTCTTCCTTGTTTTGCTAAAATTGCAGAGAAATTTCTAAATATCCAATTGACTAAGTTCATTGAAGAAAAACAAGTTCTCCATGAAACTCAATCTGGCTTTAGGGCATTTCACAGCACTGAATCAGCCTTACTCCTGGCTTCTGAGGTGCTAAAAATAGCAGTCGACGAGGGAAGGATGGCAGCACTGATTTTGCTGGACTCGAGTGCGGCGTTTGATACGGTCACCCAAGGCCTTCTCTTGGAACGTTTGTGGGAGGCCGGTGTTAGAGGTAACACATGAGAATGGACCTAGCACTTCCTACAGAATAGATCATTCCATGTCTTCCAACGTCCTTTTAAGTCCGAGATATGTCCTCTGTCTCAAGGAGCACCACAGGGCTCTGCCCTCAGTCCAACTTTATTTAATGTGTACATGCGCCCACTGGCAGAGATTGCATTGAAACATGGGGTGAAACTGGTATCATATGCTGATGACACTCAGTTGATTGTCACACTGGAGCAAAAGGAGGCAGAAGCTGCGCCTAAATTCAAAGCCTGCCTGAGTGATTTTGTGAACTGGATTAAGTTCCACTGTCTGCAATTAAATGCAGGGAAGACGGAGGTGATGGTGGTTGGCAAACAGCCCCCCCATCTGGTTACACTTGTGGTGGCCAGAGGAACTAGGACCAACCTCGACTCCCAAGTATAGGATAAAGGATTTGGGAGTCTGGTTTGAGAACACCTTATCGTTTGCAGAACAGATATCAACTGTAGCAGGAGCATGCTTTGGCATTCTAAGAATGCTGCATAAAATCGTGGACATTCTACCATTAGATGCCAAAAAGACCATTGTGCAAGCCCTGGTTACAGCTTGTCTGGACTACAGCAACGTCCTCTTTCTAGGGGTTCCAAAAAGTAACTTGAATATTCTACAGAAGGTCCAAAATGCAGCTGCCTGGTTGATATTGAATATTCCGAGGCTTGCATCGGTGGGAGCAGCCTTGAGGGAATTACACTGGCTACCAGAACAGGCCGGAATTACTTTTAATGCCTTGTGTTTCTGCCACAGGATTTTCAATAAGAAAGGGCCAAGGTACCTGCGCCCGCTACTTACTACTTACAGAACTACCCGAAATCTTAGGTTTATGGGCACTGCTAAGTTGGTAGTGCCAAAAGTTCAAAAGGCACGTTCGGGAGGTAGATCCTTCAGTTTTCTCACCGCTAAGGCCTGGAATAACCTACCTATGGAGTTGAGGATGCATCCATCTGAAATAATGTTTCGTAAAAAACTTAAAACCTGTTTTTTTTCAGTCATCCCCGGGGGATTGGTGTTAAGCGCTCCGGTTTGCAAATTCATTGTGTATGCTAGGGCCAGTCGTGCCCTGGGAGGATAGGGTTCTATTTTCATGGAATGAGATGTCCCAGCGCTGGGACACTCCGTTGGAGTAACCATGCGCTTTATACAATTTTATCCAATCTAAGTGCTGAAGGAACATAAGGATTCTGTCAATGGCGCTAGGTCCCAACATAAGTCGCCTTTTGTTGGTGGTTTCACAGGAGTAAGCCTAATGGCAGGCAACTATTTTAATTTCCTCTTCTCATAGTAGCAGAGGAACATTTGCATACAGGTAGGTAAAATGAACAAAAAGCTCTGTTGGAGGAGGAGACACCCACTGGCCTGTTATGCATAGATCCTCTCCGGCAGCCTTCCCACTAAGTCCCAAACCCACTTGAGTAGCTTTAATGTTGAGCAGCACACGTCTCACCACTCTTCCAGCCTCCAGTCATCAAGTTAAATGTATCTTGGCCACCACTTTCAGCTATCTCCATGGTATCATCTGGGCACCTCAGTCTGTCACCAGATTGGCATTACTATCTCCATGGCATCATAGAAGATACATCAATCTGTCACCAATGTTTGGCACAGGGTTCAGCGCAGGAAAACAGTCCCCGTAATTGGGCCCATGCCATCTCCAGGCTTCACCACCGCAGTAAACCCCACTCTCACATAGTCCTCCGGTCTCCATCCACGGATCTATACCGTCAGATGAATACAAAATAGGAGAGGCAGAATCAGGAAAATACAGTCATTCAAGCAGGGCCCTGTGTGAAATGTCTACACAGCTAACTTGGCAAGCCGCGCCCCCCCCCCAGACCTACCTTTTAAATTCAAGCTTAGAATTCCTTTAAGTTACCTAGAATAAGTAAGCTTAGAATACCTTTTAAGTTCATGCTTAGAATTCTGATATGAACAATTAAGCCAATTCAATAATTTCCAAATATAACCTGAGTACACAGGTGGGTTGCTTGTAATCTAATCAAGCCTGAATATTGAGGAATAATTTACCTTTACATGTGAGGTGTCAGTGCTACATAAATGCTGAGGCACTGACAGCTAGCACAACCTACAAGTTATAGAATGGTTTTCCACGTTTTAAAGATAATGAATCTACTTGGCCAAGACCATATGCCAAATATCCCATACAGGAGGAAGTTGTGGGGCGCTGTGACAGCACTACATTTGTGCCAGGACATTACCCTTACTAATGCATCTTGCAGATCCCCAAAGGGCTTGACACTTCATGGACAGTGTTGTATTCCAGAGTGGTTTGCTAGGCCAACATAGAGCAGAGGTACAAATCCTTTACAGCTATGTCCGTACTTCAGCCTGAGTGCCCCCTAGGGGTCCCTCCGTAACCATCAATTCATTCTGCTGAAATGCGGAGCAACCCAGAAACAGCTGAGCGTCTATTCTGAAATAAGCCTAAGAACAGCAGATGAGCAAAGCCCATTAAAGTAGTTAATTGATGATTCCGATTCAGCTAGTACATTACTGCACCACGTACACGGCTGCATTCAGATTTTCCTTGACACAAGCAGTAGAAGAAGGAAATTCGAGAAAGCTGACTGGCTTTAGATAAGGAAACCCCTTATGAAATTAAGAGAGATTAGTAGGTCTAGGACACATCATTGGTATGGGAATGGCTTTTACAATGTGGACTAAGCCCCGCATGCTGTTTCCCCGCAAGCACAACCATGCTTGCCTTAATCATGCATATGCCTTAAGCAGACATATGCATGGTTAAGGCATATGCACGGTCTAGATGCTGGAATCGGCGGGCCCAGAAACGGGACGGATGGGGAGAGGACGCAGTGGGGTAAGTGGGGCTGGGTTTTGGAGGGTGAAGGGTCGGTTTTAAGGGTTGGGGTAGTTTTTAGGGCTGGGGTCGGTGTTGTTTTCAGGACTCAGGAGGGGTTGGGGTAGTTTTTAGGGCTCAGGGGGATTGGGGCAGTTTTTAGTGCTTGAGGGGGTCTGGGTATATTTTAGGGCTCGGGGGTCAGGGTAGTATATAGGCCTCAGGGTTTGGGTTAGTTTTTAAGGCTCGGGGTTTGGGTTTGATTTTAGGGCTCGGGGGCCGGAGTATTTTTTAGGGCTCTGGGGCGGACAGAGTAGTTTTTAGGGTTTGGGGGGGTCGAGGTAGTTTTTAGGGCTTGGGGTTGAAGTAGTGTTTAGGGCTCAATGGGCAGGGGGTCAGGTAAGTTTTTAGGTCCCAGCTGGGCATGGTAATTTTAGGGCTTAGTTGGGGGTCAGGCTAGTTTTTAGGTGGGGGGGGGGGGCGGAGTAGTATTTAGGCCTTAAGGGTGGCTTGGGTATGAGTTGGGAGAGGAGTTGGCCTAACGGCCTGGGGATCTGGGTTCGAGTCTCGGTAACGACGCCAAAACCTCCTGTGATTCTGGGCAAATCACTTAATCTCCCCGTGCCTAAAAATGAAAATGTGTGTTCTCAACGTAACTTGTGCTATGTAAAGCGCTCTGATACCTGATTCGGTTCGGGTCTAGTTCGCGCTATATAAAACTCTACCAAAAAAACAAACAAAAAAAACTTTGCCACACATATCCCTTTACCAGTCATTCCTTTACCAGAACATCCATTTTTAGTTTCCCTCTTAATTCCACCTCGAAGGCTGAAAGACTTTCCTGCAGATCTGCCTTAATGAGCACCATAGTGGGATCAAGCCTGTTCAACTTTGCGTGGAGTGAGCAGGAGCGAAGGACCCATAATGCGTCAGAGAGTTACAAAATGTTGTAATGCTTTTCTGCATATTTCCTTTTTCGCGGCATGAATGTTTGTCAAATAGAATGAGAGCAGGAAGCTCACAGCCATAAGCGCCCCATGGTCATTTGTTGTCAGACACTAAGCCTGCAGAAGACATCAGTCCTCACAGTTCCTATGTTATATTCTCACCAGAGTCCTCCACGGACCACAGGCCCCACTATGATTATAGCTTCCCATGGCAAGGAGAGCTGGGATTGCCACTCTTGGTGAGAAAATGAATGGTATGAGTGATATAATCAAACATACAAGCTCACAGACCCTCAAGAAACCAGAATTGAAGACGAGAGCCTCACAGAGTAAGCAAAATCAATCTACCTACAAAGTGTCAAACAAATCTCGTTCTCTACCTCAGATCAAGGGCCCTTTGGATTATTTAAGAAGCGGCATTAAGGTAAAGATTTGTTGCTTCCACAGCCATGCTTTAACATCCACCCTGGGAACACATCAATCATGCAGTAGAGCCAGTCAAACAGTGTTTGTTGCTAGAGGAATGAAGGATAACCACGAACCACAGCTTATTCAGCAGGCGATTTGTCCAACTGCAAAGTCATGCATAGGACATGGCAAATCTCTTAAGTATGAAAAATATGTCCGAATGTCTAAAGTTGTGTTGTTTGGGTCAAAGCTGTCTAGCTGTATCTGAGACAGGAAAAGGTGGTCCCTACTAAATGACCTAAGGTCCCTCATGAAGACTGAGGTTCTCAGACTAACGACCAGAGAATTGCCAGACGACTCACGGAGCAAAATATTGTTTTGAGTGGAAGGAAAATGTGTCCTGAGAATTATATGAATTCAGAACTTGCAGAATGTTTGCAAAGTAATTGTGGAACACTGGGTCCACAGTCCTGATATATTGTGATAAAGGGCAGGAGGCGTAATCTGCTACATGTTTTGATAAAAAAGCCTGTTTGTCTGGTATGGTAATTATGTGGGACCACTTCTCAGTCCATTGTTTTGTTCCCAGCCCCTCACGCCACCTCACACAGAAACCAGCCATACACAAATCGTGCATGCTTAAAAAGGAAAAGTCAAGCCTTAACTGGCAGGACCTAGTTAGGTCTAGTCAGTAAAGCGTAACTGGAGGCCTATGGCACAGTGAGCTAGGCACGTATGTCTTGGCATTCTTATTCCACCTAGGGCATTGCATTGAAGAAAACAAAAAATGATGGATGGAATAATTGAATGAGGAGTCTCCAACCTTTTCTGTATTCAGAGCTATTACTGCTAAGGGAAAGTTCTCCCGAGCTAACGCACATTTTATCACTGTAAACTATTAACTGCACATATGAATACCATGCTGTAAGCAACATAAACAAGATTATCAGTAGAGACCACTCAAGCATTTCAGGCAAGGTTATAAGCAGAAATGCCATTTGAAAGCTTAGCAATATTAAATGCCTCCAAATGTTTAATTAAATAATTTCCAAAGCAACACATGCCTTCCGGCACAAAGGATATAACCACAATAATACGTTTCCCCAACTCAGCTTGAGTGATCAACTTTTAATGTGTTTTAGAATTGTTACTTTTTGCCTTCCTCAGTATATCAGTTTCTGAAAATACACATTTTTCTATCAAATAGCACTTCTATTTTGTTCAAACAAGCTTACGTTTCTAGAAGGAAAATATTTTCTGAAATAAAACTATATCTGCCTTTAAAATGTCAATTTTCCTTTCAATGAAATACAGTCCCCTATCATCAGCTTGCCATTTTTATTGAGTACAAATCCTAACATAGACAGATTTTGTCATTCCAGTCATAGGCCTTGGATGCTCATCATAACACCAAGGATGCCTCTCGTATGGCAATAATGCCTTCCATCATACCAGAGCCATTACAGTGCTAAGGCTGGACACCATGATGGCCAGGATGCCCACTATGTATCAGTAATGACTACTGTTTTGCAAGGAGTGTCCACGATTATACTGAAATGGCTACAAGTATACGCTCTTGTCAGTGATGGTTTCTTGTATTCCACAACTTGGTCATGAATGCCTAAAACGGTCAAAAATGACCATTACCTTGCTCTTGGTGCTATTATGCCATTGTGCTAGAGGTGAATCCCCTTATGACGTGGAGTAGCATATACTTTTGATGGTCCTTGACATCAGGCATAGCGCCCAGAAAGTGACACGGTATATTGGGGAGGGACACACTGTCACACACACACGCATATCAATGTGCACAAATGCACATCCACACAGATATTAATGCAGATGAAAGTCTTAATTGCATCCTCAGCTTTTGAGATGATCATGCTCCCAACAAACACGTTCACTCTAGCTCCAGCAGTCCCACACTTTGGCGGGTCAACACTAGTTACTGTTCAGGCTTGTGCTAACGTCCTTCCACCCTGGTCCATTGCTCACACACATAGTACGACTGATAGAGCAGGGCCTACAAAATGGCCAATCTCCTTGTGACTAAGCTAGATTGAGAATGGTGACAGATGGTCATGTTGCAGACCCCATAGGCAGGCATGATGTGTTTTTGAGTATTATAAGCCCCTGCCGTTGGTTTGGCTGCCTGTCAAGGGTCATAAGATGAGTAGTACTGCCTTCCTAAATATGCACTGACTCTAAATGAGGTAATGGGCTCTGCTTCACCTCTGAGAGTGACTTTGAAGGTACTAATGAGCCACCAGTAGCTCCTGAGCTACTAGTTACTAGCTGGATACCCCTCACTTTGAAGCCACTGGTATGCACTCAGGGCTGCATCCCAGTCATCTTTTATTTGCCCATGCTCACTGTGGATTCTGTCTTTTACTTGCAGTTTGTCATTAGATAATGTCTAGTTCTCACTAACCAATGCTTAGGAAGTCATGACCACAATGGGCATGAAGTTGCTGTTGCATCTGCTCTGGCAGGTGTCGAATCCATACTTGATTTCCACTCAGTCGCCTACATTGTCAGTGCTGATGATTTCACTGCCACCCCAGTTCAAACATGGCCCTTGCTCACTTTGCCACTGGATTCAAGCAAGTCGGGCTGAAGGCGGCTGTAATGCCAGAAACCGGTCCTCGGAAGCTTGTTTACGATCCAGGGAAGGCATGGCTTGGCAGTTCGGGCAGGACTGTTCCCATGAGGCACAGGGTCAGACTGATTTGCATATGGCCATGTCTGAACTGGGGTGGCAGAGTGGGCTAAAGAACGGTGATGGATTAAACCCAGACCTGTTGACTGGGTGTGAGTGTTTGATTGATTCAGATGCTCCGTCCATCACCACCCCCTTTTGTACCACTTTGTTCGCCATAAGTTGGCAGGGTAGGCTCACACCTGAGTCCCTTGCTCACTTTGCCACTGGATTCAAGCAAGCCGGGCTGAAGACGGCTGTAATGCCAGAAACCTGTCCTCGGAAGCTTGTTTCGGTCCAGGGAAGGCATGGCTTGGCAGTTCGGGCTGGACTGTTCCCATGAGGCACAGGGTCAGACTGATTTGCATATGGCCATGTCGGAACTGGGGTGGCAGAGTGGGCTAAAGAACGGTGATGGATTAAACCCAGATCTGTTGACTGGGTGTGAGTGTTTGATTGATTCAGATGCTCCGTCCATCACCACCCCCTTTTGTACCGCTATTGATTCAAAAGCACTGGGGCAGGTTTTAAAAAAATGTCTGTGTTCAATCAGGAAAAATAGACTCAATGTGACCTAAAGTGCAACTAAGACCTGCATGCCCTGCTTGGCCTGCGGGTAGTGTGTAATCTTTGGCCATTGCTTAGAACATGCTGGAATCTCAGAGTGGCCACAAACATCAAGGGTGCATTTATTTCAGGTACAGATGGAATCCTCTCAGCTAACGTAGCTAAAGTACTTTCCAGACTTACCCATATTAAATGTCCGCTGTTTGTAGGAGAAGCCAGTGTTTTATTGAGAAAAGTAGAGACAGTTCACCAATGACTGGATATATGGAATGACAAGTTAGTGCTTGATGAGTGGATGGGTGAGTAGGTAACAAATGGATCATTTGATTTAGTGACGAATTTGTTTGAATGAAGAGATTGTATGAACACTGGATAGTATACTGAATAATACATGTTCAGCAGTTAGTGTGGCTGAATATATTAAAGGAATTATCTGGGTTTGTATGAAGATGGATGATTAGCACAGATGTAGGTGAACTGATGGTTAGTTTGTGTCTGTGTTTGTGCTGGATCAAGGATGTCTGTGTGCATGTGGGGATTGTTAAAGTCAAATTCTTCTATCACAAAGCATGAAAAGCTCTGTTAGTCAGAACTGGCTGAAGTTGCCACATATGACACACTGGGTAGCTGTGCACTTGGAAGGAGTGGATTAATTGCACAAATATACACCTTCTTTAAAAAAAAATATATATGCTGGCAATTTAACTTAATAGATAAAGAATCTATTGTTTATTGACAACATGCAATAAATAAATGAAAAGGCAAGCTTTCGTGCTTTATTTCAGTTTTAAAAACCTCTCCGGTGATAGCAGTAACTGCAAAGTGTCCTCATGCAAAGTCTAAACACCGTTGTCGAAGCGTATGGTGCTTGTGCAAATCGCATTCACTGAAGAAGCAGTTTCACTGCGCGTGCCACAATCCATTCTAGAGTTTAAGGCCAGCCCTGGATGTGCACTTCGTGCCATAGAAGTGCATGCCTGGGGTGGAAGGCACATGTTCTGCTGCCTGCCCCTATCTGCACTGGCTGGCCGCCACTGAACTGGAAAAGCACCACTGCCCCAGAATGTGACCACTGTAAAAAATACTCTTTCTCTTTTCTTATTCTTCACGTCGTTATTCAATGAGACATAAAAATATGAACTCAGTTGACTGATAAAGACAATCAGGTTCAGCTGCATTCCCTCTGGCATGCAGTCTTTAAGGACATTGTTGAGATATGTCGATTTCAGATGACAGAGATTTGTTGTGACGCAAGTTGTAGCTTGATATTATAATGAAAGAGT
Organism: Lissotriton helveticus; assembly: GCF_964261635.1. Lineage (NCBI taxonomy): Eukaryota > Metazoa > Chordata > Amphibia > Caudata > Salamandridae > Lissotriton > Lissotriton helveticus. Next base: position 261,994,425 of record NC_136065.1, on the reverse strand, counting down.
AAAAGCTAGCCACGAAGGTGCAGTTCAGTCAGGTGCAAAAATCATTTGCATATGGCGCATTAGCTCCTTGCTTCCAAACAGGATTAACATTTCTTAGTTATTTGGTCTAATGGCTTTAAAATGGCAGCACAATGAAGGTTTGTGGATATTGCCAGACTTTGTTCCGACCCCATTCAACCAAGGCAATGGTGGGAGATTCATTCCTGCCAAAGGCTGGAGTAACCCCTCTTGGAGGATGAAAAGAAGAACAAATCACCCCCACATTTGCGGGGGTTGGAGGAGAATGGTTTTCTCCTGGAGGAAAAAGGTTTTCCCCGTGGAGAATAAAATATGCATTTGGAAAGAGGGTTGTATTTCCAAATGCTGAACTCCACCCCATGGGGCAGATTTATGTTAACTGGCGCATCCCCAGGGATGCGCCAGTTAACATGCGCCACAGTGCGCCACTGCTCCGCCACCCATGGTGCGCCGCATTTATGATGCGGCGCACCATGGTGCAAGGCAGTGAGGATGCGTGACGCATCTCTCGGCGTACGGGCGGCGCATTGCAGGAGTCATGTCGCAAGTGCGACATGACTCCTGCAATGCACAGGAGCCACCTATTCAATGCATGCTGCGTCACCCTTACGCCTGCTGCAAGCAGGCGTAAGGAATTGACGTAGAAAGTGACTGAGTGAAATCTCATAGATATCACTCAGCCACTTTTAGGAGGCGTTCCTGCGCAGGAACGCCCCCCCCTGCGCAGGAACGCCTCCTCATGGCGTAGGGCTTTCCAACGTGACGCATCTCTTAGATGCGTCACGTTGTAAATAGGGCGCAATGTTTGCGCCGCCGTTGCGTCACATTTAGTGACGCAATTGCGGCACAAGGAGGCGCAAGGGCATCATAAATCTGCCCCTATGTGTCCCTCTATGAGTCCGGCGGAGTAGAATCTAATTGTGGCATTCTATTCCACCCAATCAGAAGTAGGCTGGTGTTTCCGCACCCATATCTCCTGGGTACACTGGATCTGATTTCAAAAACAGGCAATAAAATGGCTTGATCGTTGAGCTGCAACAATTTGTACCCGCCAGTACGTTGCAACTCATGATCAGGGCTAATGTGTAAGACCTTGTAGGATATGTCACATGACATTCCAAGTAGTACATCCGGAGACCTGTTCCTGGCACAACTTTCCAGGCATACCCCCGGGAATGTTGGCATATAGTAAAAAGCAGTAATTCTTCATCAGTACATAAACATACTCCTGCGGGTGAATATGGCCCATTGTGTTTTGTTCCATCTAAATCTTTGTGATGAAATATGATTAAGATGGCATGCCAAAACAGATATACAAAGTTGTGTGAATTGGTGTGCTTGTTGGAAATGAATTCTTAGAGCTGTGCTTATATGTAAGATATAATTGCTGGGGCCTTGTGTTTTTCCATCCTTTGGTTGACTTTGAATGTTCCTTGTAATCTAGCGCTTTGCTTGATTGAGAGTGTCTTTCTGTTTTACAAAGTTCATCTTCATGATTACTGGATGGTCTAGGCCGTAAGTTAATGGCTAGCTCATTCGGACCCTATGTTTCTTAGTGCATGCACTTAAATACAAGTCTGGGGCATAAAAACAAGTGAATCCTCTTCTGCACATGAGATCAAGTTTTTCTTGTCTATTATTCCCTTCATAGTTTTCCCAAGGTCTGCTATATTACAAAAGTATAACCGAGGGTGTAGCTTAATCAGTAATGTTAGGTTGGTGTGAGGCTGAGATTCCCCTACTAGTAACAAAGTGTACCCAATTAAAAAGAATAGGCTGGTTAGTGCCAATGGACTGTGGTGATGAACAGGGTTAGGGGCGTTATCTTTTGTTTTTTTGGAAAATTAAGGTCAGTCAGTGTAGGGCTTCTGTGGGATCGTGTGGACTATATTGTCCACTCCACTTGAGGTCCTCCTCAGACCGGTATAGGGCAGACAGACCCAGGAATGTTGGCTAGCATAAACTCATCACCTAAGAGAAGCAGACCACGCTTAGAATGGTCAGTGAGAGCAGGCCTTTTAGTAGCCCAGAATAGATATGCGTTACATCTAAACACTTTTATGACACATTTACAGGCACTGCGATTAATTCACACTGCTTTTAGACTCGTCTGCAAAGCTCGCACTCGTGTCCTATCATGAATACTCATGAATACTCACTCACAACCAGTACTCACCCAGAAGCCTAGAAGCAATTGGGTTCCCATAAAAGACTTCTATGTTACATAACAAAACTTCAGAAACTCAACATATAGAAGAAAGAAACAAACACTCCTTGGGAATGCAAGATGTAGTTAAAATGTGATATAAACAGGCACTGCATCACTGTTGTAGATTACCTCAAGGCTTTCTACAGTCATTGTTGGTAATTCAAGCATTGTTTTTTCATTGAAATGACACTAATTTTGGGCCTGACCCAGACCCAGTTCAAAGTTTTTAATTACTGCACATCTGAGACCTGGTAGGTTACCTTAAGCTCTGCAGATGGCATACTTAGAAGGAGTGAGTGAAGGGCAGGGTCCAAATAAGATCCATGCCCTTGGCATTGCATGTACATCACACGTCTTCATAGTCTGCCATCCCAGCTGCAGTCGAATAGGTAGGCAAGCCCCGAGAGCTCGAGTCAGATGCCTGGCTCACTTCAAGGTCCTCTTGGACTCTTGTGGTCCTCTTAAACCCTCAAGCCCAAAACAAGCTGAACTTTCATGTGGCTTCTGACTGCCCCTGGTTCTTACTTCATGTGCCAATAACTAACTACAAAGCAGTGACCTTTGATGTAAAACAGTAAGAGAAAGAGATACATTTGAATGAGGGAATGAATGAAAGAAGCTTGTATAGGGCACTGTTACTCCATGGAGTGTGCTCCTGGCGCTCCGCACACAGAATATCACTGCTGAGTGTGTTTCATCCGATTTATCCTGTTTAATGAGCCACATTTTCAATTTCGTACTGAACAAAGAGGTTGCAGCCGTAGCTCAAGTGGAAGCTTGTTCCACGCTAAAGGCCCTCAGAAAGAAAAGGACCTTTCCCTAGCCCTGGTACGCAGAATCCTAGAGATTTTGGCCAGGAAGGAGTTGGATGAACATAGGTTCCTTGAAGGGGCATATAGCCCTTGCCCCGAGATAACCTGCACCTGTATGACGGAGAGCCCTGTTGACCAACACAAGTTTTTGAAATAAAATTCTCTTCTTATCTGGGAACTTTTGAAGAGTCCTGAAATGTGAGGCCACGTGTGTTTTCAGAGGCAGGCCCAAAAGAGTGCGAGTCGCTGAGTTCTGGACCACCGTCTATCTAATAATGAGATATTCAGGGAGTCCCAGGTACAGGGTGCTGCCGTAATCCACCCTTGATGTTATCAGTGCCTGTATGACCAGTTTCCTGTCTGTGAATGAGAGGAATTGCAAAAGCTACCTTAAAATAGGAAGCAGTCCAAAACAGGTCCCAACCACCATTTTAACTCGAGGTTGGAAGGGAAGACAGTCATTGAATCTGACCCCCAAATTCTTCACTGAAGTGCCCTGACATCCATAGGGAGGGGCGTCAACCAGCCAAAATGATTGCTGTATCTCAGGGGCTCTAAGGCCAGAAAAGAATAGTTTGGTCGTATTGGCATTGCCTTTAAGCTGATGGTGAGTTGGCCACTGGAAAATGGCTTTAAGACACAAACTGATAGTTTTGCTTGGGAACCCCGACTCCCTGCCCAAGAAAAACAACAGCCGAGTATAGTCAGCATAGGAGATCACTTTTGCTACTAAGGCATGGGAATCTGGTAGCTGAATTTCATATTGTAAAACCATAAAATCTTGGGGTAAATCTCGGCTTTCCCACCTCAACAAATTGTGTGACCATAGGCAAATATTTTATTTACCCCAGCCTTCTTTTCGTCATTATGACATATGTGAGTACCTGAAAATGTGTGAGTTCAGGAAGTGGCCGTATAAAAACTTCTTGTGTTAAGCAAACTATAATTGGGCTCCATTTATAATACGAAAGTAGGCCACATATGGGGTATACATGGCAACTGAAGTGCCTCAGATATCACTAGTAACATTGTCGTCAGGATGGGTAGAGGAATGGATATTTCTAAGATTATGTGTTAAAAATATGACTTTTAATAAATGCCTCTCAATGCAGTGATGTAATATAAAGTACTTAGAAGAAATGCATCCACGTGTTAAAGAAATACTTGTTTTACTGTTTTTGAAAGTGACATATTTGTGCATGATATATGTTGCTTGCTTTACATACCAAATATTTTCATGTCTCGGTTTGTGAGTGGGCTTTTAGAGCCAATCCCGACCCTGAGCTTAGTGCTGGCTTGACTGTCCCTGTCAATATGTTGGCAGGCCAACCTATACTGAGTCTGCAGCAAAATTGACTTGATATTTTAGTTGCTGCAGACAACTGATCTGGCTAACAATGCACAGAAGACTAAGTAATTTTTAGCGCATTCTCTCACCCCATACACCCCCACTGAAACTGCAAATGTTGATGTACCAGTATTTTTTTTAATTTTTACTGGTAAATCAACATTTGCACTTTTTTAAGACAAAAAAATCCAGAACTTTAAGCAAATGACAAAAGTCCTATCATATAACATTCCATAACTTCTCCCAATAATAAAGGTACCCCAAATGTGTGAATGGGCCTATTGCTCTGGATAGAACAATATTGTACCCAGGTGAAGATGACATTGACGCTATAGTGACTTCACATGGTCACAGATTTGGTCTGCTCCTATTGGTTAGAATAGGCCTCCTCACACATGTGAGGTACTTTCTTTATTGTTAGATTGTGTTGAAAAACTAGCTGGTGGGAGTTTTGCAGCTCCTCACAATTTCCAGAACTTTCCATCAGAACTGTGAGGGAATTTCTATTTTTTAACCAATGTTTGACCTGTATAGGCCATTTTAATTAAGAAAACATGGTGACATACACCCAAACTACACCATTCTGGTCCTCTCCCAGCGTGTACTTTTCAGAAATGTCTGATGTTGGTAGGCTTCCTTGGGTGCTGCACAGGTTACGTCACCTACACATTAATGAGCTTGCCTAGAAGCGAGCACCGTAAAACTTACTGTAACTCCTGCACCTCCCAATACACTGTTGTGAACTCACTAGCCAGACTACATTAACTTTAACTCCCTCCGTCCACTTGCACTGCTTATACCCTGGACCGCCATCCTTAAAAGCCCTGGGCCCCAACCATGTCACTGACTTCGCCACAGGCCCAGAGGGTACCCATGTCCCCGCCTCCCCGGGAGACTACCCCCTTGTGAGCTGACTGACAAACTCATGTGTGCTCCCTGACTTGACTACTGGCGTCACTACTGTATGAAAACTTCTGGGGTTCTCAACATCCAAAGAGTCATAGGCTCCTGCCTCTCTCTCTCATCCTTCCTGCCTTAAATCTTGCCCGCCTCAATCAATCAATCAATCAATCATGGGTTTGTTGAGCACAGCTACTCACCTGATGAGGGCCTCAATGTGCTGTAGATCCCACATTGTTGCAGGGTTTCTGTACTCACACAGAACTGTGCACAGAGGAGTGGAACCTCGGCAAATTAGGGTGTCCCAAAACTTACCTTAGCAACCAACTCACCCCTTACCGAGCTAGCTACAGTGTCTCATTGGACATATCAAACACCCAATGTTTAGACAAACCAGAACATGAACTTACAGTACCTCAGGGTACGTGGGACTCATGAACACTCTTTCGTTATATTATCATTACAAACCAGAACATGGAGTAAAGAAGACACATGTGCATTTGAAATGTTTATTTACTAATGCCGTCTTCTCAGGCGCAGTATCTTAGATAATACAAGTACACTTATTATCAGTAGCAAAATTATCAGCATAGTTACTAAGACATAAAAAGCGAATGGTGACAGCATGTTAACATGCTGTAATGAATAAGAGTTAACAACACTTATATCTCACCCTCCCTAACACATATATTATATTATTATCTAAGAAGGTCTCTTTGGGTTGTTTTAGGGCGGGCCCATACCTTAGTGTCCTAGCATGAAGGAATCACATCAGCATACACCAGCTCTCTCTGCATGTGCACCGCATCAAGTGTGTTAACTATTCTCCTGCAAAGCAATATCAATCCCGCCTCAAGCCCAAGTTGGCAAAGGCTGCACTTGTGTTATGACTATGAAGGCGTGGAGATCAGACCTCATAACAATTCCATATCGTGTTGCTCCTGAAACTTCAGCACTCTCCGTGCAGACATGTTTTATTAAACAAAGCAGATATCAGAGCAATAACATATTATTCTCACATTCACCACGGCAAACTACTAGGTTGAAAGCTAAGTCAACAAATGAGGGTCGTGTGCAGAAGTTGCAAGAAAGGAAAAATGGCGTTTAAATCTGAAATGTACCTATGCTAACTTAACACGAAATATGGATATATAGGAGCTATACAACACCCCCCCATGATCCGAGAACGGACTAAATAAGGTAACAGAAGTGCCATCACATGAGAGCAGAATCCATTTATAAACGAGCATGAATAAAAATTCAATTATAAAAACTAATGCTAAAAAATAGCCCACAAATATAATGTGGCTCAAGCCAATAGGCAAGCAAAAATAAAATGTCTTGACCAAAAGTCAATAAAATCAAGGAAATGCTATCAATCAGCATGCCAATCTGAGGCAGTGTCTATGATAAGACCGTATATGAAAAGTAAGCTGCAACAGCCTCAAGGAGGAAGTCACTGTCCTCATCCGAAAACAGTTCAGCCATCCAGTTTAAAAGATGAAAGGAACATACGTGATCTTCCAGCACCGGATCCTCTATAACCATCAGAGGACAGCTCGGTGGGTTTTCAAGAAAACTTTGTTCCAAGAAATTTCGCGCTGCCGACAACACATCCCAGGGACCCATTAGTCCATGTGCCACCGCCAAGGCCATAATTCTTTCGTCAGAACAAACCAACTCGTGAGCAATGATAGGACTCATCAGTTGATCAAAATCGACGTCAGAAGATGCTGGTCCGCAGAGACACAAATCAATGGCCCAAAGGAAATCACAGGTCAGGCAGCGAAATACAGGCTGGACACAGGTGAAATAGGAGAACCGAAAAGATAATCCAAACGCCGTGCTTAGAGTCGCCAACGGCAGTGTGCCATAATAATCAAGCATGCGGTTGCGAAACCGCGTCAGTAGTAGCTGTGCGTGGTCTTGCACAGGAAGGGCATCCATATTTAAAAAGGCAGAAAACCACCAATGCGCCTGCCGCTAAAGCAAGTAAAAACGGGAACCCTCCAAATAAGGATGAAAAAATAGAATGGAAGAAAGCAGGGATGACTCCAAAAATCTTCTCAAAGGAAGTCACGAGACCACCGCTAACAACTTTAAAAAAATGTGCTAGGCCCGTTGTGGAGGATGCGTTAAAGATAGAACGGACCATAGCTCCGAAATGCAAGGGCAAATCAGTGTTTAAAAGAGCCTGAACCTCCGTGCGGGTGTTAGCAATGTGAAGCACGAAAGTTTCACGGGCCGAGCTCAAGGCCACCTCTTTCTGGGACAATAGAGCTCTTATTCTAGCCATGCCGCTGAATTCTGCTCCCAAGGTCGGTATCTGTGGCCAAATGGAAGACTCCCTATGTTCACGTGTGGGAGGATAAAGAACATTTCTGCAGCAAATAACTCGCTCACTAACTGTTACTATGAAAGCTATACCTTTAATTAAACCACAACAGTTTTCATTATTGAGCATTAAATAACTACCATTCTCTAACAATTTAAACGTGGGGATGATAGCAGGAACTGGCGTGCCCTGTAAAACGCAAGCCATATTCGGTCTGTCCTTGTTACATGAACCGTGTAACTGTATGTGTCTACACATTAAAGAATGATCTGGCGTCTCAGTACACTCATCCCCTGTTAGATAAACCTCTTGTTCATCCTTGAAACATCTGTATGTATATGGGAGTGACCAGACCTCATGAAGAAAACCGCTACCTAAGGGTTCAAAACGACCTATTGGCACATATTTCATACAAATTGAAAACTTATATAAAGCAAAAGGCAGCGTTATTAAACCGTGGATAAGCCACGTAGCAGCAGTGGTCTCTGCCACAGAAAAAGGCAAAGATTCCAATCTTTCAATATGGAGCATAGAAAAGGAAGCATCACGCATTGAAAGCAAGCGTTGTTTGTCTGTCAAATTAAACGGTGCAAATAAAGAGGAAACGTTCATGTATCCCCAGGGAACTTTACCCATTTTTAGAGTCTGTAGTGTCCATGCAAACTGCATGATTGAACGTAATTGATTTTGACCATGGTATAATACAGACACTTCATCATGCACAATATCAACAACAGACGACACAATATTATCTAATGTGTAAATTCTAGAGGAAAGCACGTTAATGCTATTGTCAACAACTGCAAGAACTTTCTCAAGATTTGCCTGATCAATAGCCCTAAGGCGTGAAGCAGCCTCAATTTGTGAGAGTTTCCAAATTTCATTGTAAACACCATATAACCAGCGTTTCGACCTGCCACTAGCTGGGCCCTTAATGAAATCATTCAAATCCACGTCTGCATTCAGTTTGGAAAGGTGATACTTAACCGCAGGTAAAGTTGAATGTTTCAGCCATGATTGACACAACTTGCCCACAGAGTAAGAGGTGACAGTATGACTCAAATCAAAACGGGGATCAGATCTAACAGCCCTAAAACCGTCAGTCATATTTAAAAATCTCTTTTGGCAAGAATCAGCACCACGGTGCCAAAGCAGCCAACCCTTGGGGTTCATACTGGAAATGTTAAAGGAGGAATTCAGAAGCAGAGCCTGTATTTCTCTAATGGACAATTTAGTAAAATTACTCCAATTCTCATATTCCTCCAACTCCGGGAAAGACGGGGTGTTTAACCTTTTAGATGTAGCCAATCCAAAGCACGTGGTCTGGGAAATGGTTTCATTTAAAAACCACATATGATTTGGGATGAGACATGCACGGTGCAAAGCCTCAGTGCCTTGTACCTGCCAGGCCCTTGAGCCCCAAACTGATTTAAGGTCTATGGTATCCTTCCATAACTCATACCCTCCAGAAACTAATTGATCCAGGAAGGCCTTTGAATATAACAATTTTGTATTTGTAAGTCGAACCTTGGACAGTGGCTGTTTTTGAAATTTAAAATAAAAGGACTCGGGATTGGACTGATTAAAGTCAGTGAAATAAGTATACTTTTTAAGAAACGTTTCTGAACTCCCTTGTGTTGGTGCTGGGCAATGTTCCCACTGAGTAAAATTAACCGCATCCCTTCGGGAAGATGTCTTGTGTAAGAAGTGATTGCCATAATGTTGGTAACAGAACAATTCACCATAATTAGCAGATTCTAAATATAAATCCTCAGCATCAAAAGCAGCATAATATTTCAAATCAGAAAACAAACTTTCCACAGCATTAACATCCCAATCATCAGAACGAATGTTTTGTTTCACCACATCCCCCATATTAACTCTTAGTACATTAGGAACATTAACGACTTCCGTTGGGCCATGAATCTGAAAACGAACTGCATCCCACGCGATTCCATCCAGAACAGGCCACGCTGTGATGTTAACCAAAGTCAAGTCTCTTTTTAATCTGTGTGTAGAATGTGAAGAGGAAAGTGGGGCCAAAGTTCCATTCAAATGAGTAATGCAAGTTCTCTCCTCGACATAGTGTCCATTCATAATCCGAAAAAAATAAAACACAAAACCAATTGACATAAAAAGGTAAACTGAAAAAAGGGCCAGCCAAATGTATATCCAAGGAGGTATCAAAAAATGTTTTTTAAACAGGCTAGCATATAATGCAATTTTAGATGGTTTTTTCGAGGCAAGGGAAGCAGAGTCAAATGAAAATCTTGATTCCGTGGCTAAACGAGCTTGCAGGTCAGGCATGGACAAATCAGTGGGGTATGTATAGTCTGTCTCATCAAGGTTAGTTCCTGGTAAAGTATTCAATAATGGAGTGGAAACAGCAGGTAATTCGATGGCCACCTCAGGTTCATTATTAGAAGCAGTGGGCATAATTGAATTTCTCACAATGGAAGGACAGGAAACAGCCGGTGTCATGCTAAGAAGAATCGGCCACTCTGTGTATCTTGACATTGTCAATAGAAATAAACCTGTTTTCCTTACGACCTGGAAGTGGTGGTAAAATGACTGTTCTTGTGCCCTTCACTCCAAGCACTGGGACCGGAGCGCGATAGGAGGGACCAAACTCTTTCTTGTTGTCGATCTTCTCTCGAACCAGTTCTCCAACTTGGGGTAGCCAGCCAACTACCGGGATCTGCAACGCATCATCCGATGAGGAGGGCAAATGTTCCTTTGCAAGAGTGTCTCTCGTCTTTTGTAGATCCTGTAAAACATTGCAATGTTCATCTGCGTCAAAGGAAGTGGCGCGAACCACCGAGTCTAGACCGTCAAGGTCAGGGACGAACATCTTGATGCCAAAGAGCATTTCGTATGGGGTCCGCCCACCCAGAGACCTTCTAGGGAGATTATTAAGAGCACGCTGTACGCCATAGAGGTGAGCCAGCCAATTTCTGCCAGTGCCTATAACTCGGGCTGTCAAAGATTGCTTTAAATCACGGTTCATTCGTTCAACTACACTATTACCCTCGGGTCTGTAGGGTGACGAAAACTTGACTTGGACCCCCATCGAAGTCATGGCATCCTTATACGCCTTAGAGGCGAAAGCCGGACCCTGATCCGAATGGAAGGTACCACAGGCAAAAATCCCTATAAAGATACGCAAATCTCTGATGACAGTCCGGGAATCAGCGCTGCGATGTGGCCATAACCACACAAAGCGTGTGCATGAGTCAACTGCTACTAAGATGTATTTATACGCAGTATCAGATGAAAATGGACCGCAGTGATCTAAATAAACACAGCCTAGTGGTTTATTAGAAATGTACAACTGAGTCTGAGGCGGACGCGTAGCAGTTGAAGGTTTAATCTGCTGGCATATGTCACAAAGAAGGACATAATCACGCGTCTGTTTGTACAGTCCCCGCCACCAGAAACGTTGTCGTAGTTGCGTTACAGTGGCTGAGACGCCCGCATGCGCAGACGCCACACCTTCATGAGCCGCTGTAATCAAGTCTGTTCTGCGATCAGAGTTGGGAATCAGCCGTTCCCCAACATCAGGTATTGTCACAAAAGGAACCTTTTCGGGACTTAAGTGGTATTTATACTTCGAAGGGAATCCCGAAGGATGTTTACTTCCCTTCTCAGAGGCAGCAATCGCTGCCAAGATGTCGCTATCAATCTTGGTTTTCGACCTAGTAACTGCTGCAACTAAGTATGTAGATACTGCTGATTTCGCTGCTTCATCAGCAAGCGAGTTGCCAACAGCGTGAACTCCCACGCGCTGATGACCGAGAGTATGAATCACATAAACGAGTGGCAACACAGCCTTAAGCTCTGCCACTCGAACCCAGATCTTTTTATGTTTTATTGTGCTACCCTTGGAATCATGAAAATCATTTTGAATCCAAAAGAACAAGTTTTCATTGTAAGACTGGACACAGTAGTAAGAATCACTTACAATTAGAGTAGTAACACTTGGATCTGCGTACTCCAAAGCTAGTAAGAGAGCACGAAGCTCTGCTAATTGTGCGGTGCAATCGCCCAGGGGCATCGTGTGTACCTCCCTGGAAATGAACTCATCATTCAACATAGCACCGACCACAATGGCGCAAGCGGAAACGTAGGCATGTTTAGAGCCATGCGCAACCTGCGCCGACCCATCAGTGTAAATGATGCAATGGAAGTCCTCCAAAGGTCGCATCGCCAGAGGAGCAGGATGAACGAATTCATACTGCAAGTACTCCTGCGACCGTAAGGAAGCGTCAAAAATAAACATGACATCCGAGGATGACAATGACGCAGCCCACTGAATCCACCGAGGGTGCAAAGCTTTTGAATTTGGTACACTCGCTTTCGTGACTGCCTCCAAATGAGGACAGGGTGTTACCACTAGCATGCGTTTCCCCTGTGACAGAGCACGTTCCTTTAGAATAGCCATCTGTACAGCAGTTAAAACCTTTTCTATGGTGGGAAACCGCATCTCAGCCGAGGTGTACAAGTGTGACTTGTAAGCAATAGGTACTGTGTCACCTTCATTAAAAGTGAGGTAAGTGAAACCCACCGTCCCAGGAATTATTCTTATGACCAGGTTGGTGTGGTTATCACGAGTCAGTAAATATTTAGAAGCGAGCAGATCAGCCTGCAAGGATTGCAAAATGGCTGAATGCTCAGGCAGCCAGCAAGATTTTGAGAAAGTTGGTTGTATCAAAGCATACAAAGGCTTGATACGCTGGGCATATTCCGGAATGTAAGTTCTGCCGAAATTCAAAAAGCCCAGTAAGGATTGTAATTTTTTCAGAGTTGTTGGTGCGCGCAAATGTGCGCACTTCTCCAAGAAGTGAGGAGCCAAACCTCTACCTTCATTGTTGAGCTCATAGCCCAAAAACAACACTGTGTGTTCAGCAATGTGCGATTTTGCAAAGTTGAATTTGTAACCCATGTCTGCGAAGTTGCAAACAAGAGAATTTACTCGACACAGATGCTCCCAAATATCGTCGTCTGTGAGATATATGTCATCCACATATGAAAAAGCATCAGGGTCGAGTGCCTCCAGAATAGAGACAATTCGAGCGGTAAATACACCAGGACTATTCTTGTAGCCCATTGGAAGACGCCGGAATTGCTTTTGGACTCCAGCGCTTGTAAAACTGGTCCATTGGGAGCTAAAGCTGTCCAATCTGTGGGCATAAAAACCATTGGATATGTCAAGCGTTGTCTTGAAACGCTTACGCACGAGACTATCCACTAGGGCAGAGCCGTGGGTATTCTGTACTGCACAGTTACGGCAATGCGAGTTTAAATGCCGGTAATCCAAAACCAAACGATATGATCCGTCAGGTTTATTCACAGTAAAAAGGGGATTATTCATCGGTGACACACACGTTTCAATAACTCCCTGATATTCCAATTGTTCAAGGATTTCCGCGACGGAAGATTTTGCTTCACGCCGAATGGGATATTGAGGTTGAGGCTGCGGCTGAGACCGCAACGGAATTTCGTGGCAAGGCGACAATTTATCCCAACCACATTGGTTACGGTACAGAGCCGGCGCGAGAGCCCGAGCCCACTCTTCTGCAAAATGCTGCGCATGCTCTTTCGAGACAGTGTTCGCGAAACTGGGTAGGATTACCTCCTCCCCTCGCGGCGCCGCGAGCACAAAAGGTGGGGGCCAGTCAGCCTCCGAAAGTAAAATATCATATGTAGAAGACAGATTCTCCCAAAATACACCTTTAACGGTACGCTGTATGTCACCTTCAATTAACAGGACAATTTCATATAGTCTTTCAGGGGGAGCAAGTCTCGTATCCGCTGTTTCTATCACAACGTAGACATCAGTCGCTGTCACCCTCAGTAGTGGACGCAGCGCCTCTCTGACTATGGTTATCTCCGCCGCGCTGTCCAGCAAGGTCAGAGCCCACGTCAGATTCCGAAGCCGCGTTCTCACTATCTGTGGCATATCGATGCGCTGTTAAGGCTGCGACTTTCTTTTTCGCAAACTGCGGACGCCTAGGCGTAGAATCCTCCTGCTTCACTGCGCCGTCCGTCTGGCGGGACTGGCCACGTCCTTGTTGGCCACCACGTCCACGTCCACCCCCTCCTCCACCGGTCTTCGGGGCCGATGTGTCCTGAAAGGAACGAGGAGAGCGTTGATCAGAACCCTGAAAACGATCAGGCGATTTAATCATCGCGCGGTCGCGCAAATCATAAACTTTTTCGGGTGGCGCAGGAGCTTGTATTGCAGGAAAAGTACCCTGAGTCTGCGTTGTCTGCTTCCCCTGTGTCTGTTTTTTAGGCCAATTTTGTTTCTTGGACTTGGGCTGGGCATCTGTCACTGCAGATTGTCCCTGTGGTTGTTTTTTCTCCTTCACTGGAAAATATTTCAGACCCCTACTTGTGCGGCCAATCGTTTTATAAGCGGCCACCACAATTTTTGCTAACTGGCGGGGTTTGTCGGCATCGGGCAGAGCAGCCAAAGCATTCGACACCTGAAAGTTAACTGCATCTCCTTTAACATTGGAGAGAATGAGATCACTTACAATCTCAAAAGAACCACACAGGCGCATACCCAATTCAACCGCTGCCTCTGGACCGTGATCATTCTGAACACGTCTAACGATTTCAGGCAGGGCAGTCATAGACGGGGTGCCGAAGCACCTTGTATAAACTGCCGCAAATGTTTTTCCCCAGCTATCACAGTCAGCAAGTTCAGGAGTAATATCCTTCGGTAGAGTAATCGTTAACATTCTATGTTTATCAGCAGGAGTAGAATTCGGAAAAACCGCCTCCAGTTGATCAAACTTCTCTGCTAGCCAGAATGGGAAGTCATCGTTGTCAACAGGACGCGCACCAAAAACCGAATTTACCATCACTGGATTGAGACGCATACCGCCTCGTTCCATGGGAGCGGCCGCACCCCCCTGGGGACCACCAGGAAGATGTCGACCGATGTATTGCACTAAAGCACGAATCACGGAAATGGAAACTACATGCAGCCTGCGAATATCAGCCAGGGTGCAAGCCCCGTGATTCGGGTGCGGGGTAAAGCCACCCAACGCAGGCCAATTAGTACCTGGAATTGAGAGTGGACCTAACCTCGCAGGGGACATAGAGTGGGGGAGGGCGCCATCAAACCAAACTCGATGCTGCCAATGATCAATAGGTATTTCCAATGCCCTGTACGGCGTATATTCAGCTGGGACATCCGAGGCGGTGTAGGAGTGGAACAAACCAGAATTAGCGTCCACAGCCGGAAACGTAACCCAAGAGTAAAACAACTCGTAAGGAAACGCCGGATCTGCACATACCACGAAAATCACAGCCATCCCATCTACTGGGACCTGGTACGTCTGAAGATGGTTGCGTACCGCTACGCGACTATGCTGCGCAATAGCCACCGCTGCCGCCATTACAGAACTGGAAACAAGAAAAAACAAAGAATACTTTGTAGCACAACTGGGTAGTAATCCAAAGAAACCGTTTAGGTAAGAATCAAGCTTGAATAAAGACCTATTCCAAAAAATAGGTAGGTTTCACCAACACCCCGTTTTCCGGAAACGGAAGTGAAGGGGTTAAGGCATGAACGATAAACTACTCGAGTGTCATGATATAAGACCACCGAAACCGTTGGGCGCCATGTTGCAGGGTTTCTGTACTCACACAGAACTGTGCACAGAGGAGTGGAACCTCGGCAAATTAGGGTGTCCCAAAACTTACCTTAGCAACCAACTCACCCCTTACCGAGCTAGCTACAGTGTCTCATTGGACATATCAAACACCCAATGTTTAGACAAACCAGAACATGAACTTACAGTACCTCAGGGTACGTGGGACTCATGAACACTCTTTCGTTATATTATCATTACAAACCAGAACATGGAGTAAAGAAGACACATGTGCATTTGAAATGTTTATTTACTAATGCCGTCTTCTCAGGCGCAGTATCTTAGATAATACAAGTACACTTATTATCAGTAGCAAAATTATCAGCATAGTTACTAAGACATAAAAAGCGAATGGTGACAGCATGTTAACATGCTGTAATGAATAAGAGTTAACAACACTTATATCTCACCCTCCCTAACACATATATTATATTATTATCTAAGAAGGTCTCTTTGGGTTGTTTTAGGGCGGGCCCATACCTTAGTGTCCTAGCATGAAGGAATCACATCAGCATACACCAGCTCTCTCTGCATGTGCACCGCATCAAGTGTGTTAACTATTCTCCTGCAAAGCAATATCAATCCCGCCTCAAGCCCAAGTTGGCAAAGGCTGCACTTGTGTTATGACTATGAAGGCGTGGAGATCAGACCTCATAACAATTCCATATCGTGTTGCTCCTGAAACTTCAGCACTCTCCGTGCAGACATGTTTTATTAAACAAAGCAGATATCAGAGCAATAACATATTATTCTCACATTCACCACGGCAAACTACTAGGTTGAAAGCTAAGTCAACAAATGAGGGTCGTGTGCAGAAGTTGCAAGAAAGGAAAAATGGCGTTTAAATCTGAAATGTACCTATGCTAACTTAACACGAAATATGGATATATAGGAGCTATACAACAACATGTTCACAGCGATCCTTCGAAGAGCTAAGTCTTGAGGTCCTTCATGAACTTGGAGAGTGTTGGTGTCTGTCTGAGTAGGATTGGGAGAGTGTTCCATGCCTTGGCCACGAGGAAGGAGAAGAAACGACCTCCTGTGCTGGTCTTCGTGATGCGAGGCACCAGGTGCTCTCTTTTCCCTGCATTACTATGCCTGGAAGCTGACTCCACCTCCCCTCTCTGAGCCACAGACAGGGCTGCCTCCACAGGATAGATAAATCAAGCAGCAGGCCTTGGGACTCGCTGGCCCCATTCACCACAACCTTGTGACTCTGGCCCATTTGGCCGATAGGCACCAACGCACTCTCTGGCCGCACCCAGTCACTTCAGCGCCAGCATTTGGGGATCTCCATGAAGCCCTACCGCATCTGAAGGCCCCAGGAAAAGTAAAGCTTTCTAATTAGATGTGCACCACTTCACGATGCCTGCTCTCTCTGCACACAGATCGCGGCAGCAGTCGTAGTCGCTGCGGCCTCTGTACCGCGGCCTGCACCCTCTCCATGATAGCCAGCCGTGTTATCCTATCGACGGTGTCCCGAGCACCGCCAGCTGCCTGCTGCAACTTCCTACCCAACGCAGCACGGCGGGCATTGTGATTCATGATGGCCTGCCTGCCGCACTGCCCTAAGGCTGCACATTACTCACCCCGTCTTTTTGCCATTTTCGTGTGGGTGAGGAGCAAGCCCTAATGCCCACTGCCACCCTGCCCACTGACCGCCTCTTGGCCTGCTCCACCCGGAGCTCACCCTCCTGCTGAAGGAACCAGTCAGCCAGCAAACCCATACTGCTGAAATTTTGCAGAACCTCTAGGGCCTGATGCACATCATCTGCCAAAGCCATTCTAAAACCACCCAAAATCTAATCCAAATACATGAAAAAACCTTAACAAAGTTTAGAAAATATTCTAAGGGGTTGTCCTGTCATCCGCGGTGTACCAAAGATAAATGGCACCCTAACTTTAATTTGCATGCCCTAAAACCTCATGGAAAACCCCGAAAGCCAACCCTGATGCCCATGGATCCTACCATCTCGCCCAAAAATCTAAGGAAGGTAGGGTATTCTGCTCACCCTCCAAAACCACATTCTGTAGGTCCCCTCTTTGCTGAACCTCGTTGATTCCTTTGCCTTCGCAGTTCACCACCTTCATGGGCTCAACTTCCTCCATGCAACTTTTTCCAATTTACATGCTCATGTTCTTTAATCCTCCTTTCATGTCATAATGTAAGTGCATTTCTGTGTTTGGTGTAAAATATTAAACAAATATTTAGCTTAAACAAACTCTTGCGTGGGATTTACGAGTGTGAAGATCTCTGCCCTGGTAAATCGATTTACGTCTACCAGGATTTCCTTTCTGAATTCCTGGTGTTGGAAAGTGGATCATTAGTAATGATATGTAGTGACTTACCACTGGTAATTAGGCCACAACGCAATAAAAGGATCAGTCAAGGTCTCAATATATTATCCCTTTCTCAACCCTTAGTAGCTGGCAACAATTAGGCAGGCGTAATTTAGGAGACAGTTGTGTAAAGCATTTAAAAGCACCAGTGCATTTAGTAGCAAGACATAACACACAATAAAAATGCAACTCCAATTTATGAAAATAGATTATATTTTTGTGGACAAATAGACACCAAAATGACAAATATTCAATGTAAGGAACCAGAGATATTAATTTGTAAAGAATAAACACTTTCTAGTGCTTAAAAACATATAGCGCCACTTTGGGACATGTGGTCGCTCTTGACCGAAACAAAGTCAAAGTTTGAGGCCGACTGCAATGGAGCTCTGGTTGGATATACTAAGCAGAAGGCCTTAGTCAAAATCGTACTTTCACACATAGTCGTTTTTCTGCAGCTTTTTCGCTTGACTTCGAGCAAGGCACTTTGTCAGGCTGAATTTCGTGCAGGTTCGACGGCTTGACCTTCTGCAAGGCCCTGGTCAAATCCTGGAAGTCTGGAGCTCCAAAGCTTTCAGCTG
This sequence comes from Lissotriton helveticus, assembly GCF_964261635.1. Classification (NCBI taxonomy): domain Eukaryota; kingdom Metazoa; phylum Chordata; class Amphibia; order Caudata; family Salamandridae; genus Lissotriton; species Lissotriton helveticus. The sequence goes on along the minus strand of NC_136065.1, from coordinate 261,976,218 downwards.
AACAAACCTGAAATTCAGGCTGGGTCACTGTTGAAAGCAGCCGGCTTGACTCCTGAAGTCGGGTCGGTCACCATATGAAGCTTTTTCCAAAAATTGCTCTATACTTTTTTCCAAAGGTTTAAAGTGTCCAAAACACAAATCCAAGGGTCTGGAATCGCCTAGATGGTCATTGGGATGTCTGGACTACGATTCCCACAATGCATCTGGCCAAATGCTTAAAAGTACACTGGACGCACTCCAGGATGGGGACTCTTTGTGGAAATGATGCAGGTGAGAGTTGTTAACCTGTAGGTTGCAGGGAGCTCACTCATTAGACTTTCAGAATCAGGCAAAGTCCTTCTAGTGCTGAGTCCCGCAGTGTACAGCAGGTGGAGTCCTGGGTAGTACAGTCCTCTTGCTGCAGGCCAGGGAGTCAGCAGGGTAGTCCTTCTTCTTGTCTCTTCAGGCAGCAGATTTGAGGAGCTATGCAGCTCTCCCATTTTTGTTCATGGTTTCTGGGCTCAAGCGTGGGGCAGCCCTGACCAATTGGAAGCAGGGTGCCACCCAAGTATATGGCCTCTTCCTCCAAAGTGTGGCATATTCTGGCCTCAAAAAGTGCCATTCTCTCAAAATCCAACATGGATGAAATCTCTCCAGACGAGATGGATCCGGCTAACCCAACCTACTGGTGTGGATAATTTCCCTAAACACCCCCTTTCCGACACTCTCCCTAATCTAATTACAGAGGCTCCTGTGTGGCTGAAAAAGCAGGATATGGGGGTGGGCCTGTGCTGTCCTAAAGTGACATTCTACCTTTGAAGACCAAGTTCCCCTTCTTGCCATCTGTTCTGCAGCTTGTGCTTCTCCACCCACAGGAAACCTATTGTGTACTCTGACAGGACACTTCACACATCACCAGGCACCAATGGCACAGCTTGGGAGCAGGCTGGTCAATCAGGAGAGAGCAGCTGGAAATGTGGAGAAAAGAAAGTTCAATAACGTATGTCCTGTAATAGTTATTACAAATCCTACAGTGGCAAGTTGTTGGATTTAGCTTAACTATTAATTTGATATCTTGAAGTACATTTTTTCCATGACTCCTAACAATATTTATACTTCGATAAAAAATTTAAATGTTAGCCTATGGTTCTATTCAATACCATGGGGGCACAAAATTGGCAGCTTTTCCCTCACTAGAGCTTATAAAATATCTTTTATAATGTCCCTGGTTATAGTTAGAAGCACCGTACCCCTAGGTCACCTAGGGAAGAACTTAGGGGTGACATATGAAAACATAAGGTAGGTTAATACTTTGGAAGTACGTTTAAATCCAAAGTCGAATTTGCATTTAAAAGCAGCCTGCAAGGCAAGGCTGGCTTTTAAAATGACACTAGGCACCAAATTTTGCATGCTCCGGTGCAGGAAATTTACTGGGCCTCTAAACCTCTCTGCCCTATTGGATACAAGGGACTTATATGTAGTTTGAATTTCCCTTGCCTTATTAACTACCAGGGACCTACTGGGATCTGTCATTCCAAATTGTAATTATACCAAATTGCCATGTACTGTTAACACAGCACGGGCCCTGGCTCTGGTTAGCAGAGCCCAGGGCACAGAGTCAGAAAACTAGCATCTAGTGGTCAACTGGATGAAGGACAGCAGATTGAAGCTGAATTCAGACAAGATGGAGGTCCTCATTCTCAGACCCACCCCATCAGCCTGGGACGACTCTTGGTGGCCCACATCGCTAGGCACAGCCCCGGAGACCACGCACGCAACCTGGGGGTCATCCTCGACTCCACCCTCTCCATGACCAGGCAAGTCAACGCCGTCTCTGCATCCTGCTTCAACACCCTTCGAATGCTCTGCAGGATCTTCAACTGGATCCCTCCCGACACGAGAAAAACCGTCACCCAGGCCCTCATCACCAGCAGACTCGACTACGGGAACGTCCTCTACTCAGGAACAACAACCAAGCTCCTGAGACGACTACAACGAATCCAGAACACCTCGGCACGTCTGATCCTCGATGTCCCCCGAAGCAGCCACATCACACCCCACCTGAGAGGCCTGCACTGGCTCCCCGTCAACAAGAGGATCACCTTCAAACTCCTCATCCACGCACACAAAGCACTACACAACACCAGACCTACATACCTCAACAACTGACTCAGCTTCCACATCCCCACTCGAAGCCTCCGCTCAGCCAACCTCGCCCTTGCCACAGTTCCTCGTATCCGAAAAACCACCGCCGGCGGCATATCCTTCTCCTACCTCGCCGCCAAGACCTGGAACGCTCTCCCTACCAGCCTACGACAGACTCAGGACCTGCTGGCCTTCAGAAGACTTCTCAAGACCTGGCTCTTCGATCAGTAGCCCCCCCCCCACCCCAGCTCCTTGAGACCCTCACGGGTATGTAGCATGCTTTAGAAATGCAGTGATTGATTGATTGAAAATGGGAGTAAAACGTGGGGGGACACTGTAAACAGGCCCTTATTTTCACACCAGGTCAGCATAAAAAAAGCTAAATGCAGTAATTTACGACTATTCTTAACTTTAAAAATAGGCTCTTTCATCCTTTCCCTATCAAATGGAGTCGTAAGATAGCTCTAGCATAGGGGTTGGCAGGAGATTTTTTCTATATGCTGATGACATACTATTACTATCCATAGGATAATTGTGAAACCACCAAGGATCCTATAGGGGCATTTTTCAGAATAATAAACCTCCCTCCCTCCCTTCCTTCCTAATAAACCTCCCTCCTTTCCTTTCCTTTCCTTTTCTTTCCTTTCCTTTCCTTTCCTTTCTCCTTTCTCCTTTCTCCTTTCTCCTTTCTCCTTCGCCCTTCCCCTTCCCCTTCCACTTCCTCTTCTCCTTTCCCTTGCCCTTCTCCTTCTCCTTCCCCTTCCTTTCCCTTCCCTTCCCTCCCCTCCCTTCCCCTACTCTCCCTCTCCATCCATTCTTTCTTTCTCTTTCTTTCATGCCATTCTTTTTCTTTCGTTCTTCCCATTCTTTTTCCTTCTTTTTTTTCCATTCTTACTTTCTTAATCTTACTTTCTTTCCTTCTTTCTTAATACATATTTTTTTTATTTCATTTTTCTTTAGTTTTTCTTCAGCATTTTCTCTAGTTACTTGCCATCTAATTTGCTTTGCAGTCTTTCTTCTCGTTTTTTCTATCCTTGGCTACCCGTTGCTATTTGGTAATGTCTCTTGGAAGGCAATTACCATTGTGCATTAAATGTGTGGTTAAATAAATCGCATTACACGGTGTAACTGTATGAGTGCTGCTTGAATGCGATCTATAATCCAGGAATGTTATTATATTAGCTCTCTGGCTCACAGAGCAGAGGTCTGAAACAGGCTTTCCATCAAAGAGGTAGGCAAACACGTGAATCAATTCCGTTGGTAATTAAATGTTTTATTGATTTGATACTGTCATATAAATGTGCAGGCTCGCTGTTCGCCCAGCCTATGCATCTGCTCTCAACCCCCATGCCCGTCCTTCCTCTTATGTGGCTGCAGAGCAGTGTATGCTTAATACAGGTCCTCGGGACATCCTTTTCTAAAATAAGTGGGTAGGAGACAGCCCATTAGCTTGGAGAGTTCTCATTGATTTTATTATGCTGAATTTGTAATGCATTTTATATAACACTTTAATATTTATGGGGGCTGCTAGGGTAGTGTTCTAAAGACAGGGAACGCTTGACTGAAGTTTTTCTCTGGAGTTAAGTACAAGAGTATTTCGGCTTAGTTTAATATTTACAGGCACTCTGAGCTACGGCACGGAATTATAAAGATTGTTTTTCTTGGTGGGAGAAGAGGCTCTTCTTCGCACACAAACCAGTATTTTCCATGCAGTGAGCTGAATATTTTGGCATAAGTCATTTCTAGACCAGAAAACTTACACGGTGCGTGCTTATGTGGCAGGTGTTTGATCTGCTATATATAATTATTCGTTTTTTTGTTTTGCAGTAACATAGCATAATCAATATGTGTAGCTGACTGCCTGCTACCATTGTTAAATAAATGATGCACTTTTACTGCAAGCTGCTGCAGCAAATAGTGAACATGGCATCTAACTTTTAAATGTCTCAGTCCCTTGGATCTTGGAACTGTGAGGTTTTTAAAGGACTCAGCCGAGAAGCGGGGTACCACTTTTTTATAAGGTTTAAAAATATCTTCTCCTATTTTGGCTGTGTTCTGATGGGAGATGCGTTGGTGGACGTGGCAGCTGCTTTGGGGTCAGCTTCTTGACAGTGTGTGTAAGAGTCGACCTTTGTAATGGTGGAGGAGCTTTGCCCCACAGCCCGCGCCAGCAGATGATAAATAAAATGATAATAACACAATTTTATTATTTATGCTGTTTTTCTGAGCCCCGCAATAACTATAGGGCAGGGCGTGGCGAGTCAGGCATGTCAAGGAGAACAGAGTAGTGTGCGCATATGTGTTTGGCTGGCCGTCCTAGGCACTCGGACATTAAGTGGGAGCCTGTGATGGCTGTGTGTACAACACAGCTAAGTGGAGAAAGGGTAAGAGCGCATGACGGTTTGGCCGGCCCTCTGGGACCGGCCAAACCGTTATGTGAACTAGGCCGTGCCCACCACTGCCCCCTCCTCCCTGGTGCTGCAGCGTCAGTATGGGCTGCCACGTCCCTCCCTCGGCTCGCAGCCTGCAGGGCTAAATCTAAAATGATAATAAAAAAGTTGTAATTATCATCTTAGTTTTGGCCTTTGCCTCTGCTGTTTTTCATCAGGGGGCGAAGGAGAACCCGCCACTGGTTATATGTGCGATGTGAGAGTGAAATTCTTGGCAGTGCAATAAGTTGGGCCTCAAGGCTGAGCAATGAAATTCGTCTTTCTGATGGAGTATCCAACATAAATATTGTAATACTGCATCCTCCCTGGGAGAGTGCCTGTAAACTAGCTTCAATAAATGAGTGCATGAACATCTACAACCTTGACTTATGACTATGACTAGAGCTTGAAATTTTACACCATGTTTTGCATAAAGTACATTTTAGAGTAACTTGTTCCTCCATGTGGTTCCTCATACATGTACTGTACTTCACCATATAATATGATTAAATATTAACACATTTCAAAAGGAAGAACTGATACTGTATCCGTAGTAAGGGCATTGATAATTTCAATGCTAAGGTCATCAGCAATGTCACTAGTGATGTTATCGATGTCATTCTGATGATGTCTGACCTAGGTCATTAGCAGTCCCTTTGACGATGAGTTATGGTTTTCATGGTGGAGGCACAATTGCGTAGCAGACTATCACTTGTAAATTTCAGATTTCTTTAGGCTTTACTTTGGAAGTGGAATGTCGCCTGATCAGTGTTTTTTTTAAAGAAACATTAATGGTTTGAAGATCATCCACAGTCCATGCTTCCAGACCCCGCAGACCAAGCCCTATACCCGCCTGTTGTGTGTTCCAGTGGTTGGCCAGGTTTTGCCCTCAAATCCCTTTGCGTGCTCCCAGGCCCAGTACCCAGTCACGGGTCTAATGACTTAACCGCCTTTTTTTTCTTCAAATTCATGAATTTCCTAAAACTCTAAAATTCAGGAACACAGCCTCCGCTCCTTAAATCAAATGTTTGCTGTGTCCTGTCGATATTATCCAAAATTGAAGTATACGTTCCACTAAATTGTTTCTAGTTTTTTGGAGTAATTTTGCCATGCCTCTGGATACCTGTTTCTAATCCTCTTTGTGGCCAAGAACTGGCCACTGTATTTCCCATATATTTGTGAAATCCTTTTCCATAGTGCAAAACGCATGAGCTTGGGCGAATTCGCAATTTCCAAGATGGTGATAGGCCCATATTTGGTCAATCAATTTTCATGAAATATTTTTGAAGCATTCAAATCTAACTAATGAGGTTCAATCAATGCCCATACAGTGTTACACAGTTTAAAAATGATGAAATAATGAAGTAATATTACTACAAAACGTGTCACATTATGCTACATAATTTGACTTTTCTTGGCGCAAAATTTACTCATCACTGCCACATATTTTGGCCCTTTCCTGCAGCACAATTCCAGGAGCTCTGAGTAAACCAAATAATGTATTTTCAGTTGAAAGTGTGCCAAGCCATAAATACAACACCGCTATTGCTGACTGTAATATATATATATATATATGTAAAGTAATTGTTACATGCAATCTAAGGCAGTATAACGTGTTTTGCTCAAGTCAGATTTGTTATACTCTGGTAATAAACTTGACTTTGATCTTTGAACTATGTGTGTCTATCAGAAATGGGGCATTCATTTGAGAGAGGGGTATACCTACTGACTCACACAAACCCACTCTTTTATGTAAAAACATAGTTCTGAGTGAATCTCTGCTGAACCCATGGTAGCTATGGCACAAGCAGTCGGTAATCCCTAGAGATGTCTGTGCTTTGAGTTCACGCAGTACCAACAATTTTAAAGTAAAGAACATAAGAGTAAAATTACCAAACCAATTTAGAAAAATAACAACAAATCTAATGAGTAAACAATACATTACGCACATCGAAATAGGTTAAGAGTAATCAGAGATAATAAACTATTAAAGTTTTTAGAAATATAGATGCCTAGAAAGAAGTCAGCCTGTATTGAAAAAACAACAGTTTATGGAGGAATGTGACCTAAGCGTAATTTCAAACTGAATTCAATGGAGCGAGGTTAGGTACTCCAAGCAGGTTTTCTCGGTCAAAGGTTTTACCTTTAGACTGAGGGCCTGGTCCATTTTTTATGGATGTTACTACATCCATCAGGTTGGCGGAGCATATTACATCTGCCACCATGATAGACTACCACTTATCAAATTTAGAGATCCCAGTGGTCATCTCAGTACATCAAAAAGTACTATCATCATGGAGGTTCCTGTCAATGTACAAATGTTTGGTGGATGACT